>NC_091482.1:62848068-63448068 GCF_036971445.1 Narcine bancroftii | reverse complement strand
CCTTCTTGATGGTCGTGGGTTGAAGATCCCATGCACTTGATGGAAAGGGTCTTTGATAATTCCTGGAGCCATCTTTAGGCAATGCTCCCAGTAAATGCTAATAAAGGAAAGGGATGGGTGAACCAAGCTCAAGAGACGGGCTAGGCCAAACCTGCTCCGGTTTTTCATGTTTTTAAATTTTTTTTATTTACAGCACAGAAAAAGTTGATTCGGACCATTTAAACCAGTGCTGCCCAATTAACCCACACCCTGTACGCTTTAATGGGTGGGAGGAAGCCGGAGCACACAGAGGAAACATAGGCAGGCAGTACAAACTTCTTACAAGCAGTGCCGGATTCGAACCTGCATCGCTGGCTCTGTAACAGCTTCATGGTAACCCTACACTAACCGTGCTGCCTTTTCGTTTGCTGCCATGTAAGAGGAGAGAGGATGGAACATCAGGCAGAGATTCCCATACTCCAAGGTGTTAGTAGCTGGTCGTAGGCTTAATTATTTCAGATTTATTGTCAGAGTACATACATGACATCACATACAACCCTGAGATTCTTTTTCCTGTGGGCGAGGCAGAATTACCACTTATTGGTCGTGCAAGAAAAACTGGACTCAATGTTCATATGTAAACCAATAAAGAAATGTAAACAATCTGTGCAATTCAGTGAGGGGGAAAAAATCATTAAAGTGCAAAAGTAAGTCCTTAAATGAGTCCGTTGTTGATTTTTTTTTGTTGAGTCTGATTGGAGCACTGGCAACTGTTCCTGAACCTGGTGGTGCGAGTCTTGTGGCACCTACACCTCTTGCCTGATGGCAGCAGCAAGAACAGGGCGTGTGCCGGGTGGTGTGGATCATTGATTAATGCCACTGCTCTACAACTCTAGATGTTCTCAATAGTGGGGAGTGGGGATTTGCCTGTGATGTCCTGGGCTGGGACCACTACCTCTTACAGGGGTTTACACTCAGGCGTATGGTCTCCCCATACCAGACTGTGACCAGATTCAAGCTGGTCAGCACACATCTGTCGAAATTTGCCAGGGTTTCTGGTGTCTTAACAAACCTTTGCAATCTCTTGAGGAGGTGCTGCTTTCTTCATGACACCGTTAGTGTGTTGGGTCCACGAAAGATCTATCGAGATCGTGACTCACATTAACTTAAAATTTGCTGCCCCCCCCCCCCCACCTCTGATTCCCCCAAGGATCAGTGGATCAAACACCCTTCCTGAAGTCAACAATCAGCTCCTTGGTTTTAGTAACATTGAGTGCGAGGTTGTTGTTGGTGCACCGTTCTAAACTATGATGAATTGGTGAACTTGGAATCGTGCCAGAAGACATGAACCTCAACAGATTCTTGGTCTCCATCCAGACCTCAGTTTTCCATCTGTTTGAACGTTAACAGATCAATGACTCTTGAATCAATAGTCTACTCCATCAGTAAAACCCTTAGTCCTAATATTCCACAGTAAAACGTGAATGGCTGCAGACACCATTTTTACACACAATTCTGGAGAAGAAGATGCATAACCAACAGGCTTAATCCCTTCATCAAGTTATGAAAGAAACCCTCAATTGACCAATGCCTTATGACAAGGGAATTTGTACTGGATATTAGTGGCAATGTGATCTGTATTTGTTAATGATCATGTCTGAATTGATTTATTCATAAGGACTACAGCTATCTGAGAGGTTTTATTGTTGATAAGTAGCTTGGGAGTGTTTGCTGGGGGGAGGGGGGTGTTTAGGCATAATTTTGCTTCAGTTAAAAAGGATCCCTTGGCTCTGCCTGTAGACTCGGGAAAGCCCTGTTGTAATGGAGAGTTCCATGACACCCTCTCTCCAACCCATCAGCCACTGGGCTTTTAGCTTGAAATTTAATTTTAAATTTAAATTTAGACATTCAGCATCGTAACGGGCCCTCTTGGCCCACGAGCCCCATGCCTCCCAATTACACCCAATTGACCTGCGGCGGGTGGAAACCGAAGCCCCTGGCGGAAACCCAACGCAGACGCGGGAGAACGTACAGGCTCCTTGCAGACAGTGCCAGATTCAAGCCCAGGTCGCTGGCGCTGTAACAGCGTTGAGTCAACCGCCACATTAACCTCCTCGCCCTTAGTGGGGGCTGTTTAACTCGGTGCAGCTTTTTATTGAGGCTTCACCCACTCCGTTCTCCTGCAATGACACCTCTATTGCCTTGAATCTGTGCACAGTCGAGCTGGTTTTACCAGGCAGTATTTGTCTCCATTCTAGTGAATGATGCTTCAATAGCTCCTGCAGTGGGCCCAAGGCAGCAGAAAAAATGCAGACTAAAAAGCATGTAAAATCCTAAATCCTATTTGCAATAATTATGCCGGTGGGTGGGGGGGGTGGGTGGGGGGAAAGAGATCCATGAAAGTTGAATTTAGTCTGGCTCTAGAGAAAATTAATCTTTTTTACTATCTCCTTTAGTCCAGATGTCATGTTGGCCTCTCCATATTTCTGCCACAAACACAAATCCTGTCGCAAGCAAAAATAATACTTGTTTACCATTGATCATTGCATGTCTACTTACCCACCCTGCTATTGATTTTCAGCTTTGCTCGTATGAATTGCATCCAGAATGAGAACAGGTGCAACTATGCGGAGATTACCAGCAATTAATCAACCAGGCTTATTCGAACAATTGCATGGTTAGCAACTCGGTCTCTGTCCCTGGCTAGTCGTAAGGCCAGGATTGAAATAGACTTTGCAATTCCACGGCACCCTTTACAACTCCAAAGGGGTTTGCAGCCCAATGAAGCAGAGTCTTGATCGCAGAAGGAAATTTGTTGTTGGATATATAACAGGTTCCCACAAACATCTTGGCGATGATGACCAAAGAGGGAAGCTCACCAAGCTCGGCTTCACAACAGGGGATCCAGCAGAGCAGGCCTTGGTTTAATGCTGCACTGTCTCGTTGCCCCATAGGCAAGACTTCAGCTGAAGCCAAAGCACAGAAATCAGTAGGCGCTTTCAAACTGCAGCACTCGTGTGGCCCTCCTGGGACCAGGGTGAGATTACTGGGTCACGTGGGCAGGATACACCTTTAAACTGGCAGCCTAGCCTACCTGTTAAATCACCAACCCGGCGATAGCCTTCACTCCTGGCTGTCAGTTGCCAACCCTCCACCCCCAACTTCCAGCAGTCATTCGACCCCCCCCCCACCCCCATCCCAGCAATAAGCCACTGCCGTGAATGGGGTGGTGGGGGGGAGCTGCCATGACGTGCCAATTTGGTTCGTGGTGAGGGCTCAATGTGGAACTGTGGGAGCAATGACCTTCTTCCTTACCCATGATCCCCCACATCACTGGAACCGCTCTGCCAGCATCTCCTCCCCCACCCCCCCCCCGGCTATTTGCGACACCCCCACATTCATAGCATTTCTTCCCCCCCCCCAACCATTCGCAGCGCATCCTGTCAAGGCAGGACCGCAACAGCATCCTGCATTGAGCCAGCCGGGGGTTCCCTCTGATGCACACACACAAGCACTGATGTCACCAGAGTAACTGGGTCCACCATGTCCCCTTTCAAATCGCCGGAGCAGGACGTCGGGTAAATGTTACTGGGTTCCCTGATTACCTCTGAGGTAGGTCTGGGACCAAGTTGGGTCTTGACTGAGTTGACCCAGTTGGATACTTTCAAATACCTGGGTTATCAACCGAGCAAATTGCCCGGTTAACCCCATTTGTAAGGGCCGAGAGAAGTCTATGTTAATGCTTTTTCTTCCGATTTCCATTAGAACACACCCCCCTCCCCCAGCTTCTTCCCCCGGGTCTCCTCTAGTTCTCTCTCTCTCTCTCTTCCCTTTCCCTTTCCCCTCTATCTCCTTTCACAGAGCCTAAATCAATTCTCACCTCTCCTATTATCACAACCAATTAACACCTTTTGTCCATTGGTCTGGACTCCTCCCCCTCCCATTTTCCCACCTTTCCTTCCCCAGCCTTTAATCCAGACGCCTGTCTTTTTTTACTCCTACCTTGAAGAAGGGCTCAGGCCCGAAATGTTAGTAATATATTGTTACCTCCAAAACTGTGAAACCAGCTGAGTTCCACCAACATTTCTGTGTTTTGATGACAATTGTAGCATTTGCAGACTTTTGTGTTTCACTCTCTGTGTGAGCCTCCCTTGAGCCCAGGTCTCTGGTGTGAGCCCTGGTGTGAGCCTCCCTTGAGCTGAGGTCTCTGGTGTGAGCCTCCCTTGAGCCCAGGTCTCTGGTGTGAGCCTCCCTTGAGCCCAGGTCTCTGGTGTGAGCCCTGGTGTGAGCCTCCCTTGAGCTGAGGTCTCTGGTGTGAGCCTCCCTTGAGCCCAGGTCTCTGGTGTGAGCCTCCCTTGAGCCCAGGTCTCTGGTGTGAGCCTCCCTTGAGCCGAGGTCTCTGGTGTGAGCCTCCCTTGAGCCGAGGTCTCTGGTGTGAGCCTCCCTTGAGCCCAGGTCTCTGGTGTGAGCCCTGGTGTGAGCCTCCCTTGAGCTGAGGTCTCTGGTGTGAGCCTCCCTTGAGCCCAGGTCTCTGGTGTGAGCCTCCCTTGAGCCCAGGTCTCTGGTGTGAGCCTCCCTTGAGCCGAGGTCTCTGGTGTGAGCCTCCCTTGAGCCGAGGTCTCTGGTGTGAGCCTCCCTTGAGCCCAGGTCTCTGGTGTGTGCCTCCCTTGAGCCCGAGTCTCTGGTGCATTTGGTGTGCGCCTCTCTTGAGCCCAAGTATCTGGTCTGGGGCTCAAACCCACAACCTCCAGAAGGCATTTAAAAGAAAATTGCAGGGAGAATGAGCTAAAGAAAAAAAAATAGCAGAGCAGATATTGTGGACAAGAGCAGGAATGCTGTGCCTTGATAGATGCATAATTATCTGATGTAAGCAATTATTATAAAGTGGAAGAGCATTGTTTTTGATGTGCATGCAGCTGGATTACCGTCACGTATTGCACCTCAGCACCTTACAGGTAGCAGGCAGGATGTCACGGGTGTGGTAGGCATCAATGATGTCACCGACGAGCCGGACATGTATCCAGGCAACCAGAATCACTGATCGGCCTGTCAGAATGGGCCCATTTAGCTTTGGTAGCAGAGCAGTCTTAAAACATGAGTAACAGTTTGATTGGGTTAGATGTTCAACTGCAACTCAATTAGTGTCACTCACACACAGCAGTGCAGGAGCCTTCAACAACGTCTCAGTTACAATATTCGGAGGCGTCTGCAACCAACCCTGATAATTAAAATCTCCCCTTGACATGATGGCAGCGATGTATTGCAGGCTGAAGGGGTGAGGTTTTAATGGGTCGCCTGTTTCATTTTCCACTTGTCACACAAAGCACCGCTATAAAAGGGTTCTGTTATGTTTGGCAATGTCAGGCTGTCAGACAAGCTGCTGGAAGCTTCAACAGTGGAAAAAATATTTGTTCCTTCAAGTGAATTACGAGTTTGTGCGGAAATGTTTTTCTCGGCCGTCTGGTGTTTTGTGCGAGCTGGATTGCTCTGATCCCCTTCCACTTCCCACTCATCCTCTACTTACCTCCGCTGCAGTCCCTGGGCTGGGCAGGGGTCTGCTGGTCACGGGGTGGGATGAGAGGGCCGGGTGGAAGGGGGTGCCAAGGTGGTCAACATGAGGTGGGACAGGGTGGTGGTCGATACTGGGGACGAAGGGCAGGGTGGTCAACTGGGGAGGCAGGTTGGACGACACTGGTGGGAGTGGGCACTGGGGTGGGCATTGGGGGGGCTGGGGTGAATACTGGGGAGTGGTCACTAGGGGAGAGATGGTCCCTGAGGGGTAGACACTGACAGTGAAACCTGGGAGGGTGGACACTGGGGGTGGTCATTGAGGCTGGGGGTGGACACAAAGGAGTGTAGTTGGACACCGGGGGTAGTGGACACTGGGGTTGGACTGGGGATGGAGACTGGCGGGTGGGGTTGACAATGGAGGTGGATAATGTGGGTGGGGGAGTTGACTCTGGGGGTGGACAATGGGGGAGGACACTGGAGGGTGGGTTGGACACTGGGGGAGTGGGATTGGGTGCTGGAGAGTAGACACTTGGGTGGGGCATTGGATATTGGTCGTGGCCCACAGAACAGTTTGCTCTGGATGTGGCTCTTATCCTCCATCCTACTTTCACGACAAGCACTTGCACACACACACACACACACACACACACACACACACACACACACACACACACACACACACACACACACACACACACACACACACACACACACACACACTTGTGCCAAAGCACCCAAGTACAAGCATTTTCATATGAATATTTGCATATTCACACACATACTTGCACATCGCATTCTTGTGCACAACGATACAGAAACACACACATATGTTCAAACATACTTGAACTTATTCACACACATCCATTTACAGACACACTGGTGCACACTTGCCCAATCACCTGCACAGATATTTGCACACAGATGCACTCGTACAAACATTCACACATACTCATACACAAGCAAACACACACACATATACACTAGCACATTACACTTGCATGTACCCTCATGCACCATGGGAACAGATACATATATACTGTATATGCAGAACAGTACAGGCACTTCGGCCCTCAATGTTGTGCCGACCCATATATTCCTTCCTTAAAAAAAATACTAAATTTTCCCTACTCCATTACCCTCTTTTTTTATTTCATCGATGTGTCTGTGTAGTGTCTCTTAAATGCCTCGAATGTTTCAGCCTCTATTACCATCCCCAGCAAGGCGTTCCGGGCCTCCACAAATTTTTGTATGAAAACCTACCTCTGGCATTGCCCCTACACTTCCCTCCCTTTAACTTTGTACATATGTCCTCTGGTGTTTGCTGATCCTGCCCTGGGAAACAGGCACTGGCCGTCCATCCTATCTATGCCTCTCATAATTTCATAGACTTCTCATCCTTCTACGCTCCAAATAGAAAAGTCCTGAGCTGATTGCTCTGGAGCTAACATTGAGCGGATTCCATCAGGAGAAATGTTTTGAGTCAGGATCATTTCTCCAGACGAGAGTTGGCAGGGAGTGAGCATTGAAATCTCCAGTTTTAGGAAATCCCTGTCCTGATTTGCTTTCACTGCTTCCATCCATCCTTTACCAGCTCCCACTTGCACTTTTCTTCCCCTCATTCCCCGACACGTTCATCCACCTCTCCATGTGTGCATTTATTTACCTCTTGCCTCCTCCCCACTCCTTTCTCCCCCCTCCCCACCTTTTATGCCTGCTCTCTCCCCTTCCCACTTGGAAAGGGTTCCCCACCTGAAACGTTGACTGACCATTTCCCTCCATGGATGCTGCCTGACCCCTGGAGTCATTGCTCAGGATTCCCTCAGCTACAGTTCTGCCTCCTAGGGCCAGGTGTCCTCAAGGGTCACTGCGCAGTGATGGTAGAGTCGAAGGAGCTCAGTCTCTTAACTTCAATCCACTGATGGTGGAATGCTGCTAAGTAACATGCCCTGCAATACCAGCTGGAGGTGAATTGCTAAGCAGAGGGGTTTGCGGACAGGTTTGAGTCATGCAGTGGAAGAAAACATTGAGGCAGAACTGGCTGGCCAACTTGATGCTGCAAAGTCCTTAGATCCCACCCTTGCACTGGGAGCCCTCACATCCCTGCTGTTTTGATGAGCCAGATGCTGTATGACGGATGTGGGAGTCTTTCTGGGAAGTATACACTGGGCTATTGTCCAACCTGCAGTATACATGTCTTCAATGTGATGACTTGGGATTTTAAGAATAGGTTTATTGCTGAGAGCCACTTAACTACATTAATATCAACACCGTCAATGTTGCCAAAAGGCTCCTCTATTTATACATATGCCGGTCGATGGAATGTTAATTGATGAGTAGCATTTTGTAAGCAGGTGGTGACCTTTTTTTCTAAGTGATGTAACCTGAACCTTGCTTTAGTCCTTCCTGGGATGAGGTTAATGAAGGAACGCGACCTTTTCCTTCCCGGCCTGGCTGCCGTCTCCACATAGTTCGGGTGCAGGGACTGGGTTGAGGTCCCAGTGACCCCAGGTCCCTGAGCTGTGCCGAGCATCCGTTCTCCCGCCTGGTGCCGTGCTCTCCCCTCTTGTCCCAGCCTCTACCAGAGCGAGGCTTCGCCATTTTAAAATCCCCCTCCTTGTTTTCAATCTCTCCCAGTCGTCACTGGTCGAGGTGTTGTCTGACACTGCCCTTCATCTTGCCGGGTTTCACCGACATTGGTGATGGTGAGGAAGGTTGGATGGAATGGAAAATTTGACAGGTGGAATTTAATCCCACTAAGTGTGACATGATGCCAATAATTTTAACAATAATATTGTCATAAGAAATAGGAGCTGGAGTAGGACATCCAATGAGATCATGGCTAATCTGATGATAAGCTCATCTCCACCTACCTGGCATGGTTGCCATAGCAGTTAGCATAACCCCTTTACATCACTGCCAATAGGGACCAAGGTTCGAATCTTGTGCTGTCTGTAAGGAGTTTATAGGTTCTCCCTATGGCTGCATGTGTTTTCTCCAGGGGCTCCAGTTTCCTCCCACTGTTTGAAACAAACCAGGAGTGAGGCTAATAGGGTAAATTGGGCAGCACAAACTTGTGGGCCAAAAGCACCTGTTACCGTGCTGAATATTTATATAGTTTTTAAAATTACCCGCCTTTCCCCCATATCCCATAATTCCCCAATTATGTAAAAATCCCACTGAGGTCACCTCCTCTGCTTCAATGGGCAGTGAATTCCACAGATTCACCACTCTGTGGGAAAAGCAGTTCCTCCTCATCTCTGCCATGGGACTGGACTCAAGCCCGGTGACTCCAAATGTCACCAACATTGTACTTCCCAAAGAAAGAACAACTAACTTCTTTCACCGACTCTCCGACTTTCCAACTTCTTCATCCCTCCTTTTGCCCCTTCTCTCTCCCTCCCTCCTCCTTCCGATTAAACCCCACCATCACTTTCACTGCAGATGTCCATTGACAACATCAAGCTCCCCGTGTCACTGAATTATGTCGCGAGGTCAGACTAACCAAGACAGTGGGGATCCTGAGAGTTCTGGTGTTCCATAAAGATAATGGAATCATTGTTTTACTCTATGACATAACTTGTGAAGAATTGCATTGGTTCAGGGAGTTTCTGCTTTTAAGCAGGAATTAAATCATCTTGGAGATAAATCTGTTGTTACACCTCAGGCAATGAGCCTGTCTTGTGAGACTAGTGGGAGATTCGAGTGCTAAATCAATCAGCGTGTGGTGGTGTCTGCCTGCATTAGTTTGGACCTGGTCCCTTTCTCTGCAGTCTGGCACTTCACAAGTGGGATCTTGAACCACACAGCAGGGGCGCACATACACAAGGAGCTTTCTGTCTCTTACACGTCAGGCCGCTTTTAGATAAACCTCCCTTTTCACTTTGAGCTACTTGTAACCTTTCAACACCGGACAACGATGAGGCAGACATGTAACTGACTCAAGCCCCCTGGATCACAGCTGGCTTGCACCTCCCAGATCTATAATCTGGAGTGAAGATTGCAAGCTTGATCTGGCTGTTTACAGCAGAATCTTTTCCCCAAGGTAAAAAACATCACACACAGGAGGACGTAGGTTTAAAGTGGAGGGGGGGGGGGGGGGTGGTGAAATTAAAGCGATATATGTGAAGTAAATTTCTTGTGCAGAGAATGGTGGGTGCCTGGAGCAGTTTGCCAGGAGAAATGGTGAGAGAAGATACTATTAGTAGTGTTTAAGAGGCTTTTATGCAGGCATGTGAATATGAAGGGGTGCATATACATCATGGCCATTGTGTACAGACATTTGGGCCGAACATCCTGTTCCAGTGCTGTTCTATAGAACCATAGAACATTACAGCACAGAAACAGGCCCTTCTGTTGTTCTAGTCCACGCTGAACCATTTTTACGCTTAGCACCCAGTCCATAGCCCTGCATACCTCTCCCATCCATATACCTGTCCAAATTCTTCTTCAGTGTTAAAAGTTGAGCCCACATTCACCACTTCAGCTGGCAGCTTGTTCGACATTCTCACCACTACTCTGTACGAAGTTCCCCCTAAACTCTTCCCCTTTCACCTTTAACTCGTGTCCTCTGATTTATACCTCACCTACCCTCAGTGGAAAAAGGCCTACCTACCTTTGCTCCGTCTATACCCCCATCATAATTTAAAATACGTCTATCCAATCTCCCTCATTCTTCTACGCCCCAGGGAAAAATGTCCTAACCTATTTAACCTTTCCCTGAACTCAGTTCCTGAAATCCAGGCAACATCCTTGTAAATCTTCTTTCCACTCTTTCCTGTAGTTAGTTGACCAAAATTGGGCACTACCCTCCAAATTTTGCCTCACCAATGTCTTTACCATAACATCCCAATTCTTACATTCGATACTTTGATTTATGAAGGCCAATATGTCAAAACCTCTCTTTACAACCTGTAACACCAATTTCATGGAACTATGTATCTGTATTCCCAGATCCTTCTGTTCTACCGCGCTCCTCAGTGCCCGACCACCTACCATGCATGTCTTTCGTGGTCCTTCCAAAATGCAACACCTCACATTTGTTTGCATTAAATTCCATCTGCCATGTTTCCAGCTGGTTCAGATCCCTCTCCAGGCTTTAAAAACTGTCCTTAACGCCCCCAATCTTAGTGTCATCAGCCAACCTGCTGATCCAATTTCCCACATCAACATCCAGATCATTGATTATATAGATGACTAACAACAATGGTCCCATCACCGATCCCAGAGGCCCACCACTAGTCACAAGACTCCTGTCGAAGAAGCAAATCATCCACCACTACTCTCTGGCTTCTCCCGTCCAGCCATTGTCAAATCCAGTTTGTACCTCACCATGAATACCGAATGTCTGAACCTTCCTGACTAACCTCCCATGTGAGACCTTGTCCATATAGATAACATCCACAGCCTTTCCTTCATCCACTTTCCTGGTAATCTCCTTGAAAAACTCTTTCAAATTACCTAAACACGTCCTACCACGAGCTAAGCCACATGGTCTATCCTTAATCAGTCGATGGCTATCCAAATAATTGTATATCTGATCTCTTAGAACACCTTCCAATAATTTACCTACTACTGACATCAGGCCCACTGGCCTATAATTTCCAGGGTTGCTTTTGGAGCCTTTTTTAAACAACGGGACAACATGAGGTACTCTCCAATCCTCTGGCACTGCACCCGTAGCTAAGGACATTTTAAATATTTCTGCCGGAACCCCTGCAATTTCTAAACTAGCCTCCCTCAAAGTCTGAGGGAATATCTTGTCAGGCCCTGGGGATTTATCCACCCTTATTTGCTTTAAGACAGCAAACACTTCCTCTTCTTTAATCTATATCAGATCCATTACATCACTGCTTGTTTTCCTAACTTCACACAACTCTGTGTCTGTTTCCTGGGTAAATACAAATGCAAAAGATTCAGTTAAGATCTCTCCCAACTCTTTTGGCTGTACACAAAGTGAAAACGTAACTTCATCCTGCTTCAATATTTGTCCCACTTCTTTGAGAAGTGAAAGATAATGAGGCTCCCTCCTCGATTCCATTTCCAATGATATTCCTGGCTGAAATCTACCTGGAGGGACCCAGAGCTTTCAAAGAGAATGAGAGCAGCAGTAACTGATCAGCAGGTCCAAGCAGGGCACTGACTGACATCATCTATTTTTTGAGTGTTTAAGGTACATGTTTTACACCTGAGCGATTTGGCTCAATGCACATGCTCCTCAACAATTATCCCTGGTAAATAAACATCATGGATAAAGTTGATATTTGGAGAATATTCTCAAATCTTTGAAACTGACAACACTTTGTAACTTGAAGCTGGCAGATTTCAAGCAGATGACTATGGCGTGGTCAAATCTATTGAAGCAATTACATTAGGGTTAGGAGAGGTGGGTGTGGGGGATTTTAGTTATTTTGGTGTAACTGGTGTGTGATTTCCTTGAAATGGTATTTACTGCATTTAATGCCTCGGAATGGTGTTTGAGGTTAGCTCAAATGATTAGACGCAAGTGTTTCATAAAGTTGAGTAAAACAGAACCAGCTGCTTAAGTGTCTAACGTTACACAGTGACCAGGCTAGCAGTGACATTTGCAGTGTGGAAGGCCACATTAGGTTTTCTATCAGCTCTTGCCAGGCTTTGATCAATTGTAAAACCCAGGTTTTGTTGGAAATAAATCTTTCTCACGTGCATGAGCGCGCAGATAACACACGCACACGCAGACACACAGACATACACAAATCATACAGACACAGGCAGACATGCGACACACATGAAGTCACGTATGTAGACACGTGTGCATAGGAATACACAAACTATGACAGAAAAGGGCATAACAGATTCCAAACGTGTACACATGCACATGTCCGAGCATACTCACATGAACATATCCCCAGGCAGATGGACAGAAACACACATCTACACACATGTACATCAGAACATAAGGATCTGACGAAGTGGACCCAACAATTCCTTGAGTTTGGGCTGGTCTGACCTTGGCTTCAACACTACCTTCCTGCTCTTCCCATTGCTGGCTGCTCCCTTGCATCTCACATGTCAATCTCCATCATGAACATCAGATGACTCCACCTCCATAGCTCGCCAGGGTTGAGATTCCTTCTCGTGTACATCCATCCCCTTATTTTGAAACCCTGCTGCCTAGTTCTAGAGAGTTCAGTTGCAGGAAACATTCCCTCAGCATCCACCCTGTGTGAAGCTTTGTCACAACCGCACCAAAGTCCTTGCCACGAAGGACATTCCATTTCCTTTACTGATTATTTTTTGTGTTTCATGCAACAGCACAGACCAACACTGCTGAGTATGTTCGACATATTTTTGGCTTTTTGAGTAAAGTGAGCTTAGGTTATCATCCTGAACTTTAGACATAGCTGTTTTGCAGCAAATTGGTCGATCACAGTAACTCAGAGAGAAAGAGAGAGCTTGAGGAGCTTCCTGTAAAGGTCTAAAAGGACAGAAGAGTCCACGTTTTCATTTCATGTCAATATCTCAAGTAACAAGCCAGTTTGCCTTGTGACTGAGATCTCTTGGGTCAGGAGCATGTTGTTCCTTTGTGAAGAATTATAGCGACTTCACGCACGTTGCGTGTAAATAAATTTCTTCTGAGGAATGATGGGGGGCCAGCATGGTTAGCGTAGCAGTAAATGCAATGTTATTACAGTGCCAGAGACCCAGATTCAAATCTAGTGCTGTCTGTAAGGAATTTGTAAGTTTTCCCAGTGTCTGCGTGGATTTCCTCCCACCGTTCAAAACGTATCGGGGTTGTAAGTTAATTGGGGTATTTGGGTAGCACAGGTTCATGGGCTGGAAGGACCTGTTACCGTCTAAATTAAAATTAAAAAAGAAAATATCTGAAAACCAAAACTTCCTGGACAAACTCTTCTCGCATGGATTTTACAGTGTTCACCTCTCATCCAATCGCATTGATGCATTATGTATAACTAACAAGGATTGGAAGCTTTGGTTGGACAGGCAATGTTATGAACAAACCCTCATGTTCCCCCTGCCCTTTCTTGCCTTCTCCCCAGCCCTTTAATTCAGGTGCCTGTCTGCTTTTTGCTCACACCTTGAAGAAGGGCTCAGGCTCAGAATGTCAGTTATATCCCTTCACCTCCTCTGGACCCTGCGAGACCAGCTGAGTTCCTCCAGCATTTTCGTGCTTTTACTGCAAACACAGCATCTGCAGACTTTTGCATTTCACTCCACATCAACCATTCATTTGTAGAATTACCCATAATTCCCAGAGAAGGCACCATCCATCAAACCCACATTCTGTGTGATGTGCCGTCTGCAGGGGAATGTTTATGCTGTCCTCCATTTAATCCCATTTTCCTTCTCCCCACCTGCCCAACGAACTCCTCCAGAGTCCAGCGCACACCAAGCACATGAAGAGCACAGTGGCCACTGAACCTGCCAACTCGCACGTGCCCCAGGAAAAGGCTGCAAGCCCCACGCAGACAGCACCGGGGGTGAGAACAGACCTTGGACCCAGAGTTGCGCCACTACACCAGCGATTGGGGTGGAGTGTCCCAGGCCAGGTCTCAGACCTGTCGGGTGCCAGTCAGACATTTCTGGGGTTTGCTTCCCTTAATAATGCCCCCGGTATTGCAAAGGACGGACAGCGACGATTGGCATCTCAAGCAAACAAAGGGAGATCTCCCAGCACGATTTGGAGAGAAGCGTGGATCTTCTAGCCAATGAGTTGGCTAACTCTGATACTCAATAAAACTACATAAACAAACCTTCTCATTTATTCCACAGGTTGGTCGTGGGATCTTGATGTGCACAGATCACATTTAATTGTGCTACACCGCATTAAATGCATTATTGGCTGTGTATCAGAAAATGTTACATTAATGAACAATCTACTTTCACATCAGAAAGAATATCTATATTTGTTTTCTTGAGAGGGCTAATTTTAAGATTTGGTTAGTTTATAAATATTCCCTTGTGTTGCGCTGAACAATGCAGAACAATTAAGATTGCAATTACGCAGAACTGTTTTCATTACTGCAGCCCTGACTGGTGTTAGTTATTACCTTCTATCAGTGGTTCTTAATGAACTGACACAGCTCAGTAGGTTGCAACAAAACAAGTAGAACACGCAATGCCATTGTGGAGCATTTGAGATATGCAAAGACTTGTCTTGATGCATTTCTATTCTTTCACAATCCCAGGATACCCTAAAAAAGTCTGACAACCAATGAAGTACTTTTTTGAAATTCAGCCATGATTGTAAAATGGTCTTTAGGGATCAACACGTGAAACACAAAAGTCTGCAGACACTGTGATGGTAGTAAAAACACAAATGCTGGAGGAACTCAGCCAGTCTGGTAGGATGCTTTGGGCCTGAACCCTTCCTCAAGGTAGCCAGGTTCCTGAATGAAAAGGGCTGGGGAGAAGCACAGACCAACAGACACAAGGTGTTAACTGCACATGGACAGGAGGACAAGAGAGATGAAAGGTGAGAATTAATGGGAAGGGGGGGGTTTGCTCTGTGAAGGCAAAGCTGGAGAAAAGGAGACAGAGGGAAAAGGGAAGAGAGAGACAGAGCTAGCTGGGATAAATGGAGCGGGGAGGGTCAACAAAAACTGGAGAAGTTGATATTAATGCCATCCAGTTGGGGAGGGGGCCCAGACAGATTATGAGATGTTATTCCTCCAATTTGCGGGTGGTCTCAGTCTGGCAATGCAGGAGACCACGGAAATATTGGCAAGGGAAAAGGGTGGAGAATTGAATTAGGTGGCCACTCGGGGAGATCCACGCTATTGCAGCAGAAGGCAGGGATACTTAACGAAACGATCTCCCAGTCTGCAACGGTGTCTCCGCTGTAGAGGAGACTACAACTGGAGCACCGGATGCAGTCGATGACCCCTGCAGATTCACAAGCTTCACTTGGAAAGACTTTGGGGCCTCGAAGGGTGGTGAGGGAGAAGGTTGAATTTATCAGCATGTCCTTCTATCCCTTTGCACCCCATGTATGTAATGGCGATCTTGTCTCAGCCACAACGGCACAGTCTAACAGCTCACTGTCCTGAGGTTGAATGGCCTTGTACATTAGTAGCCAGATCAGTGCGAGATCTACTCCTCCGTTCCAAACCTTTGAAAAGGAACACAGGACAAACAACACCGGGAAATTGTTATTGCAAGCAGACTTTTTCGTATAGCAGTGGGAGACAACCATTTAACTCTAATTGTTACAAAATACAATTTATGGGATGAAATTCAATGATAATTGATTGTGGTGCCTCAGCCATGACTGGTGTAGACCGTGCTCAGTGTATCCTATGGAACAGTGGAATAACAAGAGGAATTCAAGCATCAACACTGGAATATCTCAGATCAATAGCAATAATGTCACCATGAATGCTCAGTGAGCATTGATTTGGAGGTCACCAGCAGCAAGGACATTCATCCCCTTGAGCTTGTTCCATCTTTCCATTCCATGGTTAATCCTGGGCTTAAAGCTTAATTTCCTATCCAAACATGGACTGATCTCAGCCCATGTCCAAAATCTTTAACTGGGGGAAAGAATTTTCTCCTTATCGGTAAATTACCCTCAGATCCCCACCCCCCATGAGTCCCAGATTCCCAAGAGTGTGGAAAAACTATCTTGGTGTCTCCACTGCCAATCCCGCTGCCCGTTTTGCCTGTGGATGGAGGGTCATTACTGGCGACTACTGTATGTCAGGGAATCCTCTGAACCGAGAGCCAGAACTAACCACCACTTTACCTCAGTTAGACACAAAACACATCACATAAACATGTCCTTAATTAATTGGCAATCAGCAAGCATGATATAATAATGAGATTACCACTCAAGGAAGCAATAACCCACCAACCATAAAATGGCATCTTTCTTAAAAAAAATTAATACAATGATAAACATTTGGCGTTAATTGGAGTTCTCCCTCTGCTAGGATGCAGCTCCACAACTGGTTCACCTCTCATGTGACTGCACTGCCATCCCAGGAATCAATCAGCTGAACCTTTGTTGTACTCGGTCTCTAAGGAGTTTCTTTGCTCCTCCCATGTCTGTGTGGGTTTTCCCTGGGGTTTCCTCCCACCCTCCAAAACGTACTGGGCCTCGTAGGTCAATTGGGTGGGATTGGGCAGCAAGGACTCGTGAGCTGAAGGGGCCTGTTTCAGTGCTGTATGTCCAAATTTAAATTTAAAAAATTTAATACTCCCACTAGTGCAAGTAACTCCTTCCCTCTATAGACAGACCAGCCCTACAGCGTATATTCCAGATGCAGTCTACCAAGGCACTATATAATTGGAGCAAGACATTTACCCTTGCATCAAAATGATCTTACAATAAAGACCAACATACCATTTATCTGGCTAATTACCTGCTGATCCTTAATGTTAAACTTTCTGACTCATTGGGACAAGGACACCCAAGTCTCTCCACACACCAGTACTTTCGAAACTCCCAGTTTTTAAAAAATATGCTCTATTTTTCAGCTTTGGCTGTTTATTTATTTATTTTTATTTTTTAATTTAGGCATACAGCACGGGAACAGGCCCTTTTGGTCCATGACCTCGTGCTGCCCAATTACTCCCAATTCACCTACAATCCCCGGTACGTTTTGAATGGTGGGAGGAAACCGGAGCCCCCGGGGAAAACCCACGCAGACACGGGGAGAGCGTACAAACTCCTTAAAGATGGTGTGGGATTCGAACCCCATCCCAATCGCTGATGCTGTAACGCTGTTGCGCTAACCGCTATGTTAAGCATTTATGATGCACCCTGGAGGATAAATCCTGGCCAGGTCTGTTGGGACATGTATATCATCCTGAGAAAGCAGAAGGGGATTTGGTGCAATATCCTTGTTGAACAATACCTTCTCTGACAGAGCGGCACTCCCCTAGAACTGCTCTACTGGGGTGAGTAGTGTGTTTAAGTCCATGATTATTAACTGTGTAGGGTCTTTAAACTCATTGGGAGAGTAAGGAGGTCACGAGAAATGGTCCAACTGTGAAAGCTGCTTGTTTCTGATTGTATTTGACCCATCAATAATGAGGGCACAGCTGGGTTAAATTTTGTCTTCTGTGGTTTGTGCTAAATGCAGAATGGTCTGGGCCCAAGATGGTAGCGCCTATGTTCGGCAGCAGCCTCAAGGGGGTTGCAGACCCCAGGGGAGCAGTGGACTGGCACAGCGCACCTGTAGTGAGAAGAAGAACCGGAGGAGACGACCTGAAGAAATGATTACCATGATGGCAGACAGGCGAGGGGCTCTGCAGCCGAAGGGCGCACACAATTGGCAAGCAGCTGATGACTTGCAGGGGAGGAACCCACACAGATTATAGGCTGCTGGAGACTTGAGGTCTCCTTGCTGGAGAATGGCTCACGAGAACCAGGTATCGGAATCAGACTACTAGAGGATGCTAAGGGCAAGAAGGGCTCCCAAAGGGCCCTGGGTGCTGAAGGCTTCCTCTTCATGTTGGAGGTTTGGCCCTGGGTTCAGGTTGCCAATGGTTTGTACTGAACTGGAGTCTGTGTGCCTGCAGAGTCTCTGAGAGCACTGAAGATAAATCCATGGGCATTCAGTGACTCTGCGAAGACTCCCTTTTATCTTTGTCTGACTTTTAGGAGTGCCAAGGAATGCTAATGGCCCACCTTACGGCAGACTAAAAGCAGTTTTGTGAAATATTATTTTCTGTTTTATTACATGATAATAAATTGATCTGATCTGATAACATAGGCATGTTAAGGTTAGCTTTGGTAATATAGTTTAATTGAAGTTAATTGAATCAAACTTTAAAAGCGTGCATGCTCCTTCCCCACTTTGGGCCTGTCATGAACCAAAGGTCCTCAGGAATCAATGGGAATGTTGCACTTTTACAAGGATGTTTTTGGTGTCATTTTCATTAATGAAGACAATGAATTTCCATTCCTGTAATAATGGGCTTCTGGAGCTAATGGCTTAATGCAATGTACCCAAACTCAATTTTTACTATTTTCTTGTGGGGTAAGTTAACTGAGCCTGGAGTGCAAGAAGAGAAAGGACAAGGTGGCGCTACTGAAATGGTGAGAGGCGTGTTGTCCTGTTCATGGACATGCATCTTTCTGGAACATCTGAGGGGTCACTCAGAAAAAGACTTAAGGTTGGCCGAGCTCTGCCAAGAAATGTGGCCCGGTGCACAAACCCACTTTGGGTGTAGCCGTGTCCTCCATGGCCCATGCGGACTCTGTCGTGATTTTGACTGTGGATCAGTAATGTTCCCTGCAGTGAAGACGATACTCCAAAGTTCAAATTTATTGTCAGAGTACATACACGCCTTCACATACAACCCTGTGATTCTTTCTTCTTGCGGGCCAGGCAGAATTTTTACTTACCGATAACTGTAAACTGTTTGCAAGAAAAAAATGATTCCTTCGGTTACATCAGTTAATGCAGCTCTATATTGCATGTGGAGTATCGCAGGCACCTACCCCACCCCAATACCAACCAGATCTGAGGTGAGTTTCCACCTCCCACGTGTGACAGCCCTTTGGCTAATTTCAGATGAGAAGATCTTTGACCACCATTTGAGGGAAAAGGATCCACGGATACTCGGTGACAGTGAGGGGACTCCATTTCACTTCTCTTTCTCTGACTGTAAGGGGCGCCAGGCAATGCATGAAGAGATATTGAGGCAGAGATGTAGAAAATTCTAGTTTATTATCATCCGATTGTACTACTGCAACCTGACGAAACTGCATTCTCCGGTTCTTAGCCCAAAAAAAATATGCAAACACATATCCAGACATAACCACATACAGACAAATGATACATATGCAGTTCATATACAAAAATAAATACTGTAAATATTCTTAATAAATACAGTAAAAGTCTGAACATCCAGACAGCTCAGGGATTGGGTCGGTCTGGATTTTTGTATATTCTGGGATTCTCAGACAATACTTTTAAAATTCAAATTTAAGGAGGAATAAAGAAGAGATGAACAGGTAAATGATGATAATTTACTCATTAGCAAATTCAGCACCCTTCATCTATCAAAATGAACAGTTTTAAAGAAGAAAAGTGGTTGCTTGTTGCCGCTGTGGCGCTGACACACGCACATATAAACACCCACTAAATTTTAAAAGTTTGAGAGTTTTCGAAAAGTCCGGTTTCTCAGGTGGCCCAAATTTCTGGCCCCCGGATCTTTGGACTTCTACTGCGGTAGAGGCTCGGAGCGTTAGTCTGAGCAGTTCATACTCTTCCACCACCAGGAGGAGTAAAAGCAGTGAAGCATGGCCCACAGACCACTCGATGAGGCACCTCCTTCCCCACCTGAGGAGGGGTCGTTGAGACCAGAATTGGCCTCATCAGCCACCTGAGAACCAAGCCCAGAGGAATGCACGCTTCTGAAGTTGAATTCAATAGCACTATATTCAGAAGAAAAGGAATGAGGAAAAAAGGGAAAAGGAGATATCTTCCAGCAACCTTGCATTTCAAGATTCAAGGTTGTCATGTAATAAAAAACAGTTCAATGGTGCACAGAATTTGCTTTTGTCTGCTCTCAGGCAGACAGATTTGCCATCGGCAGAAATTACCTGAAGTGTCAGAGAAAGAGAACAAGAAGTCCCCTCAGAGTCACTGAGTGCCCGTGGATTCTCCTCCACCCCTGCCACCACACAGCTTTCAGTCCAAACCATCAGGAGCCCGAGCTCCAGATCCAAACCTCCAACTCGATCAGGTAGCCTTCAGTGCCCTCGGCACCCTCTTGCATCCCGGGTACTCCTTCAGCCAGTCTCGAGCCAGTCTCCATCAGTCCACCTCTTGGTATGAATCAGAGTACTATCAAGAAGTTATTGAGCCAAGTGGTCAGAAGTTTGGTCAAAGTCGTTGTGCCGCTGAGCTGGGAGCTTTGACCTTTGTCTCACTCTAAAAGCCCAAGTACAATATTTCAGGCTCGGAGCCAGGGGTGTGCCATACCTCTAGAGGTACAGTCTTTTGGATAAGGTTCTGTCTGCCCACTCAAGTGATGCAAAGGTCTCGTGCATTATACTGAAGAAGTGATTGCATCAAATTGAATTTGTACAAATTGCTTTAGCAGTTTCTAGGAAATACAGAACAATACCATGGAAGTCAGATACAGATTTAGGTTATGGAAAGTTGGCACGCAGAACTTTGCAGCTGTATACCATTAGAGAAGATTACTTATAGTTTATGAAATAAATATCACTTGTTTGGGAAAATATGGCACCCACATTTATAAAATGTGCATTTGTATGTTTGATAAACTCACTGACAACCTCACTTCTTGGTAACCTCCAATATTAGACTTTATGCTCTATTCCAGGGGTTCCCAACCTTTTTGTTCCTCTGTACCCCTTGGGCATTTTTATAGGTTCCCGTGTACCCCTAAAAATTAAGGATTAAAAAAACTCGACATTGTGCAATCTGACTGCAGATTACACCATGTATTGTACAGTAGTGGTTATTCTCTCAGACCCAATGTACCCCCTGAAAAGTGCAAATGTACCACTGGGGGTACATGTATCCCAGGTTGGGAACCCCTGCTTTATTCCCTTGGCTTTCTCCAGTCCTTCTTTCTTCAATCTCTTTTTCCTATTCTTTCTTTTTAGGGGTTTTGGGGGGAGGGAAGGGAGGTGAGGGGAAGGGTTATTACCACATGTAATATTACCACATGTATAACCTTCTGAAATAACTTTGAATTTAATGAAATGTAATTAATATTGTGGTTTAAAATTTATAAATATTTTGAAAGAGAGGTGCATGGGATTTGACCTTAATGTCCCTGACAATCTTCATACCAAAATCAACCTTGAATATCTAAGCAAGTTGTCAGGCCATTCTCACATTGATGGGAGCTTGCGTCATGTTTACCATATTACAACAGGGACTGAACTTCTGAAGAGAGCTTTGGGTAGGTTGAAAGGGCTGTGAAAGTCACCATCAAAATAGAGATGACTTTTGTTTACAAAAGAGACGGTGAGTGGTAGAAGGGATAAATAGCATCAGGACATTGTAACGCCCACAGCATAATCATACAGTGTAGCTTCAGCTTTCAGATTTCAGATTTATTGTCAGATACATTCCTGACATCACATATGACCCTGAGATTCTTTTTCCTGCGGGCAAGGCAGAATTACCACTTATTGGTCGTAGGGAGGGCTCCATGGGTGATGTCCTGGGCTGCGTCGACTACCTTTTGCAGAGGTTTACACTCAGGGGCATGCAACATAAAGGCATGCCTCTGCTATGTGAGTCCCTGTGCACAGCTGACCTTCAAGGGAATATCTTCAGAAAAAGCCTAATGGAAGAGGTTAGTTGAAAGCATTCACTTTCTCATCAGCTAAGTCACCTGCTCGAGCAAGACCTGTCACCATTAAGCAGTAAAGAGGGGTTTTAATCCCCCTTCTACTTTTGTTGAAATAATCTGTGGCAATTTAACAAGCAATGTTTCGTCCTCTTCATCTCACATTAGATTAGATTTCGTATTTGAATAATTCTATCCAAGAAGACTTTATGATGCATCAATTATCCAGGCATGTGCAGTGTGAGTAATGAGTCATGTCGCACTGTAAACCAAGAGCAATTAGATAAATCTAAATCTTGCTCAGTGATGCAGAAAGGAATTTAATCTCACTGCTAAAATCAATTATAACGCTGTAATATTTAATTCGATTTGAGCCATGCAACATATATTTTTAGGCCTTACTGGGGTTTTGTATCTGAATTGCATCGTTGGCTGTTGAGTGTGTTCTAGGTAAATAGTCCCAGTGGGAGAACTATTGTACTTCCTGTAATTTCAGAAATTGCATTTCCTGATTGCTGAAAAGCTTTATTGGAGACAATTTCTCACAAATTCGTCAATAGTGGAAATGTAGGGACTAGCGTTGAGATGATTGATATTCTTAATGGACGCCCGCAATTAAAGCAGGAAGTACTGCATCAATACTATACTGAGTATTAAATAGTTATAAAGAGTAATGGGTAACTTAATAATGGTTCTTGCACTTATGGAGCAATGTACCACATCAAAATTCACAAGCAATTCACACACCGTTTGTATCTGCAGCGTTGGCTCAGTGGCTAACTGCAAAAACACGAAAATGCTGGAGGAACTCAGCAGGTCAAATAGCATCCAACGCAGCCCTTTTTTCGTGGTATGAGTTAAAAGCAGGCAGGCGACTAAATTAAAGGCTGCGGAAGGGAGGATGGTCAAGAGGATGAGTACAGACCAACGGACAAGGTGTTAATTGGATATGGATGGGACAAGGAGAGAGGGAAGGTAAGAATTCACTTGGGAAGGGAGGGGGTTGTTTGGGGTTGTGCAGAAGCAGAGCTAGGGGAAAGGAGGCAGAAGGAAAACAGGAAAGAGACAGACAGAGCTAGAGGAAATGGGGAAAGATTGGTGGGGGGGGTGGTAAAGGAAACTGGAGATGTCGATGTCAATGGCATCCAGTTGGAGGGTGCCCAGTTGGAAATATAAGGTACTGTTGCATCAATTTGCAGGTGGTCTAAGTCTGGCAGTGGATGAGGCCAAGGACAGACATGACAGCAAGGGACTGGGATGGGGAAAGTGAAACGGGTGGCCACTGGGAGATCCCCGCTATTGCTATGGACAGAACTCCAATAAGCGCCAGCTCTGTCACTTTTGAAGTAGCGAAGTGCAGATTCAAGCCTCTGGTTCACTTCACCTTTGTAACATCAGGACAAGTGAGTGTGCGGTGATGGCAACACAATGGTTCTGTCTCTCCACTTAATGTCTGAGATGCTCCCAAATAAAGTAGACCCTTAATCAACAACTTGCTTCATAATAGACAAGATTCTTCCCAGCATTTATGGATGAATCAGAAAGGAGACGAGTGCAGAATGGAAGAAGCTTTCTCCATAGAATTGGCTATCTTGAAGGAGCAGAGAGTTTAGTTTTTACTGGGCTTCCTGCCCCATGTAAGGTTATTGATTGCATTACTCTCTCTCTCACACTGTCCCCATAGCCATGGGTTTAAGTTTGGCCTTGATGGTTTTGAATGGTTTGTATTTGAAATTCACAAGCCTGAAGTATTTGGATGAATCAAAAATCAGAGTACTTGCTGATCAATAGAGAAATCCACTTGCATTTCTACAGCCTGTCCATACCCACAACATAAATTCACTGAAGAAAGTCAGTCCATTAAACCCAACTCTATTGGAACATGGGTAAAATTAAAGAATTGGTTGAAAGTGATTGAGGAATCAATATTAGCCAAGGAAAATGGAGTAATACTCCTGGATTTATTTTAAATAAGGTACTTTGACTATTTGTTTATGGGATGTTGCCATTGTTGGCAGAATCACTCATTGTTGTCCAATCCCAACTGCTTTGGTGAGATTTGGAGTAATATTAGCAGTCCCCTTCTGAACTCGGAGATGATGGTCCACTGAGCCTGTGCTGGCTCACAGATCCATTCCAATCCCCAATTCTTTTCTTCCTTGTTTTCTATTCTCCCTGCATCCCCTTTCAGATCTTCCACCTCACCACCAATCCAGATCAACTTGCAGTGGTCAATTAAACCTTTTGAGATGTTGGGGAAACTAGATCATTCGAGGAAAAATCCACCTGGTCACAGAGAGAACATGCAAACCCCACACAGACAGCACCAGAGGCCAGGATCGAACTCTGGACAGTGGAGCTGCGGAGCAGCTGCTCACTTAGCTCGCGCCACCATGCCTCCCTTAATTTTGTCTTCCCGAATTAAGAAGCCATCTACTTGGAGGCGACATGAACATGCAGGAAGAAGAAGTTGAGCTACCCCTTGTGGGGAGATGCGGAGAGTGAGAGGTGATCTTATGGAGAGATCTGAAGGCGATTGACAGGATGGATGTTGACAGAATGTTTCCCTCCTGAGAAACAGGGAGGCCTAACTTCAGAATGAGGAGGAGTTCATTGAAGATGAGGAGGATTCTCTTCTCTGAGGGATTTTTGACTCTCTGTGGGATTTTCTATCTCAGAGAACAGTGGCAGGGATGCGTAACATGAACAGTGACAGGCACACGGCTGCTGCTTGTAGTCGGGATGTTGGATTCCGTGTTTGGAAGTGAGTCTTGTCAGCATGTCGTATTGCTTGCAAAACCAAAACAAAGTTGAGAGCAGTGAAACCAACTTGGCCACTTCTACATAGGATCAAACAAGTCTTAAGATTATTTGCCTTTCCTCTATTCCTTTCCCACCCAGAATTGTTGAGTCATCCTTCTGAGTAACATTTTGTTACTCTTAACTGCATTTGGTCACACTGGAAATTTTGTTCATTTGTTTTGGATGGGCCATTGAATTATTTGTCCAAGGCACATACATTTTGAGCACCACACAGTTATGGGAACTCAGTTAGACACCTCATTGTTCATCCTCTTTGCAAATGGCCTCATTGCCAGCTGATCCAATCAGTGACTCTTTGAGATCCCAGGTAGAGAAGGAAGTGCCTCCTGCAACTGATCTCACTGGGTTGCTTGATCGCCATAAGTCCATGAATGGGTCTATTTGTGGGGCAGGTGACCATGTCCTCCATGGTCTATGCGGATTCTGCCCGTGATTTTGACTGTGGGCCTGTAACGAGGTACCTGTTCCCTGCAGTGGATGCGTCCAGCCATTTCTTCCAGCTGATGATGTTTTGTGCTTGCCTCAAAAATGTCAAAGTTCAAATTTATTTTTCAAGTACATACACAACTTCACATACAACCCTGTTATTCTTTCTTCCTGCGGGCCAGGCAGAACTTCTACTTACTGATAACTGTAAAATGTTCGCAAGAAAAAAGATACATGTACAAAAGATACAAATGTAAGCAAACTGACTTATGCAATACAGAAAAAATATACAGTAAAACCCCTGGAATCCGGAACAAAAAAATTGAGGACAATTAATTTAAAAATTAAAATAAATAATAGGTATAAAATATGCAAGTTTAAAATTTTAAAAGTAAATGTTCTCTGAAGTAACACATAAACATTTGATGAAGATGGGAGAAAATATTTAGCCAGTGGAGGTCCTTGGTTGGGCTTTGCTCGTAACAGCTGTTCAAATAAAGTTGTGTGAAAAAGCAATGGTGTCTCCCAGGATGAAGAACTGGTTGACGCCACTTGCCATTGGGACGATTCTCTTAAAGTGTCTCCTTATCCCTGTTTGGTAAGAGTCGCCCTGGTCAGAGACTTTATCTGTAAACTTGGGAGTGGGAGATTATCTACAATATCTTTTTTTTGTCTTTCAGGCGGCTCTGTGGAGGGGGAGGAACCTGCAGATGCAGCGACAGTTAAATGTTGTCTAAGAATGTGACTGAAAATAAAGTAAAATGCATTAAGTTTTATATATTCATGCAAGTGAAGTTTGTTCCATGTAAGTACAGTCTAGTAGTTTTGTCTTTTCAACTGTTTATTCTTAATGCAGGTGTATTAGCAAGAATAAATCTCAAGCAACCAAAAAATGCACTTATCTGGCATCTACCAATCCCCACAGGTGCCGGATACCAGAAGTTTTACTGCATGCAGTAAGAAATATTGTGCAGTTTAAATAAGCCTCTGATTGAATTCGCGATTTGGAGATCTGATGGTGGAGCAGTGGCAATTGTTCCTGAACCTGCTGGTACGTCTTGTGGCACAGATGCCTATTTCCCGATGTTGAACAGCCCCTGTGATTGTAAATCTTCTCGTGGTGATCTTGCTCAACCTTGGCCAAGAGCTCATCAATTTCTCATCTTGTAGAGGAATTTAGTGCCGCCAGTTTTCGCTGTATGATGCAGTTTGCATTTTGCTCTGCGTCAGAAACTTCTCTTCACTGCAATCAATCAGGGATAAACTGCAAGTAGCTGGAAGCCTGAACTCATTTTGGTTAGTGTTTGAACATCAAAAGCCCTTGGACTAATCAGGATAATGAATGACTTCACCTTGCCCAGAACCACAAACGCCGAATGCATATTCATTCACTACTTTATCATTATCTTTTCACCTTAATTAGGTTTTATGGCTCCGAACATTGGTCAGGAGAACAAGATACAATTTGTTACCTACTAATGATTCTCCCAGTTCACAGTCACCATGATCCGGTAATCGCAAAGGACAACCCATTTTTACAGTCAGCCCCATCCCTCTTCCTGCTGCCTTCGACAAGTGCTGGGATTAAACAAATCAACCTGCTCACTGCAAACAAAGGTCATCATTCCCCAACTAAATGAAAACATGGAATGGGTACGCCACTTGTCTCTTGATCCATCTGTTCCTCGAGGAAAGCTGGGCGATCTCATTTGTGTCTGAGTTCCTCAGACCGTAGCCCTTATACAAGATGAAAGTTCTGTTCTGGCTTTTTCCAAATGTTAGGGTACAAGTTTTGTGATGGTCACAGTGGGGGGGGCGGGGGGGGGGGGGAGCATTAGACTGCAAAGAAGTGTACAGAGTCTGTTTCATGCGTAGAAATGTGAGGAATTAATTTGTGAAGGTGTATATGTGAAAGCACTGTTCCTCAGTTTAATCTGTAGTTGCCTGGATTAATTCAAATTTATTGTCGGAGTACATACATGAAATCAGGTACAACCCTGAGATTCTTTTATCTACAGGCAAGGCAGAATGACCACTTATTGGTCGTGCAAAAAAAAATTGTACGAAATGTACACATGTAAACAAATAAAGAAATGCAAACAAACTGTGCAATATAAAGAGGGGAAAAAAATAACGTGCATAAGTAAGAGTCCCTAAATAAGTCTTTGATTGAGTTTGTCGTGGAGGAGTCTGATGGTGGAGGGGAAACATCTGTTCCTGAACCTGGTGGTGTGAGTGTTGTGGCCCCTAGACCTCTTTCCTGATGGCAGCAGCGAGAACAGAGCGTGTACTGGGAGGTGCGGATCCTTGATGATTCCTGCTGCTCTCTGATGGCAGAGTTACCTGTCGATGTTCTTGATGGTGGGGAGCGTTTTGCCTGTGATGTCCTGGGTGGCAAGGTTCAAGTTTCCGCACATTCCTACTGGTATTGGGCTTTAGGTTTGGGTTGGAAAACCCCACATAAGTTTCAACATCATCAACATTTTTTCATCCTCGCGCCCTCATGACTGCTAGACCTTTGTGGATAGATTTACCTCCCAACTCTGATTCAGGTTGTGAGTCTAAGTCTCACACCACAAAGGTATCTGCCTAGACTGTCTGCATGGTCAGCGACTTACCACTGAGGGAGCTGTGCTCTCTGTTAGGTCTGCTTTGTTCATGAATGAGTGAGACAAACACCAGACTGAGTCGAAATCAGGGTTCTTTGTTCTTTATTACCGGATTGTAACACTTGCGACTAACAATGTTAGTCGGAGAATGCATTCTGCCGTTATCAGCAAAATGGTGATTTTTTATACCCTTGGATACGTGCTTAGAACATCATCATATCATTACTTGTCCAATGACTAAAACTGTTGCTATCCTTTCCCTGCTAGCTTCCTGCCTCGCAATCCATCAATGTCTCTCTTATCTTGTAAGTACAAGGATGCATTCACATCTTGTTACAGCACTGTACAGGTTAACTCCTTACACATTCCCATCTCATGATGTTTTACCTTACATCTCTCAAACAGTTCCTTCCTTGCTGTTATCAGCCTCTTGAATGAACTTCACTGCACTGTTGAACTGTAGTTTTGTCCATGTGACACTGGATCCTTGATTTACTGTAACAGTAGCACCACCTACAGTACTTTAGGGTGAGGAGAAACTCAAAGATAAAGATACATAACCTTAATGAAGGGCTCTAGCCCAAAACATTGGTTATGTACTTTAATCTTTGCTATATAAAGTACGCTGTCTGACCTGCTAAGTTTCTCCAGCTTTGTGTTTTTACTTCAACCCCGGTGTCTGCAGACTTTTACATTTTACTTCTGTACTTTAGTGTGAACTGACTTGGCTGGGTAGCATTTCACTGCAGCTTGGATCACATGACCACACACAATTCAATTCATATGAGGGGTGCAGAGGGGGATTCCAGCAACACAAGGAAGAGCAGGGGTGAGCTCTGTGGTTCCCTGGGCAATGGCGGGGGTTGGTCCCTTGACAATGTCACGACAGCTGTCAGCCATTATAACATTGCTGTTCCTCTGAGCTAGCTGCTCTTTTCACTGCATTGCAATAAGGCCTTGACTTCTTCAACAGCTCATAGTTGTAAAAACCTGAAGAAACAAAATTTATCTTTATTTATTCTTTCTTTCTCCTGCCTATTTAACCCTGCAGTGTCTCTGCGCTTCTCTCCACCACACAACCCTCATTGGCTGTTGCCATGACACCATCCTCCTGTGTATCTCCTCCGTCTTCCACACCCACATCATTCTCATCACCCCATCATTGTTGGTTGTCCTGCTAATCACATTTTACTCCCTCAAGCTCCCTCTGTTCCTTAGGGCAACTCATTACACCCCCACCCTCTCTCTCTCTCTCCCCATTCCTTATTTGCCATACTCCTTGCTGATCTGGACCTCATTATCGAAAGCATAGCCATCAAATCCACGCAACAGCAAGACCCATTTCTCTGTCAACTCACACCTTCAGGTCTCTCATGGCATTGTGGGAAAGAAGGAGAGAGAGAGAGAGGAGTGATGAAGGAGGAAGGTGTGAGAGGGAGGAGAGAGGAGAGAAGAGAGGGAGGGAGTAGTGAGGGAGAGAGGGTGATAAGGAGAGGTGAGGGAGTGAAGAGGGAGGCTAGGGAGATGAGGGAGGTGACTGAGTGAGGAGAGGGAGGAGATAGGTGGGAATGAGGAGGGATGAAGGAGTGAGGAGGAGAAGGGCGGGAGGAGTGAGGAGAGGGGCAGGAGGAGGGAGGGGAGGGGAGGGAGGAGTGAGGGGAGGGGGGAAGGAGGAGCAGCGCTGGAGAACAGGACACTTGAGAAGAAAGTGGCAAAGAAGGGCAGAGAGTAAAGAAGACCGGAGGAGAGGGGGAAGGGGAGAGGATCATGGCCGACGGGGCCCCACCCATGATGGGTTATGGAATGAGTCCCATTCCCGGTCCCCCTCTGTGTTCAGGTGGCGGTGTGGACAGAGTTACGGTCTGTGTCTGGCCCAGTGGAACTTCCCCGTTCTCTCCCAGCTAATTAACACATTCTGATGGGTGACAACAAACAATAAACAAAGCATGCAGTTCAGAAATGTGTATGATTACAACTGTTAGTGGGCTAATTAAATGCAAATTCTTGCATTAGCGATGGTGTCTATTACATTAACAATGCACTTGCTATCATAAAACTGCCGTTAAATTAATGTTAAATACATGCAAATTTCTGATTTTTCAAAACAGCATCTTATTACATTAATGATATGTTGGTGTCACAATACCTGGCGACAAATTAATTATAATTATCATTTGGTAATGTGCCTGTGCTTTTGTCAATTAGGGGTTTGAAATCTGATGTATTTAATTCCTTTCTGGTGCTAGCTTCACTGGCGGAACTCGCAACGTTGGAATCATTTCAGACTTGTCTTGAGGAGAGGTGGGGGGAAAGAACAGATTCTTGCGTTTTAATTAGCTTTTAAATGTGGCACCACCAGCAAATTGAGAGCGAATTTATTGATGGTAGCGGGAATTGCCAGCAAGATGCGAGAGGCAATTACATACTGGGTGCTGAAGGAATGGCCCGTTCCGTCCGTCTGCTTCATGCTGGTCCTCCTTCCTTCCTTCCTCTGCAGAGCCCTCTCTCCCTCATTCGTTCCATGTTCTGGAGAATGCCATAAACAGCAAATGTTGGAATCTGAAGTGAACAGAGGAGGAGAAGGGGCTCAGTGGGTCAGGTAGCAACGTGGAGACTCTCCACCCATGGATGCTGAGTTCTTCTGTCTTTACTTCGTTCAGTTCTTCACTGAACTCTTCACTGAGTTCTTCCGGCTTCACTTCATTTAGTTCTTCACAGAATTCTTCCCTTTATTCAGTTCTTCACTGAACTCTTCACTGAGTTTTTCCGGCTTCCCTTCATTCAGTTCTTCATGGAACTCTTCCCTTCATTCAGTTCTTCACTGAACTCTTCATTGAGTTCTTCCGGCTTCACTTCATTCAGTTCTTCACTGAACTCTTCACTGAGTTCTTCCAGCTTCCCTTCGTTCAGTTCTTCACAGAACTCTTCACTGAGTTCTTCCGGCTTCCCTTCGTTCAGTTCTTCAAGGAACTCTTCCCTTCATTCAATTCTTCACAGAACTCTTGAATTCTTCCAGCTTCACTTCATTCATTATCACCTGTTCCAGATGCCTTGATAACTTTTCTTTCCACTGAGGGCTCTTCAGTACTGAACATTTGCTTGAGCAGTCCCCTGTGGGATGGGCACGATGTCGAGCTGCTACTTTGAAGCTTCAGTGACCTGGATTCAATCCTGATCTCCAAAGCTGTGTGGAGATTTCACGTACCCCCTTTCAGCATGTCTTTTAGCCAGTGCTCTTATTTTCTCGCACATTCCAAATGCGAGCAGTCTGGTAGGTGAATTGGCTATTGTAAATGATCTCCATTGTCATGGGGACAGAGGTGTTGATGGGAACATGAAAGAGAAGGGGTTACTGGGAAACGATTGGATGGGTGGATTGTTCTAAGAGATGGAATAGACATGATGGGCTGAATGGTCTGCAATAAAGGGGTAAGGTATGAGCATTATGCAGTTATTGTAAACCATGTAACCAGTTATTAAACAAGAAAGTCTGGAGATGCTATGATTGTAATTTACACAAAATTGCTGGAGGAACTCAACAGTCATGCCAAGTTCTTTATGGACAAAAGAGAAAAGTGTGTAAGCAATATTCCGGGCCTGAGCCTTTCATCATGGTACAAGTACAATGCAGGCAGATGCCTGAATAAAATGGTGGGGGGGGGGGGTGGGGGGGAGCACAGGCCCACAGGCAAGAGGTCACATTAGGGTGGAATACAGGTGGAAGGGGAGAAGAGATGTGATAGGAGGGGGGATGGCTCTCTGAACAGAAGAAGGAAAGGCCTTCGCTCTGTCCATAGCAATGACAGGGATCTCCCAGGGGCCATTCCACACCCCAATCCTGTGCTGACATGTCTGTCCATGGCCTCACGTACCATCAAACAGAGCCACCGGTAAAATGGAGGAGCAACACCTAATATTCCATCTGGACACTCCCCAACCAGATGGCATCAAAATTGACTTCTCCTGTTTCTGTTAGGCATTCTTCTCTTCCCTATCCCTCTATCTCCTTCAGAGAGCTTTTTTTCTCATCTCCCTATCACTTCACAGCTTTTTATTCTTGTTTCCCCCCCCCCCCACCCACCACCACCTGTGACCTCTTGCCTGTGGACCGTGCTCCTGCTCCATCCTCCACCATTTTATTCAAGCACTTTTTGCTCGTACCTTGCTAAAGGGTTCAAGCCTGAAACGATAGTTATTTATCTTTGCTATATTAAGATCATTACATGGCCCGCTGAATTTCTCCTGCATTTTTGTGTAAAATGCAGCCAGTCTTGATGTGCATCAATCTCAATGCCCTATCTTTGTACATTCTGGACATTGGTTCATAAAGCCTGAGGTGAGCAGGCTTGGTGGATGTGAGATGCTTCACCTCATTAATTGTTGTCTGCTGGTCCACGTTTGTTGAGCAACATGGGACCACTTGTGCATAAAGTGTAAAAGGTGCAGGTGCAGCAGGTTATCAAGAAGGCAAATGGAATGTTGGCCTTCATTGCTAGAGGGGTTGAATTTAGGAGCAGGAGGGTTGTGCTGGTGAGGCTGGATCTGGTCATTCTGGTCTCTTGAGGAAGGATAGAGTGGCTTTGGAGGCGCTTCAACAAGTTGATTCCAAAGATGAGGGAGTTGGCCCAATGAAAAGAGATTGAGTCGTCTGGGTCTGTACTTGCAGGAATTCAGAAGAATTAGTCAGGGATCTTCTGGAAACATACAAAATGATGAAAGGCATAGATAAGATAGAGGTAGGTAAGTTGTTTCCAGTGATAGATGAGACTAGAAGTAGGGGACATTGTTTCAAGATTCAGGGTAGTAGATTTAGGACAGAGATGCGGAGGAACTGCTTTTCCCAGAGGGTAGTGAATCTGTGAAATTATCTGGACATTGAAGCAGTGTAGGTGACCTCAGTAAATATATTTAAGACCAGGTTGAATAGATTTCTACATAGTAGGGGAATTAAGGGATATGGAAAAAAGGCAATGAGATGGAGATGAGCTCATCATCAGATCAGCCATGATGTTGTTGAATGGTGGAGCAGGCCCGCTGGGCCAAATTTGCCTACTCCTGCTCCTAGCTTATGTTAAATACAGACCTCCATACCTTGGTGATTGTCCAGTTCATGGAAACTGTCTTGCCGCATCTTCCCCTTGCCAATCCCCCTCAGTGGGGTGATGTATTTACTTACCATGCCAGAGAGAGAGTCCAGTCCACCCATCAGGTCCATGCCAGCACCCTGAAGGTATCAATCATAAAGGGCTTTGGCTACAATTTGAAACTAGATTGTTCTCCTTGTAGCAAAGAAGGTTGAGGGGAGATTTGATAAATGCATAGAAGATTGACATATTTCAGTAAAGTTAACAAACAAAAGTTGTTACCATTGGCAGACGGAATAAGAATTGAACTTAATTGAATTTATTGTCTCAAGGATGATTCTGGGTTATCATATGAAGAACATTTGACGGCCATTGGCCTGTATTAATTGGAATTTAGGAGATTGAGGAGGGATCTCATTGAAACATTTCAAATGTTGAAAGAGTAGATTTAGAAAGGTTGTTTCCCATGGTGAGAGAGACAAAAACAATGGTTTTCAAATTGTCCCCCTAAACTCACATTCCACCTTAAGCCATCTCTATGCTGTAAATGCTCCATGATTAGTAAGGGATTGCTTAAGGTGGTATGTGAGTGGAAAGAAAAAATTTGAAAACCACTGTTTTAATCGTACCTAATTGACTCATTATGTGTACAGTTTCATAACTCCAAAGGAAAATGAGCCAATGAGCAAAATATTTCAATAACAATTGGGTCTCGAGCAGTGATTCTCAACCTTCCCTTCCCTTTCACATACCACACCTTAAGCAATCCCTTACCAATCACAGAGCTCTTATGGCATAGGGATTGCTTAAGGTGGAATATGAGTTTGGGGGGGGGGGGCGGTTTGAAAACCACTGCTCTAAGAGAAGAGGGCACAACTTCAGGATTGAAATGCAGAGATTCAGAGAAATTTCTTTATTCAGAGGGTGGTGAACCTGTGGAATTTGTTGCCACAGGCAGTTGTGGAGACCAGGTCATTGGGTGTATTTAAGGCAGAAATTGATGGGTTCTTGATCAGCCAGGGCAATGAAAGTTTATGAGGAGAAGGCTGGGCAGTGGCACTGAGTGGAAAAATGGATCAGCTCAGGATTAAATAGTGAGACAGACTTGATAGGCTAAATTGCTTACTTCTGCTCCAATGTCTTATGGCGTATAGAGATACAGTGAAAAGCTTCATTTTGTTGGCTATCCAGGCAGGTTAACCTTAACATAGTTCAACATGCAATGCAAGAATAAAACCGTAGTGTTACAATAAAACAGGAGGGCAATGTTATCTATCATCCTATTCTGAAGATATAAGAGAGTAAAATGATTATAATAAATATAAGTGAGGATTTACTTGGAACAGTTTGCATACAGTTTGTATACTCCATTCTCCATTTGTTGGTTTAAAGGAAAAACGGGGATGCTAAATGAAAGAACATTTCTCAAGGTAATAAAGAGAATATTTTTATCACCATTGATAGTCTCTTAGAAATGAAAACTACCAGTGATTTTGAAAATAAGTTATTTTTCATTATTTTTATTAACATTCATTAATATTTCACATCCCAGAATACAGAGCACATAAGTTAAAATTCAAAAGGATACATTGCACTTAAATCATAACATTTCATCCAAGGTTCCACACATTTTAATCAAACATATTATATTTGATGTTTTATTATTAAAAAAGAGGAAAATCTAAACCCACTACCAAGAAAGAAGCTGTTTGGCCAAAAAAAAGAAAAGGAAGACGGAATTCTTATCAGACAGATAAATTACCTCATGAGTCAACTTTTCTTCCTTCATATCAAATCAAAAAGATTACAAAAGTAATTCAAAAGGGTTCCCAGAGCATTTGAAAATTTACATTCAAATCGGAAATTGATCTTCTCTAAGTTTAAGCATGACCTGTCCTCACGTAGCCATTGAACAGGATTAGACAGAGTAACGTCCCTCCGTCTGAGCTACTCTGCCTACCTGGCCAGAAGAGAACTAAAAGCTTATACATGTAGCTCAGACATTATTAAAGTTATGTCATTCTCTTCAACAATACCAAATAAAGCAGTTAAGGGATTTTGTTTAAAATTAGCTTTAAAAAGTGCAGAGGAAGTTTGAAATACTTCGATCCAATATTTCTCAAGGCCAAAACTTGTGAATTAATGAAGCATCTCCATTATTGCATTTATCACAGCAAGGAGATGCACCCACATAAAAACAAGATCGTTTGACTTTGGCCATGTGAGCCCTATGGACCACTTTAAATTGTAGGAGGGAATGGCGGGCACATAAAGAAGAGGTATTAACCAATTTGAAAATTACATTCCAGACTTCTTCAGGAATTAAAAGCTGTAGGTCCTGTTCCCAGGCTTTTTAAATTTTATCCGAGGGAGTCTCTCTTACTATTTTGAAAGGAAGTTGAAGTGATAGTTGAAGGAAATAAATGTGTAGGGTTACAGGGATAGACCCGGAAATTGGACTGAGCAGCCTTCCTCTGCACTGTAATGACTCGATAATGCAATGGTAAATGGGATATTGGCCTTTATTGTTAGAAGATTTACGCAAAGGTGCCTTAACTCTATTTTGCAGGGGTGTATTGAAACTTGCACACTGTCTCGTCCTTAACAAAGAAAATAGGGATTTCCAGTCGAGGAAGGCCAGGAAAGATATACTCTGCTGACTCCTGGCAATGTTGGCTTGCTACATGAGAACAGATTTAGACTCGGCCTGTATCCTCCAGAGTTTAAAAGATCAAGAGGAATCTCATTGTTTAAAAAACATAAAACCAGCATCAGATGGAGGAAGTTCCCCAGCTGAAGAGTTTGAAACCAGGTGTCGATGTCTCAGAGCAGGATCAGACACTTAGTAATGAGGTAGTGGTGAATCTCTGGAATTCTCGGGAGAACCAGAGCTGGGGGAGCACGTAACCCTGAGAAGGAAACCTTGGAGTGGACCCTACAGAGTCAATGACCATAGAGGGAGACAAGGCTCCAGCTTGTCTCCCTCTATGGTCACACACCAGGTCACAACTGCTGGCATCTGGGGACCAGAGTTGTGTGATAATGGTGACGATGAGCAGGGCTTGGGTGCTAATCATTTCCCAATTTCATTGGGGAGTACAGGACTGAGGTGCTGAGGGTGACTCAGACGCCTAGAGCCCAAAGTTCACTGCTGGACCGGAGTGTGCGGCTGCAGAGATTACAGGGTTGCAGGAGGTGGTGGCTTCGGAGGAGGTAATGTGATCCAAGGACACTCAGTGACTCTGTATCTTTCTTGTGGCACTGGATCAGTGGTGACAATCCCTGTGTCTCTCCAGAGCGAACAAAGGGAAAAGATTGCGATGTACTCTGTGCATACGACAATAAATGGAATCTTGAATCACCATGCTGAAGGACTTGGGCATGTTTGTGCATGAATGGTAAAAGGTTGTTTGGCGGTGCAGCAGGCTGTCAAGAGGGCAAATGGACTGCTGGCCTTCACTGCTGAAGGGATGGAATTTAGGAGCAGGGAGGTTCTGCAGTAACTGGACATGGTCCTGGTGAGGCCCCATCTGGAGAACTGGTGCATTTCTGGTCTCCTTACTTGAGGAGGGATGGACTGGCTTTGGGAAGCAGTGCAGAGGAGGTTCACCAGGTTGATTCCAGAGACGATGGGGTTGGTCTCTGAGGAAAGATTGCGAATGTACTTCCTGGAATTTAGAAGAATGAGAGGGGATCTTATAGAAACGTATAAAATCATGAAATCAATATAGGTAAGCAAGTTATTTCGATTGGTGGGGAGACTAGGAGGGGACAAGATTCAGGGGAGTAGATTTAGGACGGAGATGAAGAGGAACTGCTTTTCCCAGAGGGTGGTGAATCTGTGGAATTCACTGCCCATTGAAGCAGTGGAGGCGACCTCAGTGAATATATTTAAGACAAGGTCAGAAAGACTTTTACATAGTCGGGGAATTAAGGGAAAAGGCAGGTTGGTGGAGAAGAGCCTATCGTCAGATTAACCATGAATTGAATGGTGAGCAGACTTGATGGGCCAAATGGCCGACTCCTGCTTCTAATGTAAATCTTGAGTTTTGAACTAGCCCCTCCAGAGAGCTGAGAAAACTCGGTCACAGTGTTCAGTGATTGATACATTTCTGCATATACAGGGAATCGAGGAGTTAATGATGCTGAGGCAAGAGGTCGGCTCTCACACTGATGAATGGCAGAGTAGCCTCAATGGGCCAAATGGCCTCCTCCGGCTTCTACTTCTTGCAATCTTTTGTTCTTTCTGCTGCCAACTGATCTCGTGGGCAGTCCAGGGGCAGATGTGGAGGACACCTGCGGACCCCCTGTGGAGGTTGACTGCTGACAGAGCTCAGGGAATACTGTGGCACAGACCTAATTTATTTTTCTGCCAGGCACTCGTCTCCATTTCTCTTGAAATGAAGAGAGCCGACCGCCTGGAGAGCTCGGTTTTGAAGTAACGAGCACCCATGGACATCACTGACAGGTGCAATGAAGCAGGACAGCAGAGCTGGCTGTTCTTTCGCTCTCTCCGATCTAATTGCGTCGCCGAGTGTTCACTACGCGGCTCAAGATATCTCCGTTAATGAGCTCACCCTAGGAGAGGAAAGGTGATTATATTTCTGACTGGATCTGCCCGAGTCAATCAGCTGTTCTCCAATGCATCAGCAGGTCATAACTCTGCCAAGAACACTGGGATTATCTTGCTGGACAAGAAGATGTTCATTGCTTGTGCTAAACTCAATTGATCCTGAATAATAAATTTGGGCATGTGACTAATTAACTCTTCCCTTTGGAGAAAGGCAGATGGGCTGGTGGATAAACACCAGCTGAGACGAGAAGCTCCCAAATGGCCCTGTGACAGATATTGTTTATGTGCAATTGGATAACACCCAAGTGGATTGCAGGCACTGCCTGTGCCAAGTGGTCCCCATCCTCTCTGACCTTTCTCATTCAATGTTAACTGGGATTTACTGTTGTTTGGAAGTGACATTTTCCATTAAAATAAATGAAAGGATTTATTTCTTCTTCATGGTGCTTGTGATGAACACTTGAAAGAAAGGAAGGCATACCTTGGGTGCCCCAATGCCAGTCCTAGCCTATTAAATCTTTCCAAGCTGCAGCATCTGTCCATCGCACTTTGATGAGGGGCTCAAGCCCAAAACGTTCGTTATGTGTCTTTATCTTTGCTATATAAAGTGCGCTGTTTGACCTGCTGAGTTTCTCAGCTTTGTGGTTTTACTTTAATCATGGAGTCTGCAGACCTTTTGTGCCATCCTTAATATTCTGGGCACTCTCCAGCTGGATGGCATTAACATATGCTCCATTCTCCACTATCCCTCTTTCTCCTTGCCTCCAGCTCTCCACCCCCTTCCCTCTTTCCTTCACAGAGCTATCCTCCTTCCCCCTGTTTGCTGATGTGCCCTCCCTCCCTTATCTACCTATTGCAGATTCTCCCCGATTTACAATGTTCCAACTTTGAAGTTACGATGGTCAGAAAGGGGATAGAAATGTCAGAAATCATCCAAGTGGATTTGCTTGGACGATTTCTGACACCTCTTTCCCCTTCCAGAATTTCTCTGCCTCCAATCATTTTTGTCATTTTGGTGGATGATTCCTGAAACAATGTCCCTTAAGCTCATTGAACAAGGAACATCTAGAGCAGGGGTGGCCAAACCGCAACTCGTGATGGTCAGGCTCCAGGCAGGAGCGGGGACATCGGGCTCCCGGCAGGAGCGGGGAGGTCGGGCTCCCGGCAGGAGCGGGAACATTGGGCCCTTGGTAGGAGTGGGGATCATGGGGTCTTGGCAGGAGCGTTGACATCAGGCTCCCAGCAGGAGCGGAGACGTCAGGCTCACGGCAAGAGTATTGACATAAGGCTCTCGGCAAGTGTGGGGACGTTGGGCTTCTGGCAGGAGCAGGTATTAAATTCAGAGCAAATCTGTGTGAGAGAAGAAAAAAAGGTATGCCAATCATAAACCAGAGTTAAAATACATTATGGTATTCTCAAGACAATTTCCATACAAAATTTGTGGTTAATAGACATCAATATATATTTGTGTGACACGGACTCAGGTGCTTTACAGAATGGCAGGAGCAGGACATTGGTATTGTTTCCACTTACAGTAATTTTGACTTACGATGTGAGTTGGGGTCTACCTGTTCCTCTTGCCTGTAGGATTGTGCTCTTTCCTCTGGCCCTTCTCTCCACCATTTTGTTTGGGTGCCAACCTAAATTTTGATCATACCTTGATGAAGGGCTCAAGCCCAAAATATTGATCATGCATCTTTATCTTTGATATGTTAAGTACACTGTTTGACCTGCTGAGTTTCTCCAGCATTGTGTTTTTACCTGTGGACGTTGGACAGTGTCCGCCTTTTGGGTCAGGTGACCTCAAGTCCGAGTGGACCCAAGATCAGCTCTGGTCCGAAGGAGGTCAGACCCTGCCCAAACACCTGGGGGAGCAGAGTCTAGGCGTGAGGCACTTTGTCTCTGCCTGCCTGTCAGTAGGTGGAGCTAGCAAGAGGCCAGACGATCAGAATGATAACTCAGCTGTTTGAATGGAGTGAGGGCAATAAGAAGATAAAGCTGAACCAGGGGGATCAAAACCAGCTTAAAACTGCAGTCGTAGGGTAGTGGAGGAGTTGAAAGTAGGGTTACTATATATATGCCGTGTGTTTGCATTTGTTGTTTTTGCAATACCGTTTAAATCTTATAAATAATATATTTTTTGAATTAGAGGCCATGTCCTCCTTTTGGAATGGCTACCCGAGTTGGGGGTGGGTTGGGTAAGGTGGAGATGGTGACCGTGTTGTGGTGGTGAAGGGGGTTAGGTGGGAAAGAAGAGAGCCAACACAAACCACAAGCCATCATTGAGAAGCTGGAGGGGCTCTATGGGTCAGACAGCATCCGTGGAAAATAGTGGGATGGGCTGGAGTTGGTGATGAGGAGGGTGGCGAGGTAGGCTGGGACGTGGTGGAAGTGGTGGCAGGTGGTGCTGGGCTGGGAGGTCAGGTGAAGCTGGCTCTGCTAGGGAAGGTGGGAGGGAGAAGGAGGGGGGTGGGGGGAGTCCTGAATCGACATGGTGGGGTCACAGACAGAGATGATGTCCCAGGAAAGATAGAGAAGTCAGGTCGGGGGGGTTTTGAGCATGGTGAGTCAGGATAGAGATGCAGGGGAAATGGTGGAATACAGACCACACTGTATGTCACCAAAAACTTCTACAGGTGCACCGTGGAGAACATTCTGGCTGGTTGCATCACTGCCTGGTATGGAGTCACCAACTCTCAGGACAAGAAGGAACTCCAGAGGGTTGTTAACTCAACCTGCAACATCACAGGCACCAGACTTCACCCCATCGAGGACATCGACATGAGACGGTGTCTTAAAAAAAACAGCCTCTATGCTCAAAGTCGCCACCACCCAGGCCATGCCCTCTTCACTCTGCTACCATCAGGGAAAGGGTACAGGAGCCTGAAGACGAGCACTTAAGAGAACAAGGACAGCTTCTTCCCCGCTGCCATCAGGTTCCTGAATAATCAGTGAACCAAAAGCCTTACTGTTCGAGAACTATTATTTTTATTTATTGATAGAAATGTTGTCAGATGGTTCATAATATGAATGTTTCCACTACGATACTGCTATAAAACACCAAATTTCCTGACTTGTTCATGACAAAAAAATTCTGATTCTGATTCTGATGCTCCCATTTCCAGGGAGATCATGGGTTGAGGGAAATCCCTGTCCTGGAGACAACAGTCCCTCCACCAATTCACGAAGCAACTTTGAATTTCAGTACATTTTGATGCCTGTAAGAGGATTTTCTTTTAAAAATGCTGAAGAAATAGAAGTGCATTCACAATGGACAGATTCTCGGACTGTAGGACCATGAAGGTTACGAGGAACAGGTGGGAAGGTGGGGGTCAAGGTTCCCTCTCCCTGAGTTCACTGGTGCATTGATCGAGGAATCTGCAGCAGAAGGTCTGGGCGCCAAGCCGAAAGTGGTCTCTCTCCGTTTGGCCCACTCTGGTACCCGTACAAGGGGGTAGGTCTTCCAAGTGAGTCAAAGGGAAGCCTAAAGGTGCTGAAGGCATAAAATGGGCAAGAAGAGGTTAACCAGAAATAGAAAAATAAGAAGAGTAAGGAAATGAGGTGACAAGAAATGAGAAACGATCGCAATTCATCCACGGTCTTTGGAGCTAATTGGGGGTTAGATTATCACGGGGCCCTAACACAGTGGTTATTTCCTTTGGCCTCCAGTGACCAAGGGCCTCCTTAAGTGTTGGATTACATTAAATTACTGAAATCTGCTTCTGATTTATTATTAGAAAGGGAATAACATTTGTCAATGCCATTTACAGCTGTAATTTTGCTGAACTGCACATCGAGAGTATCGGAGCTGAATTTAGGTGCTGAACTTTGGTAAGGATGGCAAGAGTGTACAGGGACTTACTGGAATGGTCCCAGGGACACCTGTCTTCAGTTATGAGAAGAAGTCGGAGATTGTTCCCCTCAGGAGACTGAACTTTAGCAAGGTTATTAAAAATTGTGATTCAATGTTTACAGAGCAAAGAAAGCTTAAATGTTTTTGGAACAGTAATCACAGATGTAAGATTTTTGGCATTATTTATTCCATATAACTACATAATCATTTGCATCACAGTTTGGCCCTACTAGTCCATGCTGAATATCTTCTCCCACCTCGTCCCACTAACCCGCATTTAGCCCAGAACCCTCCACACCCCTCTCCCATCCGTATACCTATCCAACCTTTCCTTGAATATTAACATCAATCTCCCTTCTACCACCACTGCCAGAAGATCATTCCATACCTCCACCACCCTCTGTGTGAAGAAATTCCCCCTTATGTTTCCTTTGAACTTTTCCTCTTTTACTCTCAATCCATGGCCTCTTGCTTGAATCTCCCCCACTCTCAGTGGGAAAAGCCTGACTCTATCTGTCCCCCTTATAATTTTGAATACTCATCAACTTTCTACGCTCCAGGGAATAAAGTCCCAGCCTGCTCAACCTTTCCCTGTAACTCAAACTCTGAAACCCGGCAACATCTCATAAACTTCCTCTGCACTCTCTCTATACTGTTTATATCTTTCCTGTAATTCAGCGACCAAAGCTGCACACAATATTCCAAAGTTCATTTTTCATGATGTGAACATCACTGCAAGACTAGCCCATCTTTAGCTGCCTGTGAGAAGTGAGCTGCCTGTTGAAGCTGCCTGTTGCAATCCTGCAGAGGGTATTTCCTCTGTGCTGTCAGAGGGTGGGCGCCGCTTGATAAATCACCTGTTGGGATGGTGTGTGTCTCGGAGGTGTTGTTCCTTGTCCTTTTGGTGGTGGAAGTTACAGAGTACTTTATGGAAGGTAAACACTGGGTGCATGGCTCATTGACGGTGGAGTGAATGAACGATTACAGTGGTGAATGGGGTGCCAAGTGAGCAGGCAGCTTGGTCTCAGATGGTCCTGCGCTTCTCGAGCTGTAGTCACCCATGCAAGCGGAGAATATTCAGTCACACACCCAACCCATGCCTTGCACTGTGGACCTTGAAATGGGGCTGCTCTTTATCTCAAGTCAAGTTTATTGTCATCTGATTGTACAAGTACAACCCGACGAAACTACGTACTCTGGTCCTCGGTGCAAAACATGCAGACACACAACCAAACACAACACACATAAAGACAAATAATACATATGCAGGACAAGTTTGTCAGATGGTTAGTGTGAGCAGTTCCTTTGGTCGTTCATTCTCACTGCCTGGTGGTGCTGGATTTGATCCTCCTGTATCTCTTCCCTGACAAGAGCAGCTGAAAGATGCCATCTGCAGGGTGGAAGGGTTTCTCAGTGATTTTTGCGTTCCCTCTTCAGACAGCGATTCTGGTAGATCATTTGATCTACCAGAATTCCAATGATCCTCTCTGCCATGCTTGTGGTCCTGTGGATTGACCTCTGATCCATTTTTCCATAGCAACTGTACCACACTGTGATGCAACTGGCCTGGATGTTCTTGATAGAGCTCCTATAGATGGTTGACATAATGGTGGCTGGTAGACTTGCTCGCTTCAGTCTTCTCAGAAGTGTTGCACCATCCTGACAACTGAGGAGATTTTAAGTGTCCACAATAGGTCAGTAGTTAAGTGAACGCCAAGGAACTTGGTGCTCTCCACTACAGAGTTATTGATGTGTAGTGGAGGGTAGTCGTTCTTGGTTCTCCTGAAGTCCACGATCATCTCCCTTGTCTTTTATTCTCACACCATTTCACGAGATTTTCCACCTCTTCACTGTAGTTGTCCCTGATGAGGCCAACTACTGTTGTGTCATCGGCAAACTTTTAATGAAACTGTTGGAGCTGGATCTGTGATGCAGTCATGGGTCTATAGCGAGAACTCTTCCTCCAGAATAAATAGGTGGTGGGTGGGTGGTACTGGTGAGCATTAAAGACTCAGTGGACCCGGTGAAAGGAAGGAGTGGAGCCTCTCCTCCAAATGTCATGGTGGAGAGGAGGGAGGTGTCAACTGAAAGAAGCTGAGGGCCAATTTCAGAGCTGGGAACGAGGCATAAACACACTACTGCCAGACAAAAACAAGAGCTTAAAGTGTCTGTCATTGAGAATCAGCTCTGGCCTGACAACGAAATGCTGTCACGTTGCATCTGCCATGGCGTGCTGGAGTTAGTGGTGCAGAATGAGATGACAGGAGAACTGTAGGACCCTGGAGTGATGCATGGTTAATAAACATATCAGTGCAAGCCTTTCATGCGTGAAGAATTGCGCTTTCGAAAACACTTCAGTGCTGAACCATCTGGTCAACTATTCTGTGCTAACAGCTTCGAATAATTTTTAATGTGCTTTTTATCTATGTGCTGGTCACCTTTACCTTGCAATTGCAGAGAAACTGCAGTAAAAAAACTCAAACAAAATTATGGCAAACATTCTGAGGGCAGGAAACATGTCGTATTCTTATAGTTACTGTTGTAACCAGCTCAGCTAGATTCAATTAAATCATTTAGAAGCTTTTCAAACTTCATTTGGAGAAGAACAGTGCAGTTAAAGAATACATTAAACTGTGGCCTGGTGTACAGAGAAAAGACTAACCACTGTCTGAGCAAAATATGACAGTTTCCAGACGTCTGTTCCTGTTTGTTAGACCTGAATTTTCTGACTTTGGCCCAATTTTTGGTTGAATGGGATTTAGAGGAGGGAGAGTCTCCAGACTCATTCCCGCCCAACCAATTACTCAACCCCAATCACAATCCGGGACCTTTACACCATCTACAAGGCACGTCAGGAAGGCAATGGGATTATTCCTCAGTGAGTACAGCTCCTTGACTCTCTGGAAGATTGGTCATGAGGATACAGTCTAGTCAATTAGCTCCCCCATCCACCATTCCAAAAGGTTCATCCTGGAGACAGAATGTCCTATTTATAAAATGAGTTGAGGCAGTGGTGACACTTTTTCAACTTCCAGGTTCAACTACCAGGAAGGACAATGGCCGAAATTGTATATTCCCCTCCAAGTCTTCCACCAGCAGACTTGGAAGCACAAAAAAAAACCCTGGTATCTGGAATTCGAGCAACTGGCAAAAAAAATGAGGAAAATAAATTTTAAAAATTAAAATAAATAAGAATAAAATAATAAGTAAAATAGTTTTAAATTGTATAAGTTCTCTGCAGTAACACTTAAACCTTTGGTGAAGATGAGAGCAAATATTCAGCCAGTGGAGGGCTTTGGTCGGGCTTTGCTTGTAGCAGCTGGTTGAATAAACTTGTGTGAAACAGCAAAGGGGTCACCCAGGATGAAGAACTGGTTGATGCCGCTCGCAGTTGGGGCAACTCTCTTAAAGTGTCTCCTACATGTGATTAGTAAGAATCGCCTTGGTCAGAGGCTTTACCTGTAACTTTGGGAGAGGGGGATTCATTATCATCTTTTGGGTGGTTCCGTGGAGGGGGAGACACCTGCAGATGCAGCGACGGTTAAATGTTGTCTAAGAATGTGACTGAAAATAAAGTAAAATGCTTTCAGGTTTATATATTCGTGCAAATGAAGTTTATTCAGTGTACGTATAGTATTTTTGACTTTTAACTGTCTATTCTTAATGCAGGCGTATTAGTTAGGCATTGTAAGTCTCAAGCAACCGGAAAAGACACTTAGCTGGCATCTACCAATCCCCATAGTTGTGGATGCCAAGGGTTTTACAGTATATTGCTTCCCTTCATTGTTACTACTTAAATCTGGAGCTCTCTCCCCAACAGTACAGTGGAAGCATCTTCACCAATAGGACTGTGGTTTCAAGGGCAATTTGGGATGGGCAATGAGCATTGGCTTTTGATGAATAAACATACCTTTAACACCAACTACAAACCAAATCACAAAGTCAAACTCAAAAGGAAGGAATAATATAAAACTGCTAAATGCAATTTTGAAGGGAAATTATGGAGCTGCTGGTAAATCAGGTAAAAATCCTATGAAGAAGGACCCATGGTGATTTGTGTTGTTTCTGCACACCCTACTCTGCAAGAGGGATCTGTTTGGAAGTTTCTGTGAAAGGATTCTATTCCTTCTTGCTCTTAATTCTCCAGCACAACACCACCTTCAAAGATCCCACACTGCCCGGCACACTCTCTGTTCTCGCTGCTACCATCAGGAAACAGGTATCAATGCCACATGATTCGTACCACCAGGTTCAGGAACAGCTGCTACCCCTCCACCATCAGACTCCTCAACAACAAAACTCAATCAGGGGCTTGTTTAAGGACTCTCACTTTTGCACTTCATTGTTTTTTTCAGTCAGTTTGCTCACAATTTTTTTATTGGTTTACATGTGTATGTTGTGTACAGTTTTTTTTTTGCACTGCCAATAAGTGGTAATTCTGCCTGGCCCGCAGAACAAAAATCTCAGGGTTGTATGTGATGTCTGACAAATCTGAAATCTGTATATTTTCAAGTGAATCAGTCTCTCCTCGTAAACAAACCTCCTTGGACAAGAAAAGTAAAATGAGTTGAAATCAGGTGGTAGCGGAGTTACTTTTTTTTAAATTTAAATTTAGACATCCTACACAATAACAGGCCCTTTGGGCCCATGTGTCCGTGCCGCCCAATATACATCCAATTAACCTACACGTTTTGAACAGTGGGAGGACTCTTACTTGGGGAAAACCTACGCAGACACAGGGAGAACGTACAAACTCCTTACAGATAGCGAGGGATTCAAAACCCTGATCCCCATTGCTGGCACTATAAAGGCATTGGTACTAATTGCTACTCCAACCGTGCCACCCCATACATTGTACAAACTCATTCAGGGACTCATTTAAGGACTCATTACTTCTGCACTTTATTGATTTTTTCCTTCTCTCTGTATTGCACAGTCAGTTTGTTTACATTTCTTTTTTATGTGTGTACGTTGAATGGGGTTTTATGCACCTACCAATAAGTGGTAATTCTGTGTGGCGCACAGGAAGAAAAATCTCAAGGTTGTATGTGATGTCATGTATGTTCTCTGACAATGAATCTGAAATCTGAATCTGAAATCTGATCTGAATCACCAATCACTCCAGAATGGTCCAAAGAACAGGATAGGCCAGGGACTTGCCGCATGGCTCCTGCCTACCACCAGCAGCCAGATTGACATGGGGCTGCACAGGGATTTGAGGGGCATCTCCTTCACACAGAGGGTGGTGGGCATATGGAACGAGCTGCGGGAGAAAGATACAGGAATGGATACTATTGTAATGTTTAAAAGACATCCAGACAGGAACTTGGATGGGAAAGATTTAGAGGAATATGAGCCAAATACAGGCAGATGGGACTAGGTCAGAGAGACAACTTGGTAGGCATGGAAAAGTTGGGCTGAATGGCTTTTTCCACACTGTCTTAAAAACTCACAAAGAAGCAGTCCCAGTGGTGTGAAAATCAAATGACAATTGAACACGAAATGAAAATCAAAACCCTCATATGCTTTAAATTATGTGTTGAATCTTCAAATGTATGGAGATATTTGCGCTTTTTTTATTGAATGTTTCTGTGTCCATAAATGTGACACCTTGCCCAATGTGTGGACCAAACTGTGATGTTTATTTTATTGTTATAAAGAAATTTGGGTTCTTTAATAACTATACTTTATTAGCTATAGACTCAAAACTGTGTGGAGGCATCCATCTTGAATCCCACCGAAGTTGCAACAAACTGCTCTCCAACTCCCTCTAGTGGTCAGGAGGATCGCTAGCACTCTATCACTATATCCCCTTTCTTTGAGATGTTTAATCTAACAACATGACACATTAATGAAGCCTTCATTTCAATTTAAAGTTCAACACAAACATAAACGCAACATCAGCAACACAAACTTTTAAGTATTCAGTTCTTATTCTTTTAGAGATTCAGCTGTGTGGTGCTTTGATAACACGTGTGGATCTTCTTAACACAGGTGTTTGTGTCAGCTCTGCTGGTCCACTACTGTCCAGCACTGGTGGGGTGTCCTCTGTTTGGTCAGGAGGAGCACTAACGCTCTATCACGGCACAATCTAGAGTCCACGTGCGCCTCCAGTTCTGAGCTTGTCCACCTCTGGATGTTCATCGCTCTCCCACTAGCCTACACTCCTTTCTCTCAACACCTCTCTCCTTCCTTCTCTTCCTTAAAGTGGTCTCCCCGATAAAGCATGATGTCAAATTCTGTTTGATCACGCTCCTGTGAAACAATTGACTATATTAAAGTTGCTAAATAAATTCGGGTTCTTGTTTTGCTGATGGATTTCTAGTCTCCAAGAGTATTGATTTATGTTGGGATCGATGTTCACAAATGAACAGGCAACATGGCTATAATGTAAAACACGAACGTCTGCAAACGCAGCAATTGAAGCAAAAGCCCAATGTTGCAGAAACTCAGCAGGTCAACTAGCGAACTTTATATAATAAAGATAAAGATACTGTACATAACCAACGCTTTGGGCTTGGGCCCTTCATCAAGGGAAGAGCAAAATGTAGACAGACACTTGAACAAAATGGTGGGGGGAGGATGGTGTATTATATTAGCAGAGCAGGCCTAATTACAACTTATTCATGCCCACCATCTCCATTTCACTGGAGAACTAGACCAGTCTTTTTAATCAGGAGATGATATGGCTTTGGTTAATTGGGTTAAAGAACAAATGGAGTAAATCCTCTGGGTTTTACATTTTGTTCGCCGTTCATGATCGATCTTTTTAACTAGACTCTGGACTGTCTGTTGAGCACACCGTTGCGTTTGTTGTTGATTCTGAGTTAACATTTCCTTGGCTGACAGCATCAATAGCCATTACAATGAATTTCTTTGTTGACCAGGGTCTAATTGAAACTATCCCTGTGGGGCCCAGAAAACAATTCTAAACCTCCCTTGAGGAGCTTCCTTCTGATTCACTCCAATTATAAATTTGAAGTTTGTTTGTCACTAGAAGGATTGTTCTGTGAGTCCATGTGCGCCTCCAGATCTGGGTTTGTCCATCTCTGGATTTTCATTGCTCTCCCTTTCTCTCAACACCTCTCTCCTTCCTTCTCTTCCTTAAAGTGGTCTCCCCAATAAAGCAGGATGTCAAATTCTGTTTGATCACGCTCCTGTGAAACAATTGACTATATTAAAGTTGTCTCTAACATTTCGGGCGAAACACCTAGGTATGAAGTTGCTGTGATTGTAGTAAGAACAGAGAAATGCTGGAGGATCTCATCAGGTCTCACAGCGACCATGGGGCGAAAAGATATATTACCAACATTTCGGGCCTGAGCCCTTGTTCAAGGGATGCGGGAAAAGCAGGCAGATGTCTGAGTACAGACCAACAAACAAAAGGTGATTGTTGGATAAGTAGCCAGGAGAAAGCAAAGAGAGGATTGATAGGGAAGGGAGGTGGGGGGGTGGAATTGGATCTGTGAATGGAGACAGAGGGAAAAGGGAAGAGAGAGAGAGAGAGAGAGCACTACAGGAAAGGAGACATGGGAGGTGGGGTAGGCTAGTGGAAACAGAAGTCAATGTTAATGCCATCCAGTTGGAGGGGGCCCAGATGGAATAAGAGATATTGGTTCCTCTAATTTGCATGTGGTCTAATGATCTGTACTCCTCCCCTACCATTTCTCACCTCCCTGCTTTTTCACATACCTTGAAGAAGGCCTCAGGACCAAAATTCGGTGTGGACACTGCGACAGCTGAGTTCCTCCAGCATCTCTGTGTTTTTACGATTTCTGATATTCATACATCCTCATAGAGCACAATTACAGGGTATAGTAGAGGGTATTGCAATATAAAGGAATCAGCACCAAGGAAGGGCAGCATGAGATCCTTTGTTGTGGGGATCATTCAGGAAGCTGGTGGCTGCAGGGACGAAACTGTTTTTTAAGCCTGTTGGATGAGAGGAGGGAGAAGAGAGTGTGTCCGAGGCTGTGATGGGTCCTTCAATATGGCAGCTGCTTTCCTAGGCAGATGAACATGGAGTTCATGGAGAGGATGGAGGTTTGTGTGTTGTCCTGAGCTGCACTCACCACCTTCTGTAGCATCTCCCGATCTTGAGCAGAGTAGTTCCTGTACCGCGCTGTGATGTCTCCAGCAAGTATCCACTTGTGGAAGTTATTGAGCGATAGAGGAGACATGCAGAACTGACTTCCAAGATAGTTGACGTGCTTTCTAGGAATTTGAAACTAACTACTATTTGAATTTTAAATTTAAATTTTATATTTTACAATTTTAAATGTAAACATACAGCTCAGTAATAGGCCCTTTCGGCCCACAAGCCTGCCCTGTGGATTCCCAATTAACCTACAACCTCCCCCACCCCACCCCCCCTCCCTGCCACTGGTATGTTTTGAAGGGTGAGAGGAAACTGCAACCCTCAAAGGAAACCCTCACAGATACGGGGAAAACATACAAACTCCTTGCAGACAGCACGGGATTTTAACCCCTGTCCCAATCGCTGGAGCTGTGCTAACCACTTACACTAACTTCTAGGGAGAGGAGCAAAATAAGGTGCTTGAAGTAATAATAATCCCATGAAACGGTTGGCAGGTGCCAAGCATCAGCCAACTTACAAATCTACCTGTATTCTGGCACTGTGAGAATGTCTCGTCTGCTGATGCACTCAGGGACCAACAGCAGCAACTGAATCAACACAAACTTTAGGTAAACACTATTAGATTCTGTGTCACTAAATATTTTGGAGTGATTGTGTGTATAATTATACAGGATAATCATAACCTGCTCTCACAACAGAACTGAAGAGCAGAGATGTCATTTAATTTCACCCTGACTTTGAAAAATGAGAGCTTTTTAAATTGTAGTATTATGCAAATGAAGACTCAGTAATTATCCAAGTTAACTTTAGCCCAGTGGATTGAATTGTTTCCGATGACCTTGTGATTATTGTGTGAGAAAAAGAGATTAGATGAATAGATTGCCCTTGCCTTCTGTTATTCCCTTTCCATTTGTTTCCAGTCCGCAAGGTGTTGATTGGTTCAAGCCGTGGTTTCTTACCTTAACCTTTCACCCGTGGCAGAAGAAACGTGGAAGATCATAGGATTGCATAAACCCTGGGCATCGCCAGCATGCTGAGCTCCACAGAGGCACTCAGATAATGAACAAAGGCAGAAATATGGCGATGTGAATATACGTCTGAAAGAGAAAGAGAAATACACGTCTCAGTTAATGGATTCCATGTGAAAGGCAAGAGTCCTCGAGTTTTACAATGCAGATACAGTCCCTTCGGTGGTCGACGTAATCAAAATAAATTTAGAAATACAGCATGGAAACAGCCTCTTCCAGCCCACGAGCCCATGCCACCCAATTACACCCAGTTAGCCTACAACTGCTGTACTTTTTTGAAGGCTGGGAGGAAATTGGAGCAACCGGAGGAAACCCACACAGCCACGGGGAGAATGTGCAAACTCCTTACAGACAGCTCCGGATTCAAACAGCATTGCACGAAGTCCTACACTAACCATGCCATCCCCTACACTAACTGTGTCCTGCCCTATACTAACCGTGTCCCCCCCACACTAACTTTGTCACACTATACTAACGGTGTCCCCGCTAACCATTCTGTCCCCGACATTAACTGTGCCATCCCCTACGATAACTGTGCTGCCCCATGCTAACTGTGTCCCACTTACACTAACTGTGTCCCACTACACTAACCGTGTCCCCCCTACACTAACCATTCTGTCCCCTACACTAACCATGTCCCCCTATATTAACTGTGTCCCCCCTACATTAACCGTTCCATCCCCTACACTAACCATCCCCCCTACACTAATCGTGTCCCCCTGTGCTAACCGTGCTGTCCCCTATGCTAAGCGCCTCATCTAGTCACATTTGTCTGCATTTAAGAGTATTTACTTTTCTATGCCCATATAACTTCATAAAACCTCTATATAAGGTCACTTCTCACTCTGTATGCTCCAGAGAGAAAAGTCCCAGCCTATCCAGCCTTGCCTTATTGACCCTTTTCTGCATCCTTTCTAGCTGAATGACCTCTTACAGCAGGGTGACCAGGACTATGAACAGTACTCCACGTGCTGTCTCACTAACACCTTGTACAGTTGGACTCCTGCACTCAATGAACTAGCCAGGCAAGCTTCACTACCCTGCCTCCCTCTGATGCCACTTTCATGAAACCACATACCTACGCCCAAACGTCTCTGTTCGAAAACACTCTCCAGGCCTGGGTATTAGTATTACTACTGCGTATATTTGTAATTTGGTCATCAATTAGTTGCAGTCAACTTTTGAGTCATCGATCTATTCATTCATTACAAAGGTAAACTCCGATTCAAAACATGCTTCATAGGCTCTTCACCACATGGAATGAATGGAAATCTATCCTGCTGTCTTGGAAAAGCAGCCAACATATTAACATCCCTCCTCAGCCAGACTCTCTTCACCACCTCCCATCATGTAAAAGATTCACGAGCGTGAGATCAGGCATCCACCAGATTGAAGGACAGGTTCTCCCTCGCCTGAATGAACCTCACACTGATTATATTATTGTTTCCTTTACACCAAATGATCTCTCTTTGCAGCTCTATTTCAGACCTGTGCCTTCATGCTGTGCCATGTACAAGATATTTTGCTGGACTGCTCGCAAAGCTACCTCTATCAATGCACCATGGGACGTGTCACCTTGAAAACAGGGACATGCTGAAAATACTCAGGAGGTTGGGAAGTACGCAAATGTTATTTTAATTGAAATTTAGACGTATGACACAGTAAAAGGCCCTTGGTTCATGAGCCCGTGTCATCCAAATTCCAAATTAAGCTACAACTCCCATACGTTTTGAAGGGTGGGAGGAAACTGGAGCCCCCAGAGTAAACCCACGCAGACATGGAGAGAACTTACAGACAGGGCCAGATTCGAACCCATGTTACTGGTGCTGTAACAACATGGTACTAACCGTGCTGTTCCCTACACTAACCGTGCTGTCCACTAGACTATAGGAACTGGTTCTGTTGAAGGGTGATTGGCCCGGGCATTCTCTCTTTGCAGATGACCGGTGGAGTGTTTCCAACAATTATTCCAGATTTAAACATAGAAACATAGAAGATAGGAGCAGGAGTAGGTCATTCGACCCTTTGAGCCTGCTCCGCCATTCAACGAGATAATGGCTGATCTTAAAGTTCAGTACCCCGTCCCCGCCTTCTCTCCGTAACCTTTAATACCCTTATACTGAAGAAATAGATCTAAATCCCTCTTAAATAGATTTAATGAACCTGCCTCTACTGCCCTCTGTGGCAATGAATTCCACAGATTCACCACCCTCTGGGTCAAGAAATTCCTCCTCATCTCGGTCCTAAATGGTTTGCCTATTATCCTCAAACCATGGCCCCGGGTTCTGGATTTTCCCATCCTTGGAAACATCCCATCTGCATCCATTCTGTCCAGCCCTGCCAGAATTTTATACGTCTCTATGAGATCCCCTCTCAATCTTCTAAACTCCAGCGAGTCCAATCCCAATTTGCACAATCTTTCCTCATAAGTCATTCCTGCCATTCCAGGTCTCAGCCTGGTGAATCGCCTCTGCACTCCCTCCATTGCAAGAACATCCTTCCTTAGATAAGGTGACCAAAACAGCACACGATACTCCAGGTGGGGTCTCACCAAGGCCCTGTACAGCTGCAGTAAGGTATCCTTGTTCCTAGACTCAAACCCTCTTGATATGAAGGCCAACATACCATTTGCCTTTTTAACCGCCTGCTGTACCTGCATGCTCGCCTTCAGAGACTGGTGTACAAGTACCCCTGGGTCTCTCTGCACTTCCCCATCTCTTAATCTATTGCCATTCAAACACCTGCAGTGTTTTTTTGATTTTCCCAAACTCAATTTGGGTTCCACCTTACTAACACATCCCATCTCACCCCCCCCTTGTTGCATCATTGATGCAAAAAAACTGTGACCTTGCACCATCATTCTGATTCAGCAATGAAAGAGTGTGACACGTCATACATACTTGGCTCCTTGACATTGTATCTTTAGTCATGCGTTGAATGGAAGCACACTAAGACCTTTGACTCTCCCCATCCAGCCACAAGTCAGTAACGACACAAAGGTAGTTAACAAATAACCCAATGATTACTGTTCTACTGATCAATGGTACCATATTAACAGGAATCCATGGGTGCTGTCAGGACCAGTCTATACATGGAAACCTACAGTGTGTGGCCATCCCTGTCCACACCATGCTCAGGGGTTCACTAGTGATGAGAATAAAGGCAGGCCATTGAGCCCACTGAATCTGCTTCACCATCCAAGGAAGTCTGGAGTTGATCTCTCACCTCGTGCATAATTTTCATTCAGATTCCCCTTCTTTGCAAGTTCAAGTTTATTATCATCCAACTGTGCATATACAAGCAGACAAAACAGCGTTTCCCCAGACCACGGTGCACACATATAGCGCGTAATTATAGAGCGTTCCTAGGAAACCTTTCGTAAGCTGAAATGCTGAAAAATGATGACCCAGTCACTACTATTGGAGGCTATTTTCGTAAAAGTGAAAAACCCATTCAAATCCTTTCATAAAAGCGAAACACTGCTTTCTTTATAAAAAGTAAATTTTCGTCATTCAAGTATTTGTAAAGCAATATCCTCTCTCAGACAGGAAATAAAATCTGTACACAGTATTCCAAGTGCAGTCTAATCATCCCATTATCTTCTGGCTCCTGCCTTCATATCGTCTCACAATGAAGGACACCTACTATTTGATTTTCTAATTGCTGATTGCTGGTTTGAGACATGTACATCAAGATCTCTTTGAACATCAATATATCCCAATCATTCTTTAAATAATATTCAGCATTTCTGCTTTCCTTCCACTGAAGTTGGTCAGCCAACACTTACCCACACTGTAGACCATCGGGAATGTCACTTATCTCTTTCACTACGTCTGCTTGAAGCCCCTTTGCATTTGTATCACTGCACGTGTTCCCACTGGTATTAAGTTTTCAGCAAACTTGAAAACTTAACATTTGTTCTCCTCAGCCAGGTCATTGATGTCAACTGTGAATTGTAAGGGTCCAAGCAACAAACCTACTTGTGTCCCAAAAGATGCCTCCTTTAAACCTCACACACCCCCCCCCCCCACCCCCACTTAAACCCATGTTCTCTTGTATGTGAGATTTTTACCCTGGGAAAGATATTCTGACCGTCTACTACTCCAACAATGCCTCTTGTAAATTTATAACATTCGATCAAGTCTCCCTTCACCCTTTGCTCCAGAGAAAAACCCATAACTCATTTCCTCTAATCCGAGCAATGTCCTGGTAAATCTCTTTTGTGCATCTTTCCGTTCAGCTGCACCGAACATTTATGTAGCCACAACATGACTTCTTGATCTTTTTCTCAATGGCCCACACAATGAAGACGGGCATGCCATATGCCTTCAGATTCATCATGTCTACTTGTAAGGAACACATTGCCTGAATTCTTGGCGAGTGCAGGTTCAACTTTCAAAAGAGAATTGGATAAATAGTTGACAGGAATTTTTTTATTTTGATGAAATAAGGGTTGTCTAATTGGACCTTTCAAAGAGTTGGCACAGGCATGATGGGCTGAATGGCCACATTGTATGGGTGTGTAGAGTCCGCTGCAGGATGGAGACCGGTTAAAGATCAGTCTGATCATCTCAGGGCTTCATCCACTTACTAGCTTGGCAGGGAGAGTTATATTTGACCAAAATTGAATCACCATGACATACTTCTCTCTCTAGCAGCCTCCATTAACTCCAACTTCCAGTCATCTGGTCTCGGAGAAACATTGATTAATCCGAGCAGAATTTCCACCTGTGTTTGCATGGCAATGAGGAAAAGAGTGTTGATCAATACCTGTCTCCTTCACCTTTCTGGCCCCTGTTCTCCCCTTCCCTCGCTTTCTTTCTTTTACATTTTCTCAATGTGTTCCCTGGCTCCCGTCGTTTTTGTTTCTCTTCTCGCCTTCTATTTCACTTTCACAATCGTGCTAACTTTTATTCCACCTTTTTTGAAAGCACTGTCAGACTGGGCTGCCCTCTCAAAAAATTGTGTCCTTAAAAGATCACAGGATGGTTCCTGATTAACAACTACATCATAATTATCCAAGAATTACCGCTTGGCTCTTTGTGAGAACATGCTGGGTACGAAATGAGGCATCTGAAGGGTGATGCATGGGGTTGAGGCTGGAATAGGTGTTATCTTTTCTGGTGCTAGGGTGGGATGGTGGGGCATAATGCTGGGGCATAATGGTGGGTGTAATGGAGGGTGGGATGGTGGATGAGATGTTGGAGTGTGATGGTGGGGCATGATGGGACAGGATGGTGGGGCAGGATGGTGGGGCGTGATGGTTGGGTGTGATGTTGGGGACGTGATGGTGGATGTAATGGAGGGTGGGATGGTTGGGTGTGATGTTGGGGTGTAATGGAGGGTGTGACGGGATGGTAGAGTGTGATGGTGGGTGGGACAGTGGGGTGGGATGGTGGGGTTTGATAGTGGAGCGTGAGGGTTAGTTTTCCTCATTTTACAGGCAGAGGCAGCGGTGAAGGCCTCCCCTGCTTTCACCCCCAACCAAGGGATCCACATGCTGACTTCAGACTGCTTGGAAGGTACTGAGCAAAGGTCTCCTAAAGGTCAAGTACCCAGGTCCTTCTCGTCCCTTCCCGTTCAGGAAAGGTGAGTCAAAAATGGGTAAATGCTCGTGGGATGCTTTCTTGAAATAGGGGAGGGAAAGGTTACGTAAGGCAGTTTTTAGGGTTGTGTTCATGTTGTAATTTGCTGCCGAAATTTCTGGGTAAGCATTTTGTGAACAGGAGCACATTGAACCTTCAGAGTCTAAACCTGCCTTTCTTTCAGCTACCAGACAAACACTGTCACAGCCATAATAAACATGCCCATAAAGAGAAAAAGTGTATGTTATAAATGATTACAGATACCAGGGAATGATTTCAAAGTAGTATCTAATCTCAGGCCTTGAGAACGGCAATAAAAGGTTGAGCCTTTCTCTTGTGGTTTACAATTTTATTTGATCTCTTTGATTAGATTCCTGTAATCACTGCCAGGTATCTATTATTCTATACTTAATCATTAGGTCACAATGCTTTTGACGCCAGTGCTTGGTATTTGTTCTTGTAAACAGCACACACCCTGTTGTACAGTTCCCAGTGACCCTCTGAGAATCCAACAATGCTAACAATTTATATTTTGGTATTGAGAATATGGCGTTTTAGTGAACTCCCATTGTGTGGAATTTCAGTGGATCAAGCCTCCCTAGTCACTCCCTTCATACAAAAAAAAATCTAATCAATCAAACCCATTCCCATTGCTGGGAACATTAATGGATCAGACCTTTCCTCTTAAGACCATAAGATATATGTAATAGGCCATTCGGCCCATTGAGTTTGTCCTGCCATTCAATCATGAGTTGATCTATTTTCACACTCAGTCCCATTGCCTGGCCTTAAATTTAGATGTTAGACATCCAGTGTGGTAACAGGCCATTTCAGCCCATGAGTTCATGCCGCCCAATTTACACCCCATCAGCCTACGTTTTGAACGGTGAGAGGAAACTGGAGCCCCAGGAAAACACCCACATTGACACGGGGTGACGTACAAACTCCTTACAGACAGCACGGGTTTCGAACCTAGGTCTGGTCCTGATCACTGGAGCTGTAAAGACGTTGCGCTAACTGTGCCACTCTTCTCCCCATAACCTTGATGCCCTGCCTAATCAGGAACCTATCTATCTCTGCCTTAAATGCACCCAATGACCTGGCCTCCACAACCACCTGTGGCATCAAATTCCACAGGGTCCTCTGCATCTAAGCGGATGTCTTTCAAGTTGTGCCCTCTTGTCCTGGTCTCTCCCCACTATGGGAGATGTACTTTCTACATCTACTCTGTCCATGCCTTTCAACATTCAAAATTTTTCAATGAGATTCCTCCCCTCATTCTCCTAAATTCCAACGAGTACAGGCCAAGAGCCGTCAAACGCTCCTCATTTGATAACTCTTTCATTCCCGGAATCACTGTCATTTATGATGCCAATTTCAATGTTTCCCATTCACTCCTATCCCCAACAATGCCAGTCAATCAAACTGTTCCTATCCACTCCCACTGTATAAGATTCATTACAACTTCTTCCATTCATTCCCATCTGCGGGACTTCAATGGCCTGATCTCTTTGCTCTGCAAGTTAATGTCTGAGTCGTTGGGTAAGGATGGTAAATTTCCTTCCCATAAGGAAGCTGAGTTTTACAACAACCTAGATGAACATCGTTCACTGAGACCAGCCTTATATTTCAAATAATTATTTCTATTTAACGATAATATATGATTCAAGCCCTTGTTCCCAAGAACAATTGCCCAGATCTCAGAATGCAGAATGTGATTGATGCCTAACTCATCTGGATCAAATCAACTCAATTCCTTGTGGATGCAGCCAGATTCCGCATTGTTCCCTTCCCTTACCTCCCAACCATTCCATGAACCTGATTGACTTCCAGCATCTCAATCCCAAGGCAAATTTTCCTACATCCAATTTCAAAGTGAGCATTGAAGAGGGTGCTCTCGCAGAAAATCTGTCCTCCAGCATTTTCAACCTACATCATTCCAAGTGATGAGTGGGAACTCATCCAACCAAATCTACTGCATCCGGTGGTGTTCCTGGTGTGGCCTCGCAAAGGCAGATTAGGCGACAGCTTTTCCAAAAATCTGAAGGTCCAAGCCACTCCCCTCATCATTCCCTCACAGGTATGTCTGTCCTTGGCCTGCCCACTGCCAGGGTAAGGCTAAAGTTAAGTTTGGGAACACGACACATCATATTTCTCCCGGGCAGTCTTAAACCCAGAGACATGAATATGAAATGTTCCCATGTAACCAAACAGCTGAGGAAGAAAGGAGAGGGCAGCTGGTGCCCATGGGATGGAGATGTACAGACCTAGTACTGTTCAACGGCAGGGGTTTGGGGAAGTTTCTAAAAGTGTGAAGGAAAGAAGTCAAAAAGCTGGAGTGCTGCTGAGTTAGGTAGTAGTCACCAGGAGGGGGAAGATTTGGCACAGGGCCCAGTGCTGGAGGAGCAAATTATTTTTCTGGCAAGTTGTGGAAAGTCCACTGTAAAGGGGGCGGCCAGGAAGGAGAGGCCAGAAGAGAGTCTAACACTAGGAAATGGGAGAGCCAAGAGGATAAGTAGAAGGGTAAAAGTCTGGGAGGGGGTCATGAAAGCTGCATAAAGTCCTGGTCCCATATATTAATAGCATCAAGAAGAAAGCACATCAGTGCCTCTACTTCCTCAGGAGTTTACAGAGGGTTGGAATGTCATCAGAAACCCCAACAAATTTGGAAGAAAGGGTACTGACCAGCTGCATTCTGGTCTGGTCTGGGGACACCGATAATCCTGAGCATAAAGCCCTCCAAAAGGAAGTGGACACAGCCCAGGACATCACAGGCAAAACCCTCCCCACCATCGAGAATGTCTACAAGGAATGCTGCTGTTGGAGAGCAGCAGCAATCATCGAGGATCCATACCTCCCCAACACACGCTCTGTTCTCGCTGCTGCCATTAGGAAAGAGGAAATTTTGATTTCCTTTCACCTTGAGGCACACAAGACTCGCACCACCAGGTTCAGGAACAGCTGCTACCCCTCCAGACTCCTCAACAACAAACTCCATCAGGGACTCATTTAAGGGCTCTTACACTTTATTGATTTTTTTCTTCCCTGAATTACAAGTTTGTTTGCATTTCTTTATTTGTTTACAGGTGTACATTGAATACCGATTCTTTTTGCATTACCAATAAGTGGTAATTCTGCCTCGCCCACAGAAAAAGAATCTCGGGGTTGTATGTGATGTCATGTATGTACTTTGACAGTAAATCTGCATCTGACTTCAGGAACCGAGGCTGGAGGATTGAGGCAGCTAGCAGAGAGGGTTTGAAGCAGTTGGTGCTGAGAACACATCAAGGAGAGATAGAGATGTAGTTGAGAAGAGCTGAGGACCAGCAATGGAGATGAGGAGAGAGAACTGAGGGAGTTAATTAGGCCATCGGGTCAACTGGCTGAGATTGAGAAAATGTGTCTGAGGATTTACAACCAATGAATCTGAGAACTAAATAGAAGTGGAATTCTTAGCAACAAAACCAGAAATGTTTATGGACCCTGGCACATTGAAAGAATTATTATCTCCCACATTTTTAATGTTACACTTTTAACTCAAGGGATAGAATCTCAGTCAATGTTCTATCACTGATGTTCATCCATATTCAGACCAATTCCCAAGACTCATTCCCAGTGATAATAGTTCAAACCGTCCTGACAGATGAGAAGACAAATGAGGAATGCTGAAGATTTGGAAGAAAGACAGGTGCAGGGAGGCTCGATCCATGGTGAGGAGCTTGGATTTGTGGCTCGAACCTATCTCAAGGTGGTGACTTGTCTGATCAAAATCCTATCATGAGTCCGAGTGTGGGGGTTTGAGTGAAGTCTCGGTGCTCTTTCATGTGTTGCTGAGTGTGTAGTTTATTATGGGAATCCTGACTGACATATCATGCCAGTTGAAAGCTGCCCTGTGGTTAATCGTCTTTACTAAGACCTCTGACATACTCGCCTTGGGTAGTTGGCTTCCTCCAGACCCAAAGACACCTCAAACCTTGGCAAAGGCCTGGAGGTACTTCTCACCCTTCCCCAAAGTGGTGGAACAGTAGATTCAGATTTATGGTCAGGGTACATATATTGGCATCACATACAACCCTGAGATTCATTTTAGCTGTGGGCGTGGCAGAATTACCACTAATTGGTAGTGCAAAAAATAAACTGTACACAGAGTAAGCACACAAGAACTGTAAACAGATAACGAATGTAAACAAACTGACTGTGCAATACGGAGAGAACAAAAAGAAAGTCAATAAAGTGCACAAGTAAGAGCCTTAAATGAGTCCCTGATTGAGATTGTTGTTGAAGGGTCTGATGTTGGAGGGGGAGCAGCTGTTCCTGAACCTAGTGGTGCGAGTCTTGTGGCACCTACACCTCTTTCCTGATGGCAGCAGCGAGAACAGAGCATGTGCTGTGTGGTGAGGGTCTTTGATGATTGCTGCTGCTCTCCGACGGCAGCCTTCCCTGTAGTTGTACTCAATAGTGGGAAGGGTTTTGCCTGTGATGTCCTGGGCTGTGTCCACTACCTTTTGCAGGGCTTTATGCTCAGGGGTATTGGTGTCCCCTATACCAGATCAGCGCACTTTCTACCACACATCTGGAGAAATTTGCCAGAGTTTCTGATACCACGCCAAACCTCCACAAACTCCTGAGGAAGTAGAGGTGCTGACATGCTTTCTTCACAATGTCATTGGTGTATGAGTAGGTTGTCTCATCTCCTTCAACCCTGGTTTGATCTCGATTTCTGGTGCTCTCTATGTGGAGTTTGCATGTTCTGACCATGTGGATTTCCTATGGATACTCCAGTATCTTTCCACATCATCCGTCAGTAGGTACCATATATGCCAGTGTATAAGATGACATGATTAAGATGACCCCCTGAATTTCCACCTAAAATTTAGATTTTGAGCTATATTCACTGTACAAGACTTCCCCAAGTCTGGCACTTATCGCTGACAAGTGGAATGATGCTGCTATGCACGTTTAATATACTAATTAAAAATAATTTAAAAGCAAATTACCCAGTGAGGGTTTAAATTTTATTAGCATATTTTAAAATAAACTACTGTCATTCCTTTAACAGGCCGCTTATAGCCTGTGCAAAGCCGAAAGCATTTGGACCGGATGGATGGACCCCACGGGGGGAGCGCTGAGACTTCAATGTTCAATTTAAATTTAAATTTAGATGGACAGCACGATAACAGGCCCTTTTGGCCCACAATCCCGTGCTGCCAAATTACACTCAATTACATTTCAGATTTGAGAATTTACTGCTCAGGTTCGTATTTTATACTCAGTATATAAGACGACCCTGGTTTTGGGGTGACATTTTTAGAGTTCAAGGACTGTCTTATATACTGGCATAAACGGTAGGTCACCATAAATTACCCCTGATGTGTAGGTGAGAATCTGGATGGGGGTATTGATGGGACTATGAAGAGAATAAAATGGGATTAGTGTGGCATTGGGGTGGTTGGCGCAGACTTGATGGGAAGAAAGGCTTGCTCCTGTGCTGAATTTCCCCATGACTGCGGGTTTTGGTCAGTGGTTCAGGAATGTCCCCGCTGTAACACACTCAAAGGTTGCCTCTTCTGTTCAACATTTGACCCACATTTTGGCAACTTAGGAAAGGATTATTCAGTGTTGGTTGGCCAGTGTCACACACTGGAACACTGACATGAAGACCCAGCAGGAGGACAAGAACCCATCGGCCACTTCTGTCAGGTAATGAGGGATCTTTAAGATGTTTCCATTATTGAGTTTGGATTGGTTGGATATTTTGTCCCATTCAAGTTCTGATGTTTTAGGTGCCCTATGTTTGTGTTTCCCTCACCCTCTGATCAGTTTAATAGTACTTCTTCGTGTGCTTTCTCTCTGCCCTCCTCCCAAGACGTTTATTCACATCAAGCATGTTGGGAGGTCCATGGTACAATGTTTGCTTACCACCAACTGAAAACCTACTTGACGGACAAACTGGGAAGCAGTCTGAGGTTACCAGAAGGAAGCAGCTTTGAATATGTGATTACAGACACAATGATAATTAAAAGATTTATAACAAACGTGTACATCAAACTGCAAGAGAAAGAAAATGATGAAATAAGCTATAAACCCAAACAAAAGTGGGAACAAGATCTAAACATAAAAATAAAAAATGAAATATGGGAAAAGCTATGCTCCGGAACTATGAGAAATATAATAAATACGAGGTTATGCATGATACAATATAACTGGTTACACAGGCTATATACCACACCCCAAAAGTTAAATAAATGGGATCCAACAGTATCAGTAAGAAGGAAACGGGAACAACAGTACATGCAATTTGGGCATGCGAGAAAGTGAAAAAATTTTGGGAAGATCTAAATCAGATATTAAATAAAAGCACAAAAAGCAACATACCAAAAAATCCAGAGCTCTTTCTTCTAAGTAATATAAGAAGTAAGGAATTGGCCCTCAAACTGGATGAAGCGCAGAAAGATTTATTATGATAGCCTTAGCTGTAGCAAAAAAATGTATAATGTCAACTTGGAAATCAGAAAAGAGCCTGAGAGTACAGGAATGGTACATAGAAATGAATAAATATATTCCATTAGAAAAAAATAACATATAATTTAAAAAAAATAAAGTCACATTATTTGAACAAATTTGGGAACCGTACATGGAACACAACAGAGAGGGCCTACCACGGACCTCCACCCCCTAAAAATGATAGAATGAGAAGAAGATGAAATGAACTGACCCAGTGTATAAAAGTAGATGACACAATTTTCCTGTTTATTTTCATTGTGTGATGACATTGTTTAATGGTTTTATTGCATTGTATATGTTGAACGTTTAATGGGTTTGGAGGGGGGTGGGAGGGAGGGAGGGAAAGGAGAGGGGAAAAAAGAGGAGAAAATGATACTGTGTATATTCAAGAGGGAAATGTTTGTGTGTATTTTGATTAATATGGTTGATAGTGTGAAAATGTTTTAAAAATTTTAAAAAAGCATGTTGGGAGATATCTCCCACAGCCTTAACCAACATTTCTTTGGGACTGAGGTGTAGAGGAGAATGGCCGTCCTCTCCTTCCCCTGTTTTTGTGGGAACGAAGATTGGAAACACTGCCACAAAATGCGGGGTGGATGGCCATCCGAAGGCATACTTGAAGAGTTTAGTCCATGAGGTTGCCATCTCCAAACCTAAAACCCCCTGGCCATAATCTGTCTTGGACACAGATTAAAGCTCGCTGCTCTTTCTTTTCAGGACATTTGTACACAGCAGAGGTCAAAATGACTCAGCCATCAATGCAATGATGTCACCACATGCCCAACCAAGCCTGACTCCGCACAATGCCTTTCTTTTCTTCAGTTTCTTGCCAGTCACTTATTCCCAGAAGTGTTCGCTCCTTGACCAGGTGCTGTTCCATTGGAAGGTTTTAGCGTGCCTGCCACTAATGTATGGGTTTCAGTAATGACCAGATAGACAATCAAGCCTTCGGGCAGCAATCAAGCGGAAACCATTTCTCTCCCAATGTTACCCATTCATCTGCTGGGATCACTGGATGGTCATTAAGGTCTTGAGATTAACCTGACCTGACACTCAGTGCAGCAAGCTATAACCTTGTGGTTAATTAATTGCATTCCCTTCTTCAATTACCACCTTGTTTCTCACGTCCTTTCACCACCCTTTCTCCTGCTTTGAGATGCATGTGCTCATTGATTAAAAAGTGGTACAGCATCTACTCAAACAACACCCTGGTGCCTCCATAACTGGTGGCAGAGACTGTGAATATTATCAGCCTTGCTCCTTATGTCGAAGTGCCACCCCTCCAATCACTGCCTTCCCCTGACCTGACGAAGGGCGGGCCCAGGGCCCGAAAGGTTGGTTACCTTTCACCTCCTATGAATGCTGCGTGACCTGAGGAGTTTCTCCAGCATGTTGCACTTCCCCCGAGGGTGTTCGTGGCCTGATGCAGAGATATCATTGAACATGAAGACTTGGCCTCACATCCTTTGGCAGACGAGATCCAATTTGTATCACCCCACCATCGTGTACAACTTTCCCATTTATTGGTATTATCCTATTTTAATCAGTGCTTCATTTTTTTTTAAAAAAAACCTCAAGAAAGAAAACACATGTGCACAAATTTCACAACACAATGAAGGAAAAGTCATTGGAGCTTTCACGGAAAAATCCTGTCCAAAACTTGCCGAATATCTTGACCACATCCTGGAAGACACTTCCCTGTGCAGTAGTTTATTCAATGTTCAAGAAGCCATTCATGTCAAGTATGAAAAAGGATGTGGGAAATGCAGTGTCACTCACACTGACCTTGCACACTGCCCGTAACAGCTGGCACTGATCATTGGTGTTCAGTATCACTGTCGAGTCATGACTCTGTGTTGACAATGGCAGTCGTTGTGAAGTGAAACACTAATGTCTGCAGAGGCCGTGATTGTAGGAAAACACAGAAATGCTGCTTGTCTTGCAGTGTCCACATGAGGCAAAGATAGAAAACCAACACTCAGGCCTGAGGCCTTCTTCAAAGTATAAGCAAAAACCAGGCAGGCGCCTGAATTGAAAGGGTGGGGGAAAAGGAAACCAAGGGCAGGGGTTTTGAGTGAAGATAACAGATGTTGGTGTCGAGTGTGATCACAAAGTGTTAACAGTGAGTATCGAGATTGGGCATTGACATTGCATCTAGTCACTGACATTGTGTGTTGTCGTTTAGGGAACGCAGAACATGGCTAAGGAGTATTGACATTGAATGTTGACACTGAGTGTACACAGCAATTTGTTGACCCTGATGGTCGAAAATGTGCATTGGCAGTGAGTTTTGTCATTGGTTGTTGACATTGAGCATTGACAATGAATGTTAACAATGGAGGAGATCCAAGGGGAGTCAACAGTGAGCACCAACAAGGAATGTTGACATTGGATGTTGACACTGGGCATTAATATTGACTGTTGACATTGAGCATGGAATTGGTCGCTGACATTGGATGTAGATGTAGAATGTTGACAGTGAGAGTGGACACTGAGTGTTGACAGCATTGACATTGACCATGGGTGTTAACAGTGAAAGTTAACTGTGCATTTTGACGTAGAGTGTTCGACATTGGATGTTGGCACTGGCCCTTTCCACTGGTGTTGACATTGAGCACAGACACTGAATGCTAACATTGGGTGTTGCTATGTAATGTAGTTATGGACCATTCACATGGAGTGTTGACACTGAGTTCAGAGATTGGGTATTGACACTGACCATTGATAATGAGCGGAGAAATGCAGAGTCCATATCCAGTGTGGGTGGCCATTTAAATGGGAAATGTGGCCAAATAATTCCAGAGATGACAAGAGCTTTAGTATACCAATGAGACTTGAGACAACCAGTTTTAAATATTCATTGGATAGCCTCCAAATGGATCAGATAGAAATAAAGGATTTGTACTAAAACATCAGGAACAAGATAAAATAAAATGGATCAATGTACTTCAAAGACGCTCCCCCTTGTCTAAAGTCTGATCTGTGATGTACTTCCACCCCCCCCCCCCCACCCCCCTCCCCTGCCCTGGCTTTGTCACAAGTACTCTGAGCACTGAGTTTGATGCCTTTTTTTCAACCTACACAAGCAATTGATGAAACATCTTTTCCTTTCAAACCTTTTCTGCTCTGGCCCTAGCTGTGGGGATGGTATGTGTAGATCTCGCTGTAATGATGTTTAATTTGATGCTCTCTGGCTGTATTCCATTAATAGTTCACCATGCTGACTCTCTCCAATCCATTACCCAGACTTTCAGACCCTGCAGCAATGCGTTTTTTTCCAGATTCCCTTGGTACCAGAATTGCTTGTGATCAGATCATCTCAGGGCTAACGTTTTAAATCCAATTGGAGCCGCCCTCATCAGGCATTGGCTCATAGCGACTCTTTGGAAGAATTACGGAGCAAAGTCTGTCTTCTTCTACCAGACCTGCAGAGTGTAGAAAGGGGACTGAGTTGTTACGGCCAGGGTGGGGCTTGAGGGTCCCTGGGTGTGCGGACAGAGGGGACTCAAATAAAAAAGCAGAATAGATAAATACCACTTTGTAAGAAATATTTATGCACTGTGTAATCTGTTCCTCACACAAACCCCACTCAACCATTTTCAGTCCATTGATTCTCCCTCCCCCATAGCTGCCAGAAGCAATTAATATTTCAGTACAAGGTAGTGTTTGCTCAGAGAGGTTTGAGAGCGAGACATGCAATATTTCAGCATTGTGTTGTGTTTGCCTGCTCCAGTAATCGTCAGGCTCAATCACTTGTGGGATGTTTTATGAATTAATAAAAAGCCCTTTGGGAAGTCAGCATAGAAACACTGAAGACGATCCATAGAACTTTAATGAGCACCACAGGGATTTGTTGCCATGGGGTTTTTTTGTCACTTCCAAAATCCTTTCTCTGTGCCACACTAAATCATTGTCAAGATATTAAGAACTTTACAACCATGCTTGCACTGTTCCATTTGCTGGCCTGAAATCCTATCATTATGTAAATCATGTAGACTAAAAGCAGACCTGCATCACTGTGGTTGACAGAACTGGCCAACTTCCCATTTGTCATCTTTATCCCACTCAGCCCTCGTTTACCTTCGACTGCGCCTGACGGGCTATCAGAGCAGCTCACCTGACAAATGGTCTCTGCTGAATAATCAAAGTGAGTGACTTTGCGTCGAGGGCAGCGATAGGCCACGGAAGGCCTCTGCATTCGCTCAAGAAGGCAGTCCGGTGGTCCTGTCGCCCCACCCCTGCACCCTCTTTCATTTTCCTCTCCTTTTATCACTCTGTGTATCATAGAACCACAGAATATTGCAACACAGAAAACAGGCCCTTCTTGTCTGTGCCAAATTATTATTCTGCCTCGTCCCACTGACCCGCACCCATTCCGTATCCCTCCCATCAATGTACCTGTCCAAATTCTTCTTCAATGTTAAACCTGCATTCACCACTTCAGCTGGCAGCTCGTTCCACACTCACTACTCTCTCTGTGTGAAGAAGTTCCCCCTCATGTTCCATCTAAACTTCTCCCCTATTACCCTTAACCCATGTCCTCTAGTTTGTATCTCACCTACCCTCAGTGGAAAAAGCTGACCTACATTTACTCTGTCTCTCTCCCTCATCATTTTAAATACCTTTATCAAATCTCCCCTCATTCTACACTCGAGGGAATAAATTCCTAACCTATTTAACCTTTCCCTGTAACTCTGTTCCTCTACATCCTAGTAAGTCTCTGCACCCTTTCAATTTATTTGATATCTTTCTCATAGTTAAGTGATCAAAGCTGCGCACAATACTCCAGATTTGACCTTTCCAACATCTTATACAACTTTAACATAGCATCCCAACTCCTATTCTCAATATTTGATTTACAAAGGCCAATATGCCAATCTGTCCTTACCTAACCTTGTCTTTCTCCATCCATCTCTTCATTGTTTCTTTCTTTCTTTCCTTTTCTCCTTCATTCTTTCCTTTTTTTCCTTCATTCTTTCCAATCTTTCTTCCTTCCTCCTTCCTTTCTTTCTTTCCTTTTTTCTTTCACTTTTGTTCTTTCTTTCTTTCCACAGAACATCGAAAAGTAGCCCATTGGCCTATTAGGTCTGCCCTGAATTATTCCAGGGTACACTAATCTCTTTTGCCTATCTATCTTTTCGAAATATCCAGTTAATTTTTCTTTCTGTTTTTCTTGCTCTCTCATTCTTTCTCTCCCTGGGTCTATTTAACCTTCCCTGAGTATACACTCAACGTGATTCCTGAACATCGACAGAATTAGTACTGGCCAAAATCATGCATTCTCTCTTTTCTTTAACATGTGCTGGCCACTGTAAATGTTGCCTTAAAGTTAGTAATATCCAAAAGAATCAAAGGGGAGTTGATGGGATACAGGGAAATAATGATTTTGGGAATGAAATTGATGAGATTACTCCCCTGGATGTTTGTATAGACTGGATGGGCCAAATGCACTCATTTCGTCCTTGTAGATTGGAATAGCATAAGAGTATGAGCTTGGTTGTAGCAGAAACTGTTTAAAAAAAAAACACCATAGAGCAGAAACTTTGTGTGATGTTGTGTTTTATAATCCCAGCACTCCGCAAGTTGCTTTGGTGCTCGACTTGTAACCTTGCTGAGAGCATCTACAAATAAAGATCGGGAACTGACATTGCTGTTAACTTCGCTTTTACAGAAGAGATATGTCAGTCAGGAATGCAGCGAGAAAAAAAAATTCTTAGATAGATGTTGCAATCAATTAGAAATGAACTGAGGTCAGGCGTAACATGCTGCAGGGGGAATGTAGCAGACGCAGGAGTAAACCCACTGAACCACCAGCAGAACAACACCATTGAATGTGACCAAGGTCTGTGACCTTACTTTGGCAATGGAAGCAGTGGCCGTAATGTGAGACATTGAGAGATGATGAACCGGTTGGTGAGTGAATGATGGTACATGTAGCTGCAGAGTACATAGTGAATACTAAATGATGCATGGTGTCTACTCCCCCCACCCCCGAATTTTACGGGTGGGTCCACCAGTTCTGGTCTCACCTGCCAATGTAAACAATCTCCATGTTTACCTATTCCTTTCATAATTTATATATTTCTATGAGATCCCACCTTATTCTTCTAGACCCCAGTGCGTATGGCAACACTAGTATCCATGAGCGTAAAACCCTTCAAAAGGTAGTGGACACATCCTAGGACATCACAGGCAAATTAAACTTCTTCAGTATCTACGAATTCCTGTAGGAGCTCGATACCAGGGGTTTTACTGTTGTTAGAATTAAGGTAATTGAGGGAGTTGAGGTGGCAGGGAGTGTGAGTGTGAGTGTGTGTGTGTGTGCGTGTGTTTGTGTGTGAGTGAGTGTGTGTGTGTGTGCGAGTGAGTGAGTGTGTGTGTGAGTGTGTGTGTGTGTGAGAGAGAGAGAGATGAGGGCAAGGGCAATAGTTATCTTTTCCTTTGAAATTAATTTTTTTTAATGTAAATTAAATTAAAGTTAGACGACCAGCTCAGTAAAAGGCCCATTTGATACCTCAATCAATCGACAACCCCCCCCCCCACCCCCACACACACACATATGTTCTGAAGGGTGGGAGGAAACCAGAGCACCCAGCGGAAACCCACGCAGAGACAAGGAGAACGTAGAAACGAGGCCGGACTTGAACCCCGGTCACTGTAAAAACATTGCTGCCCTAATTTCAAAAATAAAATTGATTCATGTAAAAATATAGAAAATACACATAAAAAATCAGATTTATTTAAAGACATGGTGAGACTTGAACTCGTTTTATTGTCAGGATACTGCCCCAGAATCAGCCCATCAAACCTGTACCAATGCTGCTACATCCCAGGGAATGATTCCCAATTTCCCGGAACGCAGTCTGTGTCAATAGATCAGAACAGGAATGAGGGACTCACTCCCGTTCTGACATTTTACCTCCTTGACCCCTAGTTAATTTCAGTCTAAACTGAACTACAGGCGAGTCGTGAGCAACAGGACGTCCAGCCTCCTTTCTGACTTAGCTCACGGTGTGATACAGATATGTGGAGTTTTGGTCATTGCTGTGTGAACGGCCACTTCAGAATGGAAAAATCAGGGAGAAAACATAATTGGCTGTGGCAACCAGAGGATGTGAAAAGCTTTGTCTAATTGCCTGACACTTCCTTTCGAAGGAAGGGGTCGGGGTGAAGGAGGACAAGTTATTTAGTAAACTGTCTCAGTAACCAGTTGTTGGTCCTCACCTACCACATGGAAATCTGTCTAAGGACGGTCTGTCTGCCCTGTGAAATGACTCCCTCTTTCCCACCCCCACCCTCTTTCTTTCTTCCTCTTCCACTGGAGAGAAAAAAAAGACTTTAATGTCCCTTTCCTTGTAGCTAAAGGATAATTGCCTTGGCTTGACTCCATCATTGATATGAAAATAGGATTTGAATTATTCACTTCAGTTGAAAGGTTAGTTGAAGGTTATTACACAAAAATTGTTATTCATACATTTTTCCATGCTACAGGATAACCTGACAGATTAAATTCGCTGGCTACATAATGACCCATTATAATGGACAATGGTGGAATAAGCTCCTGGGACTTTAGCTGAAAGAAGTGATATCTTTGAATTATTCATGTTTAACAGCAAGCCTAAACCAGCAGTGAAATCGCATTTTGAGGTTTCATTAGGAGGATAAGCAATGATTCTAATAGCTTTATAATAACTTATATTTCATCGCAGCGGATATAAGACCATCATAACCACTTTGTGAAGTTCACTCGCGGTTAGACAAGTGGGCCCAGTCGGCCTGCTGACCACACTAACAGAGCATGGAAATAATTCTCCTGAGACATTCACTTGCTCCCCACCCCCCAGCTGCCACTGCTCAAGTTATGTCCTAACCTTTGTCAGTGACCCGGATCCTATGTTATTGGTCTGTCCGAGTTCTGATCCTGTCACCTAGGCACATGCATAAGACTGAAGGAGTTTTGCCGCTGCCTTTCCTTTAGTGACTTTTCTTAACGGAAAGTGATGAGAATGAAATTGCTCTCATTTGCAGACCAGGGAGGGAATTAGATTCCTCTCATTGTTAATGGTCCTGCTAAGAAGACTTGTTTTCTTACTGCATCATGTTGAAAGGATGGATTCTGGCCGTCTTGCACAGTTCATGATCGTTTAAATGCAGCCCTTCCCTTTCTCTGGCCCTCTTCCCATTCGACACCCACTCCCCTCCCACCCAGACGGAACGTATCAGCCCAGTTCGACACCCATTCCCCTCCCACCCGGACAGAACGTATCAGCCCAGTTCGACACCCATTCCCCTCCCACCCGGACGGACCGTATCTCCCCCAGTTCGACACCCACTCCCCTCTCACCCCGACCGTATCTGCCCAGTTCGACACCCACTCCCCTCCCACCCGGACCGTATCTCCCCCAGTTCGACACCCACCCCGACCGTATCTCCCCCAGTTCGACACCCACTCCCCTCTCACCCCGACCGTATCTGCCCAGTTCGACACCCACTCCCCTCCCACCCAGACCATATCTCCCCCAGTTCGACACCCACTCCCCTCCCACCCCGACCGTATCTCCCCCAATTCGACACCCACTCCCCTCTCACCCCGACCGTATCTGCCCAGTTCAGTCCCTTGAAAATCCACAATTTTCGCCCTGATTTAGGGCATAGCAGTTAGTTCCACCCTGTTACAGCGCCAGCAATCAGGACTGCAGTACAAATCCCACGCTGTCTGTAAGGAGTTTGTACATGTCTCCCCATGTCTGCTTGGGGTTTCCCCGGGGGCTCTGGTTTCCTCCCACCATTCAAAATGTACCAGCGATGTAGGTTAATGGGGTGTAATTGGGTGGTATGAACTCGTGGGCCGTTAGGTGCTATATGTCTAATATTTTAAATTTCAAACTTAGACATGTAGCACAGTAACAGGCCAATTCAGTTCTATGAGCCGGTGCCACCTAATTTACACGCCATTAGCCTACATCCTTGGTACATTTTGAAGGGTGGGAGAAAACTGGAACCCCCGGAGAAAACCCACACAGACATGGGCAAAACATACAAACTCCTTACAGACACCACGGAATTCGAACCCTGGTCTGGTTCCAACCGCTGGCGCTGTAAAGACGTTGCACTAACCACTATGCCAACCACTCTAAATTTAAATTTCATTGCTCTGCCAGACAAATCCATTAACCACCTTTAGCAGCCTAGTTCCAAGCTCTGGAATTCCTCCCCTTTCCTCTCCTCCCATCCTTTGCCCTCCCTCTCTTCCCTCACCTCTTTCTTTTTCAATCCCCCTCTCCATTAAAACCTCCCCCTCCCTCTCCCTCGCCTTTAAAATCTCGCTCTGACCCAGCTGTTGATTATCTGTAATAATATCTCCACACGCTGTTCACTGTTGAATTTTAGTTGGTGGTCCCCATGGGAAGTATTAATGTAAGCTGTTATTGCACAATCCACACACAGACATTTATTCACTCATGTGCACACTTGCACGCACACACACACACACACACACGCACACACACATGCACACACACACCAATCCAAATACACACACACATACACACAAACCCACACACACCAACCCATACACACACACACGTGCACACACACACCACCCTAAATACACACACACATACACACAAACCCACACACACACATGCACACCCACACACACACCAACCTACACACACACCAACCCACACACACACACCAACTCACACACACACCCACATGCACACACCCACATCCCCTTACACACACGCACCCACTCACACACCCACACCTACACTCACACACACAAACCCACACCCACACTCACATCCCCTCTCACACAGACATTTATTCACTCATGTGCACACTTGCACGCACACACACACACACACACACACACACACACACACACACGCACGCACACACACATGCACAATCATTCCCCCGACTCCCACAGCACAGATTCACAGAATGGTTCTAGTAATGAAGGCATTCAACACACCAATGCTGTACTACTCCATGTAAGAATGATTCAGCCCCCACACCCCTATCCACACAGTCCTGCAATACTTTGTTTGCAGACACATCCATCTCCCTTTTAAGCACCACAGCTGCTTCATTTTTTTCCCTGGACACACATTCCATACGCCAAACTGTACAAAAAAACCTTGCATCACCATACAGTGTCCCCTGGTAGTTAACCTTTCACCAATAGGAACCATCTCTCTCGCTCTCTCTCTCTCTCTCTCTCTCTCCCTTTGCCACCCCTCTCTCTCTCTCTCCCTCTCCCTCTCTCTATATACTTTCTCTCTCTCCTCTCCACCCCCCCCCCCCCACACTCTCTGCTTGCATGTAGAAAGCAGATATATAAGCATATAACCATTTTGCAGCACAAGAACAGGCCTGTTGGGCCCTTCTAGTCCATGCCGAACATCATCTCCCACCTAGTCCCACTGATCCACATTGGCCCAGAACCCTCCACAGCTCTCCCGTCCGTTTACCTATCCAACCTTTCCTTGCATATCAACATTGATCTCGCTTCTACCACCACTGCCAGAAGTTCATTCCATACCTCTACCACCCTCTGTGTGAAGAAATTCCCCCTTATTTTTCCCTTAAACCTTACTCTCAATCCATGCCCTCTTTGTTTGAATCTCCCCCACTCTCAGTGGAAAAAGCCTGTCCACATTGACTCTATCTGTCCCCCTTATAATTTTGAATACCTCTATCAAATCACCCCTCAACCTCACGCCAGGAAATGAAGCCCCAAACTACTCAACTTTTCCCTGTAACTGAAACCCTGGCAACATTCTCGTAAACCTTCTCTGCACTCTCTCTATATTGTTTATATCCTTCCTGTAATTCGGTGACCAAAACTGCACATAAGATTACAAATTTGGCCTCACCAATGCCTTATACAACTTCAACATAACATCCCAACTCCTGTGTTCTATACTCTGATTTATGAAAGCCAAATGCCTTCTTCACCACCCTATCTATATGTGATTCAACTTACAGAGAATTATGTACCATGACTCCTAAATCCTTTTGTTCCACTGCACTCCTCGATTGTCGACCATTTAACATGTATGTGCTATTTTGATTAGTCCTACCAAAATGTAGCACCTCACATTTATCAGTATTAAACTCCATCTGCCATTTTCCAGCCCACTCTTCAAACTGTTCTATATCACCCTGTAAGCTTTGATAAGCACCTTCCACAACACCGCCAACCTTTGTATCATCTGCAGATTTACTTATCTATCACACTACTTCATCATTAATACCTAATGCTTCCACCTTCCTTACTAACCTCTTATGGGGAACCTGATCAAAAGCCTTACTAAAGTCCAAATAGACAACATCCACCGACTTCCCCTCATCAACCTTTTTAGTCACCTCCTCGAAAAACTCTATAAGATTTGTTAGACATGATCTACCATGCACAAGACCATGCTGACCACTCCAAATCTTTCCAAATAGTTGTATATTTCATCTCTAAGAACACTTTCCATTAATTTACTCACCGCTGGCATCAGACTTACAGGCCTATAATTACTAGGTTTACTTTTGGATCCTTTTTTGAACAGTGGATCAACATGATAGTGGAATGCAAGTACTCTGCCTGGAGATCAATGACTGGTGGAGTGCCGCAGGGACCTGTTCTGGGACCCCTGCTCTTTGTGATTTTTATAAATGACCTGGATGAAGAGGCAGATGGATGGGTCACTAAGTTTGCGGATGACACAAAGGTTGAAGGAGTTGTGGATGGAGCTGAAGGTTGTCGAAGGTTACAAAAGGATATAGACAAGATGTAGAGTTGGGTGGAAAAGTGGCAGATGGAGTTCAATTCGGATAAGCATTTTGGAAGGACAAACCAGAAGGCTGAGTTCAGGGTTAATGCTTGGTTACTTAAAAGCATGACCTTGGGTTTCAAATCCATACATCCCTACATGTTTATAGAATAGTTAAGAAGGCCTGTGAGATGCTGGGCTTCATTAATAGGGGGATTGAGTTCAAGAGTTGAGAGGTCATGTTGCAACTCTACAAATCTCTGGTGAGACCACATTTGGAATATTGTGTTCAGTTCAGGTCACCTCATTATAGGAAGGTTGTAGAAGCTATGGAGGGGGTGCAGAGGAGATATACCAGGATGTTAACTGGAATGGAAAATAAGTCTTATGAGGCAAGGTTACCAGACTTGGGACTTTGGAGCATAGAAGGATGAGAGGAGACTTGATAGAGGTCTACAAGGTTATGAGAGGCATAGATAGGGTGGACGGCAGCACCTGTTTCCCAGGGCAGGATCAGCAAACACCAGAGGACATATGTACAAAGTTAAGGGAGGGAAGATTAAGGGAGACATCAGTGGTGGGTGTTTTACACAGAGGGTTGTGGGGGGCTGGAATGCCTTGCCAGGGATGGTGGTGGAGGCTGAAACATTAGGGGCATTTAAGAGATTCCTAGCCAGGCACATGGATGGAAGAAAAACAGAGGGTTATGGGGTAGGGAGGGTTTTTTAGTATTTTTTTAAGGAATATATGGATTGGCACAACATTGAGGGCTGAAGGGCCTGTACTGAGTTGTAGTGTTCTATGGTCTATGCTCTATCTATGTTCTCTCCCTCTCTCTCTCTCTCTCTCTCTCTCTCTCTCTCTCTCTCTCTCTCTCTCACCTCTATCTTTCACTGTCCCTACCTCTCATTTTCTCTCTCTCTCTCTCTCTCTCTCTCTCTCTCTCTCTTCCCTCTCCCCACCCCCCACCACCCCCCCCCCCACCCGCCGCACCTATCCTTCCAATCCCCTTTATGATTTAATCCTTCCACCAGATCTCCTCAACAACATTGTCTGCCCCAACTTCTCCTGTCTCGCCACTGAACAAAAGTTCATCATCCTGGAATTATTTTGGTAAACCTCTTTTGCATCCACTCTTAAAGCATTTGCAGTATGAGACCTAGAACTGGCCAAAATACTCTGTAGTATAATGATTCATGACTATGTGTGTTGGCCCAGCATTTACAGTCTTCTGTGTGTCTCTGGAACCCAACACTGTCTTTTTTATTTAAGCCTGGTGTCTGTTATTGTCACAGGGGCCCCAATCCCACCTATAGCTCGAAGTAAATTACAAAAGTTTGCAGACAACTGATTGAAGTGAAAACACAATTGAAGAAACTCAGCAGGTCATACAGTGTATTTTATATATTAAAGATACAGATACATAGCCAATGTTTCGAGCTTGAGCCCTTCATCAAGGTGTGGACAAAATGTGGGCCGGCACCCGAACAAAATGGTGGGGGCTGAGGGGCAGTGGGAGGAGCACGGTCCCACAGGCAGAAGGTAATAGGTGGATAAGGGAGGGAGGGCACACACCAGCAAACAGGGGGATGGGGGGATGACTCCGTGAATGGAGAGGGAAGGGGGTGGAGAGCTGGAGGCAAGGAGAAAGGGAAAAGAGGGAGAACAGGGAGTGGACTAGCAAAAAATGGAGGTCAATGTTGATGCCTCCGGTTGGAGAGTGCGCAGACGGAATATTAAGTCCAATTTACAGGGGGCCTTGGTGTGGCCTTGCGTGAGGCCAAGGACAGACATGTCAGCGTGGCAGTGGGATGCAGAGTTGAAATGATTGACCACTGCCAATTGATCCCTGTCATTGATGCTGACAGAGCGAACGAGCTCAGCAAAATGATCTCCCAGTCTGCGTCCAGTCTCTCAGATGAAGAGAAGGCCACAGCGGGAGCATCAGATGCAGTAGATGACTCCCGCAGATTTTCAAGAAGGGTTGCTTCACTGTTTGGGGCCCCGAATGGTGGTGAGAGAGGAGGTGTAGGCTCCTCCCTTACTTCCTGCGGACACAGGGGAAGGTGCCGAGGAAGTGATATGAGTGGACGAGAGAGTCACGGAGGGAATAGTCCCTAGGGAAGGCAGAGAGGGCAGGAGAGGGGAAGATGTGTCTGGTGGTGGGATCATGTTGTAGGTGACAGAACCATCAGCCTTGCTTACACCCAGTAAAACCCACAAACAAATGTAAACGCAAGCAATCGTACATGCACACTTTTGTACCTCTGGATGCAAATGCAAACATGTACAAAATACACTTGGCCAAAAACATTAACACACACGCACACACACACAAACCCGCACGCGCGCACACACTCGTACATGCACACTCGTACATGCACACTCTGACATACCTCCCAACAATTGGAAGCTGGTGTTCAAATCACAGGGCAAGTGGAAGCAGCACATTGGGTCTGAACCAATCCTTCGGTCAGAGGGCAGTGAGGCAAGAGGTGGCAGGAAAAGAGGTACCAAGGGAAGCAGCCCAATGACAATGGGAGTTGGGAGAACATGCTTTTTCAAGCTAATCATAGAAATTCCATTCAACTCCAAATTACAAGTGTGTTCTCCGTGTAACATTTCTTCAAGTGCTGTGTAATATTTTGATGGCTTCTGTATAAATGTTGATTATCACTGAGACGACAGCAGAAGTGCCAGAAGAAACATCTGTTGTTTCCCTTGGCTTCTCTTCCTAATTAATTACTTTGTTTTCCACTGACTTCAGAGACAACCGCAGTTAACTTGTCAAACTGTCCAACAATGTTAGAACTGAAGAAAATTCCCCAGACTACATCACCAAGTCATCCACGAAATGACCAGGGTAAACAACTGTTCGTGATCCATCTCAGGTCTGGCCCAAAGCTTTCCCTGCTCAATGTCAGGGCATTGTGGGTTCAGTTTCTGCTTCAGCCCAAGACTTGGGTCTAAGGCGATAGTGAGGGGTGAGGGGAAAGTGAGATATTCCCCCTCCTGGCAAGATGAATGCATCTCCCTCACTGCGAAACCCAGTGCTGGGATTGACGGTCCACTGATCCAGCACCAGCAGGGGGCGATCCACTGACACTGGGGTGTCTGGCAGAGAGTCGGAGGACGTGAGTCAGAGAGAGAGAGAGAGAACATAGATAGAGCATAGACCATATGTTTGTGCCATGGGAGTTAGGGTAGCAAGGTGGGTGGCCAGTCCTGAAGAGGCAATGTGGGTTGTGGGGTGAGACAAAGTGACCAGGAGTTGTAAAGTGAGGGATGGGTGGGTGGGAGAATTCAGTAGGGTGCTTGAAGGGCAAGGGATTGGCTGAGGGAGGTAGTTTGAGATACAAAGTTGGGCTCTGAACCAAGAAAAGGACCAGAGGATTGCAAGATCATGACAGTTTAGGTCCACCATGTGTCCACATATGTGTGCACAAAGGCAGCAGGGCCCATCCTCTTGTTGGGGACACACAGGAGACAGCAGATGCTGGAATCTAAAACCCATACACAGTCTGAGGGAGGAGCTCAGAGGTGGGAGGAGCTCAGAGGTGGGAGGAAAAGAATGGCTGAGCCTCCGAGTCAAAACTCTTCACTGGGACATCAGGACCTGATGACGAGTTTCAGGTCGAATTGTTGGCCACTCCTTTTCCCCCACTGATCCTGCTGTGTCTGACCTCCAGCTGTTCAGGATCTCCTTGCTATTGGACCAAGCTCTTGTCCTAAGCCCTTGTAACAGCTGGTGTCCAATGGGCTGCCAATCCTAAAATAATTCAAGCATGGATCAATTTCAGTTCTTTGGGCAAGTCGTCCTCGACCCCTCGCTCTCTTCCAACTCTTGGGATCACACAAGGAACAAAGTTCTGAGTGAGTGCCTTATTATTGGTCTCCACACTCAACGTTGAGATTTATTGTCAGAGTACAAACATGATATCACATACAACCCTGAGATTCTCAGATGGGGAAACCAATGGAATTCTTTTGGACAAAACAGTTGTCTTCAGACAAATATAGAGTTAGGAAGAGCCTAGACAAAATGCAGACAAATTGGACTGGTCCAGAATGCCAACTTGAGCAGTATAGGTGAGTTAGCCTAAGGGGCCTGTTCTGTGCTGTATGGCTTTACAACAAGGGGATACCACTGATGCCCCAGGAATGGTTAGGATTCATTTAACAGCACTGCAGCTAATTCCCGTATGAGAGAACTTATTACAAACAAGGGCAGCATGGTTAGTACAGCACTACTGCAGCGCCAGCTACCTAGGTACGAATCCGCCATTGTCTGTATGTTCTCCTGTGTCTGCATGGGTTTCCTCCCATCGTTCAAAATGTATGAAGTTGGTGGTTTTATTGGTGTATGGGGGGCATGGGCTCGTGGGCTAGAATGGCCTGCAACTATGCTGTCTGTCTAAATTTAAATTTACATTCAAAAATTAAATAGATTGCTGTGTTTCTTGCATTGTTAAACAAATTTTGTTATTATTTTTGTGTACAAGGTGGAGATGGCGTGTGAATTCTTCTTGTGTACGATGTGAAGACTGCGTTCTTGTGTGAGATGTGGAGACTGTGACCTTCTTGTGTACGATGTGGAGACTGCGACTTTCTCGTGTGGGATGTGGAGACTGTGACCTTCTCGTGTACGATGTGGAGACTGCAGGAGTTGCCTATATTTATAGTCTGTCCTTAATTCTCCTTGAACTCAAGAGGTAGTGAAGAGCCTCACTGCCATGTTGGGAGTCACAAGTAGGCCTGAGTGGGTATAGCCAGTTATCTCCCCTCATCCAATAGGAGTGGATCAGTATAGTTTTTATAAGAATCCACTGGTTTCATAGTTTCTGGTCCTGAGACCCATTTTGTAACATTCACATTTTGGATCTACAGTAAAACCTCTGGTATCCAGAATTCATGCCACCGGCAAAAACATTGAGGAAAATAAATATAAAAATTAAAATAAATAAGAATGAAAAAATAGGTAAATGATATTGAAGTTTAAAAAGTAAATGTTCTCTGAAGTAACACATACAATTTGGTGAAGATGGGAGCAAATATTCAGCTAGCGGAGGGAGGGCTTTGGTCGGGCTTCGCTCGTAGCAGCTATTTGAATAAAGTTGTGTAAAACAGTGATGGCATTGCCTAGAATTGATGCTGGTCGCCTTTGGGGCGACTCTCTTATCCTTGCTTAGTAAGAGTTGCCCCGGTCAGAGGCTTTATCTGTAAACTTGGTGGGGAGGGGGGTTAATTATCTGTAATGTTATTGTTCATCTTTCGGGCGGCCCCGTGGAGGGGGAGGAACCTGCAGATGCAGCGACGGTTAAATGTTTTCAAAGAATATGACTGAAAATAAAGTAAAATGCTTTAAGGTTTCTATATTCATGCAAGTGAAGTTTGTTCTGTGTAAGTACAGAATAGTATTTTTGTCTTTTAAACAGTGTATTCTTAATCCCGGTGTATTAGTTAGGCCTACGTGCCGGATACTGGGGGTTTGACTGTATTTAACGTGCTCTTCACTGATATGCTTTTGGGTGACCTGGGGCTGTGAAAGGAACGTCACAATAATCAGTCTATTTTCTTTGCCTGTCCATCAAATAGTGACCTCTCCGTTCTCAGCTGCTCAGGTTCACAGGTCAGTCTCAGAGGTCAGAGGTTGCAAATGACCGTATCAGGCAACAGAACGACATGGGAGCTCTGAGCAACATCATTACTACAGGCAAAAATGACACTGAATGGAGGATCAATAGCTATGATCGTCAGAGAAATTGAAATTGATTCTTCTTGTTTCCAAAGTGCCAAGTGATTCTACCCTTTACCGTGGGACACAGCAGAGCAAAGCCAAGATTCTCTCTTCACTGTTCACTGAGATGATTGAATAACAACGCCAGAAAATAAGTGATAGGGGCAGGAATCGGCCATTTCATTCTGCAAACTAAAACAGGAAGGCGAGGTTGTTGACTTCCCCCAACCTTGACTCCCATTGGTTGGGGGTTGGAGACGAAGATCGTGGCACTCTGTGAGGCTTCAATAACGTTGGAGCATTGTCAAGACAGCGTCCGAGGTGGCCCGGCTGCTCGGCTCTTATCGTGAGTGGGCTCCACTTCTTACGAGGAGCTGTAAGCACCAACATCATCAGTTGTGGGGACAGGAGGGGAGTTTTTGTGTGAACAAGTGAAGCTGAAAGTCCACTGGTCGTGCAGAGAGTGTTCTATTGCGTATCCAAGGTTTATTGGATAGCTTGTTGTGAGAGCTTTACCATACACAAATCGGATGTTTCGTGCCCATTTCAACTCTGCTAAATTGTTGCCTCAACAGACGAACTCAGCAATTACTGTCAGATTGAAGATGTCACATTTATGTTCATACAGGACATCACATACAACCTGGAGATTCTGTTTCCTGCGGGTGAGGAAGAATGATCACTTACAAGTAGTGCAAAAAATCTGTACCCAAGGTGCACATGTCAACAAATAAAGAAATGGAAACAAACTGACTGTACAAGACAGAGAGAAAAAAATAAAGTGCATGAGTCCTTAAATGAGTCCCTTGTTGAGTTTTTGTGGAGGAGTCTGATGGTGGAGGGGGAGCAGCTGTTCCTGAACCCAGTGATGTGAGTCTTGTGGCACCAAAACCTCTTTCCTGACGGCAGCAGTGAGAACAGAGTGTTTGTTGGGTGGTGTGGATCATTGATGATTGGTGCTGCTCTCCGATGGCAGCTTTCCCTGTAGATGTTCTTGATGGTGGGGAGGGTTTTGCCTGTGATGACCTGGGCTGAGTCCACTACTTTTTGCAAGGCGTAAAGCTCAAGGGTACTGGTGTTCCCCCATACCAGACCGTGATGCAGCTGGTCAGCACTCTTTTCACCACACCTCTGTAGAAATTTGCCAGGGTTTCTGGAGACATACCAAATCTCCACAAACTCCTGAGGAAATCAGTGAAGTGATTTTTTTCAATGTTGTTTGTGTGTTGGATCCAGGAAAGGTCCTCTGAGATAATGACTCTCAAGAATGTAAATTTGCTCACCCTCTGATTCCCCCCACACCCCACCCCATGATCACTGGATCGTACACCTCTGATTTCCCCTTTCTGAAGTCAACAATCAACTCCTTGCTTTGCATTTCATGCTTCTCATTTAACTCAGCCATTCTGAACAGGAGCCCTACCCGCCCCCCCCCCCCTCCCCTGTCCCCGGGGGCAACAGCACATTTAATTAAAAGCCTTGTTTTCTTTTCACCTCATGTTACATAAATATTTTTATGCTTTTATGGAGTCAGTAAGAGAGAAGAAGTACAGAAGAAACCAAAACTCGACTGCTTCAGAGGGAAGGGGGCCCAAAAACCTGGGGAGGCCATAGCCAATAAAAGAGTTAACTGGTTATCGATAAATTAACTTTGAGATTAATTATGTAACCCAGCCAACCAGAACACAGAACTCCCCACCTCCATTTTAGGTAGGCAGATCATCAACTGGCCTTTAATTTAATTTTTAATTTAAATGTAGACATTCAGCATGGTAACAGGCCCTTTTGGCCCATGAGCCCTTGTCGCCTGACTGCACCCAATTAACCCTGGTTTGTTTTGAATGGTGGGAGGAAGTCAGAGGAAACCCATGCGTACAGGGGGTGAACATGCAGACTCCTTACAGACAGCGCCAGATTGAAAGTCCAGTCACTGGCCCTTTAACTAACTGTACCACCCTTTGAAGTGGATTTCTTGCTCTCTACTCAGTATCCAAAACATAGAGCCGGTCAGCCTCTGATGCCCCACTATTCACTCTCATCGTGGCTGATCTTCCCCAGGCCCCAGCTTCTCACCGCCCCTCTGTCCTCTTCATCTAGCTCCAACAATCCATCCTCCACAGCCTCCAGAGAACTCCAGAGATCCCTTTCCCTAGACTCAGATCGATGTAGGGGGTCAGTGGGCAGTTTCGCTGACCAGGTTAACGAAACACCTCATGTGATTTCCTTCCCATCGGTAGATGCCAGAGAAAACAGTCTTGATGAAGGGTCCTGACCCGAAACGTTGACTAACTGCTTCTACTAGATGCTGCCTGGCCTGCTGTGTCTTCCAGCATTTGTGTATTTTCAGTATTGTAATAATGCAACATTCCGCCAGTGCAGTGTTCCCCAGTGAAATACACAGTGCGTCCAGAGGAAACCCATGCAATCACGGGCAGAAGGAAGAAACTCCACACAGGCAGTGTTGGATGCATGGATCAATCCTGGGTCTCTGGAGTGTGGTGGGGCAGTAGCACCACCCCCGCATCCTTAAATCATACACTAAGGCTGCTCCGTGACCTGAGGAGCATTTCCATTTTCTGTTCTCACCTCAACAAACCTTAGTTTGAGCACTTCCTCAGAAAACCACTTCCAGGTGAGGGCGTTTTCCACCGTTACAAATTGTGAATTCCTCCCCCACATTATCTGGTTTATGGGATCCTCCCCTGCTTTCTGCATCACAACGTAACTAAAATATTTTCAGATACTTTAAGAGGATATCAATAAAGGCAAATGCGTTCCCTCCATACTTTTCTTCAGAACAAAGAGATTGATAAGCATCTGAATAGTCAGGGTATCAAAGGTCATGGGGAGAAGGCAGGGGAGTGGGACTGAGTGGGAGAATGGATCAGCTCACGTTGGAATGGTGGGAGTGAACTCGACAGATCGAATGGTCTGCTTCTGCTCCTCTATCTTATGGTCTTAGGGTTCCCTGGACTTGAGGCTTGTTGTGGCTGCTTGGTCTCATGGGCCCAATGAATTGAACATGAAGAACATGTCCCACTCAAAGAGAAGGAGTTTATGAAAGCAAGGCAGAAAATCGAATGATTTAAATCCAACTTCTGTTGATGAGACTCCCTCTATAATAAAATGTTCAGAGTGGAATGATATCAGTGTTTTCTTTCAGTTGCCTCCCGAGATGGATTGTCTCCCTCTTAAAGCCCAGCCTTTCTAATAACATCCTGCTTTTGAAGTTAACAAAGGAAATTTTCAACACAGGATATTCAAGAGTCAAGGGAGACTTTAAAGAGAATGAATATTTTTGTCAAGATCTGTACTGTCACCTCTGGAATAATCAAAACCACTGACCTTTATTTTATTGTTAAATTCAAATTTAAATACAGAACAACTTAAAATATCCTCCTTATAATATTATAACTCCTCTGTGGCCAGAAACATCACAGAGAATATATCCCCAAAGTATTTTTTTTTTTAATTTTCAACTTTAACGATAGGAATTATTTTCGCGTGCGTTGAGCTGGGATCTTTGAAAAATGCAGAGATGCTGCCTGGTTCTCTCAAGAATGTAAGAAACAGGAGCGGGCCACTCTGCCCTTTGAGTCTGCTCCACCATTCAAATGGGTTACCATGGGAGGAGCGTTTGACAGCTGTTATAACCATATACCCATATAACCACTTACAGCACAGGAACAGGCCAGTTGGCCCCTACTAGTCTGTGCCGAACATCTTCTCCCACCTAATCCCACTGACCCACATTTGGCCCAGAACCCTCCACACCTCCCATCCATATACCTGTCCAACCTTTCCTTGAATATTAACATCGATCTCACTTATACCACCACTGCCAGAAGTTCATTCCATACCTCCACCATCCTCTGTGTGAAGAAATTCCCCCTTATGTTTCCCTTAAACTTTTCCTCTTTTACTCTCAATCCATGCCCTCTTGTTTTCCACTCTCAGTGGAAAAATCCTGTCCATATTGACTCTATCTGTCCCCCTTATAATTTTGAATATCTCTATCAAATCACCCCTCAACCTTTGACACTCCAAGGAATAAAGTCCCAGCCTGCTCAACCTTTCCCTGTAACTCAAACCCTGAAACCCCAGTAACATTCTCGTAAACCTTCTCTGCCCTCTCTCTATACTGTTTATATCCCTCCTGTAATTCAGTGATCAAAACTGCACACAATATTCCAAATTTGGCCTCACCAATGCCTTATAAAATTTCAACATAACATCCCAACTCCTGTGTTCTCTACTCTGATTTATAAAAGCCAACAAACTAAATGCCTTCTTCACCACCCTATCCACATGTGATTCAACTTTCAGAGAATTATGTACCATGACTCCTGAACTTGTTGGAATTTCAGAGAATGAGGGGGAAATCTCATTCAAACATTTCAAATATTGGAAAGTATGGACAAAGTAGATGCAGAAAGGTTGTTTCCCCATCGTGGGAGAGTCCAGGACAAATGGGCAGGATTAAAAGGCATCTGCTTAGAACAAAGAGGAATTTCTCAAGCCAGTGGGTGGTAAATCTGTGGAATTTGGGAATTTGTTGCCACGGATGGTTGTGGAGGCCAAGTCATTGGGTGTAATTAAAGCAGAGATTGCTACGTTCTTGAATAGCCAAGACATCAAAGGTTATGGGGAGAAAGCTGAGTGTGAAAAATAGATCAGCTCAAAATTAAATGGCAGGGCAGACTTGATGGGCAGAATGGCCTATTTCTGCTAGGTCATGGCCTTCTTTATTTCCTGTTACCAGTTACCATGGTTACCACGGGCCATGCTGCAGTGCTCTGCGGCTCCGTGCTTTCGGAAGATCATTAGCCCACTCTCTAATTTGGTGGAAACCTGTTGGAGTTCCAGTACAATGAGATGTCCGTGAGAGAATGCTTCTTCCCACCATTTTCCAGACTACAGGAATGCATGCTGAGCAACACCCTGAACCTGGATGCAGCAAATGCAAAGATATCACAGAGGAATGGGTCCTGCAGTCATTCATTGGTCCTAAATACTTGAATTCAATGGCCTCCTCCTGCTCCTATCTCTTATGTAATGACCAGAGGGCATTGTTTAATAGGGTACATATTGGCAATCGATGAGTTGTATATGGAACTAATTAACTATACCATGATTGTAGTGAAAACTATGTTCAGTACTGTTTTCCATTCCTTTCATTTTTTTTTAAGAATAAAGTTTAATTTTAATTAAATGAAAGACAAAGGAATCTCTACAAACTTCACAAGCATCAGCGATCGCACCAATGGTGCGCGAAGCCCTGAACTTGTCTCCACTCCGATTTCAGTGAGTGGAGGGTCAGGCCACAAGGAACTATTTCCTGTCCGCGAGAGAGAAAAACATCCTTGGCAGTTTATCTTATCTTGGCCTGGAGAAGTTCAGAGATATTGTAACGTAATCAGTCTGTCTGTTGACTTCCGCCCTGAAGGGAACAAAATAGTTTTGGACTGAAATAAGTTAACTGGGGATATCTTTCACAGATCTCAGCCAAGCCCCAAAGAAGTCAGTGCCCTGATCAAAATATTTTGCTACAAGATTATTCAGTGTTGGAGTAATTTCTGAACATGGTTACTATTGCCACACTGAAGAGAGAGTACCCAAATGATTCACTTCAAGCTCCCACAAACTGCAATGACTTATTGAGGGGATAACTTTGGAGTCAGTGATTCGTAGATGGCATAGACCAGGCCCCACTGGGTCTATTCAAGATTCAGCATTCAAGGCTCCTTTATTGTCATGTAATAAAATGGATGTAATATCATACAAAACCTGCTTTAGTCAGCCGTGAGGGAGACAGATTTGCCATCAGCAGAAATTGCCAGGCACTTCTCACAGGCAGAGAAATGGAAGGAAAAGAGAGTTCCCCGAGTGTCTGTGGATTTGCCTCCAGGGCTCCCACATCCACTGCAGCTGCACAGACTCCAGTCCAAACCTCCGACAATTAGGAGGCCTTCGGCGCCCGAGTCACCTCGGGAGCCCCCTCCCGCCCCCCGGCACCGTCTCGCAACCGTTCCAATCTATTAAAGATCCTCCTCTTCCAAAGAGACACAGGCACGGTTAAAATGGGGGGGGGGGGGGGGGGGGGGGGGGAGGGGAGAGATGGTGTGATTTTCATCACTCTTCAAGAAGGGGCTCAGGCCTGAACTGTCCACTGCCATTTGCTTTCTGTGGATGCTGTCTGACCTGGTGAGTTGCTTCAGAACATCTGCTTCTGCAAACTGAACCTTCACTAACAGAGCCCAGTGAGAGTTGAAAACTATCTTCCCCCAAATACACACTGATGTGAGGCCAATTTATCAATTTAAAACCAAAGATGTTACCGACCAGTTTCAGAAAGGAATAAAACTCTCCTGTCAATGAAGTGAAAACACAGAAACTCAGCAGGTCAAACAGCGCAGTTTATGTTGTAGCAAGAATAAAGACACAAAACCAACGTTTCAGGCTTGAGCCCTTCATCAAGGTATGAACAAAATATAGGCAGGCACTTGAACATACTTTTAGCTTTGGAAAAGGTAGTGTAATGGAGATAAGTTGCAGTTGGCTCTGATGTTGAACGAGTGTTATCAGTTTGATGGGATGTACAAACTCTTCCTGTTCTCACAAAACAAGGATTAAAGATTTATTCCAGATTCAATTCTCACATATTTGCAGTGGTAGTATCTCCCAGTCTCCCCGGTACGCTCAGTCACTTCTGAGCAGTGATTGTTTATTCCCTCCTGACACTGGGATGCCATTAGTTCTCTAGTATGTTCCGGCAAATGGAGCATGAATGATCATTGCCATAATTTACATTCCTGTGGTCCTAATGGTGCTTTGATGGATTACATCGCTGGAGAAAGGAAAAAAGGGGACATCATACAGTCAGGGTGGTGACACAAAATGGGAATTGAAAGGGTGGCTGGCTGTAATTGTGGCCTGATTTAATGCCTGCCTTGTCTCCACGGAGTGCAGTGATATGGTCTTCAGTAAATTGAGAGGCTCCATCTCAGTCATTGTTTCGACTGGGGCTTCAATGATCTACGTCTGACAATAACAGAGTGGGGCGGGGGAGACCCCATCCAGGGTGACACAGTGGGGGCTGAGGAGACCACCCCAGGGTAGCATTGTGAGGACTGGGGAGACCCCCCTGGTGTAGCACAGTGGGGACTGGGGAGAGACTCCCCCATCTGGGTGGTTGTGTGTGTGTGTGTGTGTGTGTGTGTGTGTGTGTGTGTGTGTGTGTGTGTGTGTGTGTGTGTCTGTGTGTGTGTGTGTGTGTGTGTGTGTGTGTGTGTGCCTGTGTGTGTGTGTCTGTGTGTGTGTGTGCGTGCGTGCGTGCGTGTGTGCATATGTACACATGTGTATGTCCATGAGTGTGTGTGCAGGTGTGTGAATGGTGCGTGTGTATGTGCATGTTTGCGTGTGTATGTGCGTGCGCATGTGTGTATGCATGTGTGTGTGTCCGTGTGTATGTGTACACGTGTGTGTGTATCCCTATGTACGTGTGTGTATGCACGCGCACGTTTATACATGTGTACACATGTGTATACATGCGCGTGCCCACCCACACAGGAATGCGTGTTTGTGCATTGCTTTGAATGAAGGAATATGCACTGATTCTTTCAGAGACCATTGAGCTTCTGGTGTTTAAAATGTGATGTATTTATGTACATCCTCTAATTTATAGGTCATGGCTGCCTATCGCAATAGGCACGGCTTGCGTTTAATTCTCATTCAATGGTCAATGTGCTAGCTTGAAAGCCTGAAGAAAATGTGGGCAATTAGTGTTGCGTTTCCTAGGAAACGATTCTCCTCACCATGTGAGAGAACCTCCACACAACTGGAACTGGTTCGGTTTGCTCGTGTAAAACAGTAACTGGATCGTGACGTCACCAGCCTCAATGCTTCATTGAAATAACCAGGTCACCGTCTCACCGCCAAATGGGCTGCTGTTCCACAATGATGAATTGGCTCGTTATGATTCTTCATCAATCTTGGAAACCAAGTGTGAGCTTGCCTGGTTTCTATTAAAGATTGCCAAAGGGCTATTACCTCACTGTCAGATACGTTTGTGTGGATAGAATTCCTTCATCTGAAGCTAACAATGTCAGTTCCAGCCCCACTCCAGGACTTAGGCACAGAGGTCCAAGACAGATGCAAAGCAGAGGGAGTGCTTGTCAGGCAGGAGCACAGTTACAAAAAGGGTGCTCTCTCTGATAGATTACAAAAGCCTTTTTTTAACAGCACGCTCCTTTTTGGCCCACGAGCCCGTGCCACCCAATAACTCCCAATGACCTACAACCCTCAGTACGTTTTGAACAGTGGGAGGAAACTGGAGCCCCCAGAATAAACTCACGCAGACACGGGGAGAACGTACAAATTCCTTAGTCAGGGCATTGCACTAATCGCTACGCCAACTGTGTAAACCGTCTCGTGTTGGCTATTTATCTCATTGTGCATCTTCTCGCTGTGTTCCCTACATTACACGGTCATAAATCTTCATTAACAGAACGGACTTGGTGAGGTATAACTGAGTCTTATTGTTACCTAAGGAGCAATTCCAGGTGGGAAGATCGGAGGAATCTAACATAACTTGTTGCAAATGTAGAAAACCAAAGTGTCCCTGCGGTCGGTGACTGAGGTACGGGTCTCATGTAACAGCCTCCCAAACACTTCGTGGTGCTCTTGTTAAGGAGGGAATAACATTGTAAGGGAACGTGGGAGTCATAGAGTTATACAGCACACTGGCGGCATAATCAGCGTTGCTGTTACTGCAACGCCTTTACAGCGCCAGTGATCGGGATCAGGGTTCGAAACCCACGCTGTTTGTAAGGAGTTTGTACGTTCTCCCTGTGCCTGCGTGGGTTTTCCTGGGGGCTCCAGTTTCCTCCCACCCTTCAAAATGTACAGGGAGATATAGGTTAATTGGGTGTAATTGGGTGACACGGATTCATGGGCCGAAATGGCCTGTTACTGTGCTGTATGTCTAAATTAAAATTTAAAACATTAAAAAATTAAAAATAATTTAAGTGTAAAATTTAATTAAAAAATTTAATAGAACAGGCCTTTCAGCCCAACTCCAAGTTCCCTCATTGACCTAGTCCCAGTTGCCTGCCTTTTGCTCATTATCCCCCCAAACCTCTCCTATCCACGCACTTGACTGAATGTGTTTTAAACACTGTAATTGATCACAGGCAGGACACATCCAGGTGTCTGGCACGGAGAGAGAGTGGGGTGACAGGCTTACCTGACCTTTGATCTGTTTACCCATGGAGTGCAAGCCAGGAGTAACGAACTCAACTCCACATCCCTCGACACATGGCCTTTTCCATGTTACTGTGTTGTCCTTGACCGTAAACGTTACTTACTTGTGGTACTATGGTGACTTTAATATCTGTAACAGGCTTCAGACAAAAGCAGACTCTCCTGCGCATTATTTATCAGTACTGTTCCACCGTCCAAGGTCAGATCTCTCTTGGGAATCAGGATGAAGAAACAAGTTTTGACAAAAAAAGGACAGAGTCTTTGAGGCTGAGAACTGTGATTCACACAAGCCCTGAGGATTGGAGGCCACACATCTGCTGAATATATTATGATCAGAACACACGGGAGACAGGAAAGATTGTCTGATAAAACTCCTTAGCAACAAATTAGAAAACACCCTTGATTGGCACCAAATTTATCTTAAAAGCACATCTAAGATATTTTGCCTTGTGGTGAAAACCAACGATCAGACTCTTCGATTATTTCATTAGGAGTTTGAAGAGATTTGATGTGTCTCCAAAGACCTTTGAAAATTTCTATAGGTGCATCATGGAGCATTCTGACTGGTTGCATCACTCTCTGGCATGGAGGTGCCAATGCACAGGACAGGAAAAGGTGAGGAAGCAGTCTCTGTCCTCAAGGACCCTCACCACCCAGGCCGTGCCCTCTTCTCACTGCTGCCATCAGGAAGGAGGTCCAGGAGCCTGAAGACGAACATCCAGTGGCACACGAACAGCTTCTTCCCCTCCTCCATCAGATTTCTGAATGGACCATGAGCCACAGACACAACCTCACTTTTTTTCACACTAATTATTTATTTTTAAAATCTTGTACAGTTAAACCCCTGTTATCTGGAACTCAAGCAACCGACAAAAATATCACGGGAAAATAAATAGATTAAAAAATACTGAAGTTTAAAATTCGTGCGCCTTGGTATTAGTTCACCAATCCACGCAATGCACAACGTCAAGCAACCGGAAAAATTCACATCTGCCATCTACCAATCCCCATAGGAGCCGGATACTGTATTTACAGAACTGTAGTTTCCAGCAGTTTTTGTACCTGTAAAATGCGCCAAACTGTTGCTGCAAAACAGCAAAGTTAATGACACGTCTTAATGACAATGAAACATGATTCTGATTCTGATACCGTGCCCGGTGTTGAATTGCTGCTATCAGTTCTCATTCTGCATTCAGAGAGAACCAGACTTTTTATTGTTGCTCAATTCTGCAACTTGTCAGGGCCTGAACTCCCACGGAGAGCAGCGACACAACTAATTTTTTTTTATTTGACAGCACAGTAGAAGCTGATTTCGGCCATTTAAACGCATACCACCCAATTACATCCAAAGTAACCTACCACCCAGGTAGGTTTTGAATGGTGGGTAGAAACCAGAGAAAACCCACGCAGACACAGGGAGAATGTACACATTCCGTACAGATTCGAACCCGGGACACTGCACCAGCGTGGCACCAACCGCTACGCTATCCGTGCGGCCCACAGGGGCCAGTGCTGATCAGAGGTGAAAGGTCCCATCTCATTGCTGCTGAGATGTTTGTTTTGGGTCTTTTGCTTTTACCGGTATCAAATCCAGCAGTGTTGAGCGAAGACCACCATTCAGCCAAACTCCTCCCTCCCCGGATCTTTGCTGCTGGAGTTTTATATGGGATCCGAGATCCACAGTAGTACAATGCACAGAGGCAACAAACTTCTGACATGCTGCACCCATCAGGTATCTTTCTTCTTTTTTTCTCTTCTTTGGCTTGGCTTCGCGGTCGAAGATTTATGGAGGGGTAATGTCCACGTCAGCTGCAGGCTCATTTGTGGCTGACAAGTCCGATGCGGGATAGACATACACGGTTGCAGCGGCTGCAAGGGAAAATTGGTTAGTTGGGGCTGGGTGTTGGGTTTTTCCTCCTCTGTCTTTTGTCAGTGAGGTGGGCTCTGCGGTCTTCTTCAAAGGAGGTTGCTGCCCGCCGAACTGTGAGGCTCCAAGATGCACGGTTTGAGGCGATATCAGCCCACTGGCAGTGGTCAATGTGGCAGGCACCAAGAGATTTCTTTAGGCAGTCCTTGTACCTCTTCTTTGGTGCACCTCTGTCTCGGTGGCCAGTGGAGAGCTCGCCATATAACACAATCTTGGGAAGGCGATGGTCCTCCATTCTGGAGACGTGACCTACCCAGCGCAGTTGGATCTTCAGCAGCATGGATTCAATGCTGTCGGCCTCTGCCATCTCGAGTACTTCGATGTTGGTGATGAAGTCGCTCCAATGAATGTTGAGGATGGAGCGGAGACAATGCTGGTGGAAGCGTTCTAGGAGCCGTAGGTGATGCCGGTAGAGGACCCATGATTCGGAGTGTGGGTATGACAACGGCTCTGTATACGCTAATCTTTGTGAGGTTTTTCAGTTGGTTGTTTTTCCAGATTCTTTTGTGTAGTCTTCCAAAGGTGCTATTTGCCTTGGTGAGTCTGTTGTCTATCTCGTTGTCGATCCTTGCATCTGATGAAATGGTGCAGCCGAGATAGGTAAACTGGTTGACCGTTTTGAGTTTTGTGTGCCCGATGGAGATGTGGGGGCGCTGGTAGTCATGGTGGGGAGCTGGCTGATGAAGGACCTCAGTTTTCTTCAGGCTGACTTCCAGGCCAAACATTTTGGCAGTTTCCGCAAAACAGGACGTCAAGTGCTGAAGAGCTGGCTCTGAATGGGCAACTAAAGCGGTATCGTCTGCAAAGAGTAGTATAAATTAAAATAATTTAAGTGAAGAAAAGATCATCTCAAAGAATAGCCAAATAGTGCGAACAACACTGAGTGCCGATGGATCTTTGGTGGTCCCTGGATAATTAATGGTTAGATAGTCCCGGAATATTCAGGAGCCTGAGTGCAGGTCTTAAATCTTAAGATGCCAGATTTCAGGCTTCTGAGATAGCGGCAGGAAGAGATCAAGTCCAAGGTGACAGATGCTACGCCACGCTTCACATCGAGGTCTGTGCCCATGATGGACTTGAACATCCTCCCCTAAATCTATCCCCCCCCCCCCAAATTGCCTCTCACACATACGCAAGGAGATTTGTCTCCGCCATCCCCTGTGAGTGGGAGATCCACTATATTTGAAATCGGAGCAGGAATGCCTCATCTCAGGTCCTTGAGGAGCAGCACTTCCTCCATTGTGAGTAGTCCACCCCCAACCCTCTGCTTTGCAGCAATACAAGCAAGGCACTGGAGGAGCTCAGTAGGACACAGGATAGATGATTCTAGAACTATAGGGCCTAGGTTTGAGGGGAGAGAACTGAGGGTCCAGAGGAGCAACTTTTTCACTCCGAGGAGGATCTGAATCTGGAACAAGCTACGGACAAGCTCGAGTTCCTTCAGCATTTCTGTGTTTTTGCTGCAAGAGAAAATTGTAGATGCTCAAAAGACATTTGGACAGATTTATGGATAGGAAGGTTTTAGAAGATATGGACCAAATGCAGACGTGGGACTGGCCCAGAATACCATTTTGGTTAGCATGGATAAGTTGGGCCAAAGGGCCTGTTCTATGACTCTCCAACTAATCCATTTTCCCTCCGTCTCCTCATTCTTTTTTTTATCCCTCTCTCTCTCAATCGCATCCACCATATTCACCCTCTCCATCATTCTCGCTACCCCTTCCTCTCACACTTCTCACTCCCTCCCCTCCCCCCCTTCCTTACCCAGCAACGTTCAAACATCAAGATTCATGGCCTGTGATTGCCTGCCCTTCAAAGAATTGACGGTGCCCGTGGACAACCTTGGCCAAATTGAGTTAATTATTCATGACAAACGTGTTTGTAATGTGTGGATCTCCGTCAAGGGCAAGTATTGATTAAAAGCTCAACGAGTCATTAAATATGCAGGGGGGAGGGGGTGATTTGTAAAATTGTCCAGAGGTTGGACATTAGTGAGAATAGGGCAAGAGGCTCTCAGTTGAAGAGCTCCGATGCAGATTGTAGAATATTCTTAATTATTTAGGTTCCTTGTTTAATTAACACCGAAGGAGGATTCAAAATGGCAGAATGAGAGTGAAATAATATCAGAGTGGTGGTCACAGGAGGCCAATTTGAATGTGTATCATGACTTACTAATGTATTTCATTGCTTTCAATTAAATAAAATTAGTTTTTAAGATAGAGCCCAGCATCGTGGCATTAAATCTTCAGCCCTGAAGCAATTTAGTACAAAGAGATCGAAGCGAGAGTAGGAGGGACATGGCTCGAAGCCAACAAAATAATCATCTAAAAAACAAAGCACACGCAGATGTTGGAAATCTGAAATAAAAACAGAACATGCTGGGGATACTCAGCCGGTCAGGCAGCCACTGAAGGGGTAGGAAGGTAGGGAGGCATACTCTGAATGGGTCAGTGACTCATCAGTGAGCGTTTTCTCCTGTACTTCAGGTAATCTTGACCCCACACTGAGCTTCATCTTATTGTCTTTATGTAAAGGTGCATAAATGGTGCTGAGTCCTGTTCAAGCACACAGGTGACAGCCAGGCTATCTGTGCAGATAAACAAAGAGGGAGGTTTTAAAGGGCGAATCAGAGGAAGAGATGTGAAGAGGTTTAGTGAGGGAGCTCCAGGTCTCTCAGGGGAGAGGCAAAGGGTTTATTCTTGGCTGTCTCCAATCAGACAGCATCAACAATAACATAACATAACAATTACAGCACGGAAACAGGCCATTAGGCCCTTCTAGTCCGCACCGAACCAAACACACCTTTCTAGTCCCACCTCCCTGCACAATGCCTCTCTGATTTCTCTAAACCTCCCCCCCTCATTGTTTTCCCGACCCCCATCCCTCTGTCCCCATTCCTCCTTCATTTCCTCCCCCCCCCACCTGTCACCAGCACCTTCCTTCCTCCAGCTCCCACCGCCTTCCTTCCTTTCTTCCCATCAGAGTGCACCTTCCTCAGGCCTCTCTTCTTCCTCTATCAGCTCCTAGCTTCTGACTTCTTCCCACCACTTCTTCTCCCCTCCCACCTGCATTCACCTATCAGCTGCCAGCCCGTGTCCTCCCTCATTACCACTGGATCTTTAAAAAGGAGGTTGAATTGCAATCATTGCAGAGAGTCTTTTGCCAGAGCAGGAAAATTGGTAGAGGACATCGGTTTAAAGTAATGGTTCTTTTTCCCACTCACCTTAAGTAATCCTTTACTGCTCACAGAATACCTATGGCATCCTATGGGATTACTCAAGGCAGCATGTGGATGGAAAGAAAAAGGTTGAAAACCACTGGTTTAAGGTGAGAGGGAAGAGATTTCACAGGAACCTGAGGGGTAACCTGCTACGAGAGGGGTGAACATGCTGGATCTTATGTATACAAACGTTTCCAATGCGCATCAGGCAGACCCCCACCTCGGATATTCAGACCACATCTCTGTAATGCTAACCCCAGCTCGACAGATGCTCCAGTCCAGTTCTGAAGCAGGTTAAAACTTGGCCAATGGGAGCCATTCATGCACTCCAAGACTGCTTTGAGTGCACTGACTGGAACATGGTCAAAGAACCAGCAACTGCATCAATCTGGAGGAGTGCACGGCATCAACGACCGGCTACATCAGTAAGTGTTTGGACAATGTCATTGTACCCAAGACCATCATAACTCGCTCCAATCAGAAGCCATGGATGACTGCAGAGGTGCGTGGGCTGCTCAGGAACAGTCGCCTCTTGGACAGCAAGGACACATGACGCATGTGGAAGGGCTTCCAAGATATCACCCACAAGACTACACCATCTGCCTGTGTTGGTGATGCCTCCCTCTCAGATGCTCTGAACAACTTCTACGTGTGCTTTAAGCCAAAAAAAACAACGTTGTAGTGAAGAAGACCACCTCTCCTCTAAATAACCAGGTGCTGTGACTTGCAGTGGCCAATGTGAAGAGAGAGCTAGGCAAGGTCAACCCACTGAAAGCTGATGGATCAGATGACATTCCCGGCAGAGTACTCAGGGGATGTGTGGCTCAGCTAGCAGACCTTCTCACCGACATCTTTTACATCTCCCTGAGAAGCGCTGTGGTTCCAACATGCTTCATAGCTGCCCCATTGTCCCTGAGCTGAGGAAGCCGTCTGTGTCCTGCCCCTCAATGACTTCTGCCCTGTCTCACTCATGTCCATTATCATGAAGTGCTTCCAGAGGCACATCATGGGGCACATCGAGCTCCTGCTGCTCCCCTAACTCGACCTCCTGCAGTTCGCATACAGACCCAACTGCTCTATGGATGAAGCCATCACCACCGCCCTCCATCTCGCCCTCACCCACCTGGAAAACAAGGTTCAAATGCTGTTTATTGACTTCAGCTCGGCTTTCAACATAATCATACCTCAGTACCTGATAAGGAAGTTGGGGCGGCTGGGTGTAAACACCTCCCTCTGCAATTGGATTCTCAACTTCCTGTCAGGGAAACCTCAGGCAGTCCAGATCGGAAACTGCACCTCCAAGACCATCGCACTGAGAACGGGCCCCCCAGGGCTGCGTGCTTAGTCCACTGCTGTTCACTCTGCTGACCCATGACTGTACAGCAGAGTGGGGGAAAAATGATTGAGTTCCACTTGTTTAGAGGGATATGGCCCAAACACAGGCAGGTGGGACATGTATGAGTGGGTCAAGTTGGGCCAAACAGCCTGCTTCTACGCTGTGTGATGCATTGCAAATCTTCTTTCCAATTTTCACATCTCACATCTGTAACAACGGGCTGTCAATGGCATCTGAGGGTAATCTTGAATGGCAAATAAGAGACAGGGAGAGAGGGGGGGGGTGAAGGAGAGCAAGAGGCTAGAGGAGGATATTTGGAGGAAGAGGGAGGAGAGAAGTGGGGAAAAGGGGGAGGAACAGAAGGGATGAGGGGAACAGGAGAAAAAGGAAAGGGGTTGAGAGGGGCGAGAGAGAGGTCAGGAGTGAATGGAGAGTCAGTTCAGAGGGAGGAAGTAGAGAGAGGGAAAAGAGGAAGGGAGAGGGGAAAGGAAATCAATGATAGTTTCATTGCTTACTACATTATGCTAAGTCAGAATGGTGAAATACAAATGCAATCCTTGTTTCGGCCTCTCCGAAGCAGGGTAAGTGGATTTTTTATTGGTATAATGATCTGTGTCAACGATAATCGTTAATTTTCTATATAGCTGTGCATTACCAATCTCACGACTCTCCAGAGGAATCGTTTCATTTCTTCCCCAAATGCTGAAATGCCATTGAACGAGCTCTTAACTGATCAATAGTGAAACCTCATGTGGCCCTGTTATGACCCAGAGACGCTGATGGAGCCTTAGAAGTCACTGAGGGCACAGAGCAGCAGTCTTGGTGAGTAGTTACAATCTTCAAATGTAAAAGGCCATTAAGCGGTGCACTTAGCTAGAACCTTATCGGATCTGAGAGCTGTCTCAAAGTGCGTAACAGATTACTTGGGAGTACAGCAGCAGTGCTGTTGTTCAGCGTAGATGTCATGTTATCCAAGGAACAGCACATCTCACCAAGACCACCCATAAATTGGAGAAACAACCCTTGATTTTCCATCTGGGCTCTCTCCAACCAGATGGAATTAACATCGACTTCCCCAGTTTCTGCTAACCTACTCTCCTTTCCCCCTCCCTTGCTTCTTTCCCTCAGTTCTCCACCCCCTTCCATCCCTCCTCCCCCCTCTCACTGCTATGCCCTCCCTCCCTTCTTCACCTATAACCATCTACCTTTGGGAATGTGCTCCTCCCCCCCAACACTTTGTTCAGACACCTGCCAACATTTTTCCACACCTTGATGAAAGCCCCAAGCCCGAAACATTGGTTATGTATCTTTATCTTGGCTGTATAAAGGACACTGTTTGACCTGCTGAGTTTCTCCAGCATTGTGTTTTTACTTCAACCACCATGTCTGTTGACTCTCGTGTTCTGCATCTCAATCAAATCACTTGATCTATTTTGTTCCCACAGGGTGCCATTGATCAGGGTTCTAGTGTAATGTCTTGGATAATCAGGTGAGCTCCCAAGCATTTATATCCCAGGCAACTGAGCCCACCCCGAGTCAGCAAGTGACCGAGTGTCCAAAGCTGGGTCTTGAACAAGTCAAGAATGTGATGGAATACTGTGTACACATCTGGATGAGTGAATCTGCTGGATGTGTGATAGTGGAGAGAAACCCTAACCCTAACCTCTCATGAGTGTCGTGGCTGACCTATATATCCCTGTAGGCCAGTGGTTCTCACCACTTTTTCCCACTCTCATACCACCTTAAGTAATCCCTTACTAACCATAGAGCACCTATGGCATTGGTTGGTGCTGATGGTCATGGGATCTCAGAGTGACCAAAACAGGGTACCACATTCAACCTCAGCATTGGCCAAGACAGCTCTGGGTCTGAGTGCATGGGAAGAGGCAAAGTCCACAGCCAGGGTGTGGGATGTGTTGGGCGCTCGAAGGTGGGTAGGGCAGAGCTTCAGTGATGTCCAAGAAAGGGGTGCTCCTGGCTTGGAAGGTGGCACTGAGGACCAGAAAGGAGATGTTTGCTCAGAGACTCAGGAGGTGATTGGGTGTCAAGCATGGTCATGAGTGGTGGGGTGTGGGAGGAGGGACTGGATAGTGTGCAGGTACAGCAAGCAATCAAGAAAGAGGTTATTGTTTATTGTGAGGAGATGGAGTTTTAATTATACAAATCATTGACGAGGCCATATTTATTTTAAATTTAGACATCTCAATGGTAACAGGCCATTTCGACCCACGAATCCATGTCACCAAATTTATACCCAATGAACCTACACCCCCGGTACGTTTTGAATGGTGGGAGGTTCTGGGGAAAACCCACGCAGACACATGGAGAACGTACAATCTCCTTACAAACAGCAAGGGATTCATACCCCGGTCCAGATTGCTGGCGCTAGAAAGGCTACGCCAACCGTGTCTCCCTTATATCTGGAGTTCTCTGTGCAGTAATAGTCTCCACATTTAAGAAGAGGTCATTGGAAGCAATTCAGAGAAGGTTTACAAAACCACTAGCTACCATGGATGTGTTAGATTCCAGGAAAGATCAGACACACCAGGTTTATATCTATTAGAGTTTAGAATATTGAGAGGGGATTTAAATGAAATTTAACATCCTGAGGATCTTGACAAGATGGATGTGGAGAGACAGATTATTGTGTGAAAATCTATATTTGAAAGGGTGGGGTCACCCATTTAAGGCAGAGAAGATTCTGAAAACCGAACGTTGTGACAGGTTCTAAATAAATGCAAGCCTTTCTTCCTCCTATATTTGAATAATTTATTGTAATTACAGAAGATAATAGCCTGCCGAGAATGGTGCTGGACAGGTGTAGAACATTACAACACAATAAGACACCTTCTCCAATCCAGGCAACATCCTGGTAAATCTCCTCTGCACCATCTCCATAGCTTCCACATCCTCCCTGTAATGAGGTGACCAGATCTGGACACATTATCTCCTGGACCCCTCAGATCTCCAATACTTGACAGGAATGGGACGCTCTAGCCATTTGTAAGTCGACAAAGAACTGATTGACTTGCTAGACTTTTACAGGGCTGCCCATAAATAGTTGGCTGGGATTTTATCTCCAGCAGCAGAGAGTGAATCTCCAAGCAATGTGGAAGCACAAATAAATTACACCTGTTTGCAACAAATGCCCTCAGTACAAGGCCCTGTGAGGCTGTGGAAACTCCCTGACCCCCATTGATTCACTGTGGCCTGTTAGCTTGTGTGCATTTCAGGTGGTGGGACCAGAATTTCTATGCCCTGATGCTAAACCTTACGGGGAAGTTACATTCCCGGATTACCCTTCTCCTCTCTTTTAAGACTTTCCTAAGATAGTGGAATGCTTTGGAAGGACAGTCACTGTTGTACACAGCCAGATCCCACAAACAGGCATGTGATAATGTTTTAACGATGAGGAATAATATTGTTGATTTTTCGGGAATCTTCACCCCCCACATTTGAGAGACCAGGGGACATCTTGGTTAAAGGTCTCAGGTTACAGATGGTACCTCTAATAGCTCAGTACTGGGAAGGATGAAGATCTTGCAGTGAGACCAGTACCCACAACCTTCTGACTCAGAGACAGGCAAACATCTGACAGAGCCACACCAATCTGGGATCTTGCTGTGTACAGGGCACTGAAGATCAGCTTTGGCCAAGGGTTGCATGAGGGAGGAAGTTCAGGCAAGTTTTCCCCTTTTATCTGTTGATCAGCTCCAGCTTCCCCGCTCAAGAAGGATACAGAGAGGTATCTCTTCCTTCAACTTGAACAATTGAAGGGCTAATCAACAGAAGATGGAAAAAGGAACATTTATAAATAGTTTCTTTTCGTGATATTTCTCACTAAATGCAATGGTCTCCTAGCTCCAGCTCCTGTCCTCACGGAGTTTGCGTGTTCTCCCTCTGACCCATGGGTTTCCACTGAGTGAGTGAACGCTCCAGTTTCCTCCCATGTTCTAAGGACAGGCAAGTTTGTAAATTAATTGGCCGCAGTCAATTGCCTTTTGGGGTCAGTGAGTGGTGGTATTTGGCAAGAGTTAATGGGATGGTGGGAAGAAAAAAATATTGCAGAGTTCATGTAGGAGGTCAGCTAACTGTCAGTGGGTGGAAGGGCCATTTTCTGTGCTGTATGAATATTCTCCACTAAAATTACCCAGTGGAACTTCTCTAGTAAAACACAATGCTGGAGAAACTTTGCAGGTCAAACAGTGTACTTTATGTAGCAAAGATGAGTAGGTATCACCAAAGTTTCAGGCTTGAGACCTTCATCAGGGTATGAGCAAAATGTAGGCAGGTGCCAGAACAAAAAGGTGGTGGTGGGGAATCTCTCCAACCGGATGGCATTACCACGACATTTCTGCTACCCCACTCCCCATTCTCCGTCTCTTCCCCATCCCTCTTTCCTCCATCTCTCCACCCCTTTCCTTTTCCATTCACCGAGCCATTCCCTCCCCCCTCCCTGTTTGCTGGTGGGCTTTCCCTCCCTTATCCACCCATTACCTCCTGCCTGTAGGTCTGTGCTCCTCCCCCTGCCCCTCCTCCTCCACCATTTTGTTCAGGCTCCGGCCTACATTTTGCTCCTCCCCTGATGAAGGGCTCAACCCCAAAACATTTGTTCTGAATCTTTATCTTTGCTACAGAAAAATACATTGTTTGACCAGCTGAATTACTTCAACATTGGGTTTTTACTTCAATCACCGTGTCTGCAGACTTTCATGTTTTACTCTTCTAACTTCCCTAGTTATATTTTCACTGCTGCATTCACTTACTGTACAACAATGACTACACTGACAAAGTAATTAATTGACGCAGAAAAATCTCCGCAGCGTCCTTGGCAGTGAAATACACTTCGGAATTTGTAAAGGATTATTGGACACGGATTGCACACATACCAAACTGAGAATGGAAAAAGCCAGGGTTGCTTGGTGAGGGAGACAGAGGCCAGCTGAACCACTGAAACCATGGCAATAAGCCTTCACACACAACTAAGTACCAGGCACATTCCCATGGGAATTAATCCTCACAGATTATTCTCCATCAAATATGGTATCTAGATTTTGTTATTGGCCCACAACACAATTGGACTTTGCTTTCATGTTGCCTGTAAGATCAATAAAAAGCTGACTTAAGATGGATTGGGCCTAATGATTGAACAGGCCACTGTAAGACTCTCAGATCAGAGGCTGTAAAATGCAGGATTTCAGACAGAAACCTTTCATATGGTCGAAAAGCAGGGATGAGATTATGGAGAAAGCTCATTTCCTGCTCTACATTTGGTCTTCAGATTTCAGAAAGAAAATTGTTTTTTTATTCTCTCTCAACATGTTTTTGCGAGATTAAATCGACTTACTCCACAAAGCTCGCGAAAAATAAATAAGAGGAAGATGTTTAAAGGCCAGCAGAATACATCTGCTCAGGCCTTGAAGGCCTTTAATACTCTTGTGTAGATTTATCAGGAAGAGAGTTGCTACTGAGATATTTATGCTCCAATGGAACTAATTATGGATGATCAGATCATTTGGGTAGAAGCCTGGTTTTAACTGCCCCCTCACCAAGAAGGGAACCAAGATGAGGGGAAGGGAGGATTCGGATAAAAAGGATCACTGATGTGTTCTGACCTTACAGTGGTCTCACCAGGAGGTGAAATTAACCTGTTTTATTGACCACGGCAGAGTGCTTTAAGTACACCAATCTCCACCCAATGGCACCATGGGGACTCGCTGATGGGGGAGGAAATGATAGCTTCCTTTCAGAACTGATCACTCAGTTTAGATTTCTCCTTAAGACTGCAAACAAACTGGCCATCTAGTCACCTATGGCATTGGGGTTAATGGCATCCTGCTCTGTTCTCGCTGCTACCATCAAGAAAGGGGAACCACAGGATCCACACCACCAGGTTCAGGAATAGCTGCTACCCCTCCACTATCAGACTCCTCAACAACAAACTCAATCTGAACTCTTACTTGTGCACCTTATTGATTTTTTTTCTCTCTCACTATTGAACAGTCAATTTGTTTACATTTCTTTATTTGTGTACAGTTTTCTTTTTGCACTACCAATAAGTGGTAATTCTGCCTTGCCCGCAGAAAAAGAATCTTCGGCTTGTATGCATACCCTGACAATAAACCTGAAATCTATTTGGCATCCAGTTTACTGCATCACCAAGCCTCAACGAAGAGCTTCTCTAACTGTACTATATAAATGCACGTTCATTAAAATCTTCAGATGGGAGTCTATGGAACCTGGAGAAATGAAAAGGAAAAAGCAAAGATGTATTTAATGTGGAAAACAAAAAAATCACCGAGAAGCTGGAGGGGTTCAGTGGGTCAGGCAGCATCTGAGGAGAGATTCCACAGTTTGGATCAGGACCTTCCTCTGAGACGCGAGAAAGGGTTGTGACCCAAAACACTGACTGCCCACTTCTCTCCACGGATGCTGTCTGATCCCTCCAGCTTCTCGATGTTCACTCACGATTCCAGCATCAACGTTCCTTGCATGTCTCAGCGTTCAATGAAAACGCAAACATTCGAGGAAGGAGGAAACGAAGAGCTCTGTTGACATAGTGACAGGAGGAGGCGGGGGGGGGGGGGGGGGGTTATACACGGAGTGGATGGACTGAATGATGTGATTCTGTGCCACGAACCAGATCCAGGAGATCAGCCATTCCCTTTTGGTTATGAACCTTCCTATGACTTTTGCTGAAGTTTATGGACACCCCCCTCATTATGAAGCAGTCGAGTTTTCTTCAGTACTTCCCTCCTCCTGACAACATAATAAAAATATAAAAAATATTTCTGTAATGCGAACTGAAAAGAAAACAGCCTTTTAATTCAATGTCCTGTCATCCCGCAGGGGGCCGGGGTGGGGTGGGGGGGGGGCATACGGTCCCTATTGTGAACAACTGCTGTTGATTCACTCCTGCAATTGCTTCTTCAGATGACAGTGGCTCAAACTTGGTTCATAACCAGAAACCATTCAGTCTATCAACTTTGTCGCACAATAGTTCCCATGCAAGGCAGAGAACTCCGAAGCTTCAGGCTTCAGGGACTTGGACAGGTTGGGGGGAGTGGGCTGCTGAATGGAAGATGACGTTCAATGTAAGCAAATGTGAGGTTATCCATTTTGGGGGCAATAATAGGAAAGCTGAGTATTATTTAAATGGAGACAAGCTAGGGAGTGGGGAGGAGCAAATGGATCTGGGAGTACTTGTTCACCGGTCACTGAAGGCTAACATGCACGTTCAGAAAGCTGTGAAGAAGGCAAATGGCATGTTGGCTTTCATAAAGAGAGGATTGGAGTATAGGAACAGAGACGCCCTTCTGCAGTTATACAGGGCCCTGGTGAGACCCCACCTGGAGTATTGCGTCCAGTTCTGGTCTCCAATTTTGAGGAAGGACATACTAGCTATAGAGGGTGTACAGCGCAGATTTACAAGGTTAGTTCCAGGGATGGCGGGGTTGACATATGCTGAAAGGCTAGAAAAACTGGACGTATCCGATGGAGTTTAGAAGGATGAGGGGGGACATGATTGAGGTATACAAAATCATCAGGGGGATAGACAGGGTGAAGTCGGATTACTTGCTCCCAATGATGGGGGAGACGAGGACTAGAGGGCATAGTTTAAGAATACAGGGTAGGCCCTTTAGGACGGAGATGAGAAAACATTTTTTTACCCAGAGAAGTGTGAATCTGTGGAATGCTCTGCCACAGAGGGTGGTAGAGGCGGATTCGCTGACTATGTTCAAAAGAGAGTTAGATAAGACTCTTGAGGGTAACGGAGTTAAGGGTTATGGAGATAAGGCTGGAAAGGGGTACTGATGGTAGTGATCAGCCATGATCTAAAATGGCGGTGCTGGCTCGACAGGCCGAAGGGCCTACTCCAGCTCCTATTGTCTATTGTCAGACAGGCAAATGCACAGCTGCAACAAGCTTGGGATGGCAGAACATTAAAGATCACCTGTTAACATTGTTCTTGAATTGGATTGTTTAATGTCACCTGTTCTGAGTGGTATGGAAAGCTTTATTATGTGTGCTATCCAGGCAAGTCAATAAATACTCAAGCACAGCAGGCACTTGGAGCACTCACTTCAGAGACAGACAGGTGGAAAACCTCCTGAAGAAGGGCTTGGGCCTGAAACGGCGACCGTGTTTTATATTTCCATGAATGCCACATGCCCTGCTGAGTTCTCCAGCATTTTTGTACACTGAACCCAATGACTGCTGACGACCAGGCCAGTTAGAAACCTTTTCCACCTGGCTCTTGTCATGGTGGCCATTCACAAGAGCAGGCAAGTGCCCCTAGGGATGGCATGCACATTGTGCCAGTAGCTCTTCTGGGACTGGTGGGTACTTTCTGCACTGATAGTACTTTAACTGTAGTTGTATCTAGTGTTATTCTAACACCGAAAGAAAAGAGAAAGAACAACATACAAAATAGAGACCTAGGATTCAAAAAGTGAAAAAGACCTTATTCAGAGTAAAACTCCCTTGACGCTGCCCCATCACACCATAAGACCATAAAACATCAGAGCAGAAAAAGGCTATTCAGCCCTTCAAGTCTACCCTACCATTCCCAAGGCAGGAACAGCCCAGAAGGAAAGGGGAGGGTGGCTTAATCCATGTTATAGAGCTATTTATGACCTCTGAAATTACTCCATTGTCTTCAAAATGAATGACTTCAGGAGACAGAACTGACCGGATTAATATTGCACAGTCTGTTTGACACAAATGAAATTCTAGGCTTTAGTATCTTCAAATTGCACGTAGATTGGAGTTAATCAGAGGAGATTTTCCCGAGTTCCATTAAACACGATTTGAAAAGCTTATCAGAAGAAGAGTTAATGGCTTTTCGCAGAGAAGACAAGGACTAATGTCGTTTTTGAATGTGGCACACATTGTCTGGTGTAAGTTAAACCGCGAGAATCACTAAGAGGATTGGGCAGATTAGACTGAAACACATCAAGTTACATAAATAGAACGAGAAGTCAACTTGGTTACAAATAAGGAGGAGAGAGTTTCTAAAGTTTTGTAATATTATTTGCACATTAGAACATGGAAGCTTGGCTGGAAGAATATTTGTTTCTAGGACCACAATGCCTACTGGTCATGGGATTGGTGCAAATACCTTGGAATAGCGACCATTCTGTTGGGTCTCCCAAAACGTCTCCAGGGAAATTTATAGAGATCTGCCATCGCCGTCTTCCCTTCGGAAGCGCAGCCAGTTGGGATTGGGGCAGGGAGGAACGTGGACATGTGGGAATGAGGGAGGGGGGAATCAGCAGATCAGAGGGAATCAGAGAGTGAAGGTAGAAGATGACAGGAAATCCCCAGTAGGTTGGGGGAAATGTCTGCAGAATGAGAAATTGTTAGCATTTCAGGCTCAGGGTCCTGTGATAGAGGAAAAACAAATGAACTTTCAGTTGCAAGGATGGTGTGAGAGGGATGGGTAGGACCAAGAAAATCTCTCAGTTAGGGTGAGTGAAAATAGGTTAAACCAGTGGTTTTCAACCTTTTTCTTTCCACTCACATTCCACTTTAAGTAATCGCTATGCCATCAGTGCTCTGTGATTAGTAAGGGATTGCTTAAGGTGGGATGTGGGTGGGAAGGGAAGGCTGAGAATCACTGCTCTAGACCCAATTGTTACTGAAATATTCGGCTTAAGAAAAATTGTCATTGGCCCATTTCCTTTGGAGCTAGGAAACAGTGCACATAACGAGTCAATTAGGTATGATAAAAACAGTGGTTTTCAACCTTTTTCTTTCCACCCACATACCACCTTAAGCAATCCCTTAATAATCACAGAGCCTCGATGGCATAGGGAATACTTAAAGTGAGATGTGAGTGGAAAGAAAAAGGTCGAGAGCCACTGGGTTATCATGATAATGCCGAGTGTGTCAGCCTGGAGGGGTTGTTCAGCAGTGGGTCCCAATGACTTTTATGACCTCAGCAAAACAGCATCAGTACCTAATGTGATGAGAAAACATGGGTAGCACAGTTAATCTCCCAGCTCCAGTCACTCAGGTTCAATCCTGGTCGCTGGTGCTGATTGCGTGGAGTTTGCATGTTCAGCTGTGACTGTGCAGATTTCCTCTAGGTCAGGAGTGGCCAAACATTTTTGATGTGGGCCACGGGCCAAACAATATGAAGCCCGGCAGCTTTCAACCACCATCAGCTCCTTTAATGGGCCTTTTAAAGCCTGCATAGATCCGATGCCAGTCGGACTTGGTCGTGGGACCCTGCGTGGGAGCGCTGAGCCTCCGCTCCCCGGTCTCCATGGCTCTGCACCAGAGGGTGCAGAGCCATTGACCTGGAGGGTCCATAGTTTGACCACCCCTGCTCCAGGCGCTCCAGTTTCATCCCACGTCCCAAAGATGGGAAGGTTGGAGTTCTTAATGGCCACTATAAATTCCCCCTAGCGTGTAGGCAGGGGTGCAGTGCTGCCGGAGCTCACTGGAGCACCGCTCCAACACCTGTTGGGGCCCCTCTGGCACCTCCCTGTCACCGTTTTTGGTGAGCTCCAGCACCTCTGGCACTGTCTCCCGCCCCCCCCCACCCCCACCATCTATAGGTGATGCTAGAATCTGAGAGCAGTGGGTGCAGAGAATAAAATGAGATTCGCGTAGAATTAGTTTCAAAACCTGAGTTTTGATGATCAGTGTAGATGCGATGGGCTTGAAGGGGCCAGCTTCTTTCACTCTATCAACTAAATTAGGTTCGGGCTGATGGCGCAACACACTGTGGTCCCAGAGGTGTTGTACAACAGGGGGACTAGTGGAAATTTACAGCACGGTCGAAGCCGATTTGGCCATTTAAACCTGTGCCGCCCAATTACACCCAAATTAATCTTCAAACCAAGTATGTTTTGGATGGTGGGAGGGAAGCCTCGCAGACACAGGGAGAATGGGCAAACTCCTTAGAGACAGCGCCGGGCTCGAACCTGGGTCGCTGGGTTACACTGTAATAGCTTTAGGCTAACCATGCCACCCAATGGTCCGCATTTCCAAGACTTTCACGGGGACTGATTCCATCCCCCGTGCTCTGACACAGTAATCCTATCATGGTGAGAACATTGACTCATGGCCAGAAGTGTCTGAATTTCCAAGCTGTTGTGATTCAAGCCACGAGCATGGATTACAATGGGTTAAATCATACTGAGGAAACAGCTCTATGCAATTCAATATCGGAGGAACCATATCTATACAGCGCATCCAGCAATTTTACTGAGCGATTGCCAGTGCGGAGAATATATTAAGGTGAGCCTTCACTACAGTAGTGGGAGCAACTGAGGACACAGATGTTGGGTGTAAACAGCTCTTCACAACTGACAAAGTCCACAGTGACCATTGTAACGTACAGCCATTCAAATTTTTTTTCCCAAAAATAAAATGTATTCAAAGACTTTTCACATCCATCGTGGCACATCCACATATTTCCTTCCGTTCAAATGCTCACCTCATCATGGACAACCTGGTGACCAACAAGGATTCAGCCCGAGCAGACTGGCAGCCCTTCTTCCGAGGCAATGTCCCCAGAGAGTGCGCATGTGGTATCTACTGGCCTTCAGAACACCTTCCGGCACTTGAGGGTATTGCAGGGACTGCAGTGCTTCCTGGACAAGACGAGTCGTGTTTTAATCTGAGAATTGTGTAAACATTTTGATGAAGGTTTGGTAAAAATGTAAATAAACCTCTTGTTAAAAGAAAGAACAGCAGTCTGATTGAGTCAAGGTCATTATACAAGCAAACCCAGAACCTTAAGCAAGAGATCCGCTGCCTAGGCGTCAATAAAGCCTCTGGAGTGACACAAGATGACCCTGGAGTGTTTTCTGTCGCTGGAAATCATTCTGTCAGCTTCAACACTACCTTCAATCGATTGTTATCACTCTGTTAGACACAAAGAAACACAGCTTGTGCTTTTTTATGGCCTCCTTCCACCTCTTGGAGTAAAACACGAAAGTCTGTAGACACCGTGATTGAAGCAAAAGCACAACGCTGGAGAAACTCTGCAGGTTAGAGTCCTTTATGTAGCAAAGATACATAATCACCATTTCAGGCTTGAGCCCTTCATCAAGGTATGAGCAAAATGTAGGCAGGTGCCCGAGCAAAAAGTGGGGGGGGGGGGGGGGGTCCCACAGGCAGGATAAGGAAGGGAGGCACATCTGCAAACAGGGGGAGGGGGATGGCTCTGGGAATGGAGAAGGAAGGAGTGGAGAGCTGGAGGAAAGAAGACGGAGGGATGGGGAGTGCGCACAGAAACGCTGCCTTCCTCTCTACTTGCCTCCGCCACCATCTTGTGCCTCCTGGCTTCCAGCTTTGTTTCCAGGCCTCCCTCTCATCCACATCCCTCTGTTTTCTTTCCTCAACCCCTTTCCCTCACCATTCACAGAGCCATCCCCTCCCCCTCTGAGATGCACTTCCAAGGAAACAAGCCTGGCCAGATATTACTTTGCAGAAACACTCACCAAGCTGGTGTGTAAATCATTCTGCGGCTGTGTCACACACCTGCTGGCCTCGTCTATCACACACACACACACACACACACACACACACACACACACACACACACACACACACACACACGCACGTGCACGTGCTGGCGTGTCACACTGTCCTTTGATTTGCATGTTCTAAATGTATTTATCCCAAACAAATGGTTTTATTCAAATAACTCTCGAGGACAAAGGAACATTTACCGGTAATTATCCTCACCCCTTGCCAGTGCACCAGTGACGTCACAAGTTTATCGCAGACAGTCGCAAGTTAAATTTAATTTTTAAAAAAATTTAGACAGCACAGTAACAGGCCATTTCAGCCCACGATTCCATTCCACCCAATTTACACCCAATTAGCCTACACCCCCCAGTACGTTTCAAAAGGTGGGAGGAAACCGGAGCCCCTGGGGAAAACCCTTGCAGACACGGGGAGAAGATACAAACTCCTTACAGACAGCACGGGATTCGAACCCAAGTCCCGATTGCTAGTGCTGTAAAGGCGTTGCGCTAACTGCTACGCCAACCGTGACGCCCTAATTTGCAAATAACTCAAAGTGCAAGTTAGTGACAAGAGTCTGACCTTTGATATTCGCCTCTCTCATTCAATAAATCCAGGGCTTGGATTCACTTCCTGATCACAATTGATTGCAACCATTCTTCAACAGCATGGTATGTTTATAAAGCATCTTCATCACAGCCTTGGAGGTTGTTCAGCGAAGGTTCATGGGACTGATCCCCAGTGGCAGATGAAGCACCTGTACTCTGGAATTTCGAAGAATTACATTCAATCAAGAATATGAGGGAGCTTGGCAAAGTGGATGGCAAGAGCAGATTCCCCTCACGGGAGAATCAAGAACTGGGGGGAGATCATCTCCACACAGGGAGAAAGAATGCAGGGATTTCATCTCTGCGGTAGATTTTGGAATCTTTGGAAGTCTCTACTTCAGAGACCTGTGGAGGCAGAACGTTCAAGACCATGAAAGGGCAGAATTTTGAACCATGAGAAAATCAAGGCTCAAGAGGATCAGGCAGGAAAGTGGAGCCAAAATGAAGATCTCACAAGCCTTAACTTCAATGCAAGGCCTCAATGCAAGCACCAGGAGCCTTTGCTGCATCTTTTGACGTATCCTCCTGCCCCTGTTTCCATGTTCTGTGTTACTTTATTTACCCTCGATATTAAATGGCACTGGGTCCACTCCCCCTCATTTCAATTTTCTAATAGGGTCACTGTTGACCAAAAATTCAACTGGACCAGCTAAATCAATAACATAGCCACAGGACCAGGTGACAGAATCTCACTCAGAGCATCCCAAGGTCTTTCTATCATCTGGAAGATGTACGGAATGTTCTCCCGGGTGAGTGCAACTTCAACGTGGACAAGACAAAGGAGATGATCGTGGACTTCAGGAGGACCAGGAACATCCACTCTCCACTACACATCACTACACATCATCTCTATGTAGTAGAGAGAGTGGAGAGCACCAGGTTCCTTGAGGTCCCGTTTCCTAGTGGCCTATTGTAGACCACAACATCTCCTCACTTGTCAGGAAGACACAACAATGACTGCACTTCCTGAGAAGACTGAAGTGGGCAAGGCTACCATCATGTCAACCTTCTACAGAAAGCTCTATTGAGAGCATCCTGGTCGGCTGCATCTCAGCGTGGTACAGTTGCTGCAGAGAAATGGATCGGAGGTCAATCCACAGGACCATAAAAGTGGCAGAGAGGATCATTGAGTCTCCCTCCCCCCATCATCGTGATCTACTGGATCATTGCCTAAAGAGGGCACGCAAAATCATTGAGGACCCCCTTCCACCCCGCACACAGCATCTTTCAGCTGCTCCCGTCAGGGAAGAGATACAGGAAGATCAGAGCCAGCCCCACCAGGCTGAGGAACAGCTTCCTCCCACGGGCAGTGAGAATGCTCAATGACTGAAAGAACAGATCACACTGACCATCCGAGACTCCCATATTTACAAAACAATATGTATTTATTTATTTGTATATACCTGTATTAATACTTGTCCTGCACATGTATTATTTATCTGTATGTGTGTTGTGCCTGGTTGTGTGTCTGCGTGTTTTGCACCAAGGACCAGAGAACACTGTTTTGTCAGGTAGTACTTGTACAATTTACCCCTCCATAAATCTTCGTCCGCGAAGCCAAGCCAAAGAAGAGAAAAAAGAAGACTTGTACAATCAGATGGCAAAAAACTTAACCTGACAACTCTTGACAGTTCAACACCATCCATTTGTTCGGTACCCTATCCACCACCTGAAAGGTTCAATCCCTCCTCTGGGGTATGCCCTTGCAACAGTGCTCTGCAGTTACTCACCCAGGGCTACTCAAATGGCACACCCCAAATCCACGACCTGCCATGAGAGGTGGGTGCATGGGAGCCATACCTCACTCATACACACATACATGTGCGGGTGCGCGTGCACAAACACAAGCACGCACACACACACACACACACGCACACACACACGCACACACACACACAACCCCAAAAGACCAAACTGCCAGTCAGCGAGTATCCTGCTTCTGAATTATGTTCCCTGCCCTTCAATGTCACAGAGTCTAAATCCTAGAACTCCTTTTCCTACCCTGGACTCTAGGAATGCTTTCACGAGACAGAACACACAATTCAAGAAATCAGCTCAGGAATTCTTTTTTCAGACATCAGTTAGGAATGGGCCACACCCAGATCCTGAAAATGAATTTAAAACGTCCAATGTAAAACAAGTATCCAAACCATTTTGAATACCTATTCAGCACGAGTACAAGCTCACAAAAATATTGATTAGCGGTGGCACCGTTAGTGTAGAGGTTAGTGCAACCCCAGCAGCTGGGACCGTGGTTTGAAACCCGCGCTGTCTGCAAGAAGTTGGTACATTCTCCCCGTGTCTGCATGGGCTTTCGCCAGGGGCTCCAGTCTCCTCCCACTGTCTGAAACATACTGGGGGGATGAGGGGGGGTTATAGGTTAATTGGGTGTCCTGAGCTCGTAGGCCAAAAAGGTCTGTTCTGTGCTTTATGTCTAAAATTTTTAAAATTTTTATAAATTAAATTTAAAATCAATGCTAGAGGAACTCATCAGGTCAAGCTGTATCAGTGGGAGATTTTAAAAAATGGTTAATGTTTTGGGCCGGAACCTTTCAAGACATATACATGGACATAGTCCTTAGTAAAGGGGGATCCATTGTATAGAGATCTACACGGGAAGCTCAGACTTCCTCAGAAGGGAATGTGTCGTTTTTGACTACAGTTGTTATTCCAAACCATCTTAAACAAAACCTTATCTAACCTCAAACAGACATGGATATTAGCCTCAAAATAATCCCTTTGTATTAATATTCAAAGCAAATTTCTGCAGCTTTGTCACATTGGCCACCCTTTTTCCATACGATTTCCATGGAGACCACAGTCAGTAACAGTTCAGCTGGTGGCCGAGCCCAGGGAACAGAGGGAGGGCCAATGACCACAGCCACAGGATCCTCTGAGCTGGGAGCTGTGTTACTTCCTGCATCTGTGGAGACGATTAATTTCAATATTCAAAGAACTTCACCCAAAAGTGGCCGGGAGCAAAGATATGCAAAGAACTGCCTCGCCTGCCTCTGCCAATCTTCAACAATAATATCTTTTCTAAACATACAAAACAATACATAATCAGGATTTATTGCCATGAACATATCATGAAATTCGTTGTTTTGAGATGGCATCACAGAGCAAACTTACATAAACCACCTCACAAAATAAATAAGTAAATGTAGTGCAAGAAAAAGTCAAGGTGAGGCAGAGTCTGTGGTTCTTTGTTCATTCAGGAATCTGATGGCAGAGGGGAAGGAGCTGAGTGCCCGATTTCAGCCTCCTGTACCTTTTTCCCAATGGTAGCAGAGTGAAGAGGGCATGGCCTGGGTGGGGGGGGGGGGTCCTTGAGGATAGCTGCTTCCTTACGAGCCTCCTCTTGTAGCTGTCCTCGATACTGGTGCCTGTGTTGGCCCCGGCCGAGTTAACAACCTTCTGGAGTTTTATTCTTGTCTTGAGCGTTGGCACCTCCGTACCAGTCAGTGATGCAACCCGCCAGCATGCTCTCCACGGTACACCTGTAGAAATTTTCAACAATCTTCTCTGACCTGCCTAATCTCCTCAAATTCTTCACAAAGTATAGCCGCTAGCGGGCTTTCTTCGTGATTGCATCGGCATGGAGGCTCCGGGGCAGATCCTCAGAGATGTAGACACCCAGGAAATTGAAGTTCTTGACCTTCTTCACTGATGACCCCTTGATGAAGACTGATTTCCTCCTGGTCCACAATCATTTCCTTGGTTTTGCTTATGTTGAGTGCATGATTGTAGGCGTGACACGAGCTAATCTATCTCCCTCCTGTACGCTTCCTGGTGTTTTCGGCAAATCTGTAGATCGTGTTGAAATGGGAGTATAGTGAGTCGGGCAGTGAGCTCAGCACGCATCCTTAGGGGTGCGCCTGTGTTGAACACGAGTCGTTGTTTCCAATTCGTACTGACTGTGGACCGGATGAGGAAGGATCCAGTTGAAGAATGGGGTGCAGAGGGCCAGGGTTTGGAGCTTGTTGACCAACACTGAGGGAATGATGGTGTTGAAGGCTGAGCTGTAGTTGATGAAGAGCAGCCGGATGTATGAGTTGCTGTTTTCTGGGTGATCCATTGCTGAGTGGATGTCCAGTGATGCTGTGGAGAGATGGTGACGGTAACCGAATTGCAGTGGTATGTGTTAATTCCTCTTCACAAGAATACTTCACTATTCCAGGCACTTCACAAGAGTACTAAAAAATGAAGTGGAATCCAAACTACCTGGGCAGGTGTGAGGATAGTTGCACAAAGGCAAGGCCAAAGATGTAGACCAGAACATAGAACAGTGCAGTACAAGAACAGGCCCTTTGGTCTAAGTATCTGTGTGATCCTAACCCCCACTGAAACAAATCCATCTAACTGTACACCTGTCTATATCCCTCTGCCAAATTGTGTGCCTGTATAAATGCCTCTTAAACACTCCTATCGTATCTGCTTCTGCCACTTTCCCGAGCACCTAACATTCTCTGTGTAAAAAAAAACACCTGCCTAATGAATCTCCTATAAAATTTGGTGTGTGGTGCGTTTATTACAGCTCCAGTGACCCAGGTTCGAATCCAGTGCTGTACGAAAAGTGTTTTTACGTTTTCCCTGCCACTGCGTAGATTTCCTCCAGATGTTCCCATGTTCCAAAGATGTACAGGGTTATTGGGTTTCTGGTTTATATGGGTGCATTTGGATGACACGGGCTGGAAGGGCCTGTTACCATGATGTATCTCTAAATTAAATTAAAATTAAAAGTGACATTATCCATTTCTGCTTTTTTGACATTTAGAATTTGATATTTCCACCCTGGGAAGAAGAATGAATATCTCGTCCAGTGGTTCTCCACCTTTTTTTCCCTCACTCACATAACACCTTAAGTAATCCCTTTCTAACCACAGAGCACAGGTGCCACAGATTCTCTGGTTAGTAAGGGATTATTTAAAATGGTAAGTAAGTGGGGGGAATAAAGGTGGAGCACCATTGGTCTAGCCTATCCATGCCCTTCATAATTTTATAAACTTTATTCAGATCACCCTTAAGCCTTAAAAAACACCAAAAACAAAACAACCCAAGTTTGTCCTGCCTCTCTCTCCAATACAGGTGAACCTCTTCTGCACCCTCTCCGACACCTCCACACTCTTCCTATATCCAGAACTGCACAGAGGACTTCAAATGTGGTCTAACCCAGTGGTTCTCATCCTTTCCCTTCCACCTATGTAATCCCTTACTAACCACAGAGCACCTATGGCGAGGGGGGGGCAGTGCCAGAGCTCACCAAAAATGGCGACAAGGAGGTGCCAAAGCTGCTCCATGAGGTGCCTGGAGCTGCCCCCTGAGGTTTTGGAGCGGCATTCCGGTGAGCTCTGGCAGCACTGCACCCCTGACCTATGACATCCTAACCTATTGCAAGAAAAAAGGTCGAGGGCCACTGGTTTTATACAACTTCAAAACAACTTGCCAACTTTTATTCTCAGTGGTCCAGGCAACAAAGGCAAGAATGTCAATAAGCCTCATTGTGCTGCCATGGGTGGTGTGGTTAGTGTAGCAGTTAGTGCAATACTATTGCAATGTCAGTGGCCTGGGTTCGAATCTGCCAGTAAGGAGTTTGCACGTTCTCCCCATGACCTATGCTGGTTTTCTGCAGGTCAGTCGTTCTCAACCTTTTTTCTTCCATTTACGTACCACGTTAGGTAATCCCTTACTAACCACAGAGCGCCTATGGCATCCTATGCCGTAGGTCAGGGGTTGTCAAACCTCAGCTCGCGAGCCACAACGTATAATGTGCGGCTCAGGGAAATATGGTGGCTGAGACAGGAATCGTATGAGCCGGTGTTCACAATAGTATTTAGTGGGCATGGCTCACAATCACATGATTATGGCTCTCAAACTCCTGACATTTATCGCACGTGGGTCTTCCGTTAAGCAGGTTTGGCCACCCCTGCCACAGGTGCTCTGCGGTTAGCAAGGGATTATTTAAGGTGGTATGTGAGTGGAATTAAAAAAACCCATTGAGAACCACAGTTCAAGGTGCTTCAGTTTCCTCCCACCTTCCAAAACGTACAGGGGTGATGAGCTAATTAGATGTAATTGGGCGGCACGGATCTCATGGGCTGGAATGGCCTGTTACCGTGAAGTGCCCGTGTTAAACGTGCTGTATGTCCTCACGTCAATGTTGCAAGATGCAACATGGTGTTGGTGAGAGAATGAGACTCTCACACATAAAGGATAAAAGGGAATAGATGAAGGGGAGAGTCTGAAATCCTTACACTGTGTTCGTGATTAGTCAAATGATTGAGACTGATGGCTCCAAACAGTCTTCTCCCAGTATTCCTCCACAGCTTCTAATTTTTATTGATGGGTTGGCATGGCAACTAATATTCTGGTGGCTACATTCCAGGGAAAGCCTATCAATCACTGCTTTCCTCACTGGCTGCCTTAAATAACACTTTGTAAGCTCAGAGCAGGTTGTGAAAGATGCCAAATTGACTAATCTTTATCAAAGTGCAACTGCCGATGCAGTTAAATGTTTTGTAATTAATTAGTACGCAGCAAAAGGCCTTTGCGAAGCAGACGGCTGAGCTTTGTTTTATGGCCCCCAGCGTGTCTCTCTGCTTTATCTGTGGCCACCCTCTACCTTGCAGTTATGCTCAAAACAAGTGGAGTCTCGCGACACCTCACCCCACCCTCCGAGTACATTCATCCCCCTCCCCAGGAGTCCCCTCACCAAAGTGGAGAAGCTCCCACTTATCTTCATTTAAATTTAATTGTTTTACATTTAGACATACACCATGGTAACAGGCCCTTCCGCCCCACAAGCCCATGCTGCCCAATTACACCCAAATTAACCTCCAATGTCCGTTCGTTTTGAAGGGTAGGAGGAAACCGGAGCACCCAGAGGAAATCCAGACAGACACGGGGAGATCGTACAAACTCCTTACAGACAGCACTGGATTCAAACCCAGGTCACTGGCACTGTAATGGCCTTGCTCTTTCCCTGCATTTACCATACATTTGCCCATTCCTTTCATCCATCCAAGTCAGCAGGCAGCCTTTTGGAGATGCTGGTGGAGGGACGTAGCTGGTCTCACAGCGTCCTTAGGAGGTGAAGATACATTACTGAGCCCTTCCTCAAGGTATGAGCGAAAAGAAAAGCTAAGTGTCTGCGTTAAAAGGCAAGGGGAAAAGAGGGGAAGAATGTGAGAGGGATGAGTACTGACCAGGTGTAAACTGGATATGACAAGAATAGAGGTGAGAATTGATTTTGGCTCTGCAAAAGGAGACAGAGGGAAAAGGGAAGAGAGAGAAAGACTCCAGGCATTTTTACACAGAAACTTTGGAACTATGTGGTCGTTTACACAGGGGCACCTTTCCGCAGCCTTCTTGTGTTGCGGAGTTTGTCGGTGGGGGGGGGGGGGGGGATGTCGTATTCATTAGGCCTGTTTCTTACAGAGTGTCTGCGGTCCATTTGCTAGGGGTACGAGTGGAAAAATTATGGGATGGAGTTTGCATTAAAAATTCCGCCCCAACATTCTTACACTGCCACCGGAGCAGAGATTCTCCGCTGTTCAGGGGCGGTGTAAAAGTGCCTAGAGCTGGAGGAAAGGAGGGGAGGAAGAGACGTCAGTGTTAATGCCACCCTGTTGGAGAGGGCCCAGATGGAATACAAGGTGTTGTTCCTCCAACTTACAGGCAGTCTCAGACTGACGGTGCACGAGACCATGGACAGACATGTCGGTAAGGGAATGGGGCGGGGTAATGAAAGCCTCTTGGAATTAGACTTTGCTGGGGCTGAATTTAACATGATACTTGAGCAGGACATCATGCCAGAGTTGTCAAGTCTAACCAGAATAAACATGAACTACATCAAACGAGACCTCACACTCACTTAGCACCTCAGTAAGACAGGACCAGGCATCTCAGGGGGCACAATCAGACAAAACTTAACACTGAGTAAATCTCAGTCAAGGATTTAAGTTAGAGGCTGGTTGAAATGAGGACAGAGAGTTGGAGCGGTTTGGGGAAGCAGTGGACTAGTCCTATCCTTCTAACGGGAGTGAAACAAAAGTCTGCAGACGCTGTGATTGCAGTAAAAACATGGAGATACTGGAGGAACGTGGCCGGTCTGACCGTGTCCATAGGAGGTAAAGGTATATCACCAACAAATCGAGCCTGAGCCCTTCAAGTTGTGAGGGAGGACTCAAACCCAAAACATTTGTGGCCTCTATGTCTTTACCTCTTACGGACACTGTGAGGCCGGCTGAGTTCCTCCAACATCTCTATGTTTTTACCATTCCCTTCTAAACCCTTCCTGTCCATCTAACAGTCCAAATGTCTTTTAAATGTCAAAATCACACCCTTTTCTATAGCTTCCTCTGGAAGCTCATTCCAGACAGGGACCTGCCACTGGGTGTAAAGGTTTCCTCTCGCGTCCTCTTTAATCCCTCCCCTCCCACTTTAAATCCTGTCCTCTTGTTCTAGAATCATCTACCTTGGGAAATAGACTGTGAGCATTCACTTTATCCATGATGTTATAAACCTCGATAAGGTCTGTGGTGATATGTTGGTTACTGTATATATGGAGCTGGCCCACCCACTGATGACTCGTACCCTATGACTCCTCCCTCATGGTCCTGGACTATAAAGGTTGAGCCACTTCTCCCTTCCCTCCATTCCTATACCTGGATTCGGGCCAGCAAGGATCTTCTGTATATTAAAGCCTATCGTTCCCTCTGCCTAGTCTCTGTGGTTACTGGTAGTGCCCTATGAAGGTCATCCGTCAACCTCCTACACTCAAAGGAGTAAATCCCCAGCCTCTCCAACCTGCCCCTAATACTCATGCCCTCTAGTCCCGGCATCATCTGGGTGAATCTCCTCTGCAACTTATTATGTTCTTCCAATATCTGGGTGCCTAGAACTGCACACACGTGTAGTCTCACCAACACATAATCGGAGTTGGTGGGGGGGTGCACAAGAGCCTAAAATCAAAGGTGAAAGATCTGGCATTTACAGAGCGCCTTTTATGCCACTGAGGCTTCCCAAAGCTGAACAGGGGTCACGTGGGCATTCACTGTTTTCGAATAAGTGTGGTTCATTCACAGAAGGTGTGAAGGAAATGTTTGCTGAAATGTAAAGCAGTCTTGCTTTACTGAGAAAGAACAGAGCAAACTATTATTGAGATTTATGTTGAAGAAGCAAGGGATTTAAGCAAATGAAATTCCTCCGATCTTCTGCTCTGCCGAATGATAATTCCTTTCAGTAGTCTGGATCTACTGCAGGGTTTGATCTTGTATGCAGAGCCCTTGGAGTAACCTTACTTCTGAAAGTAAAACCTATGTAGGGTTTAAGGCCGGCCCCTCATTCTCCCACATAGTTATTGCTCCCTGGAGACTCAGCAGACACATTGCAGCAAGCCTAAAAAGGTGACACCATTAGATTAGGCTACTGGTTGAACCTTCTGGGTCAGGATGCATCTGGGGTCAGTCAAGGGTTCCAACCTGAAATGTTGACTGTTCATTCTCCCCACGGATGCTGCCTGACCAATTGAGTCCCACTAACTGCTCGTGGCTTGCCCATGATTCCAGCGCCTGCAGTGTTTCTACATCCCCATCTAACCTTGACAGGGTAAGCAGCAAAAGAGCCTCCAAATCTCCAAGGGGGGGGGGTAGGTGTTTATTTGCCCACGAAAAGAGAGAGGTTGTTGGTAGAGGGTGGGACAGTGATGGGAGATAAGTAGAGGGCAGTGCCAGATTTATTTAGTCGCCAAAGTACCATATGCTACGGGCCCCCCATTTTCAAGGGCCCTGCGCTAAATGCTTGCAAGCTATAGATTCCAATTCAGTGTTTCTGCACTTGCTCTATTACTGTAGTACTGCCTTCAGCTGGTTTGCTTACATGTCGGGTTAGCTGCCTGCTGCAAGGTACGTGATAACATGATACGAATAAATAATTTTGTTCAAATTTAACTTTACTGAGTTAGTTAAGTTTATGTCTAGACTGATGAGTGTCATGTAGAATTGTGGTGTGATGTGTCAGGGGCTTTCCTTTTGTTCCGAGGTTAGGACAGTGATCAAGGTAGATGCTGAAGGCTTTTCGTTTAAAGGGAATCAGAATCAGGAACGGCATGGATCACAATGTGTCCCTAAATGTTCAAGTCATAGTGCTAAACAGCTCAGAGTTGGGCCGTCCGGCTCAATGCATCCGCTCCGACTTGACTGCACATCTACACTCATCTCATTTGCCCGCACTAGGTTCATACCTTTCTCTGCCTTGCCTACCTGAACATCTCCTAAACAGTGATTGTGTTTGATTCCTTCACTACCACCACTGTCAGGGTATTCACCATCCTCCCCCTGTGGAACAAAAACTCCCCCTCAACATCTTCCCTGCACCCGCTCAGCTTGCTTTTAATGTCTCTACCAGGAGAAAAAAAACTTTCTCTCTCCCCTCTTGTTTCAAAGAAGCTAAAAAAAATTACACAATCCCCAAAGGGAAAACAATTTATCCGCCTGATAAAGCGCACCTCCTCACTCCGCCATTCTGAAAAAAAAACACAATAGCACGCGGTTTGTTACGCTGCTGTGTTAAGAACAGACCACGGCAGACTTTTTCCGAGTAGCAAGAAAGCCAGAGGACCTATATCCTCAAGTCTCCCACGTAAGTTTGTATCCATTCATAAAATGCATGAGGCTGCATCTGCAATGACTTATCGCTTTGAGTTCAGCTCTCTCTCCTCTGAATTTAGCTTCCCCCGGCATTTGGTGACCTACTTGCCCCTTTCGTTCTTTCTTTTAAACCACGAGATGTTTTAATATTTACCTGTACTTTTAAAATTTAAAGCCCCTTTATAACATATGCTACAGGCCCCGCACTTGCTTAATCTGGCAAAGGGGCTGCAAAATGGCAGATGGAATTTAATGCAGACATCTGTGAGGGATTGCATTTTGGAAGGACAAACTAAGAAAGGCCATACTCAGTAAACAGTTGGGCACTAAGGAGTGCAGTAGAACAGAGGGATCTGGGAATACAGATACATAATTCCATGAGGGTGGCATCTCAGGTAGATAAGATCGTAAAGAAAGCTTTTGGTGCATTGACCTTCATAAATCAAAGTATTAAGAACAGGAGTTTGGATGTTACGGTAAAGTTGTATAAGACTGGTGAGACCAAATTCGAGTACAGTTTTGATCACCCAACTACAGGAAAGATTTCAATATAATCGAAAAAATGCAGTGAAGATTTACAAGTTGGAACTGAGTTGCAAAGAAAGGCATGTAGAACGAGGAGATTTTGATAGAAAATTACGATGGGCGTAGATAGAGTACATGGTAGTCAGCTTTTTCTACTGAGGTTAGATGAGATACAAACCAGAGGACATGGGTTAAGGGTGAAAGGGTAGAAGTTCGGAGGATCATTCAGGGAATTTCTTCACTCAGAGAGTAGTGGGAGTGTGGAACAAGCTGCCAGATGAATTGATGAATACGGGCTCAATTTCAGAAAAATTTAGATATGTTCATGGATGGGAAGGGTTTGGAGGAATATGGAATGGGTGCAAGTTAGTGAGACTAGGCCAAATAATAGTTTGGCACAGATTAGAAGGGTCAAAGAGCCTTTCTGTTCTGTAATGTGCTGTGGTGCAATGGTTCTATGGACATAGAAAAGGATGACAACCTCGCTGAACATATTTCCTCAAGAATCCACTCGCAGGCACGTAGGAATTAGGGAATCATGTCAACTGACTCTTTGATTTTCTCTTTGTGAGTTTTCGAATGAGCATCCAAGGATGAAGTTTCATTAAAATTGCCACAGGTGGGGGGGGGGGGGAGTCCTTTTGTTTTTGCAGTGGTGGTAAGATTGAATTATTTTTTAAACATGTATTTTTACAGCATTATTCTTGACCACAGGGTCATCTCAAAACATGTTCGAACCACTCAGAGCTTTCCAGAGGGAAGTGGTTGGCACTTGAATTGGTTGCAGGGGTATGATGATGAGGTGAGAGTTTATTGTCATACACATTAGTGCAATGTACAGATGCACCGACATTCTTACCTGCTGCAGACACACAGGTTCGCAAGACACACCAACTAGAAGAGTATTGCTTAATTTGCCAAGACATAAAAAGAGATGAAAAATATAAAAGCACAGACTACCTGTTGTAATTAGTGGACGCTATAAGGAAAGGATGGGTCTGAAGAGTTACTGTAATGAGAAGTCAGCACAGATTTGATGAGCAGAAGGCCCTCCTCTCATGAAATGGGTGTAAAAAAAAAAGGCAAAGAGCCTATACAGGCTGTGGGCTGCAGGTGACTGCGGACGAAAGATCCACACTGGGCTGCGGACAACTGGAGACCATCGTAGCTGGGAAGCGAGAAGGTCCCAGGGGTGCTGAAGGGTGCTCCTGGTCATGTCGGAGATTCAGATCTGGAGCTCGGGCTGCTGGTGAGTATGACTGGTCTCTGGACGGCTGCGGGGGCTGCGGAAGCGCTGGAGGTGAATCCATGGATACTCGGTGACACCAGGGGTGGGGGACACTCTCTTTTGCTGCTCTCTGACAGTAAGAGACGCTTCAGGCAATTTCTGACAATGGCAAATCTGCCTGCCGTAAAACAGATTCCGTGTAATATTGCACTCTCTTTATTACATGACAATAAATTAAATCTTCAATCTTGAAATTTCCTAGAATCTATGAAATATTTCTGAACCTTAATTGCTGTTCAAAATCTGTCTTCACAGTAACCTCCTGCAGACAGTCAAATCCAGTGAAGCAGTTTCAGGTGGAGAACATTGGGGAGAAACTGCTTGATCTCTGCAGGTCAGCCAGGGGATCTTTTTCATTCTCCTGAGCAAGCGGACAACTCATCACAGAGAGAGAGAGAGAGGGGGGGGGGGGTGGGGGCGAGAAAGCCACAGAGAGAGAGAGAGAGAGAGAGAGAGAGAGAAAAAATTCCCTCTTTTCAACCTGAAGAGGATTATTCTAATTACTTTGATTACCGGAGATCTGAGTGATTTCACTCTCTGCCTCCCTTTTGCTGTATTGCCTTAGTAATCTCTCCAATAAAGGCGAGTGCTCACTGGGGATTCGAGGGACAGTTTAAATAAACACGAGGAACAAATGAGCTCTGTGATAGAGCTGCCAGACTTAGACTGGAGACTCTGCCATAGCTAAGCCCTTTCTCTCAAGGTGAATGGGAGGCTAAATGTGCCTTCAAATCCAAATTTGTTGTTTTATGTAGGAATAGGCCCAGCGCCTTTTGGGGGTTTTGAGATGCTAATGTAAGTGATTTTCTACCCTTTATGCGAGCTCAGTGAAATCGCATGTCACACTGGGCTTTACTTGAATCAAATGAAGAATTTCTTGGTTTAATGAGTGCTTGCCCTTCCATTCACCCCCCCCCCCCCCTTTCATTACTTAACGGGTTTTGTTATTTTTCTTTCCCCTGCTCTCTTCTCCCTTTCTCTGGTTTCTCCAGAAGTACAGATGGTCTATTTTTTTTTGGAGATTGACCGTTTTATATTTCACTTGCCTCCAAAGTTCACATCAGTGCCTTGTTGGACAAAGCTGGTCGCTCAAGGATTCTATTTGTTTCCGTCGATGAGCGTTGGATGGTCTCATTAAGAGCAAGACCTCCAAATAATTCCCCTTTGTCCTTGTTAAACGGCTGATTATAGAAATGCCTGGGGCAGTCACAAAGCTCTGCATTGAGATGACGCCCCTGCGCCTTGTGGCATTTGGCAAGGGAGTGCGCGCTGTGGACGGTGTCGAGGGCCTAGATACGGGTACAATGCTGCAGGTAATGGACAAGGCTGGAAACAAAAGGAGCGGCCTAAAATCCAAGCTGACAAAGCAGTTCGTTAAACACACCAGGAACGAATAATCAATAAAGGATCAAGAGCTCTTCAGCCTCTTGGTTTGGAACCACCTGACAGACAGTGCACATGAATGGAGTAGAGAAGCACCTCCAAACAAAAGGCGGTTAGAAAGCAAAATGGCAATTTTCCGGATCGCTTGACTGTGTTCAAATAATGCTTTTCTCTGCATTCTATTATGTTCATATCTGAGGTAGTTTTCGTATAGAGTCCTGGTTTGGTATGTAGAATGGAGATCTATAATGCTTCCCCTGAGGCTCAATCATCTACATTTCTTTCAGATGGACTAATTTTACATTAAAATTTGCACTTGTGTAACATCCTTAATATAACAAGATGTCCCGAGCATCACCAAAGCCACATAAAGAGCTACAAGGGGAGATGAAAACGATTCTGGATCTATGCGGTAGATTTCAACAGGAGTCTTGAAGAAGGGCAAATGTTTTTTCTCTCTCTCTCTGGGTTCCCCAGAGCTCAGGATCAGGGAGCTGATGGCTAAACCATCACAGGGTGATTAAATCCACGGTGATCCTGTGAGTCTCAAACCCTTGGGCCTGGAATTGGAGACAGGGTGGAGAAGAATAAATAAGGCAGTTGAATAAAACAAAGATATACATGTCATGTCAAATAATAGACAGTTCTGAACTGGAGAATCAGAAATAGTAATGCTATACTAGTAAAAACACAAAATGCTGGAGAAACTCAGTGTCCTTTATGTCGCAAAGCCAGAGAGATACATGACTGGCATTTCAGGGCTCAAGCTTTGGAGTAATGTCAGGTTGAATATTTTAAAGTTCATGCAAGCTCACCAGCGGCTATATTTCGTGGGGAGTTTGAGGAGATTCGGGTTGTCACCAAAGACTCTTGCAAATTTCTACAGGTGTGCTGTGGAGAGCATTCTGACTGGTTGCATCGCTGCCTGGTATGGAGGCGTCAATGCACAGGACAGGAAACCACGACAGAGAGTGGTGAACTCAGCCAGGGCCATCATGGGCACCAGTCTTCACTCCATTAAGAACCTCTACAAGACAGTGTCTCAAAAAAAAAGCACAGTACAGGCCTTTCAGCCCAAGATGTTATGCTGTCCCAAATACCAGGACCTCTGTTTATTTGCAGAACTAGGAGAAGACAGATGTTTTTTATGGGATTTTAATGGAGGTGTTCCAAATTGGTTGAGTAATTAGTTTCAACAAGCTGGGTGCTCAGTGACCAGAGGAAAGCGAGATGAAATTAAACACTCGGTGTTGTGATCTAGAAGCAAATTCAATGGGAACTTGGCAGGAAAAGAGTAATGCCGTGTGGAAATAGGCCACTCGGCCAATCTTGCCCATGCTAACCAAAAGGTTTAATCCACACTTAGTCCCTCTAAACCCATTGTATCTATCCCAAGTTTTCCTTAAACATTGCAACCCACTTCTCCAACAACCTGTTCCACACCCATCCAGCACCCTCTGTGAAAGAAAAGTTATCCCTGTGAACTCTCCCCCTCCCCATCACCTTCAACCGGTTCTCTGGTTACCGATCCACCTACTCTGGGCAGAAGACTCCCTGCGTTCACCCTAACCCTCTCACGATTTTTATTATTTAAAGACACTGAGATCGAGCAGGGCCCATGAGCCTGCGCCACCCCAATCCACCCACCGGACCAATGAACCTTCTGACCCCCAGACGTTTCGAAGGGTGGGTGGTAAGGCCATTCAAGGGGAGCAACGAATTCGAACCCGCCCCACTGGGCATGTTGCAACAACTGATCCTTGCTCCCTTGAGGGTGGGGACGCGAGGGCCCTGCTGCTCCTCTTGGTCAGTCATTGTGACCTGGACCCACCGTTTGCGTGACTTGCCATCGCGTCCAGCAGATAAACAGCCTCGCTGCTACCTCCAGAAATCACTGAAAGTTTCTAAAAGTCGATACGGTTGCTTGGGTTTAAACTGCCACCAGAGTGACACTGGTAATTAAACGTGTCCTCTCCATTGTAAAGTTGGCCAGCCACAGCTGAGCTCAAAACACATTGTCCAAGACCTCCTTGCCCTGTGTACACAGGCTGAATTATTGCACCGCACGCTGCCTGATTAAAGTGTTGTGTAAGTGCTCCTTATCAGTAACTGGGAGGGACCCACATTCCCATTGTCACATCCAAGTACAATGTCACCTCCAAGCTCATTCGGGGTGAAAAATTAACTCCAACCTCCTCGACCTTTGGGGGGAAATCGTCTGCACGTTCACTTTCTGCTCAGAGTTAACTCTTTCCTCCCCCCCCCCCCCCCCCCGGCCCATCAACGAATCTACCTGGAATCCTTCCCCAGCCCCCCTGGCTGATGCGGTGGCGGGGCAGGGGGGGTGGTCCCCACTACCAGGGGCACCTTCCTTATTCTGGGAGGGAGATCGCGTTCACTTCAGGCAGTCGCTGAAACCTTGGCCATGATGAGAATAGATTATCAGGCTATTAACATCCAAATGGGAGCTTGGTGTATAAATAACTTCCACATCACAACCGTGACTAATACTTTATTGACCCTTGAATACCGCAGGTGATGAAAGGCACTCTATGGATGCAACTTAAGTGCCTTGGAGAAGAGATCTCTCAGTGACATTAAAGATGAAAGCAGCTCCTTCATTTCCAACCCAGCACAAGGTAGCTGCTAGGCAACAACTGGAGTGGGCTCGCAAGCGGCCATTCAGCCCTTCAATCTTCTGCCACAGCCATCTCCACCCTTCTGTAAATCCACTCAAAGGAGCATCCCTGTCCTAGCACTGGTGTAATCTTCTGTCTAGTCCAGGGCTTGCCTTGAGGGCACCTCTCATGCCTTGGTTGAGTGGGAGGTCTATCTCTGGTTCCTCTGCAGGGAGCATCAAGTCGTAAGACTACAGGGGTTAACGGTACACAACCCGATGGAGCGACTCAGCAGGTCAGGTAGCATCCAGGAAGGCCAAAGTTCAACCATTTCCCCCCCCCCCACCCCCTAATAAAAAACAGGTTTGGGGAAGGGGGAAAATAGCACAGGCTGGCAGGTGAAAGAGGGAAACAGGTGGGGGAGGGGGTAGAGTGGTGATGGGGAAGGGGCTGAGAAAGGTGCTGTTGGACAGGAGAAAAGCAGGGAAGGGTTGGGGAACCTCACGAGGAAGGTGTGGGTGATGGGCAAGGGAAGCTCAGGGCCTATTCAATCTGAACATTCCTCACCACTCAGTTTGGTGGAAACCATTGGCACCAAGGTGGGTGATTCCATCAGGTGGACGGAAGATGATGCCATTTATTGTCATGGGCACAAGCAGATGATCAAAATTCTCACTTGCTGTTGCCACACCATCTAAATTACCACAATGTGCCAAGACGATCAAGGAATAAATACAAACAGACAAAATAAATATTCACATTTGCCGTTTGTGACACAAGTGCCATTTCAGTGATGCAGCCTGATGTCCTGGAGCAGCTTATGGTTTGGGTTAATGAAGTTACGGGGAGGTCCACGAGCCTCATCACTATTGGATACAATCTGTTCTTGACACTCGAGGTTCTGGACTTCAGGCGTCTGTATCTCCTGCCTGAAGGCAGCAGAGAGAAGAGGTATTCACCAGAGTGATGGAGAATGTTAACATGGGGCTTTCAATGAGCATGAGGGTCGAAGCAAAGTTAGGTGAATGAAGAGCCACAAATGGACCCTCACTGCCAGAAAGGATAGGCCCGAGGAAAGGGGTTGGAGAGCAAATGGTTCCAAGACAGGAGCCCTATTGCCGATGGGTGTGCCCATGGCTATTGCTTCAAATGATTGGCAAGGGCAAGCAAATGCAATGATTTGTGAAAGGGCTTGATCCTAATGCACTGATGTGATTTGGATGACGGGAACGCCTTCCTCTACAGATTTCAACACCACACAAGTCAGATCTATTCAGAGTCGGGCAAGATGTGTGGAGGAACTCCCAAGGGAGAGAGAGAGAGACAGGATTGGAAGCATGGGGCAGGATCCTATACACTGTGTGAGAGGACTTCTGATCCAATGCCATGGCAGGTTTGGAAAACAATTGAATCCCGAGGGGCCACACATTTGACAGTGTGTATCAGGGAGGTTCAAACTGAATGAAGGAAGAACCAGAAGCATAAGGAGAACATCGTTCCCCCTCATACCCGCTGCTCCCAGTTCACCTCAGTTCCAAAAATCTCATTCAGCACAAAGGAGCTGAAGAAACTCAGTGTCTGCAGACTCTCTTGTTTCATGCCAAGAAACCTCACTCCTACACTAACCCATCTCCCTGAATATACTCCCGGTGAGAGCATCCCAAGGATTCACCATCACCTTCTCGCAAGGACAGGGACTCTCTGGCGTTCTTACCCCAAGGGAGGTGGGGAGGGCAAACCATGAGAAGTATTTAAAGAAAAACAAATTGGATAGGGGTGGGGGCCTGACATAGAGTGGGTGTTGAACATGGAATGGGTGGATCAGCTATGATCGCATGGATTAGGCAACAGATGCTGGAGTCGGTCAATTGGACCGTCGAGCCAGCACCGCCATTTTTCAGATCATGGCTGATCCTTCACCATCAGTACCTAATCCCAGCCTTATCCCCATAACCCTTAACTCACCTGCCCACAAAGCCTTACCAAACTCCCTTTTGAAAATAGCCAGCGAATCTACCCCTACCACCCTCTGCGGCAAAGCATTCCACAGATCCACACTTCTCTGGGTAAAAAGAATTCTCCTCCTCTCCGTCCTAATGGGCCTTCCCTGTATTTTTAAACTATGCCCTCTGGTCCTAGTCACTCACAACATTGGGAACATGAAATTCAAATTCACCCTGTCCAGCCCCTTGATAATCTTATATACCTCAATCATCTCTCCCCTCATCCTTCTAAACTCCATCGCATACAAGTCCAGTCTTTCTAATCTTTCAGCCTATGTCAATCCTGACATCCCGAGAACCAACCTTGTAAACCTGTGCTGCACTCCCTCTAGAGCAAATATGTCCTTCCTCAAATTTGAGGACCAGAACTGTCGTTAGGAGCCAGCTCGTCTACTCTGCTCCTAATTTCTTCTGTTCTTGTTTGCATTGAATGAAGGCATTTTGTCCTGTGTGGCTGAAGCATTATTTTAAGGTGACAGTACCTCATCTCCCCCCCCCCCCCCCCACTCCGACAGGGAAATCAGCATCTCTGATTCGCCCATTGTTATTCTCCAGAGGCTAGGGGCCCATCTGCATCATCTGTCTTCAGGAGACAAATCCCCATCTTTTAAATCTACCTTCATGGTATTTCCTGTCTCTCAAATCTGGCAACAGATTTTTGTAATGCAGATAGATAGGATGGGTTTAGAGGGATGTGGGCCAAACACAGGTAGGTGGGATTCGTGTGGGTGGGACAATTTGGTCAGCATAGGCAAGTTGGGCCGTATGACTCTGTGACACTAACACCATGCTGTCCTCCAGAGAGTTGAGAGGAATAAGAAGTGAGTTGAACTTCTACTTGTCAATCCACCCCCCCCCCCCCCACCACACCACCTCTACGGATTTATTGGGGGAGGAATTGAGACTGTTCCCCCTTGTGAGGGAGTGTCAGAAGACCTGCTTCCATGCTGTGTAATACCATGGCTTCCTGTACATTGACCACACTGTTGGCCAATCCCACTTCCTGGCAGACTCTCCCTGTCCAATACAACCTCTCCCTTGTGAAATGTCCACTAGTTATCTTGCCTGATACACTTTCAGCCCAGCCCTTCTGGACAGTAAATTTTTCTAAGGTGAACACAATAGATCCCAAGCCTTCGTAGATTCTCCTGGTGCCTTGGCCAAGATTTATTCCCAAATTATCACCAACAAAATGAATACCTTGCTTGGACAATGAGGCCCTCAGCAGGTCAGGCTGCATCCATGGAGAGAACATTTGGTCAACATTTTGTGATGAAAGAGAGAGAAAGCTTCCCCTCTGCCCTCCTTTTGATCCACCCTTTCAGCCCTTCCCACCTGAATATATGAAAAGACCAAAATACCCCCCACCCCCCCACAGATGCTGCTTGACCTTCTGAGTCCATCCAACCAGCTTGTTTGCTCAAAATTGCAGCATCTACAGTTCCTGCCTCTCTCTAAAATAAATGTCCTAGGTCTGTTTGAGATTGCTGTGCCTATGGAAATCTCTGACAGTGAGGAGCTTTGTTCTTGTTTTATTGGCCATTAGTGGCTTTCTTGCAAGTGTCAGAATAACTTTCTCAAAAGAGAAACATAAACATGGGAAACTTGGTGTTCTGGTTCCTCGTGAGGAAGAATGCGAATCAAAGGCTCGCCTTGGTAGGCAGTCAACCAGAGAGCGATGTGCTGCTCTCCAACACGAAACAGATCTCACATTTACAAGAACATTTAAAACAAAAAGCTGAAGGAATGTTGCATAAACATTTCTAACTGGCGTGCTTGGGCTGAATTAAAACCATGCCATGTTACCAGGCAGAGCCATGGATCAGCTCTCTGAGCAGTAGTTTGCTCAGCTATTTCTCACATCAAAGCAAACCGTACTGGAGCTTCAGTAGAAAAACACTTCTCCTGTCTTGCCTTCCAACACAGATTGAATTCCAACTTCGCCGGCACCCTTCCTGATCAGTACTAATTATGGCATGTATAAAGTAGTGAAATCTATGCTAATATATGTTAATGTATGTTAATAATATGATCTTGTATGACACAACTAATGTAATTAGAGAGAAGTTGTCATGCATTTAATGCAAGTGATTGTGTAATTTTATGGTTATTAATTCCAAATTAGCTACAAAAAATTCTGTCGTAATTCTTGTGTGTCTTGTTTAGCTTGGTGTGTGGTTTTGCTATTTGAAACTGTGTGTGTGCAGGAGTGAACGCGCGCGGGTGTGCTTTACCCAAGTCCTCTTTTACCTAATGAGTTCTAAAGATTAATTAAAATAGTTTTGGCAAACGATTAGATCTGCGAGAATCCTGCAAGATTCTCAAAGTCACAGCTTTGTTTCCACACCTTCCTCACAAACGGAAAAGTACCGGTGTTCAGAAGGGGCCTTGCGTGGCCTTGCACGTGGATCATGGAACATCCATGTGCAAGTAGTGCGGAGGATTTCGTTGCAAGACCATTTGAAGACTAGAGTGAAGGTGTCCATAGAACATGTTCACGGGGCCACACGGTGCTGTTGCCAGATTTTAGAAAAAGGAAATACCATGAAGGTAGATTTAAAAGATGGGGATTTGTCTCCTGAAGACAGATGATGCAGATGGGCCCCTAGTCTCTGGAGAATAACAATGGGCGAATCAGAGATGCTGATTTCCCTGTTGGGGAGGGGTGGGGGGAAAGGATGAGGTACTGTCACCTTAAAATAATGCTTCAGCCACACAGGACAAAATGCCTTCATTCAATGCAAACAAGAACAGAAGAAATTAGGAGCAGGGTAGACGAGCTGGCTCCTTACGACAGTTCTGGTCCGCAAATTTGAGGAAGGACATATTCGCTATAGAGGGATTGTAGGTTGGTTCCCGGGATGTCAGGATTGATATAGGCTGAAAGGATAGAAAACATTACAATAGTATCTGCCTCAACCCTTTCCACAGGCAGCCCAGGCAGGTGAGAGGAGTGTGGATAGGATATTTTGGACGCACAAATCCTCACTGCATTGACACGGAGAGAAGTTGACTCTTTTGATAGGTATGGAGTCTAAATCAATGCCCAAAGCTTGAAATTAGGTTCTACCAAGTTTCAACCAAGCTCAGCAAAACCCCAGCTGTTGTTTCAGTGACTGGTCTGAACCTTCTCCCTGACTGGGTAGGTATCGATACCCCAGACCACAGTTGCAGTCATCAGTGAGGCCACACCTGGACAGTTGTGCACAGAGTGATCTCCTTGTACAAGGAAGGACATCAGAAACAATTCCTAAAACTAACTCAGACTAATAAGTGAAGTACATGCATACAAGACCAGGCTTGTATCTACTGGTGCTTGGAACAGTCAGCGACTTGATTACATTTTTAAGGTCCTGAGGAGAGATGTGTTTTCTTGTGGGACTTAATTAAAGGGTTACGAGGTAATTTTCTTTCTCTCAGCTTTTCTTTTCTTTGTAACTCTTAACCTCAAACGCAGTGGAAGAAAAGTCCTTAAACATATTTGAGACAGGGGTAGACAGATTCTTGACAGAGAAAGGCATGAAAGGTTATTATAGGTGTACAGGAACGTGGAGTTCAGGTTACAAGCAGAGCAGCTGTGATCTTATCAAACGACAGAGCAAGCTCGAGAGGTTCAGTGTCCAACTTGTGCTCCCAATTAATGTGTTTTCATGTCAATCAAAACATTTTGATCCTCCACAAGGGCAGATTGGCAACAAGGTGGTCCCACATCCAAACCCACCCTACCTTCCTCCACATCACATTCAATGCAACAAGACCCTCGTATCTTGTTTCTGCATTTGTTTTGGAATCTCTCGTCAGTGACCCAGCAGCTTTTGAAAATGTTAAAATGTTCGTTCAAGTGATGAATCACATTGATTCTGGGCTGGATTTTTATGGTACTGATATTGCTCCAGATTTTGAGTGCAAGGCCACTGATAAACAGATATTTCATGAAGCTGGATACATACATAAGGGAGAAAGGGAAGGCAAAGTGCATGGAAAGGGGATGAAGTGCTGGAAGGAGGCTTCATTGGAGTGATTTCTGAGTTGTACTACTCCAGATTACACTAGGATAGTGTCCTAGGATCTCCATCTTTCAGAAGAATAATCTCTAAAGAACTCTCCTGTGATGTGGAAGACAACCTCGCCCTTTGGAGAAATCACTCCTGCTGGAAGATAACCTATTGCTTGGCCATTTGTCATAAGAATTACAATAGTCCAAGTCAGTACCACCATCACGTGGCCCAATGCCCACAATCAATGACTGTTAGAGTGATCATCAGGGATTGGTGGTGGGTCCATTGTCATCCATATCAATGATTGGGATGATTATAGTAAACTAAATTGGCAAATTATCAGTTTGGAGGTTTAGTGGACAGCAAGGAAGGCTTTCAAACATTGCAGCAGGATTCAAACCAGCTGGAAAAATGGGCTACAAAATGGCAGATGTGGACCAGTGTGGTGTATATTTTGGGAAGACAAACCAAGGTAGGACATACACAGTGTAACACATTGGAGCCAATGTTTTGCTACACAATGTGTACAAGAAATAGAGCAGGGGACTAAGTGCTCAGCCTTGGGGTGGGGGGAGGGGGATGGCAGTAATGGGCTATGAGGAGGAAGTGATTTTGCTGATTCACACTGTCTGGGGTCTGCCGATGAGGAAGTCAAGGATCCAGTTGCAGAAGGATGTACAGGTCTACCGTCTGGGCCAAACATTTCCAAGGATTCACACTCCTGAAGGTTCTTTTCACATCAGCCTCAGAAACTGGGAGCAGAGGGTGCATCATTGCGACTGGATCCTGGACATTGCATCCGAAGACCACATTCATTATGAATGGAAACATCTCCTCCTTACTGATCGTCAACACAGGCTATTCCCCAAGGATGTGTGCTTAGCCCACTCCTCTACTCATTATATACCCACAACTGTGTAGCCAGGCACAATTCCAATGTCATCTACAAGTTTTCTGAATGAGGAAGTGCACAGGAGGGAGAGAGATCAGCTCGTTGAATGGTGTCATGACAACAACCTTGCGTTCAACGTCAGCAATACCAAGATGATTGTGGACTTCAGGAGGAAGTCAGGTGGACATGACCCAATCCTCATCGAGGGCTCAGTAGTGAAGAGGGTCAAGAACTTCAAATTCCTGGGTGTCAACATCTCCAAGGATCTATCCTGGAGACTCCATGTTGATGCAATCACAAAGAAGCCTCACCAGTGGCTATACTGTATGAGGTGACTGAGGTGATTCAGTACGTCACCGAAGACTATCGTAAACTTCTACCATGGAGAGCATTCTGGCAGGTTGCATCACTGCCTGGTATGGAGGCGCCAACTCTCAGGACAAGAATAAACTCCAGACTGTTGGCAAATCGGCCTGCGATATCACAGGCACCAGATATCACTCTATCGAGTACATCTATATGAGGCGGTGTCTTAAAAAAAATATCAGACCATCCTCAAGGACCCCCACCATCCAGGTCATGCCCTCTTCATTCTGCTACTATCAGGGAAAAGGTACAGGAGCTCAAAGACAAGCACTCAGCAGCACAAGGACAGCTTCTTCCCCGCTGCCATCAGGTTCCCAAATAATCAATGAACCAAAGACACTGCCTTACATTTTGTGCTCTATTAATTTTTTTTTTTAGAGTAATGTTGTAAGATGGTTATAATATAAATGTTTGCACCATGATGCTGCGACAAAACCCCAGATCTCACGACTTGTTCATGGCAATAAATCCTGATTCTGATGGCTTTCCCTGTGGGGAAAGGCACTAAGCTGGTCTGGGAGAGATGTCCCTCCGTGAATGATGCTACTTCCATGGATATTCTCCCATGGGATGCTAGTCCTTGTCCTGTGAATGGCCTTGGAACAACTTTCCACATGTAGGAGAACTGCTGTTGTGAATTAGTTGACTTCAACTTTCCCATCCATTGTTGACATTCCCCAGTTTTCCAGCAACACGACCAATCGTCTGAGGTTGTTGATGAATACAAGGCGCACTGACTCAGCCTGCAGACAATGCTGACTCTTCAGGGCTGACAATTCCTCTGAGTCAGCTAATTAAACAAACATTTTCATTATGTTACCTGGGTTTAAGCATCTAGAGTATAGGGAGAGATTGGACAGATTAGGTCTTTATTCTTTGAAGCGTAGAAGGTTGAGAGGGTATTTGATAGAAGTATTTAAGATTATGAAAGGGATAGACAGAGTGGATGTGGATAGACTATTTCCGTTAAGAGGAGGAAAGATTAAAACAAGAGGACATGAGTTAAGAATTAAGGGGCAGAGGTTTAGAGGTAACATGAGGGGGAACTTCTTTACTCAGAGAGTGGTAGCCGTGTGGAATGAGCTTCCGGGAGAAATAGTGGCGGCAGAGTCAATTGTATTATTTAAGAAAAGGTTGGACAGGTATATGGATGAGAAGAAGATGGAGGGTTATGGGCATTGTGCAGGGAGGTGGGACTAGAGAGGAGTGTTGGATTCGGTGCGGACTAGAAGGGCCTAATGGCCTGTTTCCGTGCTGTAAATTGTTATGTTATGTTATGCCAAACATACAAGCTTCATTCTGTTTAAGACAATTCATTGGTAGAACTTAACACCAAATAAAATCCAGTGATGACCCACTGTATCTGCAGACAGGAGATTAAGACAGTTATTACACCCATCAAATCTCTCATCAAATTGATTCATAAATCAGTAAATCAGTAAATAAGCAAGACAGGGTACATGGTCAAATTCCATGAACAAATACAGGGAGGCAGGATGTGAGCACTGGCGTCACGAGGGGGTGCGGGCCACACCATGTGGCACCATCAGAGGGGTGACACCAAAATGGCTGCTATAAAGTTTTTGTGCTTCAGCAGAAATGCATTATTTTTTCATAAAAATCTCTCTGTAGTTAGTTTATAACAACAAAAACATTTTTCGTAAGCCCAGCTTACAAGTATCAATATTCCTACGAGGCTAAAACTTGACGCTAATTGACTTGAACCTTCTAATACGCTCAGGTCAGAGCTGCCATTATTCCCCAATTATGACTACGCTTCGAATCACGTGTTTTCGTCAGCACGCGCCACCAGCAGGCGCTGTTGTTTTTATAGTTGCGGCTTTTGTCAAATTTTCTGGTGTTTTAGCCACAATATTGTGGTCATTAGTATTTGTGAACCTAGATCAATAAAGTTGAACTTTAAAATCAACATAATTTTGACATAGTTTTTAAACATTTTTATTTTGAACTCTATGGTTTCCTTACCAAATTTTCCATTTAACCACATGAAACTATATAAATGTAAATAAATTTAGGCTGTGTGTATGACATTGCAATTTAAATTTTGCTGGTTATTTATCTCACTACTATTGTCATGAAAGACCTCAACAATGAAGACGCTGTTTACATCTGGTACCGCACGGATGGCAGTCTCTTCAATCTGAGGTGCCTGCAAGCTCACACCAAGACACAAGAGAAACTAGTCCGTGAACTACTCTTTGCAGACGATGCCGCTTTAGTTGCCCATTCAGAGCCAGCTCTTCAGCGCTTGACGTCCTGTTTTGCGGAAACTGCCAAAATGTTTGGCCTGGAAGTCAGCCTGAAGAAAACTGAGGTCCTCCATCAGCCAGCTCCCCACCATGACTACCAGCCCCCCCACATCTCCATCGGGCACACAAAACTCAAAACGGTCAACCAGTTTACCTATCTCGGCTGCACCATTTCATCAGATGCAAGGATCGACAACGAGATAGACAACAGACTCGCCAAGGCAAATAGCGCCTTTGGAAGACTACACAAAAGAGTCTGGAAAAACAACCAACTGAAAAACCTCACAAAGATGAGCGTATACAGAGCTGTTGTCATACCCACACTCCTGTTCGGCTCCGAATCATGGGTCCTCTACCGGCATCACCTACGGCTCCTAGAACGCTTCCACCAGCGTTGTCTCCGCTCCATCCTCAACATTCATTGGAGCACTTTCATCCCTAACGTCGAAGTACTCGAGATGGCAGAGGTCGACAGCATCGAGTCCACGCTGCTGAAGATCCAGCTGCGCTGGGTGGGTCACGTCTCCAGAATGGAGGACCATCGCCTTCCCAAGATCGTGTTATATGGCGAGCTCTCCACTGGCCACCGTGACAGAGGTGCACCAAAGAAAAGGTACAAGGACTGCCTAAAGAAATCTCTTGGTGCCTGCCACATTGACCATCGCCAGTGGGCTGATATCACCTCAAACCGTGCATCTTGGTGCCTCACAGTTCGGCGGGCAGCAACCTCCTTTGAAGAAGACCGCAGAGCCCACCTCACTGACAAAAGGCAAAGGAGGAAAAACCCAACACCCAACCCCAACCCACCAATTTTCCCCTGCAACCGTGTCTGCCTTTCCCGCATCGGACTTGTCAGCCACAAACGAGCCTGCAGCTGACGTGCACATTTACCCCTCCATAAATCTTCATCCGCGAAGCCAAGCCAAAGAAAGAAATCTTCATCCGCGAAGCCAAGCCAAAGATTGTCGTTACATTCAGTAATATATGGGAATTACGATTTACTTTTTCCTGGAAAATCAGGAGGGGAGGGACAGAGAGGAAATTAACGATTTACAAGTAACATTACAAAAAAACAATACTAAGGATTTTGTATGGTATTGCGCAGGAGGAGGTCCATGGTGGAGATGAGGGGGGGGGGGTAGAAATGACACCACGAGTTACTGTACTGGGTGATACCAACCCTCGTAACGCCACTGGATGTGAGTTTAGTATCATACACATAAGTACAATGTACAGATGCACTGAAATTCTTACTTGCTGTAGGCACTGGGACTCCTCCTTGCGATCATCTTCTCAGGGCAGCTCCTCAACAGCAACGAGATACTTTTCTCCAACTCCATTGTTTTGACAGTGTTGTCAGGAGCAGGTCATGTATGGACAGCATGGTTAGCACAACTTTATTCCAGTCTCAGCAACCTGGGTTCAGAGCGCTCTGTAAGGAGTTTGCACGTTCTCCCCGTGACTGCATGGGTTTCCTCCAGGCGCTCTGGCTTCCTCCTACATTCCTAAAACGCAAGGGTTTAATTGGACACATGAGTGTATTTGGGTGGCACGGACTCATAGGCCAGAAGGGCCAGTTGCTGTACTCTATCTCCAAATTCAAAACTAATTAGATCAGTTGACCAAAAGATTGGTGGGAGGATTTCATGGGATATCTTAAATGGGCAATTTAGGGAGGAAATACAAGACCTTTGGCTCCCAATGTTGGAATAACCAATCTGGAATGGAGCAGAAGGTAGAAATGGAGATTTTCCCACCACCCCTCCTTACCATTTCCTTCCCCATTTTTGTGTCAAGAAAAGGACCCCGAAGCACCGACTTACCATTTCTCTCCACAGACGCTGCCCGACCTGCTGGGTCCCTCCAGCTTCTCATCGTTGCTCAAGATTCCGGCATCTGCAGGTTGGGTTGGTGGAAGGACGAAGTTCTGGAGGCATCTGAAAGCAAGCAAACGGTTTGGAGGCGAGTGCAGGGGCAATGGTTGGCATTGCCTAGTCTCTTCTTTGTGTTAGGGAAACAAAGCCAAACCAAAACATGGCAACTGTCAATGCTTGCTTTGACCACATTGTTATAGAATCACTAGAGACCAATCAAAAGAAGTGACACATTGATCAGTTTTAAGAAAGAGACAGTGAAACTGGTTCTAGTTAACTACAATTCACAAGTTCCCAGACCATCCACAAATTCTCTGGCTCTCGAGTGCCAGTTTGGTTCAGTGCCTTTTGGCCCAAATCGATACCCAGACACATGGGACACCTGCAATGGGGCCTTGTATACAGTTCGTATCTGGATTTCCACGTTATTTTTGAGCAAAGCTATGGACATGCAATCATGGAGTTCTAGAGAGACACAGACCTCAACTGCCCATTTCCACTAATTCTACATTAATCCTGTCTCTTATTATCTGCACTTTCTCATCAAGTCCTCCTCAGATTCCATCCCTCTCCCTATTTATAGTGGCCAATAAACCAAACAACCTGCACGTTATTAGGTCAACAAGAGTAACTGCTGGAAAACTGGAGTGCTGCAGGAATTCAGTGTCAGGCAACATCCATGGAAGGCAATGGATGGTCATCCTTCTGGACCAACCCCTTCTCAAAACATTGACGGTCTCTATTGGGTTTCCATGGACCTGCTGAGTTCCTTCAGCACATTGTGTGTTTCTGCCCAGACTTTAAAGTGGGGCAGGAAAGCAGAGCTCCCAGAGGAAAACCACAGTTGCAGTGAGAGCATGCAAGCTCCACACAGACAGCACAAGAAGATAGAATGAAGACTGTATTTCTAGCAGTGAAGTGCTAGTGGCTCGACTAGCTGCACCATTGTACTGCCAAACCCATTAATGGGTAGTAGATGGATTTGCACCTGTTTGAGGGATAAATTTGCGTCCACAGAAACTGGCACAATTCAGAAATACTTGTTTATCTGCAATTAAAATGGACTAAAGATTCCTGCCCATTAGATTGTATTGACATCATTCTACAAAATGTTGCCTATCAGATTTATAAATTGGCAGGCAGTGCATTGGACAGATCATAGAAAATGGAAAGGGTTTCACTCAGCGAGTGGTGGCAGAATGGAATGAACTTCAGAATGAGATAGTTGCGTCAGGGTCCTTTCTGTCATTTAAGAGAAGGTTGAATGTGTACATGGAGGTGAGGGGGTTGGAGGATTATTGGCGGTGAGCGGGAGGTTTGAGCTAGTGGAGTTGTTCTAGTGAACCGGTGTGGACTCGAAAGGCCAATATGGCCTGTTTCCACTCCGTAATTGGTTATATGGTTATGACACATTGGCAGCCCTCTGCATAAAGAAAGTTCTCCAATCCCATCCCATCCCAGCCCCAGACCCAACCTCTCAGTGCCCTACTTTTCCTAACGCCTTTAAGAATTTTTCACCTTTCACTGAGATCATCGAGCCTTCAAGAGAGGGGATGTTGATTTTGGAACAGAATGAGAAGCCGCCCCATGCATGTCATTATGAACCAGGACATGGAGAGACAACAGCTGCCAGTACTTGACGGCAGCTTCTCCCGCAGTCGACGCGCTCCCAGGACAACCAGCTCCACTGAAAGGTTGCCAAACTACTGAGGTTTTAGTTGAACGAAGAAAAACAGAACAAGTGAGAGCAGCTTCCAACTAACGCTGGGGTTGGGAGCGGCAACGTTGCTGTCGCGTTGCGGTTCCAGCAGGGACAAGGATATTGGCGTTGGCATGGATGCTTCCTGTTACTGCACTCAATCCAAACAGGCAACTTCTCATTCATTATAACTTAATTATGGTAATTAAAACTGGTGGGACATAGCAATAGAACAGATGAACAGGACCCGTGCCAACATAATTTACGCAGGGAGTCTTGAGGCACTGAAAGAAGCAGCTGATGATGTCGCACTCCTCCCACAACCATCTGCTCCTCGAGGCCATTCTGGGATAACAGGAGTGAGTGCCACCATTACTGTGTGGCTGGAAGATAAAAGGGAGATGGCAAGCCTTGTTCAGCTGCCACTGATGAATTAGAAATGTTCAGAGGGAAGCCACGTAACGTGAGAGACTACAGGATGTGGGAAATATCATCCAACTATGCACAGCAAATATTTCAACGTTCAAAGAATTTCTCACTCAAGGATGCTGGGATGGCAAGCGGCTGACTTTGATCTGGTGATTCAAAATATTTCGTGCTCACTGAAGATAGCCTTCCCAGACTGATCAGATGATACACACTGCTGCACAGCAAGTCTGGGCTGGCACAGACACCGCGATACCCAGGATGCTGTACCCAGGAATTTTAAATGTAAATTTTATTTGAAGCACGGGAGAAGCCAGAAACTGGAGCACCCGGGAAAAACCCATGCAGACATGGGGAGAACGTACAAATTCCTCACAGACAGCATGGGATGAGGGGGTCATTGATCTCACCCTGGTTCTACCCTATGATTTGCTGGGTAGGTGGTGGTGTTGAAGGTTGTAGCAGGTTACAACAGGATATAGACAGGATGCAGAGTTGGGCGGTAAAGTGACAGAGTTCAATCCGGATGAGGTGATGTATTTTGGAAGGTCAAAATTGAAGACAGAGTACATGGTAGGATACCCAACAGTGTGAAGGTAGGTTAACGTTAGAATACTGAACAGTGTGGAAGAACAGATGGATCTTGGGGTCCAAATCAATAGATCTCTCAAAGTTGCCATGCAGGTTGATAGGACAGTTGAGAAACCCTAGTCTTCATTAGTCAGGGGATTGAGTTCAGGAGTCATGAGGTAATGAAGCAGCTCTACAAATCTCTGGTGAGACCACACTTAGATTATTATGTTCTTTCTGATCACCTCATTATAGGAAGCTATGGAGAGGGTGCAGAGGAGATTTATCAACATATTACCTGGATTGGAAAACATGTCTTCTGAGACAAGGTTAGAAGAGCTGGGGATTTTCTCTGGAGCGAAGAAGATTATGAGAGATCTAAGTAGGGTAGAGAGTCAGCACCTTTTTTCCCCAGGATGGGAGAAGCAAACGCCAGAGGACATCTGTACAAAGAGAAGGGAGGAAAGTTTCAGGGAGACATCAGGGGCAAGATTTTTTTTTTTTTTAAAAACAGAATTAATTGTTGGTGCCTGGAATGCATTGCTGGGATCGTGGTGGAGTCTGGAATAACAGGGGCTTCTAAGTGACTCAGACAGGCACATGGATGGAAGAAAAATAGAGGGTAGGGAGGATAGGTACAACATTGTGGGCCGAAGAGCCTGTACTGTGGTGTAATATTCTATTTCAGGCATCTCAGTAGCTTGGCATCCTGAGGCAAGATGCTCACCTCTCCTCCGCACTGACGCGCCAATTAGGAAAGCGATAGAATACTCTCCTCTTGCTTGGGTGATTGCTGCTCTCTTACAAACTTGTCAGCGCCCAGGACAAGGCAGCACGTAGATTGGTGCCCCATGCACCAACCAAGACAATCATGCCCTCGCTCACTGGGGGCTGCAGAGCATGTTATCCAGACAGCGATCTTCTGTCACTCACCCAGGTAACTTTAACAGCCCCAGTGCTCAGAAGATCAAGGGTTTAATCTACAACCCTCTCCTGTTGCCTCCACTTCACTAGCCCAATGCTAGTTCTTTATAACCAAAGAACTACTCACACAGTCAAACTTTCCAAGTAGCTTTGCAGGAGCATTAGCAAATAAATCTGATTATCGCAGGGCAGGAGGGCATCCAAGAGGACGTGCGAGAGTGGAAATCTTTGAAGGAGACCCAATGGGTAGGTTTTCACCCAGAGGTTGATGGCCATCTGGAACCCACTACCAGAGGAAGTGGCACAGACTGATACAATCAGTGTTTATAAAGCACTTGGATTGGCACGCGGACAAGAAAGGAATGGGCCAAATGCAGGCACGTGGCCGGGGGGGTGGGGGGGGTCAGCATCCTAGCATAGCCAAGACGGACTGAAGGTCTCCTTTCTGTGCAGTACAACTCAATGACAACAATAAAACCCGCTATTCAGAATTAAAGCAAATGGGAAAAATAAAGAGGAAAATAAATAGGTAAAAAATACTCGTTTAAAGGTGCACCTCGCCAGTTTGCCAATTGCATGACACACAATCTCAAACAACCAGAAAATACACTTACCCAGCATCTACCAATCCCCAGATGCTGTATTTTGAGTAACCGGTACATAGGCAGGGAGAATATTGTCTCTTCACAGATTCATCACCAATCTTAGTCCATGGTGGAATGGGCATGTTGATAATCATTACTGCAGACTGGTGCCATCCCACGTCCATTGGAGACTTGGCATGGGCTGCAGATGGGAATGATGCGTGGCCGTGAACCTCATCTGCAGACTGCCTAGGATCGCCGGCTCCTGCTCAGTTACCGTGTCATTAAGAGTGGAATCTGGCTGGCCTTTCTGGTGCCAGGAAAAGTACACTGGCTTAGTACAGTTGTCTTGAAGATAACACATTGAGCTGAAGCTTTGCGTACATGAACGATTCCACAGCGCTGTTTGGAGAAAGGGAGGTGTCCTGGGCAGTACTTATCGTGCAACGACTAGTTATAGTGATGTTTGGGAACTTTCTACGTATAATGGCTCCTCACCGCCAACACCTCAAAAATACTTAAATGGTTCGGTTTGCCCATCTCAAAAGGTGCTATAAAAATGCAAACCTCATGCTATTTCCTTTGAGTTGATGCTAATAAATCTTTCCAATTAGCCACTGAGGGTAGTTTACATCCTCTTGGATATGGTGACTGGTAATCTTCTTCCTATGGTAGGGGAGTGTAAAACTGGAAGGCAAGAGGAATGGGGGTGAGGGAGGGGAGGGAGTACTGATGGACATGAAGTTACATGGACTGATGGGAATGCACAATAGGCCAACAATAGGCAGAATGGCCTGTTACTTAATGCCACACCCCACCCCATCCCTCGTTCCATATTTCAGATGTGGTTCATGAAATCTCATTTCCAGATTTAAACTCCACCTCCACTTGCAGGAGTCCCAACCTTTCAGCAGCGTTGGCTTTGAGATGAACCTCCTGACTTCACTTCAGAAGGCCTGCCTGGAAGTTGCGGGTTGACACGGAATCAAGATGCGACGGCAAGTGGCCTGTGCTTTAATGCTGCAGTGTCTCCACTATCACCTCCTGTCAACGGCCTGAAAAAAAAAAATCACCTCCCATCAACACCTTCCATCATCTGAACTCAATCCAGGACCAGCATCCTTGACACCTTCCCCAGGGCTCTGTCAATGAGTCGGGGGGGTGGGGGGGGAGCGCAAGGTACAAATTCATATTGTACTTTGATAGGTTCTTGACGAGTAAGGTTCTGGGGAAGGAGGCAAGAGAATGAAAGTGAAAAGGAAAAATACACCACCCGTGATTTGAATGGCAACACAGACTCAATGGCCTAATTCTGCTCCTGTCTTCTGATCCAAGGACGTTGTCCCACAGCTTGTGGCCAACTGTCAACCCTCCACCAGTTGTTATTCGACTCACCTCCACTGCACTGGATGCCTGCCCAGCCCAAATTGGTCATTATTTTTCCCTAACATCACATGTAATGAGTTAATTGTCATATACATTTGGACCATTTCACTGCCGTGGAGAGCTGTGGGCATTGCGTAAAATGTGATTAAAGTTTCCACTCTGCCTCAGAAGGTGGACGTACAAATGAAGGGGGTGGTCCAATGCAATGAACAAGCTGATATTTCAGCCCCAGGAAGCTCAGTAATGACAGGGCTAGTCCACTTGCACACAACTATTTGAGTCAGAATAATTTCCTGAACACTGGCTCCCAGCTCTCCAGAATTCTCATCAGGAGCAGGCTCTGCCACATTCAATTTATCTCCAGCAAAAGGCTCCAGGACATTTGCACGTCATTGCTGGGAGAAAGTCTCAAACACACCAGCTCCCTGATGCTGCAAACTCGTTGCATCGACACACATTCCGAAAAAACGTCGTGCAAACTGCTGTCAGCAGACAAGTCTGTCTACAGAAGGGGCTGGAGGGTAGGGAGCAAGTTTCAATCCAGCAAATTTGAAAATTAGTGCAAAAAAACCACACAAATTAAGAAAATGTTGAGTGCAGTCCACATAAGTGCTGGAGAAACTCAGCAGGTCACGTAGTGTCCACTGGGGGTTAAAGGCAGCCGATGTTTTGGGCCTGGGACCTTCGTCAGGAGTGTCAATAATCAGGAAGACATCCAAAAAGGAGGCGGGGGGGCAAGTTTGGTGAGGTGAGGGGGGTGGGGGAAGAGAAGCACAGGTTACTAGGTAATGGGAGAATACAGGAGGAAGAGAAAGATGCTGAGCAGGGAGAATAACAGAACTCTTAGAATTGATGAGATGAGACATCCTCATGTTTACCTTGAAGAAACTGTGGGACACCCATTTTATTCTGGCAAGGAGCAGAACCAGAGTGATTAGAACTGACTATAAACTCAAACCAAGCAATGTTCCAGGGTGGTCAATCAGGAGTCTAAAAGATAGGTTTAAAAACTATATCTATACAGGGACATTATTGTTTGGGGGAAGGGCTGGCCTCATTTATTGCCAGTCTCTCAGGGCCCTGGAAATGAAGGGCTCTCCAAGTGGATTTTGGAGTTTCCACATTGGTGAGCCTAGAGTCACATACGTAAAGGCAGCAGATGTCCTTGCCAGGAGTGAACCAGATGGGCTTTGACAAGAGTCTCGGAGGGTCAAGGTCACCACTTTTGAGGCCTTTTGTTTTTAAACACATGGCCACTTTTAATAATCTTTATTTGAATTTTTCAGCAGAATCAAATTCACACAGGTCCTGCACCAGCTGTAACACGCCTCTGCTCCAACCCAGTGTCAATTTCACCTTGCTCACTTCACCTAGCAAATAAAATGGCGTCGGCTCCTTTTACAAAGGGACCGTACAGAAACACTTTTTAAGCAGGTGACATCAAACCTTGATTCCATCAGTTTCCCAGGTTTCTCTTGAAGACAGCACGCTCATATTGCACCCACACGACCCCACTGATGCTGGGATATGGACCAAGAAACAAACTGCTAAAGGAACTTAACAGGTCGGACAGGACCTGTGGAGGCAGAGCTTATAGGTCGAGAGTCTGCATCAGGGTTACATGGCAGATGTTCAAGTTTCCATCCATGGACCGTGTCAGTGGTGGCAACGGCAGCATTTCGTGCTCAGGCCTAAGCTGGCTCATGACCTAGGGAGCGATACCCATGGTGGGTCTCGAGTCAGGTACAGTTCAGAGTGGGGGCAAAAAAAAAATCAACCTGATGGATATGGCAGATACTGGAATTTGGTGGGGGGAGAAAATAAACAAACTGCTAGACGAACTCAGTGGTTCGACCAGGATCTGTGGAGGGATAGTCGACATTTCAGGTCAAGACCCTATATCCTGATCCACCCAGTGAACCAGTTTTTGCAATATCTTGACCATAACCTTGGATAAATTTCCCAGCTACGATTTAATTCGTGTCTCAAAACAAAGGTAACCAACACTACCCAACTGGAAGCCACTTAACCCTTTGTTGGTTTGGTTTTCTCTGTTCACGAACAATAAAAATGTTAATGCATTAACACAATTGAACAATCCACAAACAGGACCCCAAGACAAGTCTAGTTGTCCAGAACCTTGGGAGTCCAATCCTCTGCCATGTCCTTGGCTGGTTTACTTGATCCCCAACCCTTCAATCTGCTTTACTAATCCATCAAAAGTTCTCATCAAGCATTGTCCACTTTGAAAACATTTTCCTCCAAGTCTCTATAAAGGGTCCCATCTGAAACATTGACTGACCATTTCTCTCCATTGATATTTCCTGGCCCATCGAGTCTCTCCTGCTTCTCATCATTTGCCCTTGCATTGCTTGCTGTTAAATCTCTCCGTGCCTCCAAAGTACTCAAAGTGCAGGCAGCACGGTGGTATGGCTACTGCCTCCAAACACTGGTGACCCTGGTTCAATCCTGGTGCTGCACACTAACCTCGCACCTTCATCCTGCAACCACGGGTTCCCCAAGAGGATCCAGCTTTCTCCCACATCCCACTAGGGCTGAGTGATAAGGATCAGCTCAATTGAGTGGCAGAGCAGACCCGATGGGCTGAGTGGCCTACTTTAATATTTAAAAAAAGACATAGCATGGCAACAGGCAACAATCCCTCTAATTTTTAGTAGTCAGAGTGTACAAAAATCTTGCGTTGTGCAAATTGTTTTTCCTGTGACACTAGTATGTGAGTTGTTCAAATGTGAACTCCAAATTGTTTCAAGATAGGTTGTGGTTGTGCCAAAATTCTCTCATGGTAAATCAAACTATTGACATGTTTTAATATAACATCATTCTACAAAGTAACGTATTTAATTAAGACTTTATTCTATGGTTTGAACTAGGTAACCAACCTTTTGTGCACACATTCATTGCCTTGTGCATTGGTTGCAAACCATATGTGCACGCACACACATAGCTTAGAGGGAACAGTAACAACAGGCCATTTTGGCCCACAAGACCATGCCACCCAATTTAGACGCCCAGTACTTTTTAAAAACGGTGAGAGGAAACTGGAACCCCTGAGAAAAACGCACACAGGCACAGGAAGAACGTACCAACTCCTTCGTCAAATCCTGGACCCAATCGCTGGCACTATAAAGATGTTGCACTAACCACTATGCCTTACATCTTACTTCCGTCTATTGGGCGAAGGGTATTGGGTGCGGCACAATGTCGAGGGGAGTTGGTGGGAATGTGGGGAGAATAATGTGTTGGGGTGGGACCAGTGAACAGTCGGCATGGACTCCATGCGAGAACTCCAGAGATCGGTAATATTCTGAGTGACAAAGTTAGTCTGCCATGTCCTTGGCTGGTTCGAACCTGGCTTCCTTCTGCCAGACTCTTGCTGATATCAGCAATCAGACTCAAGGATGGGGTCATGTTTGCCTGCCAGAAATGAGCAACTTGAATCCATTCCAGTCCTCTGAATCTAGTCACACTATCGATGCAAGGAGAAACCGTGAAACCTTCGGCTCCCCCAGTGTGGGAGTCTGATGGTTAGGTCAGAGGTGTGACAGTAGATCATGTCAACACAAATAAGTGATCCAGCCTTCATCACTCTAGAACCAAACCCTTATACAAAAATCCATTAAAACCACACTGTGGTTCTCGTACAATTCCCTTTTTTTAAAAAAAAACTTTTATTGAATTATTAACAACTGTACATCATCTGTCATCGCAAAGTTGATACATATCTGGTGTCAAAAATTTCAAGAACGGATACCTCGTGGCCCAACTCAGACATCAGGCACAGTCATGTAGGTTTCTGCTTAGTTGAGACTTTCTTTATCATTAGATAAGTTTGAGCAGAGTATTAGAAAATTAAATCCAAAACAAATTCTGCCTTTATCCTGGGAGCTGAGTTGTGGATAGAACGGTGGTCAAATTGTTGATGTGCTGAGAAAACTCAAAAACCAGAGTATGGATAGGGACAGGGAAAATGAAGTGGTTTTTGCCTGACCAGAGGGCTGTTGACAGGAAAGTGGATGAATAAGTGGGGGTATGAAGGAGTGGGAGGGAGAAAGAAAAATTCAAATATTCCTCTTCGGATCCAATCATCGAGCTTGACTTTACTATTGCAGACCCACGCAGGTTGTTGTGGCTGGTGTAAGAGGTTTTCTCTCCATCACACAGGAGCAGGAATCTGGCCACCAGGTTTGCTCCACCATTCATGGCTGATCTAGCCATGGACTCATCTCCACTTAACCCACCTATTTCCCCCATCACCCTCAATTCCCCCTCTATGTGAAGGTCTCTTATGCAGGACCTCATCGAATCTTTAGAAGTGTCGTCGGTGGTTCAGTGGGAAGCACTCTGCAGATCATATTCTCCAGAATAGTGTGTGGTACCAAGCCCACAGTGCACTGGCCAACTTCTGCATCACCCACTCTTTTCCTGAATTACCTACTCCTGTTTAGAGTAATCTTTGTGAGAAACCCATCGCTAAGATGGAGAATGGCCTCACAGGAGAAAGTTCCCCTCAGTGAAGGTCGAAGACACTCAAACTGAGAGCAGGAGGGAACCCCTCAAGCCTGCTCCATCTTTCACTAACAGTACACTCAGCATTCACCCCAGCCTGGTAATCTATGATCTCTCTCAACGAGAATCGATCTCCACTGTCCTGAAGAGCATTGCAAAGACTTTCAGAATTCAAGTATAATTCTTGCACAAGAGGAAATATCAGTTTTTTTTTACCCCCTCAAACGAACATTATAAACAGTCAAAAGGCCCCAGGGAGAGGGAATAGGGAGGTCAGATGAATGGATATCTCATGGGGCAGGTAGACTCCTGACAGCACCCAGCCTAATTCTCACTGCCTTTTGAAATTATGAACCGGGTCCAACCAAAGATAGAAAGACACTGTGGAACTTTGTATAAATTTTACTCTTCCAGCTGAAATGTTAAAAAGTAAAAATAAAATCAAGACTTTTTGCAGGAACACAGCACCACTAGCTATCTGAGATTTGGACACATGTACAGAACAGATCAGACTGAAGCTAAACAGAGACCAGATGAGGCAGAGAAACTAATTGAGGCAAAAGGAAGGGGTCGGGGGAGGGGGGAAATTCTTAAAAAATAAATCTCTTCTGAAAAGCACAAGTCCTCCAATGGCAGGCTCCGATGAACTCCCCCCACCCCCCTCCTTCTGCTTTGATGTACAGGGAGGCAAAATGCAAAGCATGCCACAGTTCTGCAGATTCCCTGAGCAGTCTGTCCAACGTTGTGCCACGTATCCACCGCTCCAGTCCTTGCACCAGAATGGTAGCCGCAAAAGCGAGATTGAAGATCCAATGTCCACGGGTAGGAACGCGTATTCCTGTGGAGACCAACCGTGCCAATTCCCTCTGAAATCCCCTTCCAATTTCAGAAACTCGTTTCTATTTTCCAGGGAGACCGTTCAAACCCCACAGGGCGCTCCATGGAAGCTGGCACTACGGTCTTAGGGCACCGTGCAGAAGCACCCGACCGCCCGATATTTACAGCACAGTGTTCACGAGAAGCCACTGGTTCACGCTGGAGTCCTAAAACGTCTGCACGCAGTGGCGCCAATCCACAAGATTCACCATGAAAAGGTTCAGAGAAAGGAGGCCTGATCGGGCCTTCAAGAAATCTCAAACACCTCCGATTCAAACAGAGCACACTCCCAGCCTGCCTCAGAGCTGCAAGGAGACTCATCGACTCAGACTTGAAGCAAGCCTCGAATATCCCAAACAGTCTCTCGTAAACCACTCATTGGGTTGACTTTTCAGTACAAAAGCTGGATTTCGAGCCATGCCTGGACATCGCCGTCTAACGAGCCATTGTGGTTTTCCCTCTCTCCTCAGTAGATGACTTCGTAGACTGTTGCTTTCTTGTCACCAGACCCAGTGACAATATACTTGTCATCAGCCGAGATATCACAGCTCAACACTGACGACGATTCCTTTGACTGGAAATGGAAGAATAAAACAAAAACATGAGAGCAATGTTTAAGAGGTGCTTGGACAGGTGGAAGGAGAGGTGCGGAACAGAGGAAAACATGCAGACAGATGGGATGGGTTTAAAATTGGCACCATGGTCTGTGCAGATATTGCGGGTGAAAGGGCTTTTCCCAGGGCTGTACTGCTCCACGTTCTGTAAATTGCAGGCATTGGTGGAGTAGATGGAAGTAAAATGCATAAGTCACAGACATCGTGGCTGAAGTAAAAACAATACTGGAGAAACTCAGCAGGTCAAACCGTGTAATTTATAGAGCAGAGATCAAAAGCTAAAGCCAACATTGGTTCTGTATCTTCATCTTTGCTCTATGAAGTCCACGGTTTGACCAGCTGGGTTTCTCCAGCTTCATGTTTTTACCAGAGTAGAGAGAAGGTTTCTCCCAGATTGGAAATGTCAAATACTAGGAGGATTGTGTATGGGGGTGCACAAAAGCTTTTAAATGACATTTCTTACCCCCCCCTCCAAAAACAGATTAGTAGGTGCCTGAATGGCAGGGGTTGTGGATGCAAATACAAAATAGCAGCATTTAGACAGCCAATGAGGAGATCCAGAGGCAGATGGGATTATCCAGAGGTAGATGGGATTCATTTAACTTGGTATTGTGGTCAGCACTGCCATGGTGCGCTAAAGGGCCTGTTCCCATGCACTCTTCAATGTTCTACCCAAGAAGCTTTGCTTGGGCAAGTGATTTATTCCTTCCCCCACCTTACTGAGGCATGTGAAACACAGAATAAGTGGGCAACACACCCCAGGTTTCGTTTGCCTCAGAGGGAATGGACAACGCCTTTCCAAAGTGGGTCAGTTGGCAAATCACTAGAATCACAGTCTGAGGAGAGGGAATTCATTGCACACAACAACTGGCAAAGGGCTGTCTAAAACCCACACACGCCAACAGGGCAAAGTGTCCACGCAGAATCGTTGGGATCAGGAGATCTTTCAGGGTTGCCTGCAACCTGGATGTGGGGTGAAAGGCGAAAGTCTGCAGAGGCTGTGACTGTAGAGCAGAAGTCCAAAAATCCAGACCAATCTTCAACTGTAGCAAGCTTTTGTGTGCGTGTACGTGCCACAGACACGCAGAAGTAGTGGAAATTAACAAATCAATATTTTGCTAATAAGCTATCAAAATTTACTTGTTCTTCTCTTTATTCTCATTAAATTTGAATTGTACTGCCTGAGAATCTGGAAAATCCCAAGCAGTCTGGATATGAGGACTTCTACTATAAAAACTCATCCAGAACAGGGAAAGGCAAGATGGGCAATAATTGGCAGGAGAGAGGCTACTGGAATCACTAAAGCCCCAAAGTTGGTGGGGGTGTGACTGAAGCCCTCAAAGACCAGCCCTTTGGAGATTAACCTGATTCGTGACAGCCGTGGGTTTGGGGGGGGGGGGGGGCAGGGGAGGAGCCTCGCACCTTGTTAAGGCTGGAGACCAATTCAAATTCTATAGTAGAACAATGTAGAAATGGAGACTCGTGATTCGAAAAGCTTTGGCAAGCCTCTTACCTGGAATATACTGGCACCATATGGTGTCCTCCAGGCATTCAGGAGGTTATCCTTACCAGTGCTGACAAACCACTTACCTAAAAACACAAATTCACAAAGTTTCATTTCAGCCAAAGGATGGGCTCGTGATTGACGTGATGCTGCTTGCAGTCGTTCTTCTGGCCACAGCCCCAGTAATCAAACCTAACCCACAGAGCAAAGCAGAGACAGGATGCTGAGAGGTGAAGCTCCACCCTCGGGGGTGGGGTGCGTTGGAAGAACCGCACCCAGAGGCAAGGAGAGGGTGCAGTGCCCTGGCCTTGGGCCTTCCGAGGGGAAGGGTGTTTGTGGAATCCCAGCTTCGGGCCCAGAGAGTGGGGGTTGGAACTCTGGCCCTGCACCCCAGGGAGCGTGGAACCCTACCTGGTCTGGCTCCTCTAGGTTCAAGAACAGTGGTTTCCCCCATCAGCCATTAAGCTGCTGAATCTCCCTAAACAGCCTTCACTGCAGCCGTAATCGAGGACTGCCAAAGATCTACTGACCCCATCGGCGCTGAAAACTCTGTACCACAACTGCTGTATATTCACATCTCCTCCCCTTGTAGCTGTGCCTTCATTTAATTCATGTTTATTTGTGTTTTACATACCTGTGTTGTTACAGCAAGCAAATATATCACTGTATCTATATATTGTACCCATTTACATGATAACAAACTCTCATTCCCAAATTAAGAGTTCGGCAATGGTGATAAATAAAACAGTTGAATTAAAATTCAAGAAGTAAACTTAGAACAAATTCGTTCAAGCACTCAACTTGTGTAAATTTCAATTGGCATTCGAGGAGGAAAAATGGAGGAGCAAAAGTATTCAGCTGCTGAGCTCAACATGTTGCAGGACATGGATCCATCCCAAGCCCGGGGTAGATCAGATGTTTTGACACTGGACACAATGCAGTACAGAAGAAACGTCGCATCAGGCACTGAGCAAGATGCTGGACCTTAAAAACAACCAGTCATCACCACAATTCAATCTGCTTTTGTGCATGTTTATGGAATGTTTTACTACCAGTCGAAGAGGGTAAACAGATGAATTACCAGGGGACAGAAGGTGATAAAAGCCCACTGAAGAGCAGACAAGATTTCTTCTCCCTTTTCAACTTCCTGGTTCACACCTCTTTCAGCCATACGAGCCAAGTTGACTAGCTTGGACCACCCCTCCCAACCGACACCATATACCCCTTGTATCATTCAGTCCAGGCTCTCCAACCCTTCCCCTTTCAAACAGCTTTGATTTCTAACAAAGTCCATGAACCTGAGCGTTAACAGTTTCTGACTCGCCCATCTGATGCACTGAGTGCTTCTACTCAACCAACCAGATGCAGGGACGTTTCTACCTCAGGGAAAGTCCACAGAGAAGAGGGGAGAAGGCCAGGGAGTGGGAGGATGGATCAGCTCACATTTAGAATAGTGGAGCCAATTTGATGGGTCTACTTCTGCTCCTATATCGCAACAAGGATTGCAGCCGCCTTCAAGGGAGAAACCAGTGGGGCTACAGGTGACGTCCAGGTGAAGCATCAGCGCCAACACCACCTCAAGCCCATTCATTGGGACGAGATTTGGAAGGAGGATGCAGCTGCCACTGCACGGGCACCTGGAGCAACACACCCTGTAGGCAATTAGAGCCTGGTGACGTCAGGCACAGGTCCCTGCATCACTCAGCTGGAGTAGGGCTGCAGAGAGCAGCATGGATACTCCCCCCTTTGAGGGAAAGTCAGGTGTTAGGGAGAGAGGAAGCAGCAGTCTTTCTCTTACCACTCTGCCCCCCCCCCCCCCACCCCCCACAGTCAATAAACTGGGCAGTGGAGCTGTGCTGGGATTCAAGTATGTGACTGGCACATGGCCTCAACACTGCTCCTTGGGAAAACTTGAGAGTTTATTGTTAAACACACAAGTACAATGCAGATGCTCTGAACGGCACACCAATTAAGAGTCTAAATTATCACGAGAAAAAGGATTGATATATATAAACAGTTGCAATTAGTGCAAAGAAAATAAACCATGCAGACATATCCTAGGTTGTGGACTAGTTTACGGTTAGGGTAGAAAAGGGAAATTCAAGAGCCCAGTAGTTTTTTGGGGGTGGGGGAAGAACTGTTCTTGAGAGGTGCTGGTCTTCTGCCCAAAGGTTGCAGTGAGAGGAGGCTGTGACCAGTGAGATGGATGTCCTTTATGATATTGGCTGCCTACTTGAGTGAGCAAGAGGTCAGAGCCAGTAATGGCTTAATTTGCCCCTCACTGCAGACTTCTACACTGCTGGGCAGACCAAGATTCATAGCAGGTCGCATTGCAAGCAGCCCACCATGAATGAGGCTTTGGGGGGGGGGGGGGGTCTGGGAATTGCCAGTGGGAGACAACACCACCAGTTTGAGTGTCACTGAACATTTTCAGGTGCTCATGATATATCGGAGAGGAGGGAGAACTTGGGGCTGTGACTGTTCCAGCAAAGATTACCCCAACCCAAATGCACTTCAACTCCATCTCCACTTACCACAGTAAGCAAACTTCAGTGACAGGACACAGCTCTCGTGTAAATGAAGCTGATATTTGTCCGGTTTGGTGTGATGTAATACTTCCACATTGCTGCTCTCCATTCCCACTGCTAGCCACTCACCAGTCGGGCAATATCCCAGCGAGAAGATCTGTAGAGGGCCACAGAGCAAATCCATATAATACGCAAGACAGACCAACAGACAAAAGGTGTAAAGGATGAAAATTTGTAGACACTGTGGTTTAAGTAAAAAATACAATGTTGGAGAAACTCAGCAGGTGTCTTAGAGGTGATATTTTTGGATCGACCCAAACTAAGCATAGGACAGTGTGCCGAACATATCCTCACGAGAAAGTCATCTAGTCAACAATTCACCTCATTTTAACCAGACTGCTTGCAAACTCATCCTGTGCTTGTCCAGGGTCAAGACAAGTTAATGACTAGAGAGTTAGTAGTCAAGTAATTCAATTGTGCATCAACCTGAAGGTATTTGATACAATGAGACCAGGACAGGGGTTTATTCTGACATGGCTCTTCCCCCAGAGCACCAGCCCTATATTCAAGGTAAACAAAAAAAAAACTTTCCACCTTATACAGGGACCGCTCCCTTGTCCACTCCTCCATCCTCAATCGTCCACCTGCACCCACACTTCCACCCTTAGGAACCCCAAACAGTCCTTTCAAGTGAAGCCACATTTCACTGTGATCTGCAGCATTCAGTGCTCCCCAACATCGGAGAGACTGGACAATCGCTTTGTTGAGCACCTCGGCTCTGTCCACCGCAGTAATGTAGATCTCCCAGTGTCCACCCATTCCAATTCCCAATCCCATTCCCTTGCTGACACTTCTGCCCATGGTCTCCTGCATTGAGAGACTGAGACCACACACAAATTGAAGGAACAACACCTCATCTTCTCTCTGGGTACCCTCCAACCAGATGGTATTAACAAAGACTTCTCTGGCTTACAATAAACCGCCCTACTTCTTCCTCCATCACCTTCCCCAGCTCTCTCTTTCTTTCTGTTCCCTTTCACACAGACAAATTCTATATTCACTTCCTTTTGTCTGTCTGGACCCCTCCCCCAGCCAGCTCTGTCTCTATTCTGAAATTTCCGGCCTTTTTTTGCTTATTCCTTGAAGGAGAGCTCAGGCCCAAAACATTGGCAATACATCTTTACCTCCTATGGAGGTAAAAACCGGCCAAGTTCCTCTGGCATTTTTGCCTGTTTCTACTACAATCACAGCATTTGCACTTTTGTGTTTCACAAAAATAAATTGGAACACATTGGGAAAGACTGAGGACATGCAGCAGATGCAGAGAGAGAATCCGAGTTTACGACCCATCATTAAACAGTGACCCTCCACTGACTGAAAGTTCAACGACAGGAAACGTGGAGTAGTCTCTCTCTCCACCCATGCTGGAGGATTCTGGTATTTTCTGATTTATTTCAGACTTGCAGCATCTACATTTATTTTTGCATGTTCACAAGAGTTCAACAGAGTTTGAGTAAGAATACAGCCAAGAAACTATTCAGCCACATGGCAGTGAAATCTAAGATTGAGCAAAGCCCATCCCACCAAGATAGGAGGTTCAACCATTGGTCCCAGGCCAAGAGTGACCAAAGACCAGAGCAAATTAGCACTTCTCCACCCACCTGCGAGGTGAAGTCATGTTGCTGGAGCTGTCTTCCTTCTCTCAGATCCCAGGATCTCACAGTGTTGTCCAAGCCCCCTGTCCACAGCTTAGTGCCATCATGCGAGATGTCAATGCAACTCGCTCCGTCTGTGTGCCCTTGGAACTGCCTGCAGAAAGCCACAAACACATCTGGTCACAACTGGCACCTTCCTCTCCACTCAATCTGTCAACACAACAGCAGTCCATTGACCGTTGACCATTATCCCTCTCCCTTGATTCTTAGGCCACAAGTACAGGAAGTGGACTGGGCATCGAGAATCCAAGGCGAGAGTACAGATAGCGAATGTCTGCCCTGTCCAGGCAGGAGCATCCCCACAGGGTACCACTCCAGAGAATAGGGCCAGAGATCAATGCCAACACACCCACTCCGGTACAGGAAGTCCTGAATCTGGACTGCTCAGGGATTGGGGTCAGTTCGGATTTTCCAGATTCTTGGGTAGTACTTTTACATTCAAATTTAAGGAGAATAAAGAAGTGATCAGGTAAATTTTGATAATTTTATCAATGAATCATTTTTTGTATAAAATAAAACAAGTTAAAAAAATTATTTGTTTATTTCCACGTCTTCTGTGCATCTGTGGAGTTTACGCATCTGCGCGCACAGAATCCCTCTGAATTTAAAACATTTGAGTTTTCAAGAAGTCCTTATTCTCAGGTAGTCTGGATTTCTGGGCTTTTACTGTACTGAGCTAGCAGCACATTGTGGGAGAATAAGCAAAGGTCCCGAGGGGTCTCCTCAGACAAGATTCCATGGCACATTTTGAGATTGCCTTCTGAGGGCGATCTCTACCTTTTTCTGCAGGGGACCCTGGTTTTCCTGGACAAGATTCTGCTCTCCCATCAGGATCAGTCGGTCACTGGCACTTTGATGTCTATTGGGAACTTTGATGTCTGTTTGGTTGCCACCTTCTCAGTATCAGGAAGGACATCTCAATGAATTCGTCAACTTCACATCAGCAGGGAGCAGTGTGGGATCTGGGATCTACGAGAACATGCTTCAAGCGAGATCTGACAGCGCTGGGGGAAAGGGAGTCAGGAAAGGAAGGAAGGATATGTCAGCCAACAGCCTCACCTTACAAGAGTCTGGTTGTGCAGATCCCACACAGCGATGTTACCATCACTGCAGCAGGAGAAGCAGACTTTAGCGTCAGGGCTGATCGCTAGGGCGTAGCAGGCTGGCGCAGAGGACGTGAGCTCAGCTTTTATTCGAGGCGTGGGAGAGGCCAGGTCCCATATCGTTAGCGTGCTTGCTTCCCCTCCGACGATCAACGTTCGCCCATCGGGTAGAAGTTTGCAGGAGCGGATGTAATTGTCCCGGTTCTGTTAAGGAGAAGTGGTAGTAAAAGTGAGTTAGTCAAGGCATCAGCGCAATTTAGATGGGGGATGGACAGACCTGTGGACACATTCTCATGGTCTACTCTTCAAGGATTCAAGCCCCATTCAACACCCAAGTACTGACATGTGCAGCACAGGGAGAGATGGTGTCTTTCACCCAGATGGTTACCGAAATGCTGAAACACCAGGGTCCCCTGCAGAGAAAGGCAAGCCTCTCCTTTTCATTGGTGGATTCATACCACAGAGCTTCCTAGCAACTCCCCAACTTTGGTGGTCCAGACACACGAGCTCACGGAGTGAGCAGATTTACTCGCTTTAGGGGTGTCAGAACCCACCGTAGTCAGAGGTCCCACTAACAACCCCAATATATCCAAGCTGGACCCAGGCTGGCCCAAAGCACTGTCTCATAATGTTTCTGTACCGACTGACACGTGGAGCCCAGGCTCTGCAGTGAAGCTAGATATGGAGAAGGGGGCATCTGCTCCCAAACTTCCGCTGAGCGAGGCACACAGGAGACTGCAACCTGGAGCAAAGAAACAATCTGCCGGAGGAACTCAGTGTTTTGGAGAGAAAGAGTGGTTGACATTTAGAGTCTGATCCCTTGATCGAGCCAAGTATAGAGGGGAGACGGCCAGTAGAACCAGGACGATTACAGCAGCTCCCTTCCGACAAAGGGTTCTGACCAGAAACACTGATCGTTCAGTTTCTCCCTCTGGGGCTTGACCCATCGAATTCCCCCAGCAGGACAGCCTCTTTTAACTGTCACCACAATCCCAAGGGGCCTCATTGGGTTGGCATCAGCCCAAAATTCTGCCCTCTGAACCAACATCAGTTTTAGTGATATAGTATGGTAACAAGCCCTTCCCAGCCGACATGCCCACACTGCCCAAATACACCCGTGTGACCGATTTATCTACCAACACCATACACATTCGAAACATGGGAGAAAACCCATGCAGATGGGGGAGGTGGGAGAACCTACAAATTTATTACATTCAGCTGTGGATTTGAACCCAGGCCACTGGCACTGTGATAGCATTACACTAACTCCAAAGCTAGGCATTTGAGAGCCATGGCCTCCTGGAGATGTTTGGAAGTCAACCAACACCCCACACACTGCCACTGCCTCCACTCACCAGACAGTCCAACTGGGAGACTGGGCTCTTGCTGCCCGGCTGGCTGATGTCCCAGATCTTCACACAGCCTTTGCCGCCCGTGTAAACATGCCTGGTGGGATTGCTGATGGTGACGGCGCACACCACCTCACCGTGACTCAAGGTGTTGATCTGCCGAGCGTGCCGGGGAATCCCAGACCCAATCAGAGCATCCGGAGGGAAGGGCACTGGCTGCATTTGTCCGTCCGCACTCACGTGAAAGGAATATGCACTGGCCGGGGGTGGGAGAGAGAAGAGAGAGCAGGTAAATTAAGAAACAGTTTGCTCGCCACCGCGATCACAGGATGTGACCAGTTCTCCCCAAAAGTCCGGAGAATCCAGGAAACAAGCCGGTTTGGGCCATCCTCCAACCAGATCCTCCCTCTCTTTCCCTCGACTGTGTACACATTCACTGATGCATCTATCCTCAATTATTCTCCATAATCTTATAGCAGGAGGCCATTCACCCCTCTTGATTTATGCTGGTGGTTTAAGCAATTCCCTGCACCAAAAGCTCCCCCCACCCCCAAAGGAACCCCTGCACAAAAGGGTGAATTTCCAGCTGGTCGTCAGCTTACGACAGTGCCTGTGGAATGTGGGAGGAAACTGGAGCACCTAGGGTGGGGGATCCACAACCACAGTGAGAACATGAAAACTCCACACAGACTGGTTGGAATTGACCCACTGAATGCTACAGGACAGAAAACAGGCCATTTGGCCCCTCTCGTCTGTGCCGACCATCATCTCCCTTGTCCCATTGACCTGCTCCCATTCCATAACCCGTCAGACCTCTCCCTTCCATGTAACTATCCAATTTATTCTTAAAACACACAATCAAGCCCACCTTCACCAAATCAGATGGCAGCTCATTCCACACTCCCACCATTCAGTGAAGAACTTCTCCCTAATGTTCCCCCAAACCTTTCCCCCTTCAGCTTAACACTATGACCTTATTTATCTTGCCCAATCTAAGTGGAAAAAGCCTATTCACATCCACTCGGTCTATATCTCTCAATCTTGTAAACCTCCATCAAATCTCCCCTTATCTTCACTCCAAGGAATAAAGTCCTTACCTGTAACTCAACTCCTGGAGACCCGGGAACATCCTAATAAATCTTCTCTGTACACTCTCAATCTTATTGATATCCTTCCCATCATTTAGATGCCCAGAACTGCACTCAATACTCCCTGGGACTATGTAACAGTAACTGCTGAACGTGTGGGAATTTTACTCACTTTGAATTTAGAAGACTGAGAGGGGATCTTATAGAAATGTTTCTTTTGGCTTCGCGGACGAAGATTTATGGAGGGGTAACGTCCACGTCAGCTGCAGGCTCGTTTGTGGCTGACAAGTCCGATGCGGGACAGGCAGACACGGTTGCAAGGGAAAATTGGTGGGTTGGGGTTGGGGTTGGGTTTTTCCTCCTTTGTCTTTTGTCAGTGAGGTGGGCTCTGCGGTCTTCTTCAAAGGAGGTTGCTGCCCGCCGAACTGTGAGGCGCCAAGATGCATGGTTTGAGGCGATATCAGCCCACTGGCGGAGGTCAATGTGGCAGGCACCAAGAGATTTCTTTAGGCAGTCCTTGTACCTCTTCTTTTGTGCACCTCTGTCACGGTGGCCAGTGGAGAGCTCACCATACAACACGATCTTGGGAAGGCGATGGTCCTGCATTCTGGAGACGTGACCTACCCAGCGCAGTTTGATCTTCAGCAGCGTGGATTCGATGCTGTCGGCCTCTGCCATCTCGAGTACTTCGATGTTAGGGATGAAGTCACTCCAATGAATGTTGAGGATGGAGCGGAGACAACGCTGGTGGAAGCGTTATAGGAGCCGTAGGTGATGCCGGTAGAGGACCCATGATTCGGAGCCGAACAGGAGTGTGGGTATGACAACAGCTCTGTATACGCTAATCTTTGTGAGGTTTTTCCAACTTCCAGAAATGTATAAAACGATGAAAAGCATAGATAAGATAGGGGTATGCAAGTTGTTTCCATTGGTGGTGGGGGGAGACTAGAATTAGAGGACACAGCCTCAAGATCCAGGGTAGTACATTTAGGACGGAGATGAAGAGGAAATGCTTTTCCCAGAGACTGGTGAATCTGTGGAATTCACTCCCATTGAAACAGTGGAGGAGACCTCAGTGAATATATACAAGACAAAGATGGACAGATTTTTTTTTTCAGGGAATTGAGAGATATAGGGAAAAGGCAGGTGAGTGATGAGCCCATCAGATCGACAGGCTGGATGGGCAACTCCTGTTCCTATTTCTTATTCAGAATTGGGTCCATTGAATCTACTGCCCTTGCAATTGCAGGAATTCTACTAATGTTCAACGTATGCCCTCCTAGCACCTCTGTGACAACCCAAACTCTGGTCAACTGTACACCCATGGATCAGATCCCTTGTAGCTAGCTCCAACATCTCAGCAACTCTGGCAGAGACTACAAGTACAGAGCTCACGCGAGGAGGCCCTCACCCCACCCTCCTGCTGGAGCCTGGATGCCTCTGGCTGTTCTAAGGGAAGCAGGTTTGAGCAGAGGATGTGCATCAGGGAGACTTACGGCTTTCCACCTGGAATGGAGGCCAAGCTGGCGGAGAGTCCTGGAGCTCGCATGTGGGAGTGAGGATCAAAACCAACCTGGTGAGGGAAAGGCAGACAACCATTCAGTTTACAGCCGGTGGCCTGCTGCGTCAGCAGGTGCACGCCACTTCAAATGAGCAATGGAAGAAGGAAAATATAAGTTACGTACACCTCCGAAGCTCACCATGGGGGATCGATAGGCAGCAGCGTTGATCTGTGGTGAGATGTGCAGACTGGAGTATGGACCGGGGCTGGTCAGAGCGCCATTGATATCATGGTGAGGCAGCATTGCAAAAGGAGCGTAGGAGCCTGCCAGCGAGATCGGCGCACGAAGAGCCGGTGCTGAAAAATAAACCAGAACGGGTGGGGTGGGGGATAAGAAGCGGATAAAGTTTTTACAAACCACGCAAACAAAGGCTCCTCTGAACACAGGATAAACAGCGACCTCCTTCACGTGGACATTGCCGAGGCAACAACCCAACCCCTACAACCCCAAGTTCATTGGCACACGCATCAAAAAATACAGTGATGGGGTTGTTTTGTGACCCATTCAGCAGACATCTCACTCCTAGTACAGTTCAAAAAGAGATCAGATGGTTGCGAGCAAAGGGAACATCATTTTGTGATCACATGGGAGCGCTGGAGGTGAATCCAGACACTCAACGACTCTGTAGGGATTCTTTCTCTTGTACTGTACAGGGCACCAGGTGACACTAATATCTGCCTTCAGCAGGAGGAGGCAATTTCATGTAATATTACATGTTCTGCATAAGAAAATAAAGGAATCTTGAATTCAGGAGTCTGATGTCAGTGGGAAAGAAACGGAACTTGAATCTGGTGGTGAGTGATCTCTCACACACGTCTAACTTCTTCATGCAAATGCGAAGGGGAAGCACGGATAAAGCAACCTTTCTATCTGTTTCTATCCCCAAGAAGTGGTCTGAGTTTGCAAAAACTTTGAAGGATGCCTATAGAGACTTCACAAGTAGGCGTTAATTGGACATGCTGTAAAGTAATGGATTATTGTTTTGTAAAGAAAACAGATGAACGGACTCAAGATAAAGTCCAGAGCCTCAGTCTGTGTTCTAGGAAGGTCATGTGGTTTCCTCTGTCTCTCTCTCTCTTTCCCCCCCTCCCCCCCCCCAAATTCAAAGCCCTTGTGGTCCATACAAGTGGTTATGGCTGCTGTATAATGTTCCACTTGAAATAAGAGAAACAAAAATGAACTCTGATGGCAGGAGGAAAGAGTTGATCATCTAGAAAACCCTGATGAGGCAAGTTTCTTCAGCAAGACACTGAAGTGGCTGATTGGAAGGAATCAGTTTGTGTCCAACGAGCAAACAAATCTCTCTGAAAACTGACAAGAACCTTCCTGAGTGGTAATTTAAGCACCAAAGCCTGGTGAAGATTCGTAAATGTTAAATTCTGAAAGATACCAGAGAACTTGGGTCGAGTGAGAAGTGAGATTGGCACTGTGAATCAAAGAACTTTTCTGAATTTACACACACATTACATAAACGTGCACTTAGAATTAAGTGAGGTTAAGCTGTTAATAGTAATAAAGTTTGATCCTGTTTTCATGTTTAAAGAGAATTAAAAGTAACTTTTGTTTAAGAGACCATTTGTCTTGGTGAATTTCTATTTCTGTTGGATTTCGGGGTCCTCTGGGCACAGACATACAGCAAGGTAAAAGGCCATTTTCTGCCCCTGCCACCCAATTAACCTACAACCCCTGTACATTTTACCTAAGGTTTGGAGGAATCCAGAGCACTGGAGGAAACCCACACAGACACAGGGTGAACATACAAATAGACGGCGCTGGATTCAAACCCCATTGCTGGCACTGTAACAGTGTTGCGCTAATCAAGCTGCTCAGAAACTAAAAATACATATTACACAAGGTGAAAAGAAAACAAGGCTTTTACTTAAATGTGCTGTGGCCCCTGGGGTGGGGGGGGGGGGGGAACTGTAGGGCCTCCATTGAGAATGGCTGCTGTAGATAACAGCAGAAGAATAATTTAACCTACCAACCCACTGGTCCTTGGGTTGTTGGAGAAAGCAGACATCCACACACAGTAACAGCAGCTAAGACCAGGACGGAACCCAGTGCCTGAAGAGGTGAGGCAGCAGCGCTAATAGCCGCATCATCCCGGTGGAAACTTGCTCAACACGGGTGGGCTGGTTGTGGCTCAATGAGCCTACAAGGTCCAAGAGTTGTGACCAACGCATCCAGCTGTGGGACATTCACGCAGCACAGAGCAGTTACCTAGTGAATCGATGCCTGGAGGCTTTCCCGTTATTGACCGCAGGCCTGGAGTCGAACTGGTGCCTGGAGTGGGAGCATCATTGCGGGGTGTGGGAGTGTTGGACTTCATTCCAGGTGTTGATGATTTGTCATTCTGCAAAAAAAAAAAAAAAAGTTATATATATATATATATATATAATGCATCTCCAGATGCATTCTCACAGGAAGCATCTTCCCCAAAGGCCACTGAAGGCTCCCAGTTACGCATCGATCCATCTGCCCTGGACATTCTCCACTGCCAGAGGGCAGTCAAATGTACACTATATAAACGAGGAAGCACAAAAGCACAAGGAAGTGCAAACAGTGAGGGCGAAAGGAACTGAGTGAAGGAACAGGAGGTTGTGCCGATGGATTTAAGGGGAGTTGTGTGTGGGGTGAATGCTGGATGTAGGAAGCCTGAACATGCAGCAATTTAAATTTAATTTTTTTTAAAAATTTCAACATACAGCACAGTAACAGGCCCTTTCAGCCCACGAGCCCGTGCCACCAATTGATCTTCAACCCCCCCCCCCCCCGTACATTTTGAATGGTGGGAGGAAACTAGAGTGACCAAAAGAAACCCACTCAGACATAGGGAGAACCTACAAACCCGTAAAGACAGCACAGGATTCGAAACCCAGTCACTGGCTCTGTTACAGTTGTAGCTTGTGGAAAAAGAAATGTTCATTAAAGCATTCACATCCTTACAAGTTTTCATACAATCAGTTAATTTATACATACAGCATGGTAATAGTCCCTTCTGTCCCAAGAGCCCATGTCCCCAAAATACTCAAATTAATGTACAACCCCAGTACATTATAAAGAGTGGGAGAAACCCACGCAGAATGTATGAACTGCTTACAATCAGCACGAGATTCAAACCCAGGTCACTGGTGCCATAATATCGGTGCGCTAAGCCAACCGCACCATCCCTCCAAGACTCCGTCTCCGCTCCCTCTACTGCTGCACTGAACCTCAAAACAGAAGAATTCTACTGCATGCTACGAACCAGTCAAATTCACATTCACAAGCGAATGAGTCACTGTCTCATGAATGGCTCCATGTCAGTAGAGGAGGGGATCTCCAGATGCATTCTCACAGGAAGCATCTTCCCCAAAGGCCACTGAAGGCTCCCAGTTACGCATCGATCCATCTGCCCTGGACATTCTCCACTGCAGAGGGCAGTCAAATGTACAGTAGAGGATCAAGTCTTCAATTTCCATCTGGCCCTCCAGCCTAATGGCATCAACAGAATTTTCCAATTTTAGAATCCTGAAGAGGTGTGTTGGATGGCAAACACCCTCCCAAATGCTTTAGTGAACATTTCTTTTCCCCACAAGCTACAACTGTAACAAAGCAGTGACTGGGGTTCGAATCCAGCACTGTCTTTAAGGAGTTTGTAGGTTCTCAGTGTCTGAGTGGGTTTCTTCCGGGCTAGCCAACCCTGGTTTCCTCCCACCATTCAAAATGTACAGGGAGTTGTAGATCAATTGGGAGCAAGGGCTCATGGGCCGAAAGGGACCGTTACCGTGCTGTAGGTCTTAATTATTAAAACAATAAGTTTAACTTGCTACATGTTCAGGCTTCCTACATCCAGCATTCACCCCAGACACAACTCCCCTTAATCCATCGGCAAGACTTCCTGTTCCTGCCCTCTGTTCCCTTCATTCTCTGGTGACCTCCTTGCTCCCTCCACAGTCACTGCCCGACCTATAATTGCTTTGTTCCACTTCTTCATAGCCTTCGACCTGGCCCCCCACCATCCAAAATTCTAGTCTCAAATACAAATCATTATTGTGCTACATTAGTGGGATTCCAAAGAATCACAATTCTCAACACATTCTTCCTCTAGTCTCAAAAGAGCAACCACTTATTCCAAAGCAGAAGAAAAAAAAATGCTAGGAAATTCAGAAGTCAGGATGCATTGGTAAACTCTAAAAGAGAAACAGTCAACATTCCTCCCCATAAATGCTGCCGGTCCCTCTGCGTTTCCAGCACTTTGTGCATTTCTCTCAGAGTTCAGCATCTGCAGGATTTTTTTTTGCTTTCTTTATCTGGAACTAAATTGAGGGGAAAAAACAGCAGATGATGGAAATCGAAAATAAAAGCTAAAGCACTGCCTGTTCTTCTTCCACGTCCCTCACCACCCCCCCCCCCCCAAGCTGCTGAGTTTTTTTTTCTGCTTTTGTATCTGAAACCATGTCGCCTGAATCTAAGGGAATAGATCCTTGGAGCAAGTTTTAGTGACATGATCTATACTCTTTGGCCAATCTGTGGACCTTTTTCTCTAGTACTGTGGTTTTCAAACTTTTTCTTTCCATTCACATACCACCTTAGTAATCTCTATGCCATAGGTGCTCTGTAATTAGTAACCAAGGAGCCGACTGTTGACTTCAGGAAGGGGAAAACCAGATGTGTACAATCCAATGATCCTGGGTGATCAGAGGTGGAGATGGCGAACAAATTTAAGTTCTTCGCATCTCAGAAGATCTTTCCTGGAGCCAACATCATGAAGAAAGCACCTCTCCTTCCTCAGGAGTTTGTGGGGGTTTAGTATGACATCAGAAACCCCGTCAAATTTCTACAGATGTGTGGTGGAAGATGTGTTGACCAGCTACATCACAGTCTGGTATGGGACACCAATAACTCCAAGTATAAAGTATGTAAAAGGTAGTGGACGCAGTCCAGGATATCACAGGCAAAACTCTTCCCACTATCAAGAACATCTACAAGGAGCACTGCCGTTGGAGGGCAGCAGCAGCAATCATCGGGGAACCACACCACCCAGCACACACCTCTTTCCTGATAGTAGCAGTGAGAAGAGAGCATCGGTGCCACAAGACTCGCACCCCCAGGTTCAGGAACAGCTGCTCCCACTCCACCATCAGACTCCTCAACAACAAACTCAGTCATACTAATCGGACCCAGTATATTCCGTCAGGTTCACACTGGGCTAACCGGTACATTGATTCAAAATGAATTGGCAATGATATATCCTCCCTCAGCGGTTCATCCCCAGGGCGATTTGACACCTGCCTGTTGGTTTGCAAGCGTTCATACTGGCACGTTAATCGATAGATTAGCGGCTAATTACTGGGTTAAGGTGCCAGTTTGAATGTAGCTAATGTTTCCATTCACTTTCCCAATGGTTTCTGGGTGATCAACCTAAACTCCAATGCTTTGGGGTACTAATACCGCAAACACATCCCACCCATATTGCTACTCACATGTCCAACTCTTTTGTTTTTGACGATGGCGTACTGCTGGATGATGCCACAGAAGCAGGGCTGTTGGGCGCGTCCTTCTTCAGCCCTCGAGGCTTGTCCAAACCGTTCTCACGGGGAGAGTGCACGGGGCTGACCCGAGGAGTGGCTGGATCCTAAATGTTTAAAACAAGTCTCAAGTTAGCATACAGGCACGTGCATTCACTGGGGCTGATCGTTCCAGGGGCATTACCACAATGAAAATGCCGGACAGTGTTACAGCAATGGCTTTCTTCACAATGTCCTCCAACACCAGAGCAAGTTCAAAGGTCTCGAGGCATTACCTCCTGGACCAGAGGCAGATGGACCTCAGAGTGGGGCCCACATGGAAGAAAAGCAGACATCTGTTCATCTCCCCACCACTACATCACAAGTGACCCACTCAGATCTCCAGAAGGAGCAAGTTGGCCTCTCCTCTCTCCCCAACCCTCCCCATCTCTGGCAGAAAAGATGCGGCTGCAACCACGTGGGAGGTGGGCTGGGGGGTGAGCGCTAGGGATGGTATTGAACACACAATGACTAGGTTTATGGGCTAATGACAATCGTCTCCCTGGTGATCCAGCGAATGCCAGTTGATCTCATAATGAGGACGAAAGGAAAAAAAAAAACTCAGGGACAAATGAAGGAGACCAAAGGAGGAAAATTGAAAAGATAAATATTCCAAGTGCTGGAAATCTCTTCTTTCGGACGACATGGGTGCCATAGCTGTTACAACGTCTGCAATCAGGACCAGGATTTGAATCCTACACTGACTGCAAGCAGCTTGTACGTTTTCCCCAGGAGCTCCAGTTTCACTCCAGCGTTCAAAACGTATCAGGGGGTGTAGGTCAATTGGGTGGCACGGGCTTGTAGGCCGAAAGGGTCCGTTACAGTGCAGTATGTTACATTCAAAAATTATCTATCGCCCAGTGATGTCCACCCTGTCTCCCTCCCCTCCACCCCCACACCCCGAGAGAACAGGCAGATCATTGAACCCCGATTGAATTGTTTTGCTAATTGGACATGGACATTGCTGACAAGACCAGACTTTCTACCACTAATTAACTCAAGTAGTTGGCAGGCTGACCTCAAATTCTACAATCCTTGTGGGGAAGGAGTGTCAGCAGGGTTAGTGGAGAGTAGACCAACCCAATGACAGTCAGCGTATGGCGATATAGAAAGGGGTGCCCCTTTGAGGGAATCCACGGGTGTTCACATCCCCAACCACTGGTGCGTGGCCCTCAGGGATTGGGAGGAGCTGTCAAAGAAACCTCGATAACTGACTACACTGAGGCCTCAGCTAATCAGTGGATCACCAGCTCAGTGAATGTCAACTTCATTTGTGGTGGATTTTGGGAACCACGTCACCTTTTTTGTAAATTCCCTGGCTGGTTTTGGGTCTGGGGTGGGGGAAGAAAGAGGGACTGCAGACAATCTACGTAAATAAGGGATTCACAGGACAAGACCAGTCTCCGATTGCAATTCAAACCTCCCAACAGGAACCAGACGGCAACAGCAGCCTGCTCTCAACTCCAGCACTCCCTCACACGTGTCTAACACGGCACTCTTCCAAGCTGGGCAGAAATTCAGGCGATTGTCTTACCTCGTTGGAAACATCTACAACCAGGTCATCGCTCTTATCGCCATCACTGTCCTAGAAAGGAGAGGAGCAGTCAGCCTTCTCAACCAAAGGAAGCTACCCTCATCTATTCTTACAGAGCAAAGGTACATGGCTGGAGGGATTGCAATACACAGCAAGTCAATTAAATCTGGTCGCCACTTCCCACACACAAGACCAAAACAGCAACCCAACCTGCCTCGAAGATGCCACTGGTTGAAGGACGATTGCAGGAAAACCAAAGGGAACTCCAACTCTTCAAAACACATCCCCCCCCCCCACAAAACCCCCCTCTCCCCCCCCCCCACAAAACCCCCCCTCTCCCCCCCCCCCACAAAACCCCCCTCTCCCCCCCCCCACAAAACCCCCCTCTCCCCCCCCCACAAAACCCCCCTCCTCCCCCCCCCCACAAACCCCCCTCTCCCACCCCCCCACAAAACCCCCCCTCTCCACCCCCCCACAAAACCCCCTCTCCCACCCCCCACAAAACCCCCCTCACCACCCCCCACAAAACCCCCCTCTCCACCCCCCACAAAACCCCCCTCTCCCACCCCCCCACAAACCCCCCTCTCCACCCCCCACAAAACCCCCCTCTCCCACCCCCCCACAAAACCCCCCTCTCCCACCCCCCCCACAAAACCCCCCTCTCCCACCCCCCCACAAAACCCCCCTCTCCCACCCCCCCACAAAACCCCCCTCTCCCCACCCCCCCACCAAAACCCCCCCCTCTCCACCCCCCCACAAAACCCCCCTCTCCACCCCCCCACAAAACCCCCCTCTCCACCCCCCCACAAAACCCCCCTCCTCCACCCCCCCACAAAACCCCCCTCTCCACCCCCCCACAAAACCCCCCTCTCCACCCCCCCACAAACCCCCCTCTCCCCCCCCACAAAACCCCCCCTCTCCCCCCCCCCACAAAACCCCCCTCCCCCCCCCACAAAACCTCCCTCTCCCCCCCCACAAAACCTCCCTCTCCCCCCCCACAAAACCTCCCTCTCCCCCCCCCACAAAACCTCCCTCTCCCCCCCCCACAAAACCTCCCTCTCCCCCCCCCACAAAACCTCCCTCTCCCCCCCCACAAAACCTCCCTCTCCCCCCCCCACAAAACCTCCCTCTCCCCCCCCACAAAACCTCCCTCTCCCCCCCCACAAAACCTCCCTCTCCCCCCCCACAAAACCCCCCTCACCCCCACAAAACACCCCTCTTCCCCCCCCACAAAACCCCCCTCTTTCCCCCCCCACAAAACCCCCCTCTTTCCCCCCCACAAAACCCCCCTCTCCCCCCCCCCACAAAACCCCCCTCTCCCCCCCCCCACAAAACCCCCCTCTCCCCCCCCCCCACAAACCCCCCTCCCCCCCCCCCCCCACAAAACCCCCCCCACCATGTGCGGACAGTGTCAGCTGGAGGTTAAATAACACTGGGAGGCTTCAGCTCAAGGACCTGGAGTGGCTGAGAGCTCGGGAGCCCTTGACCCTTCGGATGAGAGGCTTTCACCCATGAATCCACCACAAAAAACCACAATGGGTGGCTGAAGAGCTTCATGTGGACTTTGTAATTCACGAGATTTGAATTCATCCAAGTGTCACTTCAACAGCGGTAGGAGAGAGCAGGACTTACATATCTGTTCAGAGAGTCTTTCTCTTCTACCTTTCGCTTCTTCGCTTCCAGATAGTCAGAGGAGCCCCTGTTGTTCCTGTCATTCTGTCTTAGGCTCTCCGATGGTGAGACAGAATTATTCTGCAGGAGAATAAGAGAGTTTGCATAAGGTTCAAGGTACTGAAAACAAGTTTATTGTCAAGTATGTTAAATCATGGAAATTCTTTATTGCTGCAGCTCACCAAATGTTTTGTAAAATCAGATTAAAAAAACAATAAATACACAAAAATAGACAATCACTCCAGTAAAACCCCATTAGCTGGAATCCAAAGTAGTGGTTGGGGGGGGGGGGGGGGTGTTTGAGACTTTAAAGGTGATGTTCAAGTTTATTACCAGCTGTCTGCATATACACACCAGAGGAAACAGCATTTCTCCGGACCGCGCTGTGGCACGAACAGCATTTCTCCGGACCGCGCTGTGGCACGCATGCACACACTAAAATAAATATAAATTTTTTGCGTTGATTTACTTGGTTACAGGATATTGGTTATCCTTCGACTCTGGCACCTTGTCCCAGTAATTAACGGCCAATCTACCGGTTAAGGGTCCAGTGTGAAAGCTCCTTAATCAGCACAGTGTCAAGTCACGCCAGGGATGGACTGCCTCTGTAGGTTGCATCATCCTGGGGTCATCTGACACCCGTGTGCTGAATATCCCAGCGTGAAAGGGACATGGACTATCCAGGGACAAAGTAGTGACGTGCTGATGACGTTTTTTTGCGTGAGTGCAGGAATATTGAAGGAAACAAAAGATTAAAAAGAAGGTTATAAACTGGGAGGGCAGGTCCGCCATCGCTCTTTCCTACAATCCTTTATAAATTTATAAAGGTTTATATAGGTCGGCACAACAGGAGCTGAAGGGCTCATACTGCTATACATAAATCTTAATTATGTTATAATTAGGCATGATTAATTTTGCTTAAATACAAGATAATACATTGATCTTTATCTCGGCAGGTCTCTCATCGCTCGAAGCGTCATTCAGACTCACCGATGGAGGTTAGAGTTCCCTATCCCCGGGGATGCCTTGTGCTGAGCGTGAAATGATGCAGAGGACCAGTTAACAGTGGTCCAGTGTGAACGGCAAAAATAGCTTCCTGAACCGGTTCACTGAACAGCCAATCTACTGGTTAGCCAGTGCGAAATCACAGCCTGCAAGAAGCTGCTGCTTCCCAGCCTGGAGTCCTGATTTTGATGATCCCGTAACTCTCTTTGAGGGTCAAGGATGCTGCGTGTTGGATGGAAAGGGTCTTCATTGAGCCCTATAAGCAGCAATCCCTGTAAATGTTGTCAATGGAGGGAAGGGAGACCCCAGTGATCATCTCGGCCATTTTGATGATTTTTTTATGGACTTCTAGTCCGATCCCTTGCAGCCACTGTCCTGCACCAATGATGTAGCCAGACAGGACTCTCTTGCGTTGCTGTAAAATGTTGGCCCAGATGGAGCCAGCTGCCTTGCCTTCCTCCGCCTCCTGAAAGCATAGCCATCCTGATTACTGAGGTGGTGCTGTGGGCGAAAAGTTTGCCTCCCCTCCCCACCCCCATAGAGTGTGGTGGGCAGAAGGGGGCTCCCAGGGTAGTGGTGGAAGCAGATAACAATAGTGTTCAGAAGGTTTCCAGATAGACAGATGACTATGCAGGGTATGGAGGGATGTGGATCACATGCGAGAAGCAGAGCTTCAGCATAAAGTGGGCAGTATGTTCAGCACAGGCATTATGGGCAGAAGGGCCTGCCCCAGTGCTGTACTGCTCCATACTTTGACTTAAATAGGTCAAATGCAGCCAGCTGAATGAGACGAGATGGAGAGGAGATGTGGCCGTGAACCACATCACTTTGGAAAGGGGCAATGCAATCTAAAATCTGTGCTGAGCCAGCATTATCCAGCTTTTACTGCACTAGATATTTAAATAAACTCCTGATATGTGGTTGGAGGCCAGTGTATCCCAAATAGAATACTCCCATGTTGTCATGAATAAGAATTTCCAATTACATACTGCCACCAACCCCCCCCCCCCCCCCCCCACACTGAAAGCAGCGAATGAGCCACAGATTAAAAGCTAGGTTTCAACTACCAAACACTTGGGGACTTCTCAAAGCAATTCTGCTCCTTGCTGAAGGCTGGACCCGAGCAGGCTTTCATCACTGAACTCTTCAGTTAAAGGGTGAAGCCAGGCAGAGGGGGAGGGAGTTGCATTCTGCAAGCAGCAAGATTCAGACTCTATTCAACTATTCCCAAAAAAAAAACAGCTCAGCCAGCTAGCTACACAAAGAAGGCGACTTTAGCCTGGGGGCTGAACACAAGCCAACAACTTGCTAATCAGTCAGCCCTTTACACGAAACATGGGCCCCGTTTCTTTCCAAACTGCCACAGGCATAGAATCAGAGGCTTGCACTGAAAGGATCTCTCAAGAACAGCTACTGAAGGTGGAAAGGCACAAAATTAACTTGGCAGACTCCTATCTGGAGAGGGGGGTGGGGGGGGGAGGGAGGGAGGGAGGCAGGCAGACAGAGCGCGCGCAATTAGTGTCCATTTGTAATTCTCAAAAGGTTGCTACCCAGTGGGGCCAAGCTGAGTAATAAGTGTTCTTCACGACTATTCAAGCCTCCTGCGGAAGGGTTATTGGGGACTGTTCTCATCTCTTCAGTTCCAGTCAAACCAAACGAAACCTTTCTTCCCAGTCAGTGAAGCTGAGAATAGCAGAGTCAAGCAGTGAGGAATAATCAGTCAGCCCAACCTCCACAGGCACACAGCCAACTCACTAAATATTATCGATGCTTTGATAGACTCTACTCAAGAAAAACGTTTTCATTTTTATGAATGAATTGGGATCATGACCTTCTCCGAAGGATTTCTCTTAAACTGTGTGGCTTCAGCAAGTAAGGATTTTGCTGCATTTGGTACATTTTACTTGTGTATATGACAAACTCTCATTTCTCTGATTTTTTTTTTTTAAAAACCACAGAAAGGCAATATTGTTTTGAGAGGCTTTGCTGTTGAAACAGACGTTGCTTTCATCAGTATGCATTTGTTGCTCTAAAGGGCTGCCGAGCTGGAGTGAGGGTTTTGTCTCAAGTGACACCAGGAAATCAATATGATCCCAGGACACAGCTGATTGGAATGTCAACCTCCCACCAACATCCCTCAGAAAGGGCACACAAAGGCTGCTCACCCAGCCCCAAGCAGACAATAACCAAATTCCCTCTGCACTGAAGCAAGCTTCGTACCAGAGAGAGCGAGAGAGCGAGAGAGCGAGAGAGCGAGAGAGAGCGAGAGAGCGAGAGAGCGAGAGAGCGAGAGAGCGAGAGAGCGAGAGAGCGAGAGAGCGAGAGAGCGAGAGAGCGAGAGAGCGAGAGAGCGAGAGAGCGAGAGAGCGAGAGAGCGAGAGAGCGAGAGAGCGAGAGAGCGAGAGAGCGAGAGAGCGAGAGAGCGAGAGAGCGAGAGAGCGAGAGAGCGAGAGAGCGAGAGAGCGAGAGAGCGAGAGAGCGAGAGAGCGAGAGAGCGAGAGAGCGAGAGAGCGAGAGAGCGAGAGAGCGAGAGAGCGAGAGAGCGAGAGAGCGAGAGAGCGAGAGAGCGAGAGAGCGAGAGAGCGAGAGAGCGAGAGAGCGAGAGAGCGAGAGAGCGAGAGAGCGAGAGAGCGAGAGAGCGAGAGAGCGAGAGAGCGAGAGAGCGAGAGAGCGAGAGAGCGAGAGAGCGAGAGAGCGAGAGAGCGAGAGAGCGAGAGAGCGAGAGAGCGAGAGAGCGAGAGAGCGAGAGAGCGAGAGAGCGAGAGAGCGAGAGAGCGAGAGAGCGAGAGAGCGAGAGAGCGAGAGAGCGAGAGAGCGAGAGAGCGAGAGAGCGAGAGCACACACAGACAGGAGTGAGAAAAAGAGCAAGATTGAAAGAATAGAGACTTCTTTTCAGAACCCCTGAAGAACTCTGGTCAAAGTTCAACCATTTCCATACCTGTCAGATAAGGGGTCCCACAGCGTACTCATTTCCCCACTGGACAGTATTGAAGAAATGCTGATTTTTAAAACAAAAAGACATCCAACACGGTAACAGGCTATTTTGGCCCATGAGTCCATGCCACCCAATTTACACCCCATTAATCTACACTCCCATTACATTCTGAACAGTGGAAACCAGAACACCCAGGGAAAACCCACACACTCCTAACAAGACAGTGCAGGATTCAAACCGCTCCGCCAACTATGCCGCTCTTGGTTGCCCTCCAATGGCCAAGCAGCCAGTATGCCTGCAAGTCAATGGGCAAGCAGACAGCTTTACCCCCAAAGTTCCGAAGGCCTCAGCAAGCAGCACAAAGACCACGGTGGAGACCCCAACAAGGTTAATGCTGGGCACCTCCTACTCCAACACAAATCAGCATTATCGCCATCTCGACTTCACAATAGGAATATTTGAAGGAGAGATTCTTGATTACCAAGGATGTCAAAGGATACATGGAGAGGGCAGAATGGGTTGAGAGGAAAAGTAGATCAGCCATAATTTAAAATAGAAACACAGGGTTAATGTACGAAATGGCCCAATTCTGCTCCCAATATCCACAAGGCCATTTTGCCACACAAAGGAGTTTGTGTTTCATTGGTGAAAAAAATGAACAATGTCTAAAAAGAACCTTCCCCAGTGTTAAACATCTGCACTTTACCACAATAACTCGGGTTAAAAGTACAGAGTGAGCTGCATTTGGATCATAGGAATGCCCGAATGAGGACAATGTCTTCTTAATTATGGGGGGGGTGGGGGGGGGAAAAGAGATTTTTATTACTTCAGACTTGACTGAATGTATTCAGGGAGCTCACTCACACAAAACACAAGCTCACACTGGCAGTACAAGCTAGCTGAACGCTTTAAGCCTCTCTAATAAATGGCTTAGGCAGCCAGCAAATGAGCAAGCAACAATAATTCACCACTTGTATTCATGGGCTGGTCACAGACAAAAGGTATGGCAAATCCACAGCCGGTGCTGTGCACAAGATCGGTCTGTGTCCACTATAACAAAATAAATGCAGCACTAATCTGTCGATAAGACGGGATGTTTTGGAGTTAAGGCAAGGGATGGAGGGAAACAAGAAAGTTGAAAGATGCACATCCACAGTCAGGAGCTTCCTGTACATTGCAGGCAGAAATCTCAGTTGAATAAAACTCCATTTTGCCAACACATTAACTTTTCTTCCCTCCCCGCTTAAGTGAACCAGTCAGCAGAATACTTCTGAGAACAGAGGCTACTGTTGAACATGACAGACTTCCAACAGTAAACCCTTCTCTTAAGCCCCCAATCAGTAAATCGGCCGTTCAGTGTCCCGGGATAGGAATGGGGGTTTGGCCTTTCACACTAGACCACTCCTAACTCTTTCACATTGTAAGGGTCTATCCCCAGCGTTTGGTCTGTTCTACCTTTAATAGGAAGGGCCTGCAATGTAATTGCCCGTTTCACACTTGCCTGATCTCAACGCTGGCACCTGCATATGCTGGGGATTGTACTAGGGGTCAAGGCCGGCAATCCCCAGCGTGAGATGACGTCATCTGACGCCAGCGTTGAGCAGATTTTGCATTGAGCAGATTGACGTTCGATTCCTGGGATCACTGGCAAGTGTGAAAGGGGTTTCAGACAGACTCAAGTGATGAATCCATCAAACCAGAGACTAGATCAGCAATCTGTGCCCCAAGTAAGCTCCTGAAGTTTTCAGAGAGGGCTCCATTCACACGAAGGACCATCTGGCCCAATCCACAAAGAATGACCATGCCTGATGTGTGCAGAGGGAAAGTGAGCGTTGAACATTCCATATTCAACTCCTCCAATCCCTCTCCACATTCTCTTCCATTTACAACCTTCCAACATCAGGCAGCAATCCCTCCCTTCAGAAAAAGGAACTCAAAATCTATCCAAATCCTAAACCAAGCCTACTAAACCCAGGATTACCATGTCAATAATTCTTTTAGCTCATGTGGAATCAGCAAAACTCAGCAGTACTGGACCAAGCCTCTGCATAGAAACAAACATCTGTTTCCCGATCCAGGGAAATAGCCGAGGAGATGTCTAATTATCTGACAGTAAAAAGTGGGGAAGCGATTGGGTAGGGGTACCCTTACTAGGGGGCCATAGGAAGGAAAAAGCAGTCAAAGGGGAATATTGAGGAGTCCCAACCTGTGTTTCCCTCCTCCAGTAATGAGCAATATCAAAAAGTCGCACTAACCAACTGGCAACTACACAAGAAACTCTCCTCATCAAGCAGTGAGCACTTGCTCAGAGAGATGGAGAGGGAGAAGTGAAGGAGAGGAAAACTCGGGTGGATCAGGAAAGACTTGGCCACAAGCTCACTCCGCGCACTCCCCACTGACCTACAAACCGAGATTTTTGTCTCGCAACATTCACAGGAATAGTTGTGAACAGGACACTTCTGTCGGGTTGTGAAGCTTGTGATAAGAGTGGATGGACTCTACAAAGTCTCTGAGAGTTGAAAAGAAAGAGCGTCGGATAAGAGTGTGTGTGGTGCTTGTTTAGGGGTTGAAAGGAGACCAGGAGGAAAGATCGTTGAAACACTAAAAGCCAATAATCAAGACGGGAGCGATTCAGCACTCACCACGCTCGAATCCCTCTCTGACAGCACAGTTCAACATCACCAGTCAGGAATCAGCCATCGGAGGGAGAAGGAAAACGTAGCCATTAGAATAGTCAAACACAGTACAGCAGGTCATACAATTAATATAACGGGCCCAGGGGCTGGTAGTGTCAACTCCAATAAATATTAAAAAAAAACAGCATCACATGACCTGCCACTGGCTCATCTTTCACGTGAACTCACCAATCAGAAAATGAAGAGTGTTATCCAAATGGACAATTCTTCACAGGCAAGTGAAGAAACAGTTATGGGCCCTTCTCTAACCTCATTTTAAAAACAAAAAGTGAAAAATAAACTTCCCACCTTGAGCATTGGGTTGGCTGAAGAGTTGAGTGTCCAACAGCTGAGTTGGTGGCGGCATCCACTCAATGGACATTGCTTCCAAACTCAGAGGCTGGAGAGCAACCTCCCCCTCCTCTCCCCTCACAGATACACAATCAAGCAGACTACAATGAGGTCAACGGGCATAGCGTCCTGTCTCAGAGACCACAATAGACAAGAGGAGAGCAGCCTGCCCCTCTGCTATGCCCTCCCCACATCACCATCAGACAACTCTGCGAGGTGCTGGGTTGTGCTGCAACCCCCTTACTGACATGCAGGAGGCAACGCACCTGGTTTGAATCGGGGGTCCCCAGCTTGCTCAAACCCAAGGGGAAATCCTCCAGCGATTTGCCAGAGGCCTTCCTCACCTCGATGGTCCAGCTCGTGGTGGTTCTTCTCGTCTTTCACCGACAGCTGGGCCTGGCTGCCCAGGGCACTGGAGAGCGCCAGAAGTCCAGAGGTGCTCCCGGTGACAGGGGGGATTCCAGGTGGCTGCAGACCGGAGGGGTGGGGTGGCATTTGGACAGGAGCATGGGTGTGGGAGAGGTGCTGGGCCTGGAGCTGCTGCTGCTGTGGAGAAATCAATGGGACACGTGATGGAAGGAGATCGGGAGAGAGATTATGGTAAAAGCAAAGCAAAAAGTACGATGGAGGTAAGGGGGGGAGGGGGAGAGAGAGGGAGAGAGAGAATAAGAAGACCGTGAGAAGTTTGCAGTGGGCCATTCACACAGAAACAAGCCTCACAGCCGTGCCCTGCGAGAGAAGAGCAAAAATTCCACAAGGAAAGGTTAATTATTCAGATCCGAATCAAAGATTAACCACCAAGTTGGGACAGCAACAAACACATGGCATTGAAGGTTTGGACTCCTGCTGTTTCAGGCCGAGGACCATGGTAGTCTTTTGATCAAAATGCCACTCCCCCAACCAAAGGTAGGAGGGGAAGAGGTCAGTGTTGGCTCTAATATTTAGCTGGGAATGGTGTGATAGAGGGATGGAAGTGGAGGGGGGGTGGGGGAAGACAAAAGCCAAAGTGTTGGCCAACCAGTTCAGCCCAACACCGAGTGAGTAGGAACACCCACCCTACTGCTCCAAAGATCAAGGCTGCCATCCCTACCATTGCCACCTCTGCTAAGGCATTGCAGACCAGGGAACATGGTCATGAGGAACTCCCCCTGCCTGATCTCCCCCTCCCTTTGTCTGCCTCCACTGATCACTCTCCTTCCCCTAGCTCTAACATCTGCTTTGTCACTAGGCCCCATCCTTCACTCTCTCCTTGGTCCACTCACTGACCCCTTCTCTTCAATACTGCCCAACTCCCCTCTCCTTTCCCAGTCCTGGAAGAGGACTTCAACACTGCTGGTCCAGATTCCTTCTGACCGCCTGTTCATTTGCCATGCTCCTCCCAATATCTGCAGCCATGACATCATGAGTTTGAACTTGAGGCAATTTTAAATAAAATCCAGACATGAACACAACATGTCTCCAGCCAAAAAACATTCAAAGCAGAATCTATACACTTGATCTTTAAGCCACAAAAAGCAAACTCTGATACAGGATCCACAACAGAGCCCCAACCAACAGGGGTGCCAAGTTAAAACAACTTCCTGATTCAACCTGACAAGGTAGTGCATTGGCAGGAGCACCTGGATATCACAGCATCCCCTGGGATTACTTGGGATACAGCCTTTCAAATGGTTGATAAAATCTGATTCCAAGTCAATGCAATCTTCACCTCTTGCCCCAGGTTACTGGTGAATGGAATCTGGCGACCCAGGGGATTGGTGTGTAGACAAGGGGGAATGAAAATGGAACAGTGGGTCTTTTCCTGTCAATCACTGCATTCAAAAGCTTAAAATAATAACACTAGACAACAAAGATTTTGCTTCCTGAACATTTTGGGTGTACATTATGAATTTTGGGCGGCTGATTATGGAAATCATCTTAAAAAATTCTCATCAAATACCACTATTTTTAAAGATTATAATCTACTTATGTGGTTTTCTGTCATGTTTCAAGTCAACTAGTATATTCCACACAAAGCAAGCTGTTTTGGTCAGTCCAAGCCTGCCTGGGAATGCACTCAGTGCAGGTACTATGCAAATGTTGGCTTAGGCCTGGTCGTGCTTAGTCAGGATAGATGCAGACAGGCTATAAAAGCAGCTCACATATACAGATGCTGTGCATTACTTTGCTTATACTGTAGATTGACCACATGTTGATGCACATGTCCTTCAGGCAATAGCATTGTGAGTGTACTTGACAATTGCAAGTCTTCAGGAAGACTTTGTACAACAGAAATGTCTTGTTAATGTCACCACAGCTGCGATGCATTCAGTTATATATGTGGTGAGTACACACTCAAGGCTCAAAGATGCAGCATGACTGCACTAATTAAGAAGGCCCACGAGCTCTACTTCAGTTGGAAAATTGGTGACCAAGACAAACCCTGGGCTCCTCACATTGTTGTGCAACATGTGCAGTCAACCTGAGAGCTTGGCTTAGCATCATTATGTAATTAAACATGCCACATTCAATAAAAGTTAATTGAATGTTTCTCCATCTTTCTACGTGATACAGCAAATTGGAAATTTTCTTTGCATTCAGCTTGAAGTTGTCTATCAGAATCCTCAATTTTTCTTTCAGGAAGCAAGCTTTTTGGGGAAAAAATTGCTGTCAGTGTTATTGAGCACAGATTCAGTGCACTGTGACTGCCCTGATTCATCGAAGGTGCCCATTCCTTTTATCCATTGGCCAGGAAATGCTGGTCCTTTTAGAAATTGCCTAATTCTTTTTGGAAAGTTCCCATTAATCCTGATCCCACTAACCTCTTAGCAAACAGACCCAGATAGAAACTGATTGCCTGAACTTGCTTCCTTCAACAGATCACATCCAATCTACATTCTCTCGCAATTTCAATAATTTATGGGAGATGGGCCTAGCCTAAATTAGTCTTCCCATTGGCCTGAAGTGGCAGTGATCAGCTGGAATCCTGAGGTGGCTCTCCAACAGTCCTCAAGGGGGAAAGGATGTTAATTTTATACGTGGAAGCAGCTTTTTGGCTCCAGGATTCCAAATGCCCCACAAAATATCTGTGACCTCTCCCCAAAGGAGAAATCAATCAATTTTCACCCTGAACTGCATGGCTAAGCATTAAAAGAGGCAGAACCTTAATCAGAGCAGCAAGATCACAGCCAGGGTCCTCAAGTCTCGAAAACAGGGCCCCTTCCCAAAGTGTGGAGGGTCCATCTCTCTCTTTGGATGCTGCCTGACTCACCGAGTCCCTCCAGCTCATGGATTCCCCAAGGCAGCAGCTCCTGCATTTCTCTGCCCTTGCTAGTTTGGATGTTATACACAAATTGGGGGAGACAAGCCAGACACGCTTCTGATCACATACATAGTCCCCAGCATGGACTGGGTGCATATCTGGCTCTCTGGACTATCTAAGACAGTGGTTCTCAACTCCCTACCCCCCCTCCCCACCTTCAGTAATCCCTTACTAACCACAGAGCACCTATGGCATGGGCAATCTGTGGCTGGCAAGGGATTATTTAAGGTGGAATGAGTGGGGAAAAAATGTTGAGAACACTAATCTAAGGAATTCAAGAATAAAGTTTCCATTTCCTGGGCACCAACAAGAGTTAAACAAGGGGATTGAACAAAAAAGGCACTTTAAAAAAACAAAACGTCTGCTGGTTGGCTATTGGTCTAAAATACAGTTTAGGTAGCTGGGAATGGACAAGTTTATTTACTCTGTGGTCAAGAGCTGATGAAGCAATTTTTAAAAAATTATTGTGAACTGGAACTCCCACTGTTGTGTCAGAGATTGGTGACACTAAATCAGAAACAATGGGGACGAGAGAGCTCTCAGTATTTAAGGCTCAGTTTAGTACAGTACATTTCCCCGTACCCCAAGTTCAGTTAACCAAAAAGTTCAATTATCCAAACATTTTTTTTTCTTGACCCCCAGAGGCGACACGACATCACAAGTTGAAAAAGATTTCACCTGACGTGCTCATGTGGGCCTCTGACTCACTGTTAGCGCCATTTTGAATCCAACAGAGCTCTTGTGTATTGTACAACAGCAAAACATCCACCAGATAACACTGCCGACATTGTCTTTAGGTAAGAATTAAACACTATTTCATGCTTGAAAAGCCTTCTGTTGTTTTTTTTTAAAAATAAATAAATAGATTTTTTTTAAAATATATAAAAATCGCTGACAGAAGTATTCTTAACCAAAAAAATCCAGTTAACCAAAAAACATCCAGTGGCAAGCTTTTCAGATAATGGGGAAACGTACTGTATAAAGGCCTGTAGTGGGAATTTCCCCAAAAAGGAATTGGACAACTGCTAAAACTGGCCACATTTCCAGGCCAATGGAAGGAGGAGCAGGAGAGTGAGGCACGAGCACCTTCGATGAGTCAGGTCCAAAGTTTGATTCAGGTAACTTCAGCAGATGTGGGCTGCTCCAGGACTTCATTTTTCACCCAGGTGATGCAAAGGCAAACCTTCAAATCTCCAATGGGATTTACCCACTCCATCTAGGCTAGATTTTTTTGGGTTTCAGGGGGGAGGGGGGGAAATAGGGAGATGGAACACCAATGGCCCTAGATCAAGTCAGATGGTTAGGAGCAAAGTTAACATTTTCCTGGACAATTGGCAGATGACGATCGCACGACAGCTTTCTCTCTCCAGCATAAACCCCTAATCAGAGATGCTTCCCTAAAACATCGCAGAGACACAAGATGAAGGGAGACACACACAGGACAGGAAGCAAACCCAGAATCTGACCAGGCAGGAAGAGCTGAGACAATAGACAACTGAACACATGCATGCTTCACTTACACTCCAGATGCTAGTGAATCTACAGGTTCCCCCACAGCATCAAAAAACACCCCTGGCTGACCATCCCTTACAAAGCAAGGTCACTAAACCCTAGGGCAATTGACAAGGCAGATCCAAGGACACTGAACAGAAATCTTCCCACTGGTTTTGTGCTTTGGTTCCAATCGAGTTCCAGAAATTGTATTGGGAAAGGGATTGAACATGGAACTAGCCCTTCCTGGAGGGAAAACTGTGATGGACATCATGCTTCACTCAAAGGGAGCAGCTAATTCAGCTGGCACTAGCGAGGGGTAGGTGGGGAGTTTTGGGAGGGGAAATGCAGGACAGGGATAGTGTGGGTGTTTGCTGAGGGATTTTTGTCCCTTTAAAAATTGCTCGCCAACAAGTAGTGTTTGGAAGCTGTGGGCTCAGCGTAAGCGGCAAGACCTGCGCGCATGCACAATTGGCGCACAGAAGCAGTGAATCACAGCGATGGCATGCTGGAGACATGGCAGAGAGTGTGAGAGAGATCGATCAGAAGGGAGGGACTAACCATGAGTGGTGGGTAGATAGCGTGGTGCTGCTGGGAATGAAAAGAGAAAAGATTTCAGACGTTACATTTTTAAAACTTCACTCCCACCGTCTCCATCCCGTCTTCCCCATTACAAAACATTTAAAACAAAGATAAAGCCAGACACAGAGGCATTGAATAATCAAATTAACCAAATTTCCCCTTCTCCAATGTTCACTCAATGCAGCAATGTCAGTAGAGCAACAGCCGGAATTCATTAGCTTCACATCCGACCCCCGACTCTCCCACACGCTGTCCTCACAGAGACCAGTGGCCCTTCCAGGCTGCACAATAAATGAGCACCCATAAGAATGCCCGCAAAGCCGTACGTGACCAGCCAGAACCCACGGACCCACCTGCTGCTTATATCTATCAGAAATGCTTCATCACCAAAACCAAGGAGCTGATTGTTGACTTCAAGAAGTGGTGGGGGGGGGGGAAAAAAAAAAGAGGTGGAGAGGGTGAGCAAATTTAAGTTCTTGGGAGTCACCATCTTGAAGGATCTTCCTAGACCCAACACACCAATGGCATCGTGAAGAGAGCGCCTCTACTTCCTCAGCTTGTGGAGGTTTGGTATGACACCAGAAACCCTGGCAAATTTCTACCGAGGTGTGGTGGAAAGAGTGCTGAGCGGCTGCATCACTGTCTGGTGTGGGGACACCAATATCCTGAGCGTAAAGCTCTGCAAAAGGTAGTGGACACAGCCCAGAACACCATGGGTAAAACCCTCCACATCATCGATAACATCTACTGGGAATGCTGCCGTCAGAGAGCAGCAGCAATCAAGGATCCATCAAGGAGCATAGAAGAATGAGGGGAGATTTGATGGAGGTTTACAAGATTGAGAGGTAGAGACAGAGTAGGCTTTATCCACTTAGATTGGGGGAGATAAATATGAGAGATTATAGTTTTAACTGAAAGGGGAACGATTTATGGGTACATGGTGGGGGGTGAGGAGGAGTTCTTCAGTCAGACTGGGGGTGGGAGTGGGGAATAAGCTGTCATCCAATGCATTGAATGTGGGCTCAATCTTAAGTTTTAAGAATAAATTGGATAGATACATAGAGGGGAGAGGTCTGGAGGATTATGGAATGGGAATGAATAGTGATCAGCACAGACTAGAGGGGCTGAATGGCCTGTTTTCTGAGCTGCAGTGTTCTATGGTTCGTACCACCCAGCACACACACTGTTTTTGCTGCTACCACCAGGAAAGAGGTCTTGGGGCCAAAAAACTCGCACCACCAGGTTCAGGAACAGCTGCTCCCCCTCCACCATTAAACTCCTCAACATCAAACTCAATCAGGACTTACTTTTAAGGATTCTTACTTTTGCACTTCATGGATTTTTCAATAATGAACCATAGAAACAACTTTACAAAATAAAAAATGCAAGAAAAAAGTAGTGGTTTACACTGTGATGCTGCCACAAAACAATAAATTTGGTGGCATTAACGACAAAACAATGATTTTGATTCGCTCCAACTCTCTTGCAGTTTACATTTCACTTTGTTTATATGTGTGCACGGTGGACAGTATTTTTGCACTACCATTAAGTACAATTCCACCTCGCCTGCAGGAAAAAAGAATCTCAAGATTGTATGAGGTGTCATGCCATGTACTCGGACAATAAATCTGAAAATCTATCTTCTTGTACAAGGTACTGTTTGGCCCAAAGAATGTTACTGGATCTGGTGATCACAGTAATGAGCCTCTCAGCCGGTGTGGATGGGAGCACATGGAGCTCTCACCACAAAGCCCGGATGCAGCGACTGAGGATCACAGGGCCAATTCTCAATCAAGGAATGAGCCTCTCAGCCAGTGTAGATGGGAGTACATGGACAATTCTCAGCAAAACCCCCTGATGGACCTCTTCCTCCTCCAAGTCCTCCTGCCCCTTGAGCTTATCCAGCTTTCCCTCTAGACCCCAACCAATAGTCCCTCGCTACTCACAGGAAGAGACTCCTCACTGGGTTTATTAGTTCACTCATGGAGACATCTCTCCAATTCCACAATTTTAATGAGCTTGTCAGTCACTCCAGGGTCATACCCATCATTCAGCAAGTCTCACACACAAAACTACTCAAGGTCTTTTGTAATAACCAGCAAAGATAAAGAAAAAAAGCATCCAGGAGCACAGAAACAGAGACCATGGCCAATCCCATGAGTAGCACGGCCTCAGGTTCCTAACCCCAGAGGGTCTCTTCAGCTCATTGAAACTGCTCCAACCATCCATCACCCATTTACACTGACTCCATGTTTTAAACCAGGGCGACGGGCCGCTCTGAGATCCCATTGAACCCTGGCACACTGGTTTACCGAACAAATTGGCCCTTTTGGCTGGCCCACCTGGAGCCCATAACCCATTTATGCTGAGCTTGTGATCTGTGTTTGCAAAGAGCTGAACTACACAAAAAGTCTGCAGGCTGTTGAGGGCAGACATGTCTCGACAACATTCTCCTTGCAACCTGACCCAAAACAACAGAGAAGATGATTTGAGCAAAGGACAGAACCTCTGTCATCCTAAATTTAAATGGTGGACCATCTCAGCCCCATCCTAAAAGAGATCCCTCTGCATTCCACCCCTTGTGAAAGCTGACAGCAACACATTCTCGCACTCCCACCCCAGCACACATCTGGCCCTGCACTGCTCACCTAGGCTGGTGAACACCCTCTGCCTCTGGCCATTCAGCCCCCTGAGCTTGTGCCAGCATTCAACAAGACCATGTCCCAGATCCCTCCCCTGGTTGCTTTCCCAGATTACTCAGTCCTCCAGAAGGCAAGAAGCCCAAAGCTGCCTGAAACTGGGAGCAGCTTCACACCCCAGTTCTAACCATCAATCCCAAGGTGGTCCTCACTGGGATTAAGAGCCCCTATCCACCAACCCTTCACTCCTCTCCTGGAGGATGACACGTGGTCATTCAGCCCATCTGGTCGACCCCATTCATTCCCTCCTACAGTCCTCCCCCATCAGGACCTGACCCTCTGTGCCAATTACCCACTCTGATGGCAGACTTACCAAGCAACATCTCTGCATTCTTTCCACCAAATCAGTCTCCACAAAACTAGGATGGACACCATCCACACCCAGTGTTCATTGGCATTTGCGCCCCCCCCACAATACAATCACCCCTGCTGCTTGTGCAATATCAATGCTGAATGCTTCCTTGCTGATTGGTTGGAAGAATGGGCCACTCAAATAGAACCCCAATCAGAAGGCAGCTCCATTTCACTCCACAGGTCCACGTGCCCCTCTGTTATTCACAAGCAAGCTTCCATTGCATTCTCCGCGAATCTTTTTCTGAACCCCCCTCCAGCCTTCGAGGGCAAAGAGGCCAGAACTCTGGCCCGATGACGGGGACATAGCTTGATGGCTTCTGCCCACACCAGGGTCCAACTGCTTGCTACCCAGACCTTTGGCCTGGGTCAACAATAGAGTTCCAAAGCTCAGCCATGGGGAAGGGCTACTTTCAGCAAAGGTCAATGGAATTGTAATGCAGTGCAATGTCAACTGAGCCCTATGGAGAGCAGAAAGGAGCTCAGGCAACTGAATGGGTCGGAGGGAGAAAATTGTCAACATTTCAGGCCAGAAGCCTTCACTGTTGGAGTTGACCAGCATAATGAGTACAGAGTGGACAGCAGGGGATTGGCCAACCAGGGAGGGGTGAAGAATGATGGACAGAGACATTTGAATGGCAGGTTCCAGAGGGAGAGACAAGAGAAGTGGGTCAAGTGGAGAAAGAGCGGTCAAACCATGTGGAATGGGGAGGGAAATGGAGACAAAGGCTGCCAGTGCTGGAATCCAGCGTGAAGAGAAGGGGACAACAGTGATGCATCTAAAGCCATTAGGGGGGGGGGGAGGTGAAGGGCAGATGGACCCAGATAGAAATGAAAGGGTAGGAGCAAGTGGTTAGAATACTCACAGGGAAATAGTCATGGAAGAAGGTCGAACCAGAGAGGGGGGGGGAAGAACGGAAACTGCCACAGAGATGAAGGGACTGGGGCTCTAATAGTAATTCCAATTCAAAACACGCCAACAACAAAACACGGACTAAATTGCTCGAGTACAACATTTAACAGTTCCCCGCAAGGCGACAATCTCTCTACATCAACAGACTTCACTCTCGATTTCCTGCATGTTGATAGCTTAATTTACTGAGTGAATTATTTGCTTCAACCAGCCAAGCACTTTTACTTGTCCAGATCAGTCCCTATCACCAAGTATCTGCTGCTCATTATCCACCTCAAGTTACAGGCATCTGCATTCACTTTGTGTTTGTCGAGAGCAGTGAGCAAACCTTGGCAACATCTCTGATCTCTTGCCACTCACTTTATAACTCTTTTTTTGTTGAATCGCAACGGGGTGGGCTCTCGTTAGCCCACAGGGGGATTCCTGTTGGATGCAAAATGTGCTCCAGGTTACCAACAGCAATCGAGTCACCAGTGACCCAGCAGAGGCTGCAGACACCAGACCCAAGGTGGAGGGGCAGCCAGCCCAAACAGTCTTGGAGACAGCAGGGATCAAAGATTAACCTCTGTGAATGAGGAACAGAGGCTTCCTTTCTCTGCCTGTGACCAGAGTCCAATTCCACCTTGAAAGTTGTGGATTCAGATTTGTGGTATTCAATAAACCTGGAACAGGATATTACCACCAGCAAATGACCTTGAAATTTGCAAAAGAAAATCATCCTGTTCACCAACATCCTCATCATGAGGGAGTCTGCCATCCTCAGCGTCAGGCCTGTACAAGATTCCAGACCCGTTCAACTGCTCAGTGCACAGGCAGTGAGGGAAATAGTTCGCCAGCCTTGCCAGGAAATTCTTAACCAGCAAACAAAAAGGGAAAAAGGTACAGGTGAGGGAAGTAACAGCAGCTCCAAAAGAAGATTTCATTCAACACTTCATTGGCTGGTTGTTCAGCGTCAGCCAAGCCAATCACAAGGAAGTCTTGGATTTTCAGTGGCCATGAGACTTTATTGACATATGAGGTGACCAATAAGGGGGCTGTGTGGAGGAAAATGACAATACAGGAAATTTCAAGATTTTGCAGTTCAGATCTTCACTGAACAGGGCAACTCAAACCAACCAGCCTCTCATGTAAACCAAGATTTACAAGATGGTGCCATAGACCACAACAGATATCCAATGCTCTTCCAGAACAGGAGGAACCCCAGAATCTTAACCTGCAACTCACTGATCACCCTACCACCTCCAAACACACTCCATGCTTTCAAGATTACCACCCTGGGCTCCACTGCCCCCACCTCATCAATTTCAACATGACAACAGCTGCCATCAATCTGAACTGAAATAAAGGGCTTAGTCAAGACCCAATGGCAAGGCTCTCAGGGTGTCAATAGCTCAAAGGACATGGAGGACCAAAGAGATTTCCAGAGGTCACTAAATATACAAAAGGTAGATCAACCAGGATCGAACAATGGATCATATAATCACACAATGCATTTTAGGTCAACTCCCTCTGGGAAGGACAGACACAGCTTGGCTCCTGCCTTAAGTAGAGATGGTTGGGGTGCTGCTTAGGCCATCCCCACAAAGCTGCATCAGTGAGGAGCCTGAATCTTGTAAATGTGGAGACCTCGTATCTAAAAACTGTTTTCTTCGTCCACCTTTCCACCCAAAGTGAATCTGCACACTCTTTCCAACTCTCACAAAAGAACAAAAACCAAGATCCTCAGCTAATAATCATCTTCCTCAAACTCAACAGGACGCTGAACCCATACGGTGACTAAACACGATCTCAGCAGGTCGAGCAGCATCAGTGGAAGGAAGAGAATGGTCAATGCTTCTGGACTCCCTTTCTCCTACGGATGCTCTCAGCAGCGGGTGTGGTTCATTTCAAATTCGAGCATCTGGGGTCTCCTGCGTGCCCCGACTGAGATGGGCTTCCACATCATCGACATGCACTCCAATTTCTGGCACAATCTAATTCAATCTTCCATCAAGTGCATAAACGACAGTCACTTCCACTACGAGATGAACCATGCACACATTTTTTTTTTTTTTTTTTTAAAGCAACTTTAAAGTACCGTTACATTTGAAACCACATTACTGGAGGGGGACAAAACAAACTGATGCTGCCAGATCATGCAGATGGTCACCTGGCCTACAAAGAAGACCACCACTCAAGAGACAACTACCAATGGCAGAGAGAGGGGGGGAGAAAGGACTCGCTCAAGGGGTTGGACTTTAATTCCCCTGCTGCAGTCAGCAGAGCTTTCTCCTCATTGGTCAAGAAATCAATGAAGAGGTGGGAGAAAGGCTTGAGAAGCAGTTCAAGTGAACACAAGAAATAGGTGCAGGAGTCTGCTATCTGGCTCATCAGGCCTTCTCCACCATTCAATGAGATCATGGCTGTTCTGATGATAGGCTCATCTCCACTTTCCTTCATCTCACATCCCTCCACTTCCTTTCTATGTAAAAAAAAATTTATTCAATACATTTACTGAGGTCACCTCCACTGCATCAATAGGCAGCAATTTCCAGATTCACCTTTTGTACAAATTGTACCTTTTCCTCTGGGAAAAGCAGTTCCTCCTCTTGTCCATCCTAAATCTACTACCCTGAATCTTGAGGCTATGTTTCCCTGTTTTAGTCTCCCCTCCAATGGAAACAACATACCTACTTCTATCTTTTCCATGCCTTTCATAATTTTATGTTCTCGAAGATCCCCTCTCATTCTTCTAAATTCAAGCGTGTACAGACCCAGATGACTCGATCTCTCCTCAGACTAACCTCTTCATCTCTGGAATCAACCTGGTGAACCTGCTCTGCGCTGCCTCCAAAGCCAGTCCATCCTTCCTCATGTAAGGAGACCAGAACTGCACGCAGTTCTCCAGATGCTGCCTCATCAGTTCCTCATACAGTTACAGCAGAACCTCCCTGCTCCTAAATTCCTCCCTCTAGCAATGGCCCACCTTCAATAGCCTGTTGCAACTGTAAACCAACCTTTTGCGATTCATGCACAAGCACTCCAAGTCCTTTTGCATGGCAGCAGGCTGCAATCACTTACCGTTTAAATAATAGTCTGATCTTCTATTTTTTCCTTCCAAAGTGGATAACCTCACATTTACCAACGCGGTACTCCATCTGCCAGACCCTTGCCCACTCACTTATCCTATCTACATCTCTCTCCAGAATCTCCATATCCTCTGCACTATTTGCTTTACCAAACGAAAGGCCTTCAGGTTCACTCCTGGATTTGGCCGAACAACGTTTTCTCAACCAGCACAAACACGATGGGCCAAATGACCTCCTTCTGGGTCCTTAATCATCTCAGATTTCTAGGATTCTGTGAAAATCAACAGCAGTAGGACCCCAGGAGCAGATCGCAGGACAACATCCAGACTACTTTGTTTGCAGCACAGGTACTTCTCAGCTCTGAAAATAGTTTTTTTTTAAAAAAAGCTCTTTGAGCAAGTTTTAGGAACAAAACTTAAAACCTCTTGTTGTTCAGTAACATCACCAGATACAATACAACTTGCCCCTGCCTTGGAGAGAGACAAAGTTACTGACCCAAGAGGCGAATGGGTCAGAGCTCTCAAATATTTAAAAAAAAAGCAAATTACATTCAAAAAGCTTGGCCTTGGAGGACAAAAAACTGCACAAATACCCACCATATAATACCTTTTCACAGTTTCCAGTACAGCTGCCACATATTGTGAAAGGATTGTCTTACATGTCAGCCTGCTGATCACATCTGGGAGTGTGGGTTACAGAGCAGATTATTTGAAAGCCGGGGTTTTTTTTTTGCATGTTTCACACAAGCGTGGGCGAGAGAGTACGGCATGTAAAAAAAAATTAAAAGATCAGCGAAGAAAGGGGAGGAAATCAAAAGGTGCGCTCCGTAGGGGTAAATGTTCACCGCATCGCCTTCCACGGTGAAGGCCACAGGAAGCACACAGGAGAGATCAGCAACAGATGTGAGGCATTTTAATCCCAACTACCAGGTCTTTTTAAAAACCAGATCGAAATTCTCTCAAATCAACCGCTTCAGTGGAGAAGGTTTAAGGTGGGTGTCCGTCACACCACTGTGGGTCATTAGGTTCAGCGGAAGGACAAAGTGAATTGGCATGATTAATGCTGCAACTTAAACAGACCACCAGAGACATCTTCTAGCGCGGATTTGGTTTGGGGGGGGGGAAAGAAGAGGTGTAACCACCACCTCCCTCAACATTTAAAGCGCTCTCTAAAAGACAAAAACGCTCGTACTTTATCAAATGTGCACGGGGCGGTCAAGCGCAGAACCACAGCAGAGGTTCCCCCTGATTGCCCGTAATTCTAGGCTTGCAATAGTTTATCAGACAGGCTGATTGAATGGCTGGCTTGTTAATGACAGCTCGACAACCCTATTCAGTCAGATTCGAGGAAGCGATTACCTCGAAAATGGGGGTCACAGGCCTAACTCATTTGCTTTAATTGAATCCCAATATCTCCCTCCAGCTGCTACAACCTGCAGACTGGCCAATAAAACAGCACTGAAAATAAAAGGCCAGTCAAACTATTCTTTCGCCTCCTACACATCTCGCTGCAACAGGGGAAAGAAACCTTTAACATGCATTAAGAGCTCTCCAGAAAGAGCTGAGGCTATTGATTCTTTATCTTCAGAATCAGAAAAAGAATTGTAAAGAGTTGATCAAATCATACTTGGAGCAGAAGGCCAACATGAAACACATTTGTCATTAGGCCTTAGACTAGCTCAGAATGCCCATGACAGTTTCCTCCACTGTACAAATCTCCAATCCTTAGTGAATAATGTCATCTTTTATTTATAAAAACTGTTCCTTCCCCCTCACACCCCCCCCCCACCCCCGACTAATAACACACACAAGTCTTTGCACACCAAATGCATCACTGTCGCATCACAAACCAAACTGATCATTGGGTGCGCTCAACAGTAATTTAACCCAATTAATTTCTATGGCAACTTGCATCAAAACACAACATTGTAGGAGCCGGTTGTGCATTCACACAGTCAGAAAGGGTGGTGGATGGGAACGCCGTCACCAAGCCTGCTGATCAGGCAAACTGTTGAGTCTTTAAGGAAGTGCTAGAGGCAAAATCAGTTGCAGCCTTGCCATCTGGAAGAGAGCTCCCGAACTCCATGACCCAACATGTGCTGCAGAATGAGCAAGTTGGTCCAGTGCTGAAATGTGGAGACTGAGGGAGCAATCACGTGGACAGCCAAACTGAACCCACGTCGTTACTGATAGAAACCCATGATTACACATGTGCATTAAGGCTAGCAAATAAAATATCAGTGGCCAGCATTTCTGCCCTACATAAAATCATCTTTACTTAATGTCATTATCAAACCTTCTAATCTCCCAAGTATATAGTTACAGTATCTTCAGGGAGCCGGCAGAGGACCAGTTTGGAGCTTAGTTGACTTGGAGGTTGGAGTTACTTTCCACTCCAGGAAAAGGAGACATCTCGCAACATTCCCCAAAGTCCTGCTAGCAGAGGCAGAGAGGAATTTAACCCTTTGGGCTCCAGCCATTTTTAACCTGTCATAATATATATGCTGGACTTGGTCCATAAGTGAACCTTTACAGTACAAACACCAGTATGAACTAGCTGGTAGTCGGGTACAAAAAAAAATCAGTCCCTGAACACCAGGATACCGAGTAGATGCGCATGTTGGTAGCCCTGGAAAACTGGGACACGGAGTCCAAAGCGTTAAATTCTCCAGCCATGGAGCACACACCCCCAAAGTCCTCAGCAGATGCAAACTTGTGTCTCTCACTTCAAATTGTACCTTTACTTTGGATAATTAAGAGTGGGGGTGGAATCCTTCTTTCATCATTTCTTACCTTGAGCACATCTGGGTACACCTATAGAGGGGGTGGAAAACATGCACCAGAATATTGTAAAAACACAATACTGGAGGAAATCAAACAGTGTTCTTTACATCGCAAAGATACACAATCAAAGTTTCGGGATCAGCCCTTCATCAAGGTATGAGCAAAATGTGGGCAGGCATACAAACATTTTGTCCTGCCAATATTTTGCTCACATCTTCAAGCCCAAAAAGTTGGTGATGTATCTTTAGCTTTACTGTAGAAAGGACACTGCTTGACCTACTGAGTTTCTCCAGCTTTGTGTCTGCAGACTTTCAGGTTTTACTCCTCTCTTCACCAGAATATTGCCTGGACCCTGGGCAACAACACAAGAGGAGAGATCACGCAGACCAGACAAGTTGGGGGTGGGGGAAAACAATGGAGAAATGGAAGGTTGGAGATAATGTGAAGAAAACCCCATGGAAGTTAAAGTCAAATCTTCAGGCCAGGCCCTTCAGGAATGGGGAAAACACTTCCCTGTTCAAAGGATGGGGGGAGGGGGGGGCAAATATGGAGCTTCTTGCAAACAGCTGTTGATGACAGGACAATTCATAATATACATGATTAAAGGCAAGGGTAAAGCATGGCACAAAGCACTTACAAGTCAGATGGAGTTTGACTCCGGGACTGGAGAGAAAGAGTCAAAGACGAGAGGCTGCTCTTCTCCAAGTTGTTGGCAGGGAGAAACAACTGGAAAGAGAGGAACCTTTAACAGCAACGACTCCGCACAGAGATCAAGGCTCCCTTCAGCACACAGCCCACCGTGTGTGCCGAGAGTAGCCCAGAACAAGCACACAATCCGCCACAGGTAGGCTTCAACAGGCAGCTAGCTCAGTGACAGCCTGCGAAGGAGCAGTTTTTGCCAGTACGCTGCACCCTTATCACTCCTAGCCAATTCCTTAAAGATCACCTTTGAAAAACATTAATAAGAACCACCATCCTTTCAAAAAGGTGACTGCAAACCAGTCCTCTAAATGTTAAGTAAAAAGAAGGTGTACACACTGTGAGAGGCAGATTGGGAACTCCACGTACCCCGATGATCGAATTTAGTTCCGTCATAGTCACTTGCTTGGCACGTTCAACCGCTTGAGCTACTTGCTGCTGGTGCTGAGGGACAAGGAGTGGACGAGACAAAGAAAACATTAAACACCACCCACAAACTCACAGACAACTTTGCCTTCAGAGACCAGCCGGAGAACCAGAAAAGTGCTCAACACCCAAAGACAACAGAACTTGCCTCCCAGCCTTTGGGGGCACAGTCACAAGATTGGACCACAGTAGAAATGACTGGGTAATTCTCCATGAAGCAGATGTCACTGTGAGAGAATGGAATGGAGGTTATGCTTGACCACCCTCACTCTGCATTAATACATTGCTTAATGTCCATGATGCTTCTGTGAAATTGGGAATTATGGACAGTGTACAAACACCATATTATATACTGTACTTAGCAAAGCTAGATGAAATACTGTAGAGTACCTGTAAACTTTTTATTTGTAAGTAGGGAATCGCTGTGGGGACACAGTATAGAATTACCTGAAGCTAGCAATCACTTTTTCCCAAATTGCCGTGGACTTGCTCGCAGTAACTGAATGATTATGGGACCATGGACATTAAGTGGCACAAACCTGAACAATCCTGCTTTCAGTTGGGATATTTTGTGGTAGTTTTGGTCACGAATCAAGACTTCTCCAAGATCAAGCCACGACCAGGAGGTGCCAATGTTCACCATTTTTTTTTAAATTAGATAATGGGGTGGGGGGGGGGGTGGGAATGATATTGGATCTCGATTCACTCTGGAACTGAAGGCAGCAGGTAACAACCCACTGCAAGAGGGAGGAGAGCAGCACACCATTTGGTCTCTGTCCAGAGCACAAAGCTATGGTCTGCTCAGAAAAGGGCAAAGGCAGATGGACCCAGCAAACCAGTCACGTGCCCCCATCCCAACAGTGCTGGAAACAGTTCGCCAAGTGAGCGTACACCCAGCATTCCACCACCTTGTCGCACACCAATCACAATAGAAGAACCAATAGTCTCTTAAACCCCCCCCCCCACCTCTCAGATTCACACAGTAGAGAAACAAGCTATTCAGCCCAATTCCTCTATGCCAACCAATATGCCTTACCTGTTAATCATGCATTTGGCCCAAATCCCTCAATCTTTCCTATCCACATACCTGCACTCGTTTCTACTATATTCCCTTGATCTGCAGACTCACCACCCGCCTTGTGAAAAACCTGCTCCCCTTTAAATCTTTCTCTCTTCACCTTAAACCTACACCCTCTAGTTTTAGACTCCCCTACCCTGAGATAAGCCCATCATCTTTATCCATGTGAGGTTACAAATATCCCTGCTCAGCCCCACTACTCTCCCAAGAGGCAACAGAAAAGGGCCTCCCATTAGTATACATGTTTCACCAATAACCATTCCTCTAGGCAACTACCTGGACATTCACAAAGGCCGATTTCATTGTCCCCCACACCGATCCCCAACTCCACTGCCCAATCTTCTTTGCGGATGAGGTCCAGTGATGACAGAGGAGTCACGGCATTGCTTAGTGTAGATGCACAACAGCAGAAGGAGAGTGCAAATCAAGAAGCCACTGTAGAGTGTAAATTGGTGAGAAGTCCAAGAGATGTTCAGGATCACTTACCTCTTGTGAAAGGAAAGGCATGATCTGTGCCAAGATGGTGTTCAATCTTTTGGCGATCTCTGTCTGAACAGGAAGGAGAAAAAGGTTGATGAGTATCTTGAGATAAGTCTGTACACTCAAGGTTGTGAAAACAAACTGTAATATGAAAGACTGAACATCTGCTTCCAAAGATATTTATGGATTAGGAAACAATAATTGATCCCATCAAGCAGTTGGCTGGATAGTCTAACATTTAGAACCTCACATCAGTCAAAAACAGCGACCAACTTGAACTTTAAGACCCATGTCTAGTCTCAGAATGACGGAAAGCGTGCAGTCTTATCCATGCCGATTGAGGCCAGTGCTCCAGGCCTCAGCACCCTGCTCCAGGCCTCAGCACCCTGCTCCAGGCCTCAGCACCCTGCTCCAGGCCTCAGCACCCTGCTCCAGGCCTCAGCACCCTGCTCCAGGCCTCAGCACCCTGCTCCAGGCCTCAGCACCCTGCTCCAGGCCTCAGCACCCTGCTCCAGGCCTCAGCACCCTGCTCCAGGCCTCAGCACCCTGCTCCAGGCCTCAGCACCCTGCTCCAGGCCTCAGCACCCTGCTCCAGGCCTCAGCACCCTGCTCCAGGCCTCAGCACCCTGCTCCAGGCCTCAGCACCCTGCTCCAGGCCTCAGCACCCTGCTCCAGGCCTCAGCACCCTGCTCCAGGCCTCAGCACCCTGCTCCAGGCCTCAGCACCCTGCTCCAGGCCTCAGCACCCTGCTCCAGGCCTCAGCACCCTGCTCCAGGCCTCAGCACCCTGCTCCAGGCCTCAGCACCCTGCTCCAGGCCTCAGCACCCTGCTCCAGGCCTCAGCACCCTGCTCCAGGCCTCAGCACCCTGCTCCAGGCCTCAGCACCCTGCTCCAGGCCTCAGCACCCTGCTCCAGGCCTCAGCACCCTGCTCCAGGCCTCAGCACCCTGCTCCAGGCCTCAGCACCCTGCTCCAGGCCTCAGCACCCTGCTCCAGGCCTCAGCACCCTGCTCCAGGCCTCAGCACCCTGCTCCAGGCCTCAGCACCCTGCTCTGCAACTAGATCTTTGGCTTCCTGTTTAACAGATAGCAATCAGTGAGGTGGAGAACAACATGTCCTCCAAGATCACAAGCACTCCTTAAGGATATGTAGTCAGTCCCCTACTGTACTCCCACAATACCCCCCATTGTACAGCTAAATACCATACCAACTCCATCTTCAAATTTGCTAACAAGAGTAGTGGGCCGGGAATCAAATAACAATGAAACAGAATACAGGAAGGAGATTGAAAGTCTAGAGGCATGGTGCCAAGATAACAAGCTCACAGTGTCAATAAGAAAAACCTGAACATTCACTTCAGGGGAAGGGGCTGAATCCACACTCATGGCATTGAAGTCAACAGATTTGATAGCTTTGTTTTTAGTAATAAATATCTCCTGAGAAAAGCACATTGATATGATGGTCAAGAAAGCACACTAACACCTCTACTTTCTGAAAAACCCAAGGAATTTCAGCATCCCACCCCCCCCCCCCCCCCCCCCATGTCCTCGAGGTCTGCAGGTGCTTTACCAAGAGCAGACTTGCTGGATGCATCACAGAATGGGGCAGGACCTGCTCTGCTCAAGATCAGACGATGCAACAGTATTCTAACATTAGGCTTGCTCGAATTTACCCAGATATTAACCCACTTTGTGATAAATGTAAAATAGCAGCTGCCTCTTTGACACATGTTTTGCCTATGCCCCAAGATAGTGGAATTTTGGTCAGCAATTTTCAAAACATTTTTCTGACGTTTTTCAGATCAATTTAAAACCAAGTCCAGTGACTGCTATTTTTGGAGGCTCACATGAACTTAATAGAGTTTTAACAACTATTCAAAAATAGGTTGTAGCATTCTCCGCATTAGTAGCTAGAAGAAGAATATTGCTTAAATGGAAATTAGACTCTCCACCTACAAATAAACAGTTATTACATGATACGATGTCATTTCTGTGCTTGGAGAAAATTAGACAATGTTAAGGTAACTAAAGTATCTTTCTAAACTTTAATTCTGTAGTCAATATATATACATTTTATTTATTCAACCTTAGTTAGTGGGTAGGGGTTTAGATTAGATTATCCAGATCTCCTCTTCTTTTAAATTAAAAAAAATTTCAACGTGGTTTACAATGTTATTTATTTATGTTTGTTGAACCTTTGAGGAATTAACATCTGTTTCTAGAATTCTGTAGTACCTTTTACATTTTATTTCTTAATCATAACAAATGATATTAACAAAATTTAATGGTTCCTATTTGTATAATTATGTTGAATCCGATAAAGAGATTTTGAAAAGAAAAAAGATGGAACAGAAGATGCCAAATGCAGCTCAGCACATCATGCAAACCTTCTCCCTCCACCCACCCCCCCCATGAGTCCATCAACATCTCCCACTGCCGGGGAAAGACGCCAACACACTGAAGGACCCATCACACCTCAGACACCCCTCTTCTCCTTCCTCACGTCAGGGGGGGAAGACTCAAGAGCGCCAAAGCTTTCATGCACCACCAGTTTCTTCCTTACAGCCGTCAGGCTCCAGATTGAACCCCACCGTTGTAACATCGAGCCCTTGCTTCGTGTTACTTGATCTACTTTTTTTCATGGTAATCCTAAACTGTGCTCTTCACACAGCTGTACGAATATTAGAGATAACCTATTAGTCTGTTCACAGAAGAACCCTTCTCACTGTACAAAGTGTAATGTGACAGATAAATTTAAACTTAAACCATGACTGTCCCACAACAAATGGCAAATAGCTCTTTGCTTGGGTAAAGATATGAAGACATTGTGGATAATAGTGAATGAAGTCCCAGCCCTCAGAACCTATTTGGGCATATTATCCAAATGACAGGAAGACCAACCACTTCTGGCCAACTGCTGATAATGGTACGTTGAATTAGGCCCCTCCTCTTCCAGAACACGCCACTCCACAAAGATTACAGATTTCAAAAACGGATCATTCCCAAAACTTTATAAAGATACACCACCAATGTTTTGGGCTTGAGCCCTTCAAAGTACGTGCAAACTGTAAGCAGGCACCCAAGCAGTTCTCTTTGCTATACAAAGTACGTTGTTTGGCTTGCCGAGTTTCGCCAGCATTGTGTTTTTAAACTGGGATGTCATAACTAATCTGTTCAAAAAAGGAAACTTTAAAAGATTGTATTTTATGCAAAACAAGAATCTTCCCACACCTTAATGAACCACTGCAGAACCTCCTGGGATTTGATTGGACATGCAATTCTCCAGCGTCCCCAATTAAATGCACACATTGCCGCACAACTAAATTCCAATTCCCTTCAGAAAGAGGCCACTTTAAATGTTCATCTCCAGGGGTTCCCCGATGAAGAGGGTTGAAAATGAGGGAAGGGTGACAAACTTCAGATGGATCGCAGCATATCGGGTTCCAAATACACGAGTTGCACATCGTCTGGTCCTTTGCTGCACAGGGTTCTCCGAATACCAGAGATTTCATAGGCTCTTGTAAACCATTAAAAAAAAAGCAGAGAGGCTATTCAGCCCATCATTGAGCTGATGCATTTCCCCACTCCCCAGCCTTCTCCCCATAAACTAATCAAGAACCCATCAATCTCTGCCTTAAATACAGGAAGGCATAATTATTGCTTCCAAATACTTCAAAACACCCATGTAAACACTTCAGCTCATGGGGCACCTATTGCCATTTCATTAAATCACATCACCTACTCATAATGAACCGTTGTATCCCTACGAGCAGCATACAAACTTTGCAGGAGCAGGGGTCAACAGCCACATTTAGACATGCAGCACAGCAACAGCCCTTCCAACCCACAAGCCCATCACAACAAATTTACACCCAGTTGACCTAGAACGGCCAGTAAGTTTTGAACGGTGGGAGAAAACCAGAGCACCCAGAGGAAATCCACGCAGACACAGGGAGAACATACAAACTTGTTAACAGACAGCGTGGGATTCGAACCCAGGTCCTGATTGTTGATGTAACAGTGTTGCATTAACTGCTACACTAACTGTACTGCCTTATCGACAATCATGTACTCTGTACATACTATTGGAACACACTATATCCAAATATGCATGTACCATGTAGACTTCAACCAGAATGGAATTTGCCAAATGTAGAAGACTTGCCTGTGTAATTTCCATCAGCCTTGTAACCCGCAGGGCTTTGCATTAATAGAACACTAGATAATGAGATCAGCAACAATTTGCATGCAAGTGTTTCCACAAACAAATGTGCTAACGATCAGTGCATTGTTTTGGTTCAAAACTATATCAAGGGCATAGACTTAAGGTACGAGGGAAAAGAATCGAAGGTCTGCGTGGGGGGGAAAAAAAGAGTTGCTCCTCAGATGTGGAAGGAGAGACCAGAGGGAGCAGTAGAGGTGGGAACAACTAGAGCATTTAAAAAGACACTTAGGTTGGGCAATAGGAAAGGTTGAGGGATACGAGCCAAATGGCACTAACCATGGTCAGCATCGATGGACTGAAGGGTCTGCTTTCTCACTATACAACTTCATGACCAGAGAAACAAACTGCTGGAAGAAGTCAGTGGGACAAGTGGGGGAGCATTTGTTGTCCCTCTGCGAGGACATCCAGAGAAACTCTCACGTGGTAGCATGGGATGTCAGGATAGGCGGCAGATCGACCCTCAGCGTTGCACCCAACAGTGAGGCTATCTTGCCACGCTGCACTGCAAAGTCAGGCTCAATTTCTGGAATCAGGAACCAGAGTGGGACATGAAGCCACTACTTTAACATTTGGAGACGAGACATTAACATTTGACCCATCCCGAAAACTTCCCAGTGAAACAGAAACACAGTGCATTTGATCCTTTCCCTCATCACAGGCAGTTTTTAGGGTTACAAGGTGACCAGATCACTGGGGGTCTCAGATACCAGCCAGGGTAGTGATACTCGGGTTCAACTGGGCAAGGAATTGGGAGGTAGGGAGACCATCCATAACAGGGCATATGCTAGGGCCAGCAAATCCCACATAACGGTAGTTCGCTTGGGAAATTCCCCCTTACCAAATTTGCAATTCGCCACAATTCGTGAGATTTGGATAAATAAAATTTGCCTCAACTTGACACATGTACAGATGATTTCGCCGCCCCCCCCCCCCGCCCCACACACACATCTGCTCTGTATACTACAGGAGTCACTTGTAGACTTTCCTTGTACAACACGTGTTAAAGAGCTGATGCCACGCTAGGTTCTGGAAGGGAAGGAGGGACAGAGAACCCCCTGACAGCAGCACATTTCATTTCAAAAAGGGAAAAACCACTCCCTACTCAATTGCCAAACATCTGGTCTGACACAGGGGTCTGGTCACTTGGAGAATCACCGATTTCCACAGCTAAAAAAGTAGCAATCACCAGATAACCCAGCTTAGTGAGGGTGGAGGGATATATATCGAGCCCAGGGAAATAACCCAGCTGTTGAGAATCATTGCAGTCTCTTGCATTCCAGGGAATAAGCGGCCTTTGGTTTAATATTTCAAATGGCACCTCCAGTAATTTCACTGGATCACCAGCTGAGATGAGGTGTTTAGCAGAGTGATTGGCAAACAAGAACCCAGACGAGAGAGCTGCCCACCGAGACATCCATCCAGATAGATGCAGAAAAGAAATCACTGCAAGCAATCACCGAAATAAACATCCAACCACCTCAGCCCAACTGGGCACTTCAGCACACAAAGGGACCGATGAGGTCTCCCACAGCTTGAGTCCAGGTTCCATAATTTCCCCGTTCTCAAGTCAAATGGAACAAAAACTGGAAGCAGTTTAAGAACTAGAAATTCCCAGATTCTCACAAAGTCTCAAACTGGTTCTCAAATCACTTAAAAGAGGATGCATTAAACGTATTAAATCACAGAAACAAAACCCTCAGTCATCACTCACAGGCCAATGTTCCTCTCAGCAATTAGTTCTATCCACCAAGACCGGCATCTGCATTGCGTTAAATTCTTGATACTAAACGTTTGTGTTGTGAGCAATATTACTCAAACTTTGATTGAAATAAGATTTGGGACATTAAAATATCTAGGAGCTTTCTACCCACATCCGATCAGATGCAAATATGGCAACCTGGGGGATATAGGATCCCACCACATCCATACCTGGTGCCCATTGATGTGACAAGCTTTGTCAATGGGTTTGCCAGATACGTTCATTCAATGAACACGCAGACACCCAGCAGGAACCCCATTAACCTGCTCCAGACTGGGCTTGAAGGCAAACCGCACACATTGTACATTTTTAAAAAAGCCGATCTTTGTGGCAGCACCATTAACATAGCGGTTAGCTCAACGCTGTTGCAGCGCTAGCGATCGGGACCGGGGTTCGAATCCTGCACTCTTTGTAAGGAACGCTCACATTCCCCAGGCTCCCACTATTCAAAATATAGCTGGGGTTGTAGGTCAATTGAGCGACACGGGTTCGTGGGACAAAACAGCCTGTTAACATGCTCCTAAATTTAAAAAATCTATACACTCTTTTACTCGCACATGAATACCAGGAAGCAGAGGGAATCAAGACCCACTTCATTGTGTGCCTGGATAGGACATTCAGTCCATTTCCTTCCCCAGAACCACCCCCCCCACCCCGAGAGGTTCCCAAGGTGTGACATCGTTGTTGAAGAGGACAAACCAGGGTAGATCTGGAGCCCCCTACCCCTCCACCCTCACCAACAACTTCGTGAATGCAAAATATTCAAAGCAGGTCCATCTGTATTATGTACAGTGGGGCCTACTTTGTATTGGCTGGGAGCATCCAAATCAGATGTTCATCCCCAGTGCCAAGTGATTCATCTTGAAGATGTCCACAGGCACAACCCTGGGATATTTGCATCCTGTCCAAGACCTGCTGGTGCCAATTTCATCTTGTGGAAGACAGTCATGTTCTTCTAAAATTCACGCGCTTGCTTACAATTACATGCTGCCTGTGTGAATGCGCAACCGTGGCCATAAAACTTAGAGCATCATGTGGTCAGAGCTCCTGTAACTAAACTCCACACAGACTTCGATGAGGCATCAGATCAAAGCACATGACATAGCATCCAACCAGTACGATTCATTCATCATTCTGCTAGAAAATAAAAGCTCTGGACTGGGACCATCATGTGGAGCCAGAGAACATCACTCCTGCGTTACAGGGAGACAACACAGTGACGACCCATTCTGCCCAACTCCTGGTTGGTCTTGTTGACCCAAAGAACACCATCAGAAACAGGCCACTCAGCCCACTCACAGATGATCTGCTACCGAACAAGAGCAAGGCTGATCTACCCAAGCTGCTCTAACACTGTATCCTTCGAAATCTGTAACTCTCACTTCTACACCATTTCTCACACCGCCCTCTCCAAGTCAATAGGAAACACTTTCCCCTCCAAATCCATCTCCCGAGTTTTTTTGTCCAGTTCATTGGGGACCTGAGTGGGCATCCGAATGGAAACCCACACCTCCTACCTGCCCTCATGGATGGATATAAAAGCACTCCTTCAGTTTCAATTTTAGATTTAAACATACAGCACAGTTCATTTCAGCTCACAAGCTCGTACCACTCAATTGATCTACAATCCCTGGTATACTTTGAAGGGTGGGACAAAAAATGGAGCCCCCAAGGAAAACCCACACAGACATGGGGAGAAAGTACAAACTTCTTACAGAGAGCACTGAATTTGAACCCCATTCCCGATGGCTGGCACTGTAAAGGCATTGCGCAAATTGCTATGCCAACCATGGCACTAACTGTTAGGGAATTTTCCCCATACTCTTCATTCTACAGAGTATACATTGGCTCTACATTCAAAGCAGCCATCATGCTAACTTGAAAAATGATGCCACTCAATTAAAGTGGTTCACTAGCTGTGGAGACATTTGGGAAATGGAGATCAAGATGCATACTGGAAAAATGCATGTCTTCTTCCTGCTGAACCACCACCTTCCCATCAAAATCACAAGGGAAAAGCAGAGGCCGTCCAGGCGAGCCAAGGTTTGGGGAGGGAGGGAGGGGTGGGGAGAGCAGGATGGGGTGAGGAGTAGGCTAGAGATTAAACAACAAACAAACCAATCTCAATGCTACAATTTTTTTTGTACAGTTAGCCCAACGCTGTTACAGTGCCAGCGATCGGGACCGGGGTTCGAATCCCACACTGTAAGGAGTTTGTATGTTCTCCCCACGTCTGCGTGGTTTTCCCGGGGGGGGGGGGGGGGATCCAGCTTCCTCCCACTGTTCAGAAATGTACCAGGGCTTGTAGGTCCATTGGATGGCATGGGCTCATGGACCGAAAGGGCCCATCACTGGGCTGCATATCTACTTTTTTAAAAAAATTAATTTAAATTGAGTTTGACACAAAAGCACCACATTAAACAACCCGCTGGAGGAACTCAGCGGGTCAAGGAGAAAGAATGGTTGATGCTTCGGGCCTGAACCCTTTATTTAAGGCTGAGAGAGTGGAGAGCCAGTATAATGACGACAGCAGTACGTAGTGGGGTGGGGGGGGGGAATGGATCAATCTCGTACACACAAAAATTCAAGTGGCATAGGGTTCCCGATGCCCAGCATCTCCATTTTCTTCAGATAAAGGCCATTCAGCCCAGTGAGCCAGTCCTGTTCCCCCATTCTACTTATCCATCTAAATCTCTCACCTACACTTGGCGTCATTTACAGTGCCACGTCTACAGCACGTGGACAAAATCCCCAGGAAATATACACTCACAGAGCCTACAAACTCCATACGGACAGCACCTGAGGAGAGGACGAAGCCTGGATCCCTGGATCCAGCAGCATTATCTCATGGTGCAGAGCTCTGCCCTTCCCCAGAGTGAGAGGCAGAGGGACAGGCACAAGTTGCACGCAAACGCTCAAACTCGTACCCACGCAGAGTCAATCAATTGTCTGAAGTTTTTACAGCCCACACGATTGTGGCTGTTCAGTTCATCCTGCATGTGCTGGCTCTTTGAATGAGTTGTCAACCCGAAGCACAAGGAGCAAGGGGATCCTTGCAAATGGGGGGACTGGTTAAGGGGACTGAGGGGGGGGGGAATGATTGGGTCAATGTTTTTAATATAAAAAATTATTAGGTGTTTGGGATGGGCTGTTAGTAGTGGAAGCTAATATGATTGGAGCATTTAAAACAACTCAGCAGGTCAAACAACGTCCTTTATATAACAAAGATAAAGATAATCAACTTTTCAGGCTTGAAATACCTTGCTGAAGGGCTCAAGTCCAAAACGTCATTTATGTATTTTTAAATCTTTGCTGTACAAAGGACCTGCTGAGTTTCTCCAACGTTGTGTGTTTACTTCAACCAAGGTTTCTGCAGGTTCCCGTGTTTTACTTCTTTAGCAGCATTTAAGAGGCTCCTTGATGGACACGTGAATATGAAGGGTGCAGAGGGACGTGCATTAAGCAGCAGTTTTTGTTTCATTAGGACACCGGGCTCATCACAGGCACATGGGCTATAATCTCCTGAGGCAAAAGGGGAGGCCCAATCTGCACTGGTTCAGCACAGTGGTCTTGCTTCAACTCTCAATGATGGAGAGGTACCAGGGGAAGAGAAAAGCAAAATTATACACACTCCCTAAGTGAAGGAAACACAGCCCAGGAGCTGCAGTGAGAGCTCTGCTGCTCAACCACCACCGGTCGTTCCAGCCACCCGGCATCTTTTCAAGTACGCACTTCATCATCTGTCAGTAGCAAGCCAAAAGCTGTTTGTTCTTCCTCTATCATCGTGAGAGAAGTAGTGAGATCGTGGGCGGGAGGGAGGGAAGACAAAGGTCTTTAATCTCAGCCTCCCACGTGACATGTCCACTTCAGCAGTTCCCATCTGACAGAAGACATTCACACCAGCAGTAGCTTTGTTTGGACAGTGCGGGAAGTGCTTTAACACACCTTTCAAAGAGCAGTTTCACAACTAACCACAGACACAAAAGAACAAACTCAGTTAAATAAATTGCAGAATTTAAAAGCCTGATTCAGGAAATAGGGATGAAGCTACTAGGTTATAATAATAACTCATCTGGTTCATGGCCAGACTACAGAGAGCTGTGAACTCAGCCAGCACCATCATGGGCATTGGTCTTCACTCCATTAAGATGCAGTGTCTCAAGAAAACAGCCTCTATCCTCAAGGACCCTCACCACCCAGGCCATACATTCTTCTTACTGCTACCATCAGGTGGTGGTGATACAGGGAGCTTGAAGACAAACACAATGGTACAAAAAACAAATTCTTTCTTCTACCATAAGATTTCTGAATGGACAGTGAACGACAGACACTATCTCACTTTCTCTTCTTTTGTACATTTTTTTTTAATCGTGCATTTACAAAAATGCAATTTATAGCAATTTTGCACCTGCCACAAAACAAATTTCATGACACGTTCATGACATTAAATTTGGATTCTGAGCATCCAATAAGTGGTTATATGGTTAATAAGCCCAGAGCCCACCCTTGCCTACCTGTCCATCCACACAATGTCAAAGCTTATTCAACAACAAGGCTCTCAGCTCAAGAGGCAATTAAGTTTGCTAAGTGATACCAATATTCTATGAATTAATATTAAAAAAAAAATCACTTCCAACTCAAGCCACAAGTGCTTTCAATGTGAAAGGATATTTTTATTGAAACCCAAGCATGTGACACAACAAGTTACTTGAGGGCGCCTCATGATTATTCCAAGAACAAAGCGGTGACTGAGTTCATTCAGGCCACTCCCAGAGTTGTTCTCTCAGGCGACTTCTCAGGCCCCCAATCCAATGCCACTGGGAGCGACCCAAGGAGAAATCACAAAACCAACGTGAACGGGGGTGAAACGGGGCTCATGACAAATGCAGGTTACAGGCAAGGAAGCCCAGCTGCAAAGTCTCCCAAACAGCACACAAGACAAGTTCAAAGGCAATTACTTTGCAACTACCAGGCTCATACAATGCTGCTACCCCTCACAAGAGAAAGGTCTTCCATTTGAAATGGAGCAAGACCCGGTTGTCTCACCCATGGTAATGAAACACAAAATGCTGGAGGAACTCAGGTCTCAAAGCATCCATAGGAGGTGAAGATTTATCACTGGGTAGGTGCAGAACATGATAGACGACAAGATGCCCCATGTCACTTGCAAAGCAATTGAAGCCCAAGCCAGTTAGCAGCCCTGTTCACCATCATTTGCCACAGTTTACAACTCTTGTTTTGTTCACTACATTAGTCATACACTCTTTTCTTCTAATCTACAGTATTTAATGAAAAACAATCTCTCTCTCTCTCCCCTAACAGCAGCTTTTATACTCCAATTTCCTTTCCCAGCCTGTTCGGTAATCTCAGCACCTACCTCTGTAACCCACAAAGCAAATCACTTGCCCAAACCAACCTCAAATTCCCGTCACTTCAGTTGTGCCTTCAGCAGGGAAGGTCCAAGGCTCTGGAACTCCCTCCTCAAAACCACTCTCCCATTGCTTCATATTGCCAGTCTTACAAGGACTGATCCACTGCCCAAAGATCTGGGCCACTCCTTCAGGAGCTCAAGTTAAAAATCCTGACATGGCAGCTGATAACAGACAATTCTAGGTTCTTGTCATATACACATCTCCCACGGTCCACTCAGGTCCATGAACGCAATGGCCGAGAACACATACCTGTGCCACTCCTTCCTCAGAAGCTTGGGGAAATTCGGCACGTTACCCGCGTCCCTCAACAACCTCTACAGATTCACCGTCAGACATGACGTGGGATGTGAACTGTTCCACCCAAGACCTCAGGGGGCTGCAGCGGGTTGTGAACGCAGCCATCACACACAGACCCTCCCCTCCATCGATCCCACCTACACTTCCAGATTCCTTGGAAAAGCAGCAACACATGCATTTCTCTGTCCTTCCATGGGGAAGATTCACACCAGTAATTTTTTCCTGCTATCATCAGACTAATGTATGAACTGCACACCAACATTGTTCGCTCCAATTGATTTCTGGGTTCTAGTTCCTCTACTTGTGCATGGGTTGCCCTGTTGGATAGCACTCAAAACAAGTTTCTTCTCTGTACCTAATGCATGTGAAAAACTCAAACCTGAGGAAGCAGCAAGCACATATTCACACACATCACAGATACAGCAATGAAGAGGACTACATTGTGAACTAACCAGCATTGGGAGTCCAGCACATCAAGGTCAGGGACAAGGGAGAGGGGTGAGCAGAGCAGCAAGGGGGTGGGCAGTTGAAGGCATCAGCTCAACATAGCGATGTTTGGAGTCAACTTGCTGTACTCCAGATGCCAGCTGACTGACCAAACAGCATACGTGAAGTGGACAAGGAGCTGCTGGCCACATCCACCAGCTGGAGACGATCTCCATCAATGCCAAGACTGGCCCCATCAAAAAGGCTCAAGCACATTGACACACCGTCTTCCAGAACAAAAAACCTTGGCCTGCAACTCGCACATTTGTGCCAAGCCATCACAGATGTCAAAGGCCTGGAGGGGAGCTCGGAAGAGGAGACCAAGGATGGTTTAACACGTGAAGGAGGCAGGTTTAGACAACAGGCAGTAAAGGAAGAGGCTGGAACTTATCCAGTGCATGAAACAGCAGAGAACCCAGTCAAGGCTCAAAAGAGAAAGGTCCCAACACCCAGAGAGGGCAAATACTGTGAAGCTGGCAGCAACTCAAAATGCTGGATGAACTCAGCAGGTCAGGCAGCATCCAGGGAACCAAAGAACAGCACAGAAACAGGCCTCTTTGGTCCTTCTAGTTTTTCGCCTAACCCCACTAACCTGCATCAGTCCATAGCCCTATACCTCTCCCAGTCATATACCTGTCCAAATTCTTCTTAAATATTAAAATTGAGCTTGTTCCACACCCCCACCACTCTCCGGGTGAAGAAGTTCCCCCTAAATTTTTCCCCTTTTACTCTTAGTCCATGTCCTCTGGTTTGTATCCCAGTGGAAAAAAAAGCATGCATTTACTCTGTCTTATTTTAAATATCAATTCTACGTTCCAGGGAATAAAGTCCTAACCTGCTTAACCTTTCCCTGTAACTCTGTTCCTGAAGTCTGGCCAACATCCCAGTAAATCTTCTCTGCACACTTTCTATCTTATAGATATCATTCCTCTAGTTAGGTGACCAAAACTGCGCACAATAGTGCAAATCTGGCCTCACCAATGTCTTATACAACTTTACCAATACATCTCAACTCCTGTTGTCAACTTATGAAGGCCAATAAGCCAAAAGCTCTCCACCTTATCCTCCTGTGACGCCACTTTCAGGGAATTATGTATCAGGCAATAGAAAGTCAACAGTCAGATCAAAACAAACAGAGCCTCCTTAACAGGCCCTGACCCAAAATGTTGATTGACCATCTCTCTACAAGATGCTGCCTGGCCCAGGGAGAGAAACCCTCCAGCTCAAGATTCCAGCATCTGAAAGGGCTCAGCAGAACGAGCTGCATCTGTGGAGAGAAACAGTCAACTGTTTCTCAAACTGGTGTGTGGTTTTTGTGCTGTGGTTTAACAGATTTGCAAGACATTAAAATGTAACCTATGCAAAAACATACTGAGCAAGGCCAGTTCTACATTGACAGGCCAGGAACTAAAGACCCCACCAAAATCCCCCTCCTCCCATCGCACACCACTGCTCCCAGAAATTAATGCTGGTGAACAAGCTCCAACAACTTGACCTTTGCTCTGCACTCTATTCAGTCCCCTTCCTTCAAAATGGTACATACCCCTCACAGCTAATGCAAGACAAATTCCCAGAATGGTACCCAACCACAGAGGCCACACTATGAGGAAGCACTGCATCAAGCAAGAGCACATGCCCTGCTAATTCAGAGCTAGCAATGAGACTTGAAGGCTTTGAGGGAAACAGACAGTGATTGGAAAGAGGAACTACTACTGCTGACTTGGCAGCCTTGGATTGGCCAGCGTAGACTAAAATAAAAAGCCACACCCGCTGGGAGTGAAATTAAACAACTTCATACACTGGCTGTTTAAATTTGGTACATACTATTGACATTGAGCTAATCACCACGTTTGAACCAAAGATTGATTTTTTCTTTAAAAAGTTTTCCTTGACTCGAGTCAAGGAACCTACACGGTCGTTGTCAACTTGCAGTCAAAGTGACATCAGGTAGCAGACTGCTGGAGAATGGATGAAGGGGCACCGGGTTTCAGAACCAGGATGTGAGTGGGGGCTGAGGGTAGGAGGGGTTCCAGACAGGCCTCGGGCGCTGAGGGCTTCCCGATCGCGTTGGAGGTTTGGATCTGGAGCTCGGGTGGCCGATGGCTCGAACTGAAATCTACATGGCTGCAAAGGCTGCGGGAGTGCTGGAGGCAAATCCACGCACACTCGGTGATACTGAGAGAACTCTTTTCCTGCTCTTCTGACTGTGAGGGGCACCGGGGCAATTTCTGATGACAAATTCCTCGCCTTATGGCAGACAATTTTGTTCATGATTACATGACAATAAAAGAATCTTGAATCTTAAGTTAGGGTTAGTCACAAATCAGCCCCAAACTTATGCAAGAACAGGTTTTAGGGGGGGGGGGTGGAAAGATTAGTCCTGTGACCACTTCAAATCCAGGTCAACTGATAGCCCAGGAGACTCACACTGATGACGACCAGATTCACTGCAACAGAACTACTGAAAATGGCTGAGAAATGGGTACAATGCATATCACTGCACCCCCTCCCCAAAGCTATTTACTGAAGTACATTCATTCACAACTCCGCCATATTGCATTCCTACACTACCTTAAATTTATCAGATTTGCCACCTTTGGGAGCTTCCCATGCACAAAGTGGTTGCAGGTTTCCTTACGCAACATCTGCACATCACTCCCAAACCTGCTGGGGCACCACTCGACGACGGCGAGATCTTGCGAAAACACTGCAAATGTTCATCAGGTCAGGCAGTGCCCATGGGACAATTGATACACGGCACCAACCAGGCACCCTTCACCTCTAACCACAGTCCGGCTAGAGGTACAGTGTCTACAACCCAAATGGAAGCTCATTATGCTCATATTCTGCAAGATATGGTCCCAGAGAGGGCCCCTTCCTTGCAAGTCAAATAACAGCTATGATTGATGCGCAAAAGGAAACTTCTCAACTCCCTGCAGCAAAAGCCCACACGAGTAGCGAGTCATTGAGGATGCTTTATAGCAGTGGTTTTCAATCTTTTTCTTTCCACTGACATACCACCTTAATCAATCCCAATACCATAGATGCTCTGCAATTAGTAAGGGAAGGTTGAGAACCACTGCTCTGGACCCAATTGTTACTGAAATATTTTGCTTGAGAAAAATTGTCATTGGCCCATTTCCTCTGTTGTTTTGAAACCGTGCACATGACGAGTCAATGAGGGACGATTAAAACAGTGGTCTTCAAACTTTTTCTTTCCACCCACAGACCACCTTAAGCAATCCCTTACTAATCAAGTTTTAAATTGGCGTGTCTCGCCATTTGTTCACTTATCACACAACCTCAACAACTGGAAAATTCACTTATCCGGCATCTACCAATCCCATTAAGTGCTGGATACCATGGGTTTTATTGTTATAGTCAGATGAACTGGGATAGAGAACAAACTTTGGGCTAGGACTGCTGAAGCCGATCCCAAATATAGTCAGAGTTCTGCAACAATAAAGCAGGCCCTTTTCCCCAACTTGTCCATGCTGAACCAGCCAGTTTGGCTGCATTTAGCCCATATCCCCCTCAACCCCACACCTGGAATCAGAAGGTTGCGGATGAAGATCTAGTCCATCCAGACAGCACAGAACCAAGCACGTGTGCTGTGCTGTCATGGATCTGAGGCTCCCGCTATCCCTTCTTCGATCCTAAGGAACTCAAGATAGGACATGCCGAGCATTTTGGACAATACATACTATTCACCCAACATCACAGGTACAGATCCAAGGTCTGCCTGCTACACCACAAGCTGTCCCATCCCATCCTGGACTGGCGCACATTATCCCACAGCTATGTTTGGAAGATCAGGGGTATTGTGCTGACATACTTAACCCGTGAAATGGCCGCCTTGTATTTATCAAATTTGCTATCTTTGGGAGCTTCCTGTGCACAAACAGTCTACAAGTTTCCCCAACGTTACAACATCTGTGCACCACTCTCCAACAGTGAGATCTTGAGAAAACATTGCATAAAAAGATAAAAGACTGCTGCCAATATCCAGCAGAGGGAGGGAAAGGGACGCAAACAAAATAGAGTCCGAATATTTAACTCTGCTTCTCTCTCCACAGATGCTTCCGACTTGCTCACTCCTATACTCAATGCCCTGGCCAATTAACTGAAAAAAAATCATTAACAATCTAGAAAATAGTTAGCCTGGTCCAAAGTCCCACGTATGACAGATTATTGGAGTTGAACTCTGATGGGAAGTAAACACATTTACAAGCCTAGGGAATAAAACTATTGCAGTTTGTCCCTTGACCAACTTTCCACAGGTTCCAGGAACTGCTTTGCCCAAGACAGCAAGAAGTTCCAGAAAGGTGGGGACACGGCTCAAACCATCTCCATTCCTGCTGCATTGGAAAAGACTATGAAAAGTCATTTCTTCCTATTAGGAAGACAATTGATGAGTGTGTTGTCACAGTTAAATTCTGTTGCCTTTGCCCAGTACCAACTCTGCACTTACATACCAGCTTAATTCAAGATTCAATTTATTTCCACTGTAATAAAACAGTGTCATTTTTATATGAAATTGCTTTTGTCTGCTGTAAGGCCGGCAGAAATTGCCTGAGAAAGAGAAGCAAATGAGAGATCTCTCAGAGTCACTGAATGTCCGTAGACTCATCTCCAGCACTTCGGCAGCCATACAGAGCCCAGTCCAAACCATTGGCAACCCGAGCTCCAGATCCAAACCTCCAATACAGTCAGGAACCCTTCAGCCCACCCCCCCCCCCCCCCTCACATCACAGTTCTGATACCCCTTCAGCCAGTTTCAAGCCTGTCTCCAGTAATCCCCCTCGCTGGTACTCTGCCGTGGTTACTGTCCTGTGGGTCATCTCCTCTGCTTCTTTCTGGGGTATGGTTTTTCTGGTGCCCTGCGCCAGTCCTCCGCTCCCCTGGTCTGCCGATCAGACACCACCATCTTGGGTGCAAACCCCCCCGCAGTCGCTGGACTTTAAATAAAACTACTGGCAGCTCCCTTTAATGATTGTACTATGTGCGAGATGTCCAACTGATCTGCTTGCAGAACAACTTCTCTCAGTGCATCTTATCACGTGAATAAACAATGGTGATATCCTTCACTTCCTCACCTACTGAATGCAGAGATCACTGGCAAGGGCAGTAATTATTGCCCGTCCCAAACAGTGGTTAAGTCAAGCGGATCAAGATCATAGGCTGAACAAGTCAAGGATCTTCTTCACCCGCCCCCCCCCCCCACAAAATGCAGTAGCATCAATTTAAAAATCAAACTTTAATTTCAATGCCAACGTACTGCATAGGTATAGAGTTTAAATTCTGACTTCATTAAACAGCTCTGGCCTGGACAGCAAGTAACTGTGCCTGTTAAGCTCCACTACGGTCAATAAAATACACCTAGTTCCATGAAGTACTGCAAGGGACAAGACTTGGTGTCCCTAGCCACACACAATTACAAATGTTGCTGCTTTAAACACACTACTTCACAAGAGTTAGTTAGCACTGCTTAATGCACACCAGCATGACCCAAGCAACAAGCGCTCTGCTAGAGGAACTCAAATGGGTCGAGCAGCATCAGTGGGAGAAAATGAATGTTCGGGGCCAGAAGCTGTTGCCCTCTCTTTTTCTCCCACCAATGCTACTCGACATGTCAAGTTCTTCCAGCTGAGTCCTCATTGCTCCAGATTTCAGTATTTGCAGACTCTGCACATCTCCAGCCAGCACCCAAGTTTGGCTCGTAGGAGGACAGGACTTGCAGCCCTATTCAGAACAAGAATTCATAGATAACTGGCCAAGGCAGGAAGGCACAAATTGGATCGGAATTATCCTTCAGAGAAGCAAGATGCAAGTCACCCTGCTTCCATTCAAGGAGAGACCAGGGGTGGGCAACTTTTATTTAAAAAAAACCTCACATTCCTCCTTAAATATTTCCTGTGCCGCAATTGCTCTGTGACTGCAGGTGATTATGTGAGTGGGGAAGGTTGAGAACCACTGCTCTAGACCCAATTGTTACTGAAATATTTGCTTGAGAAAAATTGTCATTGGCCCATTTCCTTTGGAGTTCTGAAAATGTGCACATTAACAAGTCAATTAGGGACGATTAAAACAGTGGTTTTCAAATTTTTGCTTTACACCCACACACCACCTCCTTACTAATCACAGAGCACCGGCCGGGTGGCATAGGGAATACTTAAAGTGAAATGTGAGTTTAAAAGAAAGTTGCCCACCCCCTGAGGTAAACCAACAGATCGGTCTCAAGGTTCCTGCATTTCTTTCCAGACATTTTCCCCAATCCCTCTGTGTGGTCAATATTCAAACTACAATTTTACAAGCCCCAGCCATTTTAAAATACAAAATTAGCACAAATTGTATTTCTTCTTTTAGAAAGGAAGATAATCAACCCCCCCCCCCAAAAAACCAGCCAATTTATCCTTTAATTCAGGTTATATGCACTCATTAATTCCAAACGTCTTTAACCTGGGGAGGGGATCAGGTGCTTTTGTGGAGAGGGGTGCACAGGGAATGGGACAGATCTGTTCACAGGCCTGTTTGTACGCGACAACAAAAGGAGCCCTGTCCCTTTAAGCTCCTGACATCAGACTAGCCTCGAATTAGTAGCACAGAAGATAGTTGGGAACCTGACACTGGCAGATGTTTGAACAGGAGCAATTGAGCGAAGCTGTCAGCCGGCCCAAGCAGCAGCAGCGCCAACTCGTGGCGCAAGTTGGAAGTGCCCTCCCCCCCGGCTCCCCAGCACATCTCAAAGCGAGCGGCGCACAAGCCCCAGGGCCCCTCCATCAAGTTGCAGAAACCCCCCTCCCTGAAGCTGTTCGACTTTGCACGGGGGCAACAGCACAATCCCCTCACTGCGTCCTTACCTGTTTGTGCATTTCAATGTTCAGCCCATAGGACATCTCGTAATACTGAAACCAAAAAAAGCAAACCCATCAACTTACATTCGAGTTTGATTTCCGAAGTCTTCCTGCAAGATGCTGCCCAATATTTCTTCCAACGCGTTGGGGGGGGGGGGGGGGGCTAACGCACTCTGCCCTCCAGGGAAGCGACAAATCGCCTACTCCGACCACACGTGCCCCCCACCCCCAAATATTTCTTCCAACGCGTTGGGGGGGGGGGGGGGGCTAACACACTCTGCCCTCCAGGGAAGCGACAAATCGCCTACTCCGACCACACGTGCCCCCCACCCCCAAATATTTCTTCCAACGCGTTGGGGGGGGGGCTAACGCACTCTGCCCTCCAGGGAAGCGACAAATCGCCTACTCCGACCACACGTGCCCCCCACCCCCAAATATTTCTTCCAACGCGTTGGGGGGGGGGGGGCTAACACACTCTGCCCTCCAGGGAAGCGACAAATCGCCTACTCCGACCACACGTGCCCCCCACCCCCAAATATTTCTTCCAACGCGTTGGGGGGGGGGCTAACGCACTCTGCCCTCCAGGGAAGCGACAAATCGCCTACTCCGACCACACGTGCCCCCCACCCCCAAATATTTCTTCCAACGCGTTGGGGGGGGGGGCTAACGCACTCTGCCCTCCAGGGAAGCGACAAATCGCCTACTCCGACCACACGTGCCCCCCACCCCCAAATATTTCTTCCAACGCGTTGGGGGGGGGGGGGGCTAACGCACTCTGCCCTCCAGGGAAGCGACAAATCGCCTACTCCGACCACACGTGCCCCCCACCCCCAAATATTTCTTCCAACGCGTTGGGGGGGGGGGGGCTAACACACTCTGCCCTCCAGGGAAGCGACAAATCGCCTACTCCCTGGCCACACGTGTCCCCCCCCCTTCCAAATATTGGCACCCGTCCACAGAAAGAGGTGTTGCATTTCAGCCACAGTCACCCAACGAAGTCAGATTATTAGGGCTCCCGGCTGAAACTTAACGCATTTACAAACAAGCGCATTAACTTTTAATGGCAGCTCGCCCGTCCAATCTGCAGAAATTGGTGCGAGTGGCAACACCGAGGTCAGGTCCCATCCTGATCGACGCCTAATGATCGAAGCCGCAGGGACGATTAGAAGCATCACGGACACACGTACCATCACATAGTGCCTCTGCATCTCCGTCTTCTCGTTGGCCAGTTTGTCACATTCCATCTTTAAACTGCAAGAGGGGAGGGAAAGGTGTCAGTTTCCAAGGGGAGGTGACGGTCGGGGAACCGAGACTGTGTCAACACATTTATCCAAACAATGAGCTTCCATCGCGCAGCCTGAATAATTCACAGCCTGTTTACAGGGAGTGCGCTAACCCACACAAGGCTGAAGCCACAAGACTATTACTTTCGATGCACGGGAGTTGGGGGCTGGCGAGAGACGGAGGCAGACAGGTGGGGGTGGGGGGGAGATCAGAAGCTGATGCCTGCATACACTGCTGGAGCCGGAATCGCGACGCGGTGCCGCTCGACACTTTCCACTCCACCTGTGATACTGTGCTTGCAAAAACTGAAATTCTTCTTTGATCCGGTCGCACGATTCGGCCACGGTGAATTTGAACGGCTGAGACGGTTGATGCGGGGGCTGGAAACACAAGAGAAATTTCAAAACAGTAGGGGTGCAACACCTTCCCTCTCCCTTACAGAGAGAGAGGGGGGGAGAGAGAGAGAGGGGGGGAGAGAGAGAGGGGGGGAGAGAGAGAGGGGGGAGAGAGAGAGGGGGGGAGAGGGAGAGAGGGGGGGAGAGGGAGAGAGGGGGGGAGAGGGAGAGAGGGGGGGAGAGGGAGAGGGGGGGGAGAGGGAGAGAGGGGGGGAGAGGGAGAGAAGGGGGGAGAGGGAGAGAAGGGGGGAGAGGGAGAGAGGGGGGGAGAGGGAGAGAGGGGGGGAGAGGGAGAGAGGGGGGAGAGGGAGAGAGGGGGGGAGAGGGAGAGAGGGGGGGAGAGGGAGAGAGGGGGGGAGAGAGAGAGGGGGGGAGAGAGAGAGGGGGGGAGAGGGAGAGAGGGGGGGAGAGGGAGAGAGGGGGGGAGAGGGAGAGAGGGGGGGAGAGGGAGAGAGGGGGGGAGAGGGAGAGAGGGGGGGAGAGGGAGAGAGGGGGGGGAGAGGGAGAGAAGGGGGGAGAGGGAGAGAAGGGGGGAGAGGGAGAGAAGGGGGGAGAGGGAGAGAAGGGGGGAGAGGGAGAGAAGGGGGGAGAGGGAGAGAAGGGGGGAGAGGGAGAGAAGGGGAGAGGGAGAGAAGGGGAGAGGGAGAGAAGGGGAGAGGGAGAGAAGGGGAGAGGGAGAGAAGGGGAGAGGGAGAGAAGGGGAGAGGGAGAGAAGGGGAGAGAGGGAGAGAAGGGGAGAGAGAGAGAGAGAAGGGGAGAGAGAGAGAGAGAAGGGGAGAGAGAGAGAGAAGGGGAGAGAGAGAGAGAAGGGGAGAGAGAGAAGGGGAGAGAGAGAGAAGGGGAGAGAGAGAGAAGGGGAGAGAGAGAGAAGGGGAGAGAGAGAGAAGGGGAGAGAGAGAGAAGGGGAGAGAGAGAGAAGGGGAGAGAGAGAGAAGGGGAGAGAGAGAGAAGGGGAGAGAGAGAGAAGGGGAGAGAGAGAGAAGGGGAGAGAGAGAGAGGGAAGAGAGGGAGGGGGAGAGAGGGAGGGGGAGGGAGAGAGAGAGAATGACAACAAACCCGAAACTGCTCAGGGTCCACGCGTCGCCGCTTTAAACATCAAACAACAAACTCGCGATATTCAAAGTTAAAAAGGCACCGGTCGCCAAGCCGATCGTCGCACACTCACCGGGTGCCGGCTTTGTGGATACATCGCTTGACAATGTATCCCCGGACAGGGATTCTCTAGGTCGGTACAGGTCCGGCTCCAAACGCGGCAGTAACAACACACAGCTGGGGAAGTGCACGGCCACGCCGCTCAAATCGGAACCACTCCCAGCGCTCCAGAACAAAGCCACAAGCCCTTCTCCGGCTGAGGCGACGTTTCACAGGTCCCTTTGTGCGGGCAAGTCCAAAGGAGAAAGGGGGGGGGGGGGGGCAGCGACAGCGCTGCTCAAACCGGGGGCTGGCAGATCACCCGCCTCGCCGGGCCCGGGAATGGGGGGGGGGATCACGTTTTGTACGAAATAAAAGTAGGGGGGGGAAACCAGTTTGCTCTGCAAAAGAGAAACCAAGATAAAGCGGCGCCCGGCTCTCTGGGGGGCGTCCGGTGGTCCCGGGGGCCGGCTCTCTGGGGGGCGTCCGGTGGTCCCGGGGGCCGGCTCTCAGGGGGGGCGTCCGGTGGTCCAACCTTCAGCAGCCGGGCCGAGTGTGTCCCGCGTCCAGAGGAGCAGCGGCGGCGGCGGCAAACGGCGCACCCGCCCGCATAGCGACGGGGATGGCAGCGGCTTCTCCTCCTCCCCCGGTCGGGAGCGCAGTCCCGGGCGAAGTTCAGCACCACGGCGGGCCGGTCCCGTCCGCCCGCCCGCCCCGGCGGGTAGCGATGCTCCCTCCCACCGAGCGCAAGCGATCACCGGGAGAATGCCACACGGCCGGACAGCCACTCCACGCGGCTTGCCCCGCTCTCCCCGTCTCCTTCTGCCTCACCGCCGCGCTTCCCCCCTCCCACGCCGCCGCCACAGCCTGACCATATTTGGGTGGAAAGTAACCGAGACTCCACCAGGCCGACTGGCCAATCGGCGCCCTCGGGACCCCACGTGGGGCAGCAAAGAAGGTGGCGCCCGGGGAACGTTTGGTGGAGACCGGCGGCCAATCCTCCGCAGCCCCCGCCTCGACTCGGACAGTGGTTGGTCCGTGGCGCCGGCGCCTGTCAATCACCAGGGGGAGAGGTGGGATCTACCGGAGCTGTCAGTCAAACCCACGAGGGCCTGGAGCGCTGACAAATGCCTTCGATTCTACCTAGTGCTTGCAAATAGCCAGTGGAATGCTGCTTAATTAGCTTTGAATGTCTTTTGCCGAGCAGCTCAAACAATCTGTCAGTACCATGTGGTAAAAGGATCTGTGTGGAAAAAGAAGAGGGATAAAGGCAGAAAATCCGAAGCAGCCACATTAAAAAAAAAATAAACATTAATAAAAGCTGATGAACACATCACTTCGAATCCCATCGAGTCTGGTGACAGTCCACACTTAGCAAATGTTAATCACAAGATGTCTTAAAAGGCGCATCGCCAATTTAAACACTCGGGTACATGAAGATGTGAACGTCTTTTATTCCTGCTCCCCGCGGTAATTGTTTTTTTTTAAGTGTATATTTTTATTTGGTATTTACATATTCTTGGTCACTTTCAAACCCAACTTCCATAATCTATCCCAGTCCAAATAAACCTTTCCTTCACGGCATTGGCGGGGAGCCAAATATTGGCCCAACTTTTATATAAAATTAATCGGCAGTTGCATCTCTGTTCAAACGGAGTAATTTGGGAGGGGAGTTCCTTGAGCTGGTGGGGGAAGCCGAAACCAGAGGCCATCGACAGGAGATGGACACCAATACATCCAAGGGGAATTCTAGAAGACACCTCTCCGCCCAGAGGGAGTAGCTGATGCATGTAAAGGAAGCGCCCAGACTCGGAGAGAAGCGAGCAAGACGAAGAAGGCTGTGGACGGGCCGAACGGTTTACTTCCCGCCTGTAGGTCCCATGTAAACCGGTTCCCCCGTCTCCTGGGTGTTCAATCCCACTTCAGCCTCCTCTGTCACTACAAGTGCATTCTTAAGTAAAACAAAAAAAATCTTATTTTGTTTGCATCTTGTCGCGATCTGTTCCGTCCTATAAATTATGACCTTAGTGTATAAATCTCAAGCGCTTGACAATTATTTTTAAAGTGTTCAATGTCTGTTTGAGTCCTAATTGGATACGTTTCAACTGTTTATATTACATGAAGTGTCAGGGTCATTTGCTACTGAAAGATTAGTTTTCATTGGCCGGTTAATTGAGAACGCTGGAAACATCCCACGTGGGACTGAAACTGACTGGCAAGAGCTTGGCTGAAATATGAGGGTGGGAGAGAAATCCAGGGATGGAACCGCAACTCTGGATCGGAGCTGCAGCAGTGAATCAAGTGCAAGCAGGAATTGCATTTCCGCAATGAGATAAATTGCTTCCATTGATACACGATTAATCCAGCTCCAACAGTGTCATTAAGTTTGCAGCACTAGTTGGCCTCATCAGCAACAAATTGAAAGAGGAGGCAAATGGTGCGAGACTAACAACCTGAGTCTCAATGTGGACAAGACCAAGGAGATGATCGTGGACTTCAGGAGGACCAGGAATGACCACCCTCCACTACACATCAACAACTCTGTTGTAGAGAGAATGGAGAGCACCAAGTTCCTTGGAGTTCACTTAACTAGTGACCTATTGAGGACACTCAACATCTCATTGGTCAGGAAGGCGCAACAGCAACTGTATTTCCTGAGAGAACTGAAGCAGCCAAGCTTTTGTCCACCATTATGTTAACCTTCTACAGGAGCTCTATCAGGAATACCCTGGCCAGATGAATTACAGTGTGGTACGATTGCTGCAGAGAAATGGATCCGAGGTCAATCCACAGGACCATAATAGTGTCAGAGAGGATCACTGGAGTCTCTTCCCCTCCTCCGACGTGATCTACTGGAATTATTGTCAGAAGAGGGTGCACAAAATCTTTCAGGGCCCCTTTCACCCTGCACTCAGCATCTTTCAGCTGCTCCCATTGGGAAAAAGATAAAGAAGCCAGCACCACCAGGCTGGGGAACAGCTTCTTCCCATGGGCAGTGAGAACGCTGAACGACCAAAGGAACTGCTCACACTGACCACCCGAGTTCCTCATATTCACACCACAAAATTTATTTATTTGTATATATGAATCCTTGTCCTGCCTATGTATTGCTTGTTTGTATGTGTGTTATGTCTGGTTGTGTGTCTGCATGTTTTGCACTGAGGACCAGAGAACACGGTTTCATCCGATTGTCCTTGTGCAATCAAATGACAATAAACTTGACTTGATTTAAGAAACACAGGAGCTCAAGATTGTACTTGTGTAGCTGGAGCTGTGAGACAGCAGAAATATTAGAGCCTCCCAAGGGGAGCTTTGTGGTCAATTTGAGAGCAAATCATTTGCAATATTATGGGAAAAGGGTGAGGGAATGGGATTGGTGAACTAACTCAATGGGCCAAATGGCCTTCCTCTGTTTGATAGCATTGATATGATTCTATAATTTCACTGTGCCCTTCTTCGGGTCTCTGGGCTTTGCCTCTCCCTTTCTCAGGGTAGATAGTGTGAAGATGTTTCATCAGGTTGTAGTTATCTTGAACTCGGGTGTGGGGAGTGGGAGGGGAGGAGGTCATCATCTCAGGGCAAGGAGATGAGACGCGGAGGTATTTCTTCCCTCAGAGGTTGTGCTTGTAGGATGTTCTACCCTTGAGAGATGCGTGCTAAATCAACTGAGTATATCCAAATGTAACACCTGATGGATCAAATGGCCTGCTTCTGCTCCTATTTCTTATGGTCTTGTGATCTTGTGGGCCTAGTATGCTTCGTATATGCTCTTCATAATCAATATGACAATTGTTCTTTTGCCATTACACCCTTTCTCTTTACTATCCCCATTTCACTAATATCTGAAAATGCATTAATTCTGGCTTCCATATATTCATTGATTGAACCTTCATAGCTCTCCAGAGTTTTAAAAAATCCAAAGACTCACTGACCCATGGGTGAAGACATTTTCCTCTCTCTTTGCCCGTCATGAAGGGAACTTCATGTTTGACTGATCTATTGGACTTTTTTATGAGCTTATGACTAATAGAATGGATAAAGGGAAACCAATGGATGTGGTGAATTTTGACTTTCAGAAGCCCTTTGATATGGTCCCACACAGGAAATTGGTCAATAGGTTAGAGCACACGGGAATTTGGAGCCTAGTGTGCAGTCTGGTTGCCACATTTACAGGAAGGATGTGGAGGGTGCTGAAGTGGTTCATCAGGATGTTGTGTGGATTAGAGAGTATTAGCTAGCCAGAGAGGGGATTGGGTAAATTGGATTGTTTGCTCTCAAGCATCAGAGGTTCAGGGGATGTTTTGCTGGTTCCAGGGTAGTTTGTGGTTAGGGATGGTGGTGGTGGTGGTGGTGGGGAGGGGGAGTTCAAGAGCCTGGGCACTGTAGGGGACCCACATTCACCTGTAGACATTTTCCTTTTTGAATGTCTTTAGTGGACAGATTTTTGCATTAATGAGTCCAGGTACAGGGGAACAGGAGATCTGAGGCCAAGATCAGATTAATCTTGATATTACTCTCACAGACAAAGAATTGCTAGATGAACTCAGTAGGATAGCTCAGTGGTCTTGTAAACCAGGAGTCGCGAGTTCATTCCTCGCTGGGGCCTCATTTCTGTGTGTGGTGCTGGACAAAATGGCAATTCCATCTTCCCAGACAAAATTAAAGGATTTCATGTAGGCTACATTTTAAATGTCGTATTTTGTGACAGTAATGAAACCTTTACCAGTGTCCATGGACGCTGTCTGACCTGCTACATTCTCCCAGCAACTCTTTGCTCAGAATTTCAGTATCAGTAGCTGCTGTGTTTCTCTATTGAACTGACTAAATGCCCATGCAGGTCAAAGGCCTACCCTTTGTCTTCTTCCTTCTGTCCTTCTCCTAATCGGACAAATCTCCTTGCACTCCCAGGATTCTAATCTCTTGGACATCCTCAATAGCTGTTGTTGCCGACCTTGATTTTCAAAGGCATCCTGAAGGTGACCTCCTGTTATGACAAAATGTGTTGCAACTTTACTCTGACTTATCTCTCTGGGCTGCCCACTAATACAGTCAAACCCCCAGTATCCGGCACGTAGGGGGCTTGGTAGATGCCGGATAAGTGTATTTTCTCTGACTTCTCTGACAAGGCCTAACTAATACACCGGCATTAAGAATACACTGTTTAAAAGACAAAAATACTATTCTGTACTTACACGGAACAAACTTCACTTGCATGAATATATAAAACTTAAAGCATTTTACTTTATTTTCAGTCATATTCTTTGAAAACATTTAACCGTCGCTGCATCTGCAGGTTCCTCCCCCTCCACGGGGCCGCCCGAAAGATGAACAATAACATTATAGATAATTAACACCCCACCTCTCCCAAGTTTACAGATGAAGCCTCTGACCAGGGTGACTCTTATTACGCAGGGATAAGGAGACACTTTAAGAGAGTCGACCCAACGGCGAGCGGCATCAACCAGCTCTTCACCCTGGGCATTGCCATTTAATTCAAACACAACTTTATTCAAACAGCTGCTATGAGCAAAGCCCGACCAAGGCCCTCTGCTGGCTGAATATTTGCTCCCATCTTCACCAAAGGTTTTTGTGTAACTTCAGAGAACATTTACATTTACAATTTTAAACTTAAGTTTTTTTTTACCTATTATTTTGTTCTTATTTATTTTCCTCAATTTTATTTTTGCCAGTTGCTTGAATTCCGGATAATGAGGGTTTTATAGTATTGAAAGACAGAATGAACCTGGCTCTCAAATGAACAGATTAGGTTGGTTCTCTCGTTTAGAGAAGAAGGATAAAAAGTGGAGATAGAATGATCACAGAGAGATAATTATGATAATGAGCCACAAAGTCTTTACTTGCTGCAGTCGAACAGGTATTTCATTAAAAACTACATCTATACATCAAATTAAAAATAGATAATAAATACAAAATATATGCAGTTTATAAATATTCACAGTTACCATAGTGCAGGAAAAAAAAGTGGTAACAGTGCAGACAATCCTTTTGTCATTTGGAGTGGGGCGGTTCAAAAGCCTGATAGCTGCTGGAAAAAGATGTCTCTATTTTGGAGATAGAGCACAACTAGTGAACGTCAATATAAGAAAGTCACCAGGAAATCTAATCAGGGTTTTGAAAGAAGCTCTTTGACTCAGGGAGAGGTGAGAATGTGGAACCCACTTGCACAGGGACCATCAAACTGAAGGGTTTAGATCTATTTAAGGACCAAGGAAGAGGCCAGAGAGATTTTGTAATGATCGGTTTACATGGAGAAGGCCCAGTTGGAGTACAGTATTAGTTCCCACATGAAGTGGTGGGGCTGAATGACCTGATTCTTAATTTAAAAAAATGTAGACATACAAGCCCTTTCAACCCACGAGCCCATGCTGCCCAATTGACCTACAACCCCCTGAAAGTTTCAAACTGGAGCCCCTGGAGGAAACCCACACAGACACAAGGAGAATGTACGAATTACTTACAGACAGCGCGGGATTCAAACCCCGGTCCCAGCCCCTGGCACTGTTACAGCATTGCACTAACTGCTACACTAACCGCGCCACTTATATTCCAAGTAGGAAGGCAGGTAAGGATTCATCTAATGCCAGTATGTGCAAGTGCAGCTGGAGTGAAACAGATGCGCCGTGGAAAGTATCCTGTCTGGATTCATCGCTGTGTCGGATGGGGCACTTCCGTCCAAATCCACAGGAAACTGCAGCGAGTGTTGGACGCAGCTCACACCATTGCACAGGCCAACCTCCCCTGCATCGACTGCAACTTCACCTCCCGCTGCCTCAACAAAGGAGCCCACTCACCCGTCATATACTCTTCGCTCCCTCAGGTAGTTTGAAAACACATGCCATGAGAGTCAAGGACAGTTTCTTCTCCTTTGTTATTAGACTCTAATGTGGACCTCAGTAAAAAGATGCTTTAACTGAACCTTATCTCTATAACACCACATTCCACACTTCTGTTTTGCTTTCTCCAAATGTTGTACTTAAGCATTGGTTGGGGTGCCTGGATAGCACACTAAACAAGAGTTTTCACTGTATTTCGAGGCACATGACAATAGAATCCAATCAATACCCCTGACATCAGCTATGACTCCTGGAAACCAGGCAGCCGAGGATTTGGGCAGTAACTCAGCTAAGCCAAAGCAGATAATGTCCACTAAGGACATGCAGAGTAACACATCACTGCAACCCCTGACCATCTCAAATCCTTGCCCATCCTCTCCCTCCATCCAACCCCATAATGCCACCCTGCAAAACTGAGGAAAGCAGGGACATAGGAGCAGGACCAGTGTCTGGCCTGTCAAACCTTCTCCGCTTCTGAAAGATCATGACTCATCTGACTGTGAACTCAGCTCCACCTCCCTGTCTTTTGCCCATAACCCTTAGTTCCCCAAATGTGCAAAAATCTATTTAACTGTAACTTCAATACATATTAAATGGCAGCCTCTTCCTCGGATGGAGAATTCCACATTCACTAATCTCTACGAAAGCACTTCCTCCGCATTTCCTAAATCTACTCCTCAGAACTTTGAGGCGATGTCTTCAATTTCTTAAAACTTAGACATGCATCACAATAACAGGCCCCTTTGACCCATGAGCCCGTGCTGCCCATTTAATGGACAACCCTGGTACATTTTGACGGGTCGGAGGAAATCCATGCAGACTTGGGGACAACGTATAAACTCCTTACAGACGGGACTGGATTCGAATCTGCGTTGCTGGCGCTGTAACAGCGTTGCTCTGATCGCTACACTAACCGTGCCACCACAGAGTTCCCTAGTTCTAGTAGACCAGGTGCTGTAGGTTTCTGTGAGGGGTGCTGGGCAAAGTGGTGACTCTCTGTCTGCCTTACAGTAGACAAAGTTAAAGCTACGTGTCAATAATGGAACCTTTACCTTATGCACCCTCAACCATGTCCCCTAGTTCCAGTAGACATAGCTTCAAGTAATCACTTGGTTCCCTTGCTGACCCTTTCTTGGTTCTAATTGGCTCTGGAAATGGCCGTGGAACTCAGAAGACATCACAAGCCACCTGTGGAATCTGAAATGCAAAAGGTTAGTGGTTTCAGTCTTGCCTGACACCATGCTAGATGCCTTCACTTTGCACAAATTAAAGGTGCTGCAGTGCATGGCAATGCTGTCAGCAACTGACCACACATCATTGTTGATGATGACAGTGACAGAGACTAATCTAGTGATTTACTTAAGGTAGAAGCCAAATACTGAAGATGTTGGAGATCCAAAATAAAGAGAAAAATGTTTCAAACACTCGGCAGGTCAGGCAGCAACTGTAGGGAGAGAAACAGTTAATGTTTCAGATTCCTGACCTATCATGAAACTGCAGAGTCCGGATCACTGATTTCCTCAAATGCACTTTCTTATTTGTTCTCTGTTATTTATGATGGTGACAAGGCAGTATTTATTGTTGTCACAAGATGGTCTGAAAGAATGTCATATTTACGTAGAGTCTTTCAAGACATTCCAAAGCAATCTGCAGACAATGAAGTGCTTTTATTGAACTGTTATCTCTGTTGTGGCTCTAAAAGCTGCTGCCTGACATCTCCTGAGACCTACATTCAGTCCCAACCTTGGGGCTGTCTGTGAGAGTTCTCACATTCTCCCTGTGAACACTTGGCTTTCCCTCTCCCCCCCCCCCCCCCCCCCCCGCCCCCACACCGATGCTCCTGTTTCCCAAAGCTGTGGGTTAATTGGCTGCTGTGAATTGCTTCCAATGCCTGAGTGAGGGGTGCAATCTGGGAATATGAGGGAACAAATGAGGGCCAGCATAGGATCACTTTAAAAGATGCTTGAAGGATGCACCCAAGTTGATGGGCCGAAGGATCTGTTTCCCGGCTGGGCAATTCACTCTATGACCTTGTTTTCAATAGCAACCAATAAAGGCTAGATTTTTGAAAGGCCAGATTGAGAAATAAATTTTACCTGGAGCAAACCATCCTTGAAATGGCGCTGTGGGGTCACTAACACCCAAAGAATATACCCAACAGGTCCTAGGTTTAACATCCCTTCTGAAAGGTGCACCTCTGACAGCTTGTGACTGGCAGTGGGAGTTTTAAACTAGTTCTCAGGTAAAGGCTTGAGCCAGAGCTTTTAGCCTTGACAGCAAGAGGAGATGACCACCTCAGCTCAGCAATAACTCCCAGGAAGCTTTGTGGATGATAAATGTCCTTCATTTTCATCTCCAGCAATGACCGTGGCAGACAGTCGCCAGACATCTGTCTCCACCTATCATGGATTACAAAGAATGTACATCTACAACAATCTGAGCAAAGTTCAGTCAATGGGCCAACACAATAATCAACAATTCTCTTCATAAAAGGCTATAAAATCGGTCTCAGCTTCCATTGATTTTTTGGCATAACTGATTGAAACAAATGCATACACTTCATCATTTATTTATTGGCTGCTCTGCTTTGCTTTAACGCTTGCTGGAGCTCCAATCTTTTTAGTGCAAAGGCTTTGCAATTGGTTTTGACCAGATATTCACCTTGTGAGGGCCTCACAAGACTTCTGAGAGGTTGGGAGGAGGACTCTAACCAGTAGAGCATCAGGAGTTTGAAAGAGGAATGTGGAATACAGAATTTTCTGACTCATTTGCTGTCATTATCACAGGATTAAGAGCTTCCCATTGGTGGCTCAGTGTTCGTGCTGACCCAAGGGATGCGGTCAATCATTGTGGGGTGCTGAGTTGGCCCATCGCAGTCAAAGCAAGTGCATGAAATATTCCAAATGAATGTGTTGTTGCCAGTAAAATGTAAGTCAAGTCAGGCCAGATTCTAAACATTTCCAGCCGTTTGTGTTTTCAATTCAGGATCTTTGGCTCTCATATAATGTCCCAAAGGTTTTAGACGCAAGTCCCTCGGCAGATAATGGAGCATATAGTCTCGGCTGACATTGCAATTCAGGACTGAGGGAGTATGGCATTACTGGGCACACCGTCCTCAGATACAAGGCCAAATGGAGGCCCTACCTTCCTTCTCAGAGTGACTTAAACAATCCCATGGGACTACATTGTTGAAGAGCTGAATGTAAATGGTTCAAATGAATCATCTGCTTATTTATTACAGTATCTGTAACGTTTATAGAAGGTTACTGCAAACAATTTGACCCAAAGGATAGACTAATGCTTTCACTGCAAAGTAAGGGTGGTAGGGATCCCAGCCTCAGCATGGAGCTATTGGTCTACCAGGAAGTAGTGAACTCTGCCCTCCCAAATGCTTAGTAGGCGTAGACTATCCATGGCAGGCAACTCAAAGCACTTGAGAGATATCTCTGATGTGACTCGGCAAAAATCCTACAAATTCCACTGGAAGGATACATAAACCAATGTCAGTATCCTCTTTGAGAATATCATCTCCTACGAGCGAGGCCCTAAATGCACTCTGCCGGTTCCAATGAGAAGTTTTCTTGCCCCGTACAAGATTTCTGAAACAGATGCTCTTCTGAGCTCTGTCAGAAAATTGGATTGTCTGGTGGACAGAGGAGATGAACAAGAACAATGAACAAGTCAGTGTTTCATACACAGAAGTGCTAGAGAAACTCACCAGGTAATGCAGTGTCCGTAGGAAGTAAGGATAATATAACCAACATTTCAAGCTTGAGCCTTTCTTCAGGGTATGAACAAAAACAAGTCCGAGTATTGTGTGCAGAGGTTGGGAGGTCAGAAGACATTGGTGAGGCACCAGTGGGGCATTGTGTTATGTTTTGGTCACCATGCTACAGGAACGATATGGTCAAGCAGGAGAAGGTGGAGAGAAAAGTTCCAGGTGTATCACTAGGGTTCAGGGGCCTGAGCTATAAGGAGAGGTTGAGCAGGCTGGAGCTTTATTCCTTGGAGTGCTGGAGGATGATCGATAGAGGTGTACAAAATCATGTGAGGGTGAGTTCACAGACTTTTTGTCCAGGATAGCAGGAATCGGTAACCAGAGGACAGAGGTGAGGTGGGGGGAAGAGATTAACAGAAACCCGAGGGATAACATTTATTCCACAGAGGATGGTAGGTGTATGGAATGGGCAGTCAAAAGAGTTGTAATGTTTAAGAAAAGGATACATGGATAGGATGGGTTTAGTGGGTCAAACGCAGGCTGATGGGACTAGTGCGGGTGGGACATTTTAGTTAGCATGGGCAAGTTAGACCAAAAGGGCCTGCTTCCACACTGTCTGACTCTAAGAGTATTCTCAATCCTTGGCCCATGGTCATTCAAAGTAGACAGGGGGCACTTGGAACGATATTGAAAAGCTTGAGGTCAAGGGCAAAAGGAAGCCTAGTGTAAAAAACAATGGTGCTGATCACTCTCAGACCAACTACTCACTAGCTACCAGTTGGGTCCAACCTGTGGCAGAGTCTGGGGTGTTCCACATTGGCCCCTCAGTAACCACAGGAGATGGAAGGTAGGGCCTCCATTTGGCCTTGTATCTGAGGACGGTGTGCCCATGATGCAGAAAGACTGGCCGAGGAAGAGAGAGAAAGCGACCCCTCCAATTCTCCCTTGGTGCAGACGACACAACATTTTCAAAGGACCGGCCAGTTGGAGTGGATGATAGGTGAAGGTAAATGACAGATGCAGTGGTGGTGCAGAGCAAAAGGAGGTGGAACCAGAGAAAAAAGTTAAAAAATTGGCTTGGAGGAGATGGGAATAGCAGAGACAGGATTAGATTGGCAGGTGTTCAGCGGAGTGTGGAGATCTGGAAGATCTTGAAGTACAGTTCCCTAAAGTTATGCTTTGGCTGCAGAGGGTAAGAGGTCGGGGAGAGAGAGGGCAGGAGAGAAGGGACACTGGTTTTAAAATGGCACATAACTAGTTATATGGTGCGACGCTGGAGAACTGAATTATAGGGTAGAAGAGCAAAGCAACAGAGAAAGGAGTCATAGAGTCACACATCAGAGAACCGGGATTTCAACCCATCTTGCCCATGCCAACCCAGTTGGCATCCTGGCCTGGTCCTATTTGTTTGCATTTGGTCCATATCCTTCCAATCCAAGTGTCTTGAATGTCGAAATTGTACCCACTTCCACAGTTTCCTCTGGCAGCTCATTCCAGATATGGACCACCCTCTGAGAGGAAACATTGCCCCTCAGGTCCCTCTTAAATCTCCCCCCCCCCCACACCTTAAACCTCTGCCCTCTTATTCTAGTAAACAAGTGGTAGCAAGAAAAAAGGATTGAGGATTGTTGCCAATGGAACTGGGATCAGTTGCAGAGATATCTAATTATCTTGAAGCAAATTTGACTGGCTGTGAAACTCCCTCCTTAAACATGCAGAAGTAAATTGTCACACGATTACTTATTTGAACAGAGCTACAGTCTGGCAGATTGTCACAGAGTCACCCGGTGAAAAATTAGCGGCTGTCTTGACTTGCATTTGACATCCTCTGTGGGACTAAGATTAATTATTTGACAACAGAATTGCATTATGGAAAACTAAAATAATCCCTTGCTAGAATACAAACTGGGTTGTGTAAATTGGAAGCAGCATTACGGGGCCACTGTGGGAGCTCTCCTGTGATGCAGCCTGGCGATCCTTACACGGGCACTTACCAACTGCAATGAGGGAAGACATCAGGAACTTGTTTGTCAACTTCCTGCTCGGTGTGCTTTTCCTTGCCGTGTGGTGAGAAGGTTGCAGGATCCATGTTAACTTCCTTATGCCAGCTCACTATCTTTCCTTGCGACTGGCTTGTTAAATAAAAATACACCATCATGAATCCCTTACAATCTGCAGAAGGCAGGGTGGAGTGAAAACGGGAAAGAGGAGAGAAATGAGATATCCCACCCCCCTCCACCCCCCCCCCCCCAACAGTGTGGTGCTAAACCTCATACCTTGATGGTTCTGTATCTTTATCTTTGCTCTACAGTATAAAGTACATGCTCTGACCTGCTGAGTTTCTCCAGTGCCATGTTTTTACTTCAATCATGGTGTCTGCAGACCCTGATGTTTTACTCCTGACCAAGAGTTTGGATGAACTCAGAAGCTGAGCTTGCTCTGCTTTTAAGAGTTGGCTTGGTAAGGCCAGGGGGCATGGTTTCCAGTCTCACTCCAGAGACTTGAACTAAAAAATTGAGGCCAAAAGTCCAGTCAAGAACACAGTCAGAGATGCTGTCTATTGGTGGTGAAGGTGAAAGAGCCCATGGGAGTATTTAAAGAAGAGCGATGGGCCCTGGCCAATATTTATTCAGCATCAGACCTGGTGAGCAGCACCTTGGTGTTACTGGGATCAACAAGCACACACCCTCCCTGCGACCACTGTTCAGCAACTCCGAGTGTCTGCCAACACTTTGGGACACTGCGAGGCTGTAAAAATACATTCCGTCTTTTATTGCATTGACTTTCAAGAGATGGGCTTGAGATGAGCCTAAAAAGAGCTCTTGCAGCATAAGCTTTAGCTTGGGAAACTCAGCTGTCCCAGACAGCAGGGAAACAAAAATAACACACAACAGAAAAGAACCCTTTGAAGGCAGCACCACTCAGGGTACAAAGTCTTTGTCCTGCCCCTGATCTTTATGCCTGGACTAAATAGCTCCAATAAATCAGTCACTTTATTCCTGCCTACTTGAAAGATTCACTTTCCCTTGTGGCAGGGAAATCAAATAATGGGATGAAATGATTCCCTGTGCAGAATGAATATAATTAAAAAAAACAAAGGGTGCATAATTTGAAACTTATAAGACTGCTTTCATGTATTTGGGTTAACAGTTCAAAAAGAAAGCATTCCAACAAACAATTAAGTCTAGTGTTTGATAAAAGAGATTGGACATTCTCCAAAGCCTCTCTTGGCAGTAATCAATGGGAATGGAGTGAATGGGCCCAACTACAAGTAATTGCAGCTTCCTCTCCGATTGTGTTCACCAACAACAACCCCTTCCCCAACCACAGCCTCCTCCCCTCCTTACCACCACGCAATCCCGTTGCGCAATGTATCCTTATGTGGGAGAGAGTAAGCTAATTAGTGGTGAACCAATCAGCGTCTGCAGCATCAATGGGGCATTAGAATCCAGGACCTGTCTTTGCCAGGAGAGAAGTAAAACACAAAAGGCTCCAGACACCGTGGTTGAAGTGAAAACACAACGCTGGAGAAACTCAGCAGGTGAAAAGGTGTACTTGATGTAGCGACGTTAAACCTATGTTTCGGGCTTGAGCCCTTTTTCAAGATATGAAAAAAAATGCCCCGTCACTTCTTCATACCTTGATGAAGAGCTCAAGCCTGAAACATTCGTTATGTATCTTTATCGTTGCTATATAAGGATGCCATGGTTGGCATAGCGGTTAGTGCAACGCAGTTACAGCACCAGTGATCAGGACCTGGATTCGAATCCCATGCTGTCTGTAAGGAATTTGTACGCTCTCCCCGTGTCTGCATGGGTTTCCAGTTTCCTCCCACTGATTGAAACGTACGGGGGTTGTAAGTCAATTGGGTGTAATTGGACAGCACGGGATTGTGGGCTGAAATGACCTGTAACCGTGCTGTAAGTCTAAATTTTAAAATGTATAAAGGACACTGTTTGACCAGCTGAGTTTCTCCAACATTGTGTTTTGACTTTGCCAGAGCTGCTCTGGGCTCTGTGGGAGTTAAACACAGTACATATATTTAAAACTGTTTTTTAAACATTTTTTTGGAACCATTTTATTTCTTTAGTTGGAACAAAGTTGGAGATGCTCAGCAGGGTGAGGAGTTTAGAACTGGGAGGTTAAACAGCAAAATCACTGACCCCAGAGTTCTGGCCATTGAAAACAGGAAACCCCAAAATTCAGCTCCCGCAACTAGCTTGACACACCTTCCAAGTGCAGCGCTATGGCTGCAGTCTGTGCTGTCTCCAAGATGAACCATTAGAATATCTTCTCCCTGACTGATCACAAGATATAGGAGCAGAAGCATGCCCTTCGGCCCACTGAGTATGCTCCGCCATACTAATAATGAGCTGATCCATCCTCCCACTCAGCCCCACTTCCCGACTTTCTCCTCGTCACCCTTGATGCCCTGAATAATCAAATACCTGTCAATCTCTGCCTTAAATACATCTAACGACCTCGCTTCCGCAGCCGCCTATGGCAACAAGTTCCACAGACAATTGTGTACAGTTCAGATTCAGATTTCAGATTTATCGTCAGCGTATATACATGACATCGCACACAATCCTGAGATTCTTTTTCCTGGTAGTGCAAAAAAAAACTGTTCAAAACGTACACTCGTAAACAAATAAAGAACTGTTAACAGATACAGATCTGGTCAAAAAGCTGAAAAAAAGTTGGAAATTAAGATGGAAAGCGTGCAGGAAAGGTTCATGAGAACATTGCCAGGACTGAGGGTCTTGAGTTACAAGGAAGGGCTGGATAGGCTGAGACGTTTTGCCCCGGAGCATAGGTGGCTAAGGGGAGGACCTTGTAAATAGTCACAGTCTTTTCCCTAAGACTAGAGGGCATGTATTTAAAGTGAGAAGGGAAAGATTTGAAAGAGTCCTGAGGGGCACTTTCTTCATTCAGAAGATGGCAGATATATGGAATGAGTTGCCAGAGGAAATGGGGACAATTGTAATGTTTCAAAGTCATTTAGACGGGACAGGAAAGATATGGGTCTAATGCCTGGACAACTTTGACAACAGGGTCTGTTTCCTTGATGTGGACTTTGGCAACAGGGTCTGTTTCCTTGATGTGGAACTGTGATGAGAAAGGATGTAGGAGTTGTGAAATTCAGAGCAGAAAGTCACGTCCAGCAGGTGGGGTTGGGAGTGCCCTCCACTCCCAGAGAGAAAAGCAGAAAGCAAGGACATCGATATCATAGAGGGACAGAGCTGACGTTGTAGAATTCAGCATGTATTCCAGATGCTGCAGTGCTTTCCGGACAGAAGATGTGCTGCCGGTCCTCAAACTTGAGTTTGGCCTTCACTGAGTATCTTGGCTGTCCAGCATGGGCGGCTTTGGTTTTGATTTTTAAATAGGAATGGGAATGACAAACCCTTGCGTCTGCTTCACAAGTGGGTCTAAAAGGGGCTGAGGATCCCTCTACAGAATGCTTGAGGAATCACTGGTAAATTGCAGCAAAACAGGCTGATGCAAAAGGATTTGTGCATCAAACAACGTTACACCAAGCCCCATTGACAACTCTCAGGGTTTTGAATGGTCTTCTAATTACACCACTATTGCTATAATGGGGAACCTGTTTTGATAGGTTCAAACACTCCTGGATTGTTCCATTGACAGCAGGAGTGAATAGCACTCCATCAACAAGTGCTGACAAAGAGAGGGGCACCCAGTGTTCTCCAATGCAGAGAGCTAGTCCAGATAGATGAGGCTTTATCCTTCCCTTCCCCAGAATTATGGAATTGTGAAGGTAGGGGAAGAGAGCACCAAAGGGCCATAAAAAGGCTGATCAGATCCTTTGAGTCTGTCCTACCGGTTAACGAGACCTGAACCTTAACTCTATGGACCCCTGGACCCCCACAGCAGGGAAACAGGCCATTTGGTCCATCGTCTCCTCCCATTTACACTCACCCTCTTCTAATCGCATTTGATTCTGCCTCCATCCCATGGACTCTCCTCAAATGTTATCACCCACTTGACACAGTGTGCAATTCTCGGCAGCCAATTAACCAGATGACCTGCTCATCTCCCACATTCCCAAAGATGCATGGGTAGGTAAGATGCCCCCGAGTGCATGGGTGAGGGGGTAAAATCTGTGGGATGTCGATGAGCGTGTTGGGAGGGTGAAAGATGGGATTAATATGGATGGAAGGGCCTGTTCCCCTGCTGGATCTGTGTAGGAATCGATAGCATCCGGAGTTTAAAACCTGGTACTAGTATGTTGACGTTGAAACTACTGAATTGTTATCTGGTTCATTAATGTCCTTCGGAGAAGTTCATCTGCTATCCTTGTCCAGTTTAGCTGATATATAATCAAAACACAGAAATGCTGGAGGAACTCAGCTGGTCTCGCAGCGTCCATAGGAGGTAAAGATAGGTGACTGATGTTTCGGGACTGAGCCCTTCCTCAAGGTATGAGCAAGGTTTCACTGGCTGATGGACAAAGTTACAATGAACTGCCTTTGATTTTTTTCTTTTCCTTGTACTATTTTTATTAGCTCTAAGGTTGTTGTAGCCGAAGGATGGTCATGGGGACGAGCTCCCACTGTTGCACAAATGTTCTTCAGGGCCTGTGCCTCAAACAGCCTCTGACAACCAAGTCCAACTCTTGACCTTCATGTATGGCATAGATCTTATGCCAGGAGAAGGGGCAAAGTCAGGCCACTGGCACCTTGATTCCAGTTGCTCCAGGCAGATGGGGCTCGTTAACCACGGATGAGGGAAAACTCCGACTTCAAACCTCCACTGCCTTGCGGCTATACCCGCTAACGGGAAAGGCTTTGGGAGTAAACCCCGAGGAAAAACCCGGACTCGGAGTCCCGAAGGCATCTGACTGCTGCACCCAGCATCGGGTCGGCAACTCCTGTGATGATGTTGGCACCAAACCGGTCGTTCCTTTGGACCTGTCATTAGCATGGGGGGGACACTGCAGGGGCAACAGTCGGATCTCCATATCAACTCTGCCCTAGCTTGTGCCTTGGAGAGGCCACTTCAGCTACTACCCAAGGTCAACCACAACCGACAGAGGCCACGCTATTTTTATTAATTTTATAAGGTGGTTTAAATAAATGTTTGCACAGTGATGCTGCCATAGAACAATATTGTGACATGTTCATGTCAATAAATTCTAATTCTGATTCTGAAGTACCAAGTACAGTGAGAAGGGTTCTTCTGCAAGCAGATTAATAGGTTATTCCTGGCATTTGTACAGCTGTATAAAGAGCACAATTTACAAAGTGGAGGTTTGCAGAGAAAAGGAAGATCAATTAGCTCCAAGGTAGGGCAGCAATATATTTGGCTTCAAATGGCCCAGCACACCGTTCCAACCGGGACCAACGGGAGATGTGGCGTGAAGCCTGATGCAATCAGTAACAAGCCCACTCTGTGGATGAGAAGATTAAAACATTCCCCAGAATGAAATTCAAAACCACAGGCTGCAGATTGAGTTGAGTTGGACCCCTGGAGACATCTGCCATATGACACAAGAGTCTGGGAGGTAATCCGGGCGAACCTAACATTTTCCCGACTTCCTGCTCTTGTGAACCAAAGGAGAGAGTGCCAGTTACCTAGAGCAGGGACAGATTCTGTTGCACTACCTCCCCGTTTGCTCTTCCTGTTGCTGAGAACCTCACCCACCCCATTCCTAGTCATAAACTGGCCAGAAACACAACTGAGCACCATGTATCAATATGATAATCATTTGAAACATGCTTGTTCACTTTGCTCCCTTCCTAAACCCAAATCCATCCAAGCACGGACAATTGTTGCTTTCTGTATTCTGTGTCGGAGCTGCGTAATTGGTCAGCCAAAGAAGGTGTAAGGTGCTCCTTCCATCCGATGGCCTACAGGTCACCCTTGGGCAAGGAGTAGCACCTGTGTAGCCTCCCAATCAGGGTCACGTGAAGCCACAGATTGCAGATGGTGGATGGTTTTTAGAAGAAGATTCTACTAATTGGAATTTCTGATTGTAAAACTGGGCAGATGAATCTGCTGATCAATGGCCAGGGTTTACCCGTCCAGTACGGACCCTGCAACTGAAGAAGGCAATGGAAAACCACTTCAGTATTTTTCCCTTGTATAATCATGAACTCAACATTGACTACAGTCTCAGCTCAAAGATGGAGCCTTCGCCGAAGGAGAACAGGGGAGGCAACAACTACAATTCACAGGGTCAGAGATTGTGATGGATGGATAGACATGATTGCCCTCGCAAGGCACCCGAACGTATTCTTTCACAGGAATAGAACTGTACAGCATGGAACAGCCCATTCAGCCTAGCTGATCCATGCCATTCCATATTAACCTCAGCACATGGACCATAACTGTCACTGGGCAAAGACTCATCCAGACAGATGTTGTCATTGACTCACTTTTAATGATTATACCTTAATGAAGGGCTCAAGCCAGAAAAGTTGGTTATATATCTTTATCCTTGCTCCATAAAGAACGTTGTGGGACCTGCTGAGTTTCTCCGGCACTGTGTTTCTATTACAATCACAGCGATTGCAGATTTTCGTGTTTCATTCAACTTCAACCACCCTTCTCCAGCAGACTCTCTGGGTGAAGAAGGTTCCCCTCTTATCCCCTCTGAATCACTTTACCTTAGCCAAATTGACTTGTGTATTGTCACGTGTACCAACATACAATGAAATATCTCCAGGCAAATCAACCCGTACTTAAGTGCACCAGGGAGCGCAATAAGTGGGCATAGGTTTCAGATGAGAGTATGTGTTGCAGAGAATAAAACTCAGTTAAGACAGTGCAAGGGCAGCAACGCTTTGCAAATGACAGGTCCATTCTGAGGGGTGAGACAAGTGGGTATGTGACATTGAGGTATTATAGTGCACCAGTGAGAGCTCACTTGCAGTATTGTGAGCAGTTTTAAGCTTCTCATTTAAGAAAGGATGCGCTGATGTTTGAGAGGAGGTTCACAAGGATGATTCCATGAATGAAAGGCCTTCCTATGAGAAGCATTTGGCTGCTCAGTCTATATTCGCTGGAATTTAGGAGAATGAGTGGGGGGGGGGTGGATTTCATTGAAACTTTTCATTTGTTGAAAGGCGTGGACAGAGTAAATGTAGAAAGGTTGTTCCTCATGGTGGGAGAGTCAAGGACTTGAGGGCACAACTTCAGGATTGAAGGACATTGGCTGAGAAAAGAAATGTGGAGGCGAATCTGTGGAGACCATCATTGGGTATATTTAAAGCAGAAATTAATGGGTTCCTGGTTAGCCAGGACATCAAAGGTTATGGGGAGAAGGCTGGGCAGTGGGGCTGAGTGGGGAAAATGGAGTGAATGGCGCGGCAAACTTGATGAGCTGTATAGCAAATATTTGCTCCTATGTCTTATGGAAGTAACTGCCCTTGAACCTGGCAGAGCGTGTCTTCAAACCCATGTAGCTTCTGCCTAAAGTGGGGGGGGGGAAGAAAAGAGAATGACTGGGGGTGGGATGGGTCTTTTGGATTACTGGCTGCTTTCCCAAGGCAGCAGGAAATGAAGAGAGTATCCCCATGTCCTCTAGTTTTATCTATCTCTGCTATGTGGAAATGTTTCCTGCAGTCTATCATTATCTAGGCTCATAATCTTTATCTGGGCTGTGAAAAACGTTGAGTCACTACTGCCTTCTGGTGTCGATCTGATGCAAACTTCATCCTTACTGTCCAGACTATTGGTGGTGAGATGTTCTGAGCAACTCCATTTTACCCTCTAAAACACAGAAGTCCTGGAGAGCCTCCACGTCTCAGGAGTAAAGACACATAACCACATTTCGGGCCAGAGCCCCTCATCAAGGTATGAGGAAAGAGCAGGAAGGTGCCTGCATAAAATGGTGGTGGAGGGAACATAGGGAAGAGCACAGGCCCACAGACAAGGGGTGGGAGGGCAGAAGAGAAAAAAAAAGCTGAGAAGTAATGGGGGAAGGGGATAGCTCTCTGAATGGAGAGTGAAGGGGATTGGGAGCTGAAGGAGACAGGCAGAGGGATGGAGAAAGGAGAATGAGTCAGGAAACTGGAGATGTCTATGTTAATGTCATCTGGTTGGAGAGTGCCCAGACGGAATATTTGGTGCTGTTCCCTCCCGACTCTGATGTACAGCTGGGGAACATGGATTAAAGGAGATATCCCACAAATACACGCCCCTTTTACATCACAACTTCCAGTGCTGCCTATGTTTCACAACCAGGAGCAGGCTTGGAGTATCCTCAATAAAGAGCAAGTCCCACCCGTGTGCTCATTTTAAACACCTGGGGCATGAAACCTGCCCAGGTGTAATTGGCATTGAAAGAACCAAAGACTTGTTGATCCAAACCAAGGCTTTTATTAACTAAAAGACTGGAGCATATCACAAGTAGGTCGACCAGTTCAGAATGACCTGGTCTGGCTAGGAGCAATCCTTTAAGACCTGCCAGTAGGCGTGGCTACACTCTCAGCCAATCACAGTCATCCTACACTACCATCTGTACATATACACATTTGTGATAGAATCTGTACTATTACACCAGGTATCAAGTCACATGATTTCAGGTGAGAGGAAGATGGCCAATTGGAAGGTCGTGTTGGCTGTGGGAGGATTTGGGCATGAGGGAAGTGACCTTTGACCTATTTCCTGTCCGACCAGTGAGAAGGCCCCCCTATGTAGCACCATCTCTGCCACTTTCTCCAGAAGGAGAGTCCCTCTCTGAGTCCTCGAGTGTTCATTGGATTCGCCTCCTGGCCTGCCGCAGCCTCTGCAGCCGCCCAGAGTCCTGTCCAAACCATCAGTAACCCAAGCTCCAGATCCGAACCTCCGACATGACCAGGAAACCTTCAGTGCCTGCGGCATCCTCTCGTGTCCCAGTTCCAATACCTGGTGCCCTTTCAGTCAGTCTCCAGGCAGCCTCCAGTGGTCCGCACCTGGTGTGAACCACCTGGCCCCAGTCGCCAGCGGCCCTCAGCCTACGTGGGTTCCTGGGCTCGAGTTGCCAATAGACCACCGCCTGTGTGTTTCGTCAAATCGCAGACCCCCCCCCCCACCAATCGGTCTGCCGACAGGGCCACCATCCCATGGGTTATCTCCTCTTAAACAGGAGGTGTTCTCCCTGCGCCAGTCCTCTACTTCCATGGAATCTACAACCCCTCGTGGTTGTTGCTGATCAGAGGCGCTGCCATCTTGGATGCAGACCCCACGGTTGCAGTGTTTTTAAATAAAAACCACTGTCAGCCCCATTTAAAGCTTGTACGGAATTGACGGCAGTTGAACTGGGCGGATGGAGTGCGGCGTCTCCGCTCTCCACTGGTCCACACAAATGGCAGTGCTGCCGTCACAGCAGTGCTGCCATCTTGAGAATGTGGATGGGCAAGAGGGCCCACCTGTGCGTAAAAGGGTGAAGGACCTGTGTCTGTGCCCTATCCTGCAAAGGTCCCCAAGGCAAGACCAAATCCACTTCCCTTTGAAGGGTTTTGGCCTGAAATGTTGACCATTCATTGCCTTCCAAGGATGTTGCCTGACCTGCTGAGTTCCTTCAGCACTTTGCTCCATTTTTCCAGCACCTGCAACCTCTCCTGTTTACCTCCTTTTGAAAGTTGCTGTTGGATCTGCTTCCATCCTTCCTGCAGGCAGTGTCTCGCCACCACAACACTCATCATGTGAAAACTCTTCTCCTCTGCTTAGTTTTTGATAATTACTTTGAATCCTTGAGGGTTCGCAGCACTGCTCAGAGCTGACCATTGACCTCCCTCCTGAATCACTCTGGGGAGCTTGTTTCCACTACGCTGTGCAGAAATCATCTGCAAGCTTTTTTTAAAAAAACACGGCCGCAGCGTTCTGGGAAATAATTCCTAAATTCCCGTAAAGCAATGGGTGTAGAAAGATCGGAACGCAAATGAGTGACTCATTCCCATTCCGAAACTTTATCTGCGGCACACCTGGACGTTATTGCAGTCTGAACTGCAGGTGGTCCACAACAGTGGTCCAATGAATACGACATTACGGGTGACGTCGACCCATGTTCATCCTACGTAAGTACCGTACATAGGGTACTTAGTCTAAACACGTGGCGGTATGCATACACAGGTCATTCTGTGTGAACAGCCACCCCAGAAGGTAAATGTGAAAAATGATGACAGACAAATAGCGCTATTTATATGTAAAAAACATAGATGTTGTTGCTCCAGTAGCTGTGGTTAGTAGTTCTTGCACACGGTGCGTAATCTCTGCAGTCACAGCACAAACATAGGGAGGGTGGGGAGGAGGGATAACTAACTGTTAATTAGGCTTCTGAAAGGCAAGCACTGCAACATAACAGAGCTGTACAGGTATTACATCACGATCCACTAGCACCAGCTGCTAAGAGGACTAGAAGGACCCGTAATTAACTGGAAACGTGTTTGAAAGTGGAAGGGTAATTAACATGCAGATTTCCACTTACCCAAAACAGGTGGGAATGTTTCTGGTTCGTGAAGTGGACGGACAGCAAAGTGAGAAAGTAGCGTAACGCGGTGGAAAAGCGAAGGTAGAAAGGGCAAGGAAACTTCCCAAGGAAGCTCAAAACGGTGGAGTTGTGGACAGTGTGGAGGGCTGTCAAAGAACGCATGACGTGGGCCAGTTATCAATGTGGGCAGAGAAATGGCAGATGGAGTTTAAATTTAAATATAGGCATAGAGCACGGTAACAGGCCTTTATGGTCCACGAGCCCATGCTGCCCAATTACACCCAATTGACCTACAACCCTCGGTACGTTTTGAAGGGTAGGAGGAAACCAAACAGCTGGAGGAAACCCACACAGACATGGGGAGAAGGTACAAACTTCTTACAGACAGTGTGGGATTTAAACCCTGTTCTGGATTCCTGGCGCTGTGACAGCATCGAGCTAACTGCTACGTAACACGGTTGAGTGGGGTGTTAATCCAGACAAATGTGGGGTGTTGCCCTTCAGGAGGTAAAAAGTATTGGAAAGTACACAGTAAATGGCAGGGCTGAAAAGAGCACTGATGGCGGGGTGCAAACCTGTAGTTCCCTGAAAGTGGTAATGTGCATAGATGGGGTGGTAAAAAAGGTGGACAGCAGATTGCCTACATCGGTCAGAAAACTAGATGTCATGTTACAGCTGTTTAAATGACTATCGACCAATGGCTCTCCTATCCAAAGAGATTAAGTGTTTTGAAAGGCTGGTACTAAAGAATATCAGCTCCTGTCTGAGTGGTGACATGATTCTGTTCCAATTTGCCAACAGATCTACGGCCGATACTATCTCACTGGCTCTACACCTGGACAACATCAGCATCACGAAGAAAGCACATCAGCACCTCTACTTCCTCACAAGTTTGCAGACGTTTGATATGACATGGAAACCCTGGCAAATTTCTACAGATGTGTGGTGGAAAGTGTGCTGACCAGCTGCATCAGTCTGGTATGAGGACACCAATACCCCTGAGTGTAAAGCCCTGCAAAAGGCAATGGACACAGCCCAGGACATCACAGGCAAAACTCTCCCCACCATCGAGAACATCTGCAGGGAACACTGCTGTTGGAGAGCAGCAGCAATCATCAAGGATCCACACCACCCAGCACACACACTGTTCTCACTGTTGCCATTGGGAAAGAGGTATTGGATCAGGTTCAAGAACAGCTGCTCTGGCTCCACCATCAGACTCAACAACAAACTCAGTCAGGGACTCATTTAAGGTCTCTTACTTTTACACTTTATTGATTTTTTTTCTCTCTGTGTTGCAGTCAGTTTGTTTACTTGTTTACAAGTGTACCTATCTTATTGAGTACAGTTTTATGCACGAAGACAAAGTACTAAGTCTGCCTCGCCCTCAGGAAAAAAGAATCTCAGGGTTGTATGTGATGTCAAGTATGTACTCTGACAAGAAATCTAAACTTTGAATTTTGTAACACATTGATTCGTGTTGTGTGCAGTTATGGTCGGCCCATTTCAGGCTTTGGAGAGGGTGCAGAAGGGGTTCATCAGGACGTTGTGATAAACATCATGCCTTTGAACCTCCCAAGCTTTCTGTGCTGCTCTCATTTGAACCTTTGGATTCAGCCAGAAGTTTAATCACCTGCAGATTTCAGATTTATTGTCAGATACATACATGACATCACTTATAACCATGAAATTCTTTTTCCTGCGGGCCAGGCAGAATTACAATTTAATGGCAGTACAAAAAAAATGTGCTCAATTTACACCTGTAAACAAATAAAAGAGAGAAAGAAAATCTATAAAGTGCACAAGTAAGACCCCTTAAATGAGCCCCTGATTGAGTGAGTTTGTTGTGGAGGAGTCTGATGGTGGAGAGCGAGCAGCTGTCCCTGAACCTGGTGGTGCGAGTCTTGTGGTGCCTACACCTCTCTCCTGATGGCAGCAGCGAGAACTGAGTGTATGCTGGGTGGTGAGGGTCTTTGATGATTGATGCTGCCCTTCCTGTAGATGTTCTCAATGGTGGAGAAGGTTTTGGTTGTGATGTCCTGGGCTGCGTCCACCACCTTTTACAGAGATTTATCCTCAGGGGTATTGATGTCCCCATACCAGACCAACACCATAGTTTCAGCTGCCTCAGCCCTGGAGCTGGAATTAATTCCTTAAACCCTGCAATCTTCGATTCGCCTTTAAAGTGCTCCTTAAAACCTACCTCATTAACGGAGTTCTGTTCACCTGCTGGGATTCCTATCCATGTGCCAGATTTGTTGTTCTCATTCTAAAGTGTTTTAAGATGTTTTGCGCTGTTAAAATTGCCCATTTAAATGCCAATTGCTGTTTTGTGAAAACACCTCGACATTGTGCCTTCTTGGCAGCTCCAGGTTAATTCTGACCCAGTGACAAAACTCTGAGGTGTCCAGAGATAGAATTCTCAACCCCACTAGAGCAATGGGAAATTTCACCTCAAGGTACAGGTATACCCTGCTTTACAAAGGTGGAGTGTTCCTGAGAAACCGCTCGTAAACCAAAAATTCGTAAAATGAAGACTTCTTGACTACTATTGGAGGCAATTTTTGAAAATGTGAAAACTCATTATTATCTCATTATAATTTCTTCGTAAATGTGAATTTTTGTAAAGCGACTATTTGTAAAGTGGGGCTTACCTGTATTACATTTTATAAAAACACATACATCTAAAAATAACTAGTCCCAGTAATTGTAACCAGGAAGCTACTGGAGTCATTGGTGTCACCAATATCCTTCGGGGAATTAAACATGTCAACACTGCCCATATGTTCAAGGTTCATTTTATTGTCACATAATAATACATTAAAAATGTAATGTACACGATATGTTTCAAATTTTGTCCGCCGTAAGGCAAAGAGTTGCCATGAGCATTGCCCAGCGCCCCTAACAACAGGAGAAAGAGAAGTAAAAGGGAGTCCCTTCAGGGACAGTGAGTGTCTGTAGTGCTCCTGCAACCTCTGCAGCTGCTTAGACTCCTGTTCAATCTGCAACCCGAGCGCCCGATCTAAATGTCCGACATGATCAGGGAGCCTTTGGCGTCCGAAGCCCTTTGGGAGCCCTTCTTGCCCTCGGCACCCACCTTCAGAACCATCAAAGTGATGGGCGCCAATGTTCAGGCACAATTTGGGATGAACAGTAAGTGCTGGCTCTCTCAGACATGGTCACATCCTTTGAACAAGTTAAACAATGTCCAACCTGGGGTCATTAATGACTCTGAAAGGCAGGTGAAATCCATTTCCAAGTCCTTTCTGGTGGTAGTAGTCACTGGATCGAAGGGTGACTTGGTTCATTGTTCCAGAGTTTAGATATGCCATACTCCCGCAAAGCCCACCTCACTGACAAAAGACAAAGGAGGAAAAACCCAACACCCAACCCCAACCAACCAATTTTCCCTTGCAACCGCTGCAACCGTGTCTGCCTGTCCCGCATCAGACTTGTCAGCCACAAAGGAGCCTGCAGCTGACGTGGACATTACCCCTCCATAAATCTTCGTCCGCGAAGCCAAGCCAAAGAGAGAAGACTCTATGTCCCTGAGTCATGCTCCCCAACAAGGTACATTCACCTGGCTTGAGAGATAAAGTACCATTTCTTGGCAGCCCTGAGTGGGAAAATGGTCAATGACCCCCTGAATTTATGCTCCTCAACCACACTGACTCCCCCAGGTCTCTGAGTTCATACTATGATTCCTTTCATGTAATATTACATGAATATGCTGTCCATATATTAATGTGAAAGTACACAGAGAGTCACCATTAGTATTGTTCCCTTCAGAGTCACTGAGTGTTCGTGGATTCACCTCCAATACTCTTGCAGCCTCTGCAGGTGCACAGGCTCCTGTTCGATTCATCGGCAGCCCAAGCTCCCGATCCAAACTTCCACCTCCAGCCTCTGAGCCCCTAAGCTAGCCCGTTGCTGTGGTCCCCTTCAGCATAGGTTCATCTCCTCTGCTTCTCCTTCTCAATGGTGGTGTGGGGGTGTTCTCTCCTTTTCTGGTGCCTTGCCCCGGTCCACTGATCCCCAGAGCCTACACCCTTGTGGCCACTACTGAGCACAGGCCCCTCCCATCTTGGGCACAGACCCCCCACAGTTGCAGCATTTTACTTACCAAGACGATTGGCTCCTTTAACAGGCCATTTAAAGCCTGTACGGAGCCACCAGCATTAGGACCGGGCGGTTAAACCCTTCGGACCATTGATTCTCTGCTGGGATAACCAGCGGTGTTGACTATCTTCAATCAGTGCATGTGGTGGAGATCATATGGGCTCATCGCAAGCAAATTGTAGAACTAGCAACTTCAACGACATCTGAAAAGCCTCAATTTAGAGAGTGGGGGAACCTCAAATCTAAGCAGGGAACTTTGTATGACAATACAGGGAATGGAGAAAGTTACATATAAATGATCTGCATTGATTCTGCATCAGTTCACAAACTGTGATGCAGGCAGGAGGGTTAAGTGAGTGAAGTTCCCTGATCATGAAATTAAAAACTGGAGGTGCTAAAATCTGAAATGCAAACAGGAAATGTTAGGAACACTCAGGAGCTCAGCCAGCATCTGTGGACAAAGAATCAGTTTGCCTTTCAGAGCCATTCTGACAAAAGGCCCCAAAGCTGAATTGTTAATTGTTTCCCCTCTCCACAGATGCTGCCTGACCTGCTCAGTACTTCCAGTATTTTCTGCTTTTATTCTGAATTACCCAATTGTCTTTTTCTCTCACACCATAAGGCGACACTAATGGCAGGTTTTGTCCCCAGGCAGAAGGTAATTTTATGTAATATTACATATTCTGTACTCTCTTCTTTCTTCTTTGGCTTGGCTTTGCAGACGAAGATTTATGGAGGGGTAATGTCCACGTCAGCTGCAGGCTCGTTTGTGGCTGACAAGTCCAATGCGGGACAGGCAGGCACGGTTGCAAGGGAAAATTGGTGGGTTGGGGTTGGGTGTTGGGTTTTTCCTCCTTTGTCTTTTGTCAGTGAGGTGGGCTCTGCGGTCTTCTTCAAAGGAGGTTGCTGCCCACCGAACTGTGAGGCGGTGATATCAGCCCACTGGCGGTGGTCAATGTGGCAGGCACCAAGAGATTTCTAAGGCAGTCCTTGTACCTCTTCTTTGGTGCACCTCTGTCTTGGTGGCCAGTGGAGAGCTCACCATATAACACGATCTTGGGAAGGCGATGGTCCTCCATTCTGGAGACGTGACCTACCCAGCGCAGTTTGATCTTCAGCAGCGTGGATTCGATGCTGTCGGCCTCTGTCACACTCCTGTTCAGCTCCGAATCATGGGTCCTTTACCGGCCTCACCTACGGCTCCTAGAACACTTCCACCAGCATTGTCTCCGCTCCATCCTCAACATTCATTGGAGCGACTTCATTCTGTACTATTGCATGACAATAAAGGCCATTCAGCTCATCCTGTTCAATGAACAACTATTCAATAATTAGGTTGTGCATTTCCTGAGGTTCAATCTGTATCCTGTTGGTCAACAGCTGATGCAAGTACTTCTTAAATGTGATGAAAGATTCTGCTTCCTCAGACAATAATTTCCAGACTCCCAGTAGGCACTTTTAGGTGGCCAAAATCCCCGATGTAAAGATGCATGTTATGCCCATATACGGCTGTCAGGAGGCCACTTGAAAGTGCAGGAGGTGCATGCAAGGCGAACTTTGTAACCCTCCTCCGGGAGGGATAATCGCCAGAGCACTGAGGTCCTCCCCGCCCCGGCACATGAATGCAGCTGCCTGAAAACGACTGCTAAGGGGATGACAGTCAACTGGCGAGCACCTGACAGCCCCCCTCCCAGCTGCTTCTGCCCCCACCCCCGGCGTGGGACGTCAGGACAGGAGCAGCAGGCGTGGGCTGTCAGCATGGGGATGTCCCACATGGGATGTCCCCACACTGATCCCGCTACACCACTCTTTCCCTACAGTCCAATATCAGTCCCCAGTGTGGGCGGGACATCCCCACACTGACAGCCCGTGCCGGCCGCCCCACAGTGTGGGGACTGATATCGGACTGTTGGGAAAGAGCAAGGCAGGAGGATCAGTGTGGGGACGACGCGCATGGGAGGTCCCCGCGCTGACAGCCAGCCATCCTAAACCTGACAACCCAAAGGGACAGAAGCCAGAGTGCGCTCAGAGGCACATCCGGTACAGCTATCCCTTCAGGTGGCCAGCACTGCTCTTTCAGCGCTACCACCTGAATGGCAATTCAAAGGGCCACTTCCGCTTCTGCAGGCGCATTCCTGGTGTAGAATGCACCTGAAGAAGCCCTAGTGATGGCTCAGAATAATTTTCTCACCCCTCTAATTAAACCAATATCCTTCCCCGGCCTAGTTAGTGTTATCAGAACTAAGAGAAATAGGTCCCTCCAATTCATCCAGTCCATCCCGTAAATCTGCCTGCTTTGTTCCAAATAAATAACATCAATAGAGTTGGTCTCCTTTTGATGAATGTTCTGCAGCCCTGGAAGCATCTCAGGAGACCACTAGCAGGACTGTGAGGTCCGAGCATGGAAACTACAGGAGAAAGCACAAGTTGGGTTGATGAGATGTTGGGAAACACATGAACTGGCCCATGAGCCTGTGCCGCCCAAATGTCATCAATTAACGTTCTAACCCCGAACGTCTTCAGAATGTGCGAGGAATCTGGAGGAAACCCATGTGGAGGAAACCCATGTGGAGAACGTACGAACAGCACCAGATTCGAACCTGGGTTACTGCCACTGTAATAACGCTGTCCTAACCACCATGTTAACCATGGTGTAGGGAGGTTCAAGAGCCTGATAACTGATGAGGGAAAAAAAAATACTGGTCTTGAGGTGAGGTTTCTTGACTGAATGTTTCCTACCTCTTCTCTCTTTCACACTTTCTGAGGCAGGGGTTCATTGACCTCCTTGATTATCTTCCAGGCAATTGGGAAAGTGGGGACTCTCACACCTCATTTAGCCCGAACATTTGGAAGCGTAATACAGGAAACACACACATAATATTTGGGTGGCATAGCGGTTAGCACAACACTGTTACAGCGCCAGCCTTTGGGACAGGATTTCGAATCCTGCACTGTCAGTAAGGAGTTTGTCTGCATGGGTTTCCTCTGGGGGCTCCTGTTTCCTCCCACCATTTGAAATGTACCTGGGAGTAAGTTAATTGGGTGTAATTGACCAATATCGATCTTGTGGGCTGAAATGGCCTGTTACCATGCTGCATGTCTAAAATATAGTATATATATATATATATTAAGGATCCTACAAAGAACAACATGTCAATGACCCATTAATCAGGTTTTAGCAGAGTTGTTCCAGAATAAGTGGCAATGGGTGAATTTGGGAGATGTGTCAGGTACAGGGCTCAGTAATTGTATTTATCTAGATGCTGTCAGGAAATAATCACAAATTTCTAGAAAAAAAGCAAAGCTTGATTCAGGCACCCGAATATTTTCCACTTGCCTGGAAGTGTCTGCTCGAACCAAAGTCCCTTGGGTGGAATTCTATGCAGCAAACCTCCATGCCAGCTCATGCCTCTCAGAAGTAATAAAGAATATCACAGGCATCTAATTGGATGTCACTTGGTGGATTTGTACAGAAGGCTCCGATTTAATTATAATTTAAAGATACAGCATGGTTACAGGCCCTTCCGGCCCATGATCCTGTGCCACCCAAATACCCCAATAATCCAACATCCCCGGTACATTTTGGAGGGTGGGACAGCGTCAGATTCGAACCCAGGTTGATGGTGCTGTTACAGTGTTGCGCTAACCACTACCCTAACCATGTTCTTTGGAGGCAGGCATTGAAAGCTATCAAGGCTTTGTACGCCTGCTCACACAGAATGACTCAAGAGCTTCCTATTGCTGTTTCCCTAGCTACAGCACTGCCTGCCCCTGACCCCCTCCAGCCTCCCGATAGTAGCCAATCAAAAGTAGTGCCTTCACCTCTCCAGGCTCAATATTTTATTAACTTCTGCAGCTAATCTGGAGATGAGTCCAGATGTTTCCTCTCTGTGTTCACTCAAATCTGCACATAAGGTAAATTGTCCCTCCTCGCGCAATCCAGCCTTCAACATCTGCCTCATTAAATATTAAAATTTGTGTTTGCTATTAATCTGGGAGCAATAAATATTTTAAAATGTCACTCTTCAATATTTACAACCTTCTGATTGCCTTGTAGTAAAGGGGAGGTGCTGATACTGCCTGCAAAAATGGAATAGGAAGGTGAACTTGCCGGGGAGATGGGGGGGTTTCTATGCCGAGCCCCTCCAAACTCACACAAGGGAGAATGAACAGGTGAATTGTTCATCAGGCAGCACCTTGTTTGGGTTGCCAACTCTCCAGGGCTGTGGATTCATCTCCAGGACATCAGTTGGAGGAGGTGGAGGGGGGCAAACGGGAGCAGAACACAGGAAAAACAACCATGTTCTTCAATAAGCTTCCCCACCGTCAACTTGCTGGTTATTTTCTAATTGCCGTTGAATACTCTTGTTATAACAATATTGCAGAAGTAGCAGTGGCAGGGCAAGGTTGGAATAGGGAAGGAATCTACAGGAAACTACAGGTGTACCATGGGGAGCAGTCTGACTGGTATGGAGGTGCCAATGCACAGAATAGGAAAAGGCTGCAGGGAGTTGTGAACTCGGCCTGTGCCATCATGGGTATCAGTCTTCCTTCCATCAAGAAAGCAGCCTCTACCCTCACCATCAGGCCATGCCCTCTTCACTCTGTGACCATCAGGAAGGAGGAAGCTCAGGTGTGAAACCTTCCAGTAATTTATTGACCAATCAATGATGCCTGCGTCCCACATTGGAATTCCCCTTCCAATTGAATGGCTAGATGCTTCTCAGTCCCACCGAACGTGTTCCTCGCATCACAGATGTCACCCCTGGGCCAGATGATGTATTTGGCCCTTGAGCAGGAACAGAACCCCAATTAAGAAGAAGGAATTTACAATGATTGATTCGTGCGTGTGCCACAAAAATCCCCCCCAAATTTTGACTGGCACACAGCTTGCAAGTGACTCTCCAGCATTGTCTATAACTCATGACGGAGTGTAGCTTGCGTTCATTCTCAGCTGCTCTACGTGGTGGGCCTTGTACCTACAGCCGGCTAATGGGGGCCAGCTCAGGTATGCCCAAACTAGGGCAGGTGATTAAAGGAGCCAGTGGCGAGCAGAGTATTCCTTCAAAGGGGCCAAAGGCAACGTGTGTGCTTGCTGCGGGTGGTCTTGACCTTGATTGCCAAATGTGGTGACTTCCGACCAGGTTCCTGCCTGGGTTCAAATGACCGTCCAGACAATAACGTCCCAGCAAGTTGAAAGTCCTTCTGGCATCTGCTAGTAGCTGGGAGGTGGAGGTAATTGTGGACCTTCTAGGCTCTGTTAGCTTAGCTGCAGATGTGAAGTGGAGACTCAAAGGAATAGGGTATAACATGAAAGTCTGCAGACACTGTGATTATAGTAAAAACATAGAAATGCTGGAGGAACTCAGCAGGTCTCGCAGCATCCATGGGAGGTAAAGATTTATTACCAATGTTTCAGGCTTGAGCTTTTCCTCAAGGAAAGGATGGTAATATATCTTTACCTTCTGTGGACCCTGCTAAGTTCCTTCAGCATTTCTGTGATTTTACTCAGAGAAATAGGATTTGATTCAGATTGCTGTTTACAGAAGACATTATAATGTCTTCTCCTTGCCCTGAACTGACCAGGCTTTAATGCTCCTTGTTTGTAAATCTTCTGTGAATTCCTCACCTGTCCATCAACCTTTGGTTTTTATAGTAAGTGCAAGTTCCATTTACAGAAAAACTGCCATCGATTGTTTGGAAATCCTGACGGTTTGGTATCATTCCCAATTGGAGAGGACATAGGAACAAAGGCCCGGGGTCTCACATTCTCTTTAAACTCACCAGGGAGTGGGCTCTAAGCCCCTTTTAATACTCAAGTTCACTGGAAAATGTATTTACTGCCTTGTCGCTTTTAAATAAAAAAGTGAATTAAAAGAGTGTTAAGGCAGCCATTCTCAATGGTGGCCCAAAGATCTGCTGGAGGCCACAGCACATTTAAAGCCTTGCTTTTTTTTTCACCTCACGTTACACGTTTTTTTTTTAAATGTTTTTTATGTAGTTGGTAGAAGTATAGAAGAAACCAAATCTTGACTGCTTCACAGGGAAGAGGGTTCATAAACTTTGAGCAAAGTCCTAGGGGGGGCCTTAACTTAAAAAAAATGTTGAGAATGGGTGTGTTAAAGTAATCAATAGGAGTAACAATTTAAATGACTTGTTGAACAGCAATGGTCACATGCCGACACATGCTCTTCTTCCTCAGGTTCAGAAGGTTCATAAGTGAGATATTAAGTACTGCCAGATTCAAGGATAGTTTTTTTCCCAATGTTGTCAGACCTCTGAATGAATCCCATGCTAGTTCCGTTTACCTGTATCTCTGCACTCTGTTCTGTGCTTCTGTGCTGTACGGGCTGACTAGCTAGACTGCACAAGCATTCTCACTGTACCTTTGTATGCGTGACAATAAACTTGGATTGGTCTCAAGAAGCCACACAGATTTAATATATCTCTGAGAAACACGTGGAAGGTAAACTGAGACAATTAACTATTTTTCTGTATGCAGGGGCTGCTAAATAATTCAAATTTCATTTTTATTGTCACGTTATAGAGGCCCAGCAAGTCAACCCTAACATTCATTTAGCTGGACAAGAATACAGTTATAGATTACAATGAGAAAGAACAATTATGCAAAGTTACAGGAGCAGGATAAGACTGTTGTGGAGTTCATTCAGGAGCTGATGGCTGTGGGGAAGAAACTGTTTTTAATCCATTGGACTCCATGTCCTGGTTTTCAGGGACTACTAACAAGTGCATATACTCTATGTCCCAGTTTTACAGGACTGGTTTTATACCCAACCACCAGCTGGTTTGTATTGGTTATTTGTACTGTCAAGTTTTACCCATGGTCCCAGTCCAGAGTATGGTATAAATTATGAAAGGTAAAAAATGGCCAAAGGGTTAAGCCTGTTGGTGCACAATTTCATACTCATGAGGTTTCTCCCCGATGGCCCAATGGGAGGAGGGAGAAGAGAGTGTGTCCAGGCAGGGTGGGGGAATGTTCTTCAATACGATGAATGTCTTACCTAGGCATGGTGTCGTTGGAGGGGAGTGTGTGATGCTCTAGATGCGTTCACCATCTTTTGCAGCTTCTTGTCATCTTGGGCAGATCCGTTCCCGGCCCACGCTGTGATGCATCCTGATGGCATTTCTCTCCTTCGCCTTTATTTGATCAGGGGTTTTTGAGAAAGGAGTTACTTTCCAATTTCTGCACAGTGCTTCTTAAAATTATCTGTGTTTTTAAGATCCAAAATTATTTTATATTTAAAATTTTCAGCACAAATTAAATTTAAATAAATAGCTCACCAACAACCAAGAGTTGAAATAGAGTCAGAGAGATACACAGCATGGAACAGGCCCTGCAACCCAATTCATCCATGCTGATCACTTTGGCATTCCAGGCTAGTCCCGTTTGCCTACATTTGGTCCATATCCTTCGAAGCGGAACAGAGAATTGGTTAACCAATAAAAAGCAGAGAGCTGGGGTACAGAGGTGTTTTTCTGGTTGGCTGACGGCAATGTGCTACAGGGGTCAGGGTTGGGCATGCAACTGTTCATAATATACATAAGCAATCTAGAAGAAGGGACAGGGTTTTGCTGATGACACTAAATTGAACGGAAAAGCAAATTATGCAGATAATATGGAGAGTTTGTAAAGAGATATCGATAGGTTAAGTGAGTGGGCAAGGGTCTGGCCGATGGAGTACAATGTTGGAAAATGTAAGGTTATCCACTTTGGAAGGAAAAATGAAAGATCAGATTATTATTTAAATGGTACGCAATTGCTGCATGCTGCTGGGCAGAAAGATATGAGAGTGGTTCAGGGTGGTAGATTTAGGCCGGAGATGAGGAAGGACTGCTTTTCCCAGAAGGTGGTGAATCTGTGGAATTCGCTCCCCGTTGAAGCAATGGAGGCCAGTGTTCCCTCGAAGCTGTGCCTGTGCGCAAATGCGGATGAAACAGCCTACGTGCGTGCACACGCTTGCACAATGTGCGTTCAGCGAGTTCCTTTGTGCGCACGCATGCCGGCACAGCTTAGAGGGGACTCTGGTGAAGGCGACCTCAGTAAATTATATTTGATAAGATCAGATAGATTTTTACATAGTAGGGTAATTATGGGATATGGGGAAAAGGCAGGTAGGTGGAGATGAGCCTTTCATCAGATCAGCCATGATTTCATTGAATGGCGGAGTAGGCTCGACGGGCTGGATGGCCGACTCTATTTCTTATGCTATTATGTTCTTCCTGTGCACATATTTGTCTAACTGCCTTTTGAATGTCATTATTTTACCTGAATCAACAGTTTCCTCTGGCAGCTCATTCCAGGTACAGACCACCCTCTAAGTGAAAAAGCTGTCCCACTGGTTCCTCTTAAATCTCTCCTCAAAAGTATGCCCTCCAGTTCTGGGCATTGGTGATGGGAGAAAACTTGGCTCAGCTTTGCTGCAAATAGAGTTATTTTGGCACATTTAATTCTGTCCTTTTGAACTAGCTTTCTTCCATTTCCGCCTCAGGAACTGTAAGACGTTCACTGCCGAGCATTTAACATTCCTGCCACATGCACACAGCCACGATTTGGGACACTACATCAGCCTCACAGCAAGGTGCCTGAAAACACATTTTCACCTCCAGTGAACAATTGACTTCCCCGCACTTGCTGGGATTCTGGCAGGGGATGCACGGACCACAGCAAATTGATTTCTAGTTTTTATAGGTAGATCAAATATGAAACATGTAAATTCACTTATTGCGGTGATGGTAATGTGTTGTGACCTGAATTAAGCAAATGAGGCGACTTTGAAAACCATTGTTAGCGTCTGCTCAGAGAGGTCTTATATAAAGCTACATAGAACAAATACACAGCGCAGAAATTGGCGTGAACATTGAACTCTCCACCTTCAGGTAACCCACACCCCCCCCCCCCCTCCCCAGTTCCTTCCTCTCCTGAGTCGGGTCCCCTCATCTCCCCCCTCCCAGACCCCATCAACCTGTTCCAATTAATGCCCCCCCCCCAGTTCCTTCATCTCTCCTGAGTACCACACCCACCCCACCCCACACCCCAACCCCACCCCCCACCCCCAGCCCCAATCATGCAGTTCCTTCTCTTCCAGGTCCTCTCACTCCTTTCTCAGCCCCCATCCCTTCTCCTACCTGGTTGCATCTGCCTATCACCCTCACACTCTTCCCATTTGCACCCCTCTGCCACTGTTCCCATCTTCCTGATACAGTCCCACTCATCTCCTCCCTTTCTTATCAGATGTCTTGGTTATCAGCCCATTCTTCTCCCCACCTATCGCATTACAGCTCTGTCATCTCCACGCCCCCCCCCCCCCACCGCCCCCACCTCCATCTGCCCATCATCTTCTCCTCACCTGGATCCACCTATCACTTCCCAGCTCCAGCCTGACGCCACCCATCACCTCTTTCTCCTGGCTGCCTCCCCTGATGCAGGTTTCCAAGTCTCTTTGTTCCGCAACACTCCCCAGGCTCCCACCATTCACCGTGGAACTCCTGACCTGGTTTAACCTCCCAAAGTGTAGAACTTCGCACTTGTCCGAGTTAAATTCCATCTGCTATTCCTTGGCTCATTTTCCTGCTTCATCTGGATCCTGCTGTGATCTTAGCTAATGTTCTTCACTGTACCACCAATCTTAGTGTCATCAACAAACATACTAAACTATGCTAACTACACTGTCATCCAAGTGGTTCACATAGATAACAAGCAACAGTGGACCCAGTGGCAGAGCTTCTCCCATGAGGTCTGACCCTCCAGTCCACATGACAATGAAGGACAGGATGGGATGGGATGAGTCTTTTCATTTGTTGGCGGCTCTTCCAAGGCACAGTGGGAAGTGTAGATAGAGTCGGAAAGGAAGGGTGGGGGTGTGTGTGCGCGCGCAGGCACGGGCACGTGATGCTCTGAGCTGCATTCACTACTCTCTGCAGTGTCTTGTGGTCTTGGAACAATTCCTCTCCCACCCAGTGCTGCACCCTGACAGGATACTTTTGATGGTACATCTGTAAAAGTTTTTTGAGGGCCCTGCAGAATTTCTTTATGCTTCTGAAGAAGGAGTGCTTTTGGCCTGGTTGAAAGGTTAATGTCCCTGGGGACATCCCTCCAAAACATCTCTCTACACACTCTTTGCAGAGGGAGTGTACGAGCAGGCAGGGGGGTTTCTGAATCAAGCCTCAGAAAACTACAGGCCAAGTGCTTGTAGATGAGTATAGCTTTGATAAGAACACGATGGTCCACGTGGACTGAAGGGCCTGTGTCGGTGCTGTATGACTCCACGAATCTCTGACTCTCCAAGTCTTTCTATGTTAAACAATGCCAGTGACATTTTATTTAAAAAACTCACCTAATTGCGATCCATCTGATTGGTTACCATGATCAATACTAGTATACAATTATTCCAAAAACAACGCAAGTTGCCAGCTTGTGTGTCGATCTGAAGGATGTTACTTGCCTCGGCTCCCTGATGGTACTGTCAAGATTCATCACCTGCGAAGAGCCGGCAAAAGGTTGTAAATGGTGGGCAGATGTAGCGGCCAAAGGACAGAAAGCAATCGAGGGAAAGAGGAAGGTATCAGGAGAAAGAGGTGGATAGGCAAAGAGGGAGAAGGAAAAATAGAAAGAGAGAGAGAGACAGGCAGAAACAGATGGGGAAGAGCAAAAGAGTAAGAGAGAGGAATAAGAAAGTGCAAAGAGCGAGAGGGAGAGAGAGAAAATAACATTCAATTACAGATCAAGAGACAAATTACTGGATCTGGAGCAGGGTTGCACATCACAAGTTAAATCATTGTTTTGAAAATTCATGCATTTCAAATGTTCTCATTTATCTTTTGCAAAGACTCTGGTCTTTAGTAAGTTTCAAATATCCTTAATGTTTATTTTTTTTTCTCTTGTAGCCCAAGAATATTTTCCTAATTACTATTTTCGTAACAGTACAGAAAGCCATCACAGTTTCCACCCCATCAAAAGAAGAATATTTGAGAGCAGCTGACATTCCACCTCACACTGATAAGTTATAACTGTCCCTTTGTTGTTCTTGCGCTTTGTAGCTGAACATATTTCTGTCCGAGCAGCAGGTGACAATGGAGCGACTGGGAGCAGATAACAGGCCTGGTAGTTCAATTCATTCTCATCATTAACATGCGGTTTGTTGCAAAAGTGCAAATTTGATGCTCACTTGGGCTGAGTTATTGCCAGTTTCAATCAACGTGCTTTGAATTCCTCGCCAGGTTTGATAGTGTACAAGTCTGGCTTGGATAAACAGAGGGAAGATGTTATTCTTGGTGAAGAGTCAGGGATCTGGGGCAGATTCCAAGTGATGAGAAAACTACACAGCCTCATGATTGGCTGTGATTTACTTCTCTCCGTGACTTGCTTAATTGACTACATAGCTTCATGTTCTTTGGAATAAATGCCTTCGATGATTTCACCAGCATGTTGACATGACAGTCAAAAAAGTGCGCCAATGGGTCTACTTTTTAAAAGATTAATGAAGTTCAACATGTCACCCCCTAGCCCTCAACAACTTCTACAGGTGCACTGTTGAGAGCAGACTGGCTTGGTGCATCACAACGTGGGACAGGAGCAGTTCTGTTCAAGGTCAGAAGCTGCAGGGGGTGGTGAATGTGGCTCATGCAAACTTCCCTCCTGTCCACAGAATCCACCTACATGTCCTGCTGCCCTGCAGAGGCAGCCAACATACTGATGCCCACTCTTCTCCCTCCTCCCATCAGGGAGAAGGCTCAAGTGTGTAAAGGTGTGTGCCGACAGGATTAATAACTGCGTCCTCCCTGCAGCCATCAGGCTCCCCATGTCAGTGCTCTCATGCTGCCCTTGCTTGGTGTTGGTTGATCTTTACTTCCACTGTAATCTTCCACTCTGTATATTGTGCTCTTTACATGGCTGTATGAATGTTTTAGATAGCCTATTAGATTGCTTGCAGAAGAAATCCTCTCACTGTAGAAGGTATCATTTGTCAAAAAAAACTTAAAGAAACGTAATTCAGGTCCAGTTGGGTGATGGTCTGGAGGTAAGTGGAATGTGGGTAAAATAAATTGGGATTAGTGTTGGGTTAAATCAGATAGGAACTTGATGGTCACTACACACATGGTTCAGACTCACATATGGACCATAGAGATAGTTGATACGCACATGACCACCCGTAAATTGGAAGAACACCTGATTTTCTTTCTAGGCTCTCATGGCATTAACATTGACTTCTTCGGTTTCTGATGACCTACTCTCCTTTCTCCCCCCACCCTTTCCCCTCACTTCTTTCCCTTAGTTCTCCACCTCTTTCCCTGTCTATTCACCCAGCCATTCCCTCCTCCCCCCCCCCCCACTTGCTGCTGTGCCCACCCTCCCTTCTTCACCTATTACCTTTGCTGAGGTTTGAAGCTCAATGGTCGTGGTGTGAGGCCTACTGAAGAGACCAAGCCGCGGGTTAATGTGGCCTTCTAGTGGTGCCTGCTTCGATGGTTGAGGAAATGGCGCAACATGGCGGAGACAGAGGAGGTGTCCCACTACGACTAGAGCGGTGGAGCAGTGTTAGTCCCGAGAAATCCTGAGGGAGGTGTTGGTCGTAGTCGATGACGACCTGAAGCGCGAAGCTTCATGGAGTTCAGATTGTCTGAAGTTGGGGTGGGGGTGTGGGGGCTTTGAAGTGATCTGTTCCTCTGCCACCTCGAGCAACTGTGACTTGTTTGGCAGTTTCCCCTTTGAAGCTGGCAAACAGTAACATCCAAATCCTGCCGACGCCGGTAAACCAGCCCCAAGATGGCTGCAGTTGGACTTTTTGTAACATCCAAATGGAATTTTGACAGGGGCTATGTGTTCACTACTTGTTCTTTGAAGTCTGGTGTTGTTATCACTGTTGTTCATTTGAAATTGGGAAGTTGTTCATTGCTGCGACCAGGAGGAATGGGTTAGGGTTTAAATAATTAATGTTCTAAGGTGGATAGTCTATGTAAAAAGATGGCCACGCCAGTATATTGTGGCTGCCTGTCATCATTTAGACAGTAACCAATTTATTCCTAATTGTATGTTCGGCGCTTGGATCAATGTGCACTGTGTTAAATGCTCTGTTTAAATAAACTACTATCTCCCAGACATCTGCTGTCCCCACTCAATCTGAACCCGCCCATGTCCTAACCAGCACACCTCGAGATCCCACTCAATGGGACCGGCAACCAAACTTGTGCTCTGTGCACCCACACACCAGGAGAACGGACCGAGGAGTGTATTTGTTAACAATATTAAAACCTTCCAATTCATTTCACATCTAGGTTCCCTTTAAATACGAGTTACCAGACAGCTAATTTACTGACCTGTACTGCCAAGTTATCAAGCTTATTATTGATGTTGTTAATTCATCTCTCTAATGACAAAACATTAAAATGACTTTTAATCTTTGGAATTCCAGTAATGTAATAGGCTTTTCTTTTTTACTTTGATGGTATTGAATTAAGAAGCTTCTTCAATTAATGATCCTCAAAGGGAGCAAAGCAAAAATCATTGATTCGCCCATCTCTTGAGGTTTCTTAAAAAGTCCGTTTGACAGGGCTAATGTTTTAGTGTGAGGTGTCTCAGCATTGGAATTAGTTACACCTATTTATTTCAAGGCCTGGTCAAGGAGTTAATGTGCTCAGGTGTGGTCAGGGTGGCACTACCCTCTGGTCTGGCAAGGAGACTGTTCCGGCCCTGGTCAGGGGGTGGAAGGTGCTCTCTAGCCTGATTAAGGGGTATGGACAGTGGGTAGCACCCTCTGGCCTGGTCAGGACATGTGGTGTCCTCTAGCATGTGTGAGGGCAGTTATTGAGGGAGTGCTGCAGAGTGGGGCTGTTAAACCAAGGGGGATGTCACTAAAAACTGAACACAGATGTTGCCTCTTCATTACTCAAGAGAAGCAAGCAGATATCTGGCCATGCAGTTTATTCCTCAACCACTCCGTGGAAACAGACGATCTGCTTCCTTTACCACTTTGCTAGTCGTGAGTGCTCGGTAGGTATTGGTCTCCCTATGGTGTCTGAATCTTATTGGTTGGTAAAATTACTACATGTTAAAGTTCATGGCAACTTTTCAATGTACTTCAGCACACATCCTGTTAAGTAACTCTTTCACAAATGTAATCAGAAGTTCCTGATATTGGAGGGCTTTGTTAACGCAAGATTTAGGTCCACAAAGATTTTGCTTCCTGAAAACCTTTGAATGTATTGTATGGATTCTGGGCCGCTGATCATGAAAATCACCTTAAAATTTTCCTATCACAGACCAATTTTTAGATACAACCTATTTTTGTGATTTCCTGTCATATTTTAAGTCTACTTCAAGCCAACAAAACCATGATGTGCAACCACGTTACTGAAAATTCATTTTCTGCCTTCACACTTGGACGTCTTCCCCGCTGATCTTGGTGCAGTCAGTGAGGAACCTGGTGAAAGGTTTCACCAGGTCATTGCGACCGTGGAAAAGTGGCATCAGAGCCACTGAAATCTTTCAATGCCGGCCGACTATTGTTGAACACTGACGCGAGAGGCATCAGATGCTGAGTACAAACGAAACATTTTTAGGTCAGTTGAACTAAAGCAATGTGTCAATATCGTTATGTGATTAAACCTGCTCAATTCAATGAAAGTGAATTTAATGTTTCGCCAGCTTCCAGCGTGATACAGCAAATCTGAAATTATCTTTGGATTCAGCTTGAAGTTGTCTATCGTAATGCCTCATTTCTTTTCAGGAAGCGAACATTTTGAAAAAATGTTGTTGTCCAGTGCTATTGAAGTATCACACAAGGTGAGAGGAAAATAAACATAGCCTGGTTGGGAATAGGATGGGGGGGGGGGGGGGGGGGAAAGTTGGGGATTTGTTGGATGTAACAGTCCAGGGATTAACTTGCATTCAAGATTAACAAATGTTGCCGAATAGTTGAAGAACGAAACAAACTGATGAATCGAAAAATAATATATTGTACTGTCAACACTAAGATAAAAATTAATCAATATGAAAACTGGTGATATCCAGCTTATCATTTCATAATAGTGTGACTTATTTAGTCCCTTAATAGAGAAACCAAGACAGATGTTTCTCTGCAGTACATTTTAATGTGGATCTGATTCTATGAAACTCCACATCAAGCAAATAACACAGTGCTCTCTGCCCTGCAGCCCTGATTTATGAACCAATTTGCACAACCTGTCTGCCGGTCCAACACATCTCAGAATGATGGAGCAGGAAGCAGGAGGAAACGTCAGGCAGGGGCAATTAAAACAGATCCTGTGCAAGCTTTACCTCCACCCTCTCCCCTTCAATTTCTGCGTCATCGTTCCCCACTGGGGTCAGCAACAGCCGGTGGGGAGCAACGTTGAGCAAAGAGGTGATTAGCCCCAGTGATGGATGCCCTTTGCTCTTGCAGAGCTTGGAGCAAAACGACAAGCCTTGGGTTCAGCAAGTTGGCCTGGTATTAAATCAGAAACATATTGGTTTATGACCAAGGATGCATGACATTAATTGCTAATGTACCCATAGTCACTGCATGGGTAACAGATGTAATGGACTCAATTCATAAAATCTGATAGTTAATATCTAAAATACATTCAGCCAGGCTTTAGGGCAGGACTTTATAATTTAATGTAGATGGCTCCTTTTGCTCTGTGCAATCAAGGTATCTTTCAAAACCATCCGGCTTCATTTCTCAGCTTCCTCTGGACGGAAGAACCTTTTCTTGCTCTATAAATCAGCTGTTTAAAAGTGACAGTAATTCATTCCCTGCATTAAGACTCCCCTGATGGCTGGTTGGTTGAAGCATTGTTGGAGGTCCCAGATTCAGCTCTGTGCTAAATGACTCAGTTCTGTCCACTGTGGGGTCAGGTGAGCTGCTACTGCAGCCACTGGGGGAGGAAAGGATGGTCACGCATACTTCCACCCCCCCACCCCCCCACCATCTGGGGGGGTGGAGACTGGGGAGAGAGGAGGCCAAGGATTGGGTACTTCCACAATAGCTGAAGATTCATCCAGGACTACAACACAAGGCAGTGAGAGATCCCAAAGCACTTCACAACTAGCCTGGAGGTGTTCAAACCAATACCCAAAAGTTTAGTCAGAGAGCTGGGCTTTGTTCTAAAAAGAGCAGGGAAAGGAAAGACCTTAAAAGGGCAGCAGAATTGGCGTAGCAGTTAGCATAACGCTTTTACAGTGCCAGCAATCGAGATCAGCGTTCAAATCCCGCGGTGTCTGTAACGAGTTTGTACGTTGTCTGTGTGGTTTTTCCCATGGGCTCTGGTTTCCTCCCACCATTCAAAACATATGAGGATGTAAGTTAATTGGGTGCAAATTGGGCAGCACAGACTTGAGAGATGAAATGGCCTGTTACCGTGCTGTATGTCTAAAAAAAACTTTAAAGAATCTGGTGCTCAGGGTCTTGCCAGGAGTAGATACAGGCAAATCATCAGGAATAAACAAGCTGTGAATTAAAGTGCTGTGAAAAATCAACCTCAGTTCCATCAAAGAAGGATTTGAGGTCTTAGAGGGATTTGAACTCAAGATTAAGGGGTTTTAAGGGGAGGCAACAGTGTGGGGCAGCAAACGCAAGGGAAGATTGGTGAATGGGATAGTGTGAGATGGGACATTGGTATAAGCCTGGGTCAGTGTGATGATATCCATTTGAGAGCAGTCCCTAGCCATCCCACCCTTCCAGGACACCAAGCCTTAGTGTCAATGGAAGAAGGAAAGGATTTATGTTACAGTTAGAGACCTTATGCACACTTTCACCACAGGAGCTGAACACTAAACATGATAGTCAGCATTGCTCTGTGCATGGGAAATCATGTCTCGTAAATTTGACTGAGTGTTTTGAATTGGTAACCAAGAGGATCGATGAGAGCAGGGTAGTAGACAGCGTCTACGTGGACTTTAGCAAGACTTTTGACAAGGTAGATATGTGCAGAAGGTGAGATCAGATGGGATCCAGGATGAAATTCATCAATCCCTTCAATGCACCAACACCACCCTTGGTCAATTAAGATAAAGGACGTTAAAAAGTCAGTACTTTATGCCTGTAATAGACATCACAACCAAATGGGCAGCAGTCATCCTGGCCCAAACATGCTCCTGATACCTAGAATGTCAACAAAAGGCAATTCAAGGTGCTGGAAAATATCGCAAATAATGTACCTGAAAAATCCTCCAAATTCACTTCACAAATATGAAAGCCAACATTAATACACTCTCCACAATTCTGGGGACCTGATTACACTCTGTCAGCAGTGTTGGACATGCTATGTCTCTCACCTGCAAGGACCAGTCTCCTCCAAGTTCACGGAAAAGACTACCAGGCAGATAAAGCAAAGGTACATGGCTAGGAACGGGTTTAGAGGGATATGGGCTGAATTCAAGCAAGTGGGACTAGCACCTTGGTTGGCATGGAAGAGCCCATTTCTGTTCTGTATATGATTCTTCAGGCCCTTTAACACTGCCCTTGAAAGATGGTAATCAACTACCTTTTAACCGCTTCACTTACCTGTGTGAACTCGACAAAACTGGGATGTGGGGTCATTTTCATCCCGATACGTACTCACCAATTTAGGTAGTATCAGAGGGAATGCGTTTTACACTAGTTCTGGTATAAAAGGCTCACCCATCTTCCGGGGACGCCAACACTGTCATGCTACAGGTCCCGCCTCCTTTGGCACCGGGATACCGGGTCCCTATGTAAAAGATTGCACTGAACAGGCTTTTCTTGGTTCAGTGTGAATGACCTAACCCAATCTGGCTTTAAACACGGGTCATTAGTGGGATCTCTACAAAGGGTTATATGACTCCACCTACTGACTATTATCCTTTACGTGGTGGACAAGAAAGTTTGGCCCTGTGGAAGAACACGGTTGCACTGAGATTCAGAGGCTGTGTGGGTTATTTGTGCTTTAGTTGTGCACAGTGCAAGCTACACGTCACCTCTCACTTCCTTTAATCAATTCGCACCAACCACTACTTCAGAAAGGACCACGTTGCCCTTAGCAACCCTGGATCTGACAAGAAGAGTATTTCCTCACGAAACTGGTTTCACATATGGAGCACTAGCCCTTCGTAAACTGAGGCACCTTTTCTGTGAGTCTTTAAATTCAGGGCCTTGGTCGCTACCTTCCAGTGTACGGTTGTGCGTCTAGGATTATCAGACTTTGGTTAACAGTTCCTCAAAGCTTTCAAAATAAAAAGAAATTAAACAAAGCATTGGAGCTCATTTCTGAAGATGAACTTAAAACAAGGAGCCACTGCAATATCCTCACACATCCTTGATTGCACCAAGTCAGAGAGCAATACCATAATGGTTAAAGAACTACCCAGCAAACCCAAGGCAGGTCTGACGATTGAGGCAAGAGTTCAAAGACCATCAGACCAGCTGGTGAATTTAAAATTAAATAATCAGATAATGCAGAATTCTTTTTTTTAAAAAAAGCTACTGGGAGAAATGATGACCTGGCAAAAAGTGGAAAATTCACAAATGTCATTTAGGGAACAAAATCTCGGCTGGCCTTACCTATTCTGGCCTCAGCGTTAATGTAGACAAAGCATTTACAGTAACCTTTTTGCTCTTTTTAATTTGCAGCTCAACATGACATTGTGAGTAACTCCAATCACCTTTGCTCAGTTGCCTTTCACTTCATATGGGTGTTCCTGACAATTCCAGCATAAAGCAGTGGCCTTACTTCTTAACTAACCTTCCAATGTAACGACATCAGAGCATTACATCTACGTAACAGTTCTTTGAGGCAAACCCTCTCTGTGATTCACCGCTGAGGGCAGTTAAAATGGGAAATAAATGTTGGACAACAGATCCCACGTCTCCATGAGAAAATTTACAGAAGAACCATGTTTGCACGTAGCTCTTGGGCTTCAAGCAACTAAAGAAGAAATGTACAAACTAGGAGAGGGAGAAAAGAGAGAGAGAGAGAGAGAGAGAGAGAGAGAGAGAGAGAGAGAGAGAAACATCCACATCTAGAGAATGAATTCATAAAAACAAGCAAGATCAGAAAATGTCAACACAAATTTATGAAAGTGGAATAGTTTTTGACAAATGTCTTGTCGAAGCACTGGGAAAAATAGATCTAGGAGAAATGCCTGTGATTTTCCAAATGCCTGTGATTAGGTACCACTGAAGAGGTCGGTGGGCAAAATGAAAGCCCATGGGATTGGGGATAATACATGGACGTGGATTGAGGTTTGGTTGACAGACAGGGAGCAGAGAGCAGGGACAAAGAATCCTTTACCAAGGTGATGGGCAGAAATTAATGGGTTCCTGAAGGGGGTCAGCATTTGGTCCCCAACAATTCACTATTTACAATCTACAGTATAGCTGACTAAATACATTTGCCAGCAGGAAACCAGATGATATTGTGAGGCCTGAGGAGGATGCAAAGAGGCTCCAAGTTGACAATAGGTGCATTGGGTGCATGGGTAAATACATGGCAGATGTGATGGCCTTCACTGCTGGTTGGATTGAATTTAAGAGCAGGGAAGTTCTGTTGCAAATGTACAGGAAAGTGGTGAGGCCGAACCTGGTGTACTGCATGCAGCTCTGGTCTCCTAACCTGAGAAAGGAAAAGACTGGTTTTGTAGGTGATCAGAGAAGGTTCACCAGGTTGATTCTGGAAATGTGGGGGTTATCTCATGAGGAGTAGACTTGGGACTATACTCATTGGAGTTTGGAAGGATGGGGGAGGGAATCCTGTGAAAGTGAAACTAGTGGGCTGTAAAGCTCAGAGCCACGGCAGGTCGGGTCTTGTGGGTTGTGTTGTCAAAATCCTCCTTGATTCCTTTTCTGTGGGCCAACTCGCTGAACATCTGTGGCAGGTACATGGCTCAGTCAGATTGATTAGCTTACCATAGCCGATGGTTGTTGGATCTCAACACAGGAGATCCTCAGAGAACCAGCAAGCATCATGAGGAGATGGATGGAAGTGTTTGCACAATATTCAACTAGATTTGTAAATCCTCAGCAAGTGAAACAGCCCATGTTCACTTACAGCACAACCTGGCTCACAGTTGGGTATGGGCTGATAATGGCAAGTAATGTTCATGATCAGTGGTTCCCAAACTTTTTTGGGCTGCCGCCCCCTTGAATGATCCCAACCCCTCACACATATATATATAAAATGAACAAACACCTCTTTCTTGGTGTTAGATCTACTGCAAATTTAAAGCAGCAACTAATCTAACACTTTAAACAAGTGTATGCATTTCACAAATAAAACTTATAGTAAGTCCATTTATTTAGCAATATGGAAGGGTAAATTTAAATCTCACCTTTAACTAGGCAGTGGTTCTCAACCTTTTTCTTTCCACTCACAGACCACTTTAAGTAATCCTTATGCCATAAGTGTTCTGTGATTAGTAAGGGATTGCTTAAGGTGGTCTGTGAGAGGGAAGGGAAGGTTGAGAATCACTGCTCTAGACCCAATTGTTACTGAAATATTTTATATGAAAAAAATTGTCATTGGCCCATTTCCTTTGGAGTTCTGAAACCGTGCACATAATGAGTCATTTAGGGTTAAATAAAACAGAGGTTTTCAAACTTTTTATTTCTACCCACATACCACCTTACTAATCACATAGCACCTATCGCCTTGGGATTACTTAAGTGGTATGTGAGTGGTAAAAGGTTGAGAACCACTGAACTAGAGTCTAGACGCAAATACAATTGTGAAAGGAATAGATAAGGAGGGAATAGATAGGAGGGAGGTTGTTTCCACTGGCAGGTGAGAAATGAAGCACCCTCTGCTGTTTGGTTGGGCAGAGAATTGCACAGATGTAGAACTAGGTGACGTCGTCGAGTAGATTTAAGACAGAGGAGCTTCTTTTCCCAGAGAATGGTGAATCTGTAGAATTCTCCACCAAAGGAAGGAGTCCAGCTGCTACACTTTTCCATATTACCCTCCATTTGCTAGATTTCATTTTCCCACTCCTGTTCTGATTTCTTATGCTCTTCGTTGGTGGAACAGGCCCAGGGGGCTGAATGGCTTTCTTTGAGAAGTGTGGTGAGGTTTGCAGTAACCACAACAGTTATGCAATGTTTGCCGTGTTTAGTAAGTAGCGTTCAGGATGGAGACTCTTTGGGTTAAAGTTTGCTGTAGATTTCATCATCGAAGAATCTAAACCTTCCCTTCAGTGGCTAACTAAATTAATGAAAACGTTTGCTTGTCAAAGAGGGCCACAACTATAGATTTCTATTTGACAGAGAATGAGGCCATTCAACCCATCAGGTTTATGAAATCTCATGTTATAATTTTACTCCCTCGTTTATTTTCTCTGAAACCTACTCTCTCCAAATTGGTATCGGTAGTTTTAAGTCTGATATGTCTGGTCGTGTTTGTAAGAGTGTCGGCAGTTATTGGTATCAGTAGTATCAAGTCCAATTTGACTAGTTGCACTGTGTCATGTGATTGAGAATACTTGCATGTGTTATCCCTGTGGCGACCCCCTTACGTGTGTTTCAATGAAGATTATTTCTGCATTCAACCGGTGTCCAGACTTGCTATTCTTTGAACCCACTGAACTTTTCTCTTCCGACACAACAAACAGTTTGGTGGGATTGGCTCGCAGTGTGAGGGAGAGTGCATAGTCAATCGATTTGTCTCAAGGCCAGCATTTATTAACCTTCCTTGCCCACAACTGAGAAAACAGTGACGAACTGACTCCTTCAACTGCCTCAGGGCTTCTGGAGAGGTCCCACCCATCTTTCCAGAACTTGAACCCAGTGACAAGAAAGGATGACCGATGCAGTTCCAAGTCAGTGTGGATGGGAAACTGTAAGTGAGGGCTCCCCTTGTTACCATAGTCATTCCTTCAGTTGGAGGTCATGACCTTGGGAGGAGCTGTGGAAGTGCCCTTTTCCATTGAACTCCAGTGGTGGAGGGAAGGAGGAAATGGTGTGCTAACCATGTAGGTTGCATGGATGTGGCTGGTGCTGCTCCCAGGGCCATAGCAATGCGGAGTAACCCACCACGCACCTGACCTATGCCTTGTAGTTGTTGGAAAGGCTTTGGGGTAACTGGAGGCGAGACATCCATCACAGGTGGTCCAGATGCTTTCACAGGGAATGGTGCCTCGGGTCACTGATGGTGATCTAACCCAATGGTTATCAACTTTTTTTTTCACTCACATACCACCTTAAATAATCCTTTACCTACCATAGAGCACCCATGGCATAGGATGTCTTAGGAGCTCTGTGGTTAGTAAAGGATTACTTAAGGTGGCATTGGGTTAGATTCTCTCATGAACATTACTTGCCATTATCAGCCCACACCGAACTGTGAGCCAGGTTGTGCTGTAAGTGAACATGGGCTGTTTCACTTGCTGAGGATTTACAAATCTAGTTGAATATTGTGCAAACACTTCCATCCATCTCCTCATGATGCTTGCTGGTTCTCTGAGGATCTCCTGTGTTGAGATCCAACAACCATCGGCTATGGTAAGCTAATCAATCTGACTGGGCCATGTACCTGGCACAGATGTTCAGTGAGTTGGCCCACAGAAAAGGAATCAAGGAGGATTTTGACAACACAACCCACAAGACCCGACCTGCCGTGGCTCTGAGCTTTACAGCCCACTAGTTTCACTTTCAACCCAACATCCAACTCCAAGGCGCTTGGACCAGCCTTCAAAACTTGACCAGGAACAGAGTGGCAGTGACCATCACACACCACTTAACCCACCGCCAAATACAGTAAGCAGTGAGCTACAAGGAGAGTTTTGGTCTTTAAGAAACAGTTCAGCTTAAGATGCACAAGGTGAAGTTTGAGGGTGGTTCCAGACTCACTGTCAATGTTTCCATTACGTGTAGCATGTCTGTTTTCTGTGCAGAATTGTTGTGACCTCTCCATCTCATGCTATGGTCGAGGCAGGGGAGGAACAAAAGCCTTCTCATTGCGTGCAAACAGCAACCTCAGCAAATGTGGTTTCCACTTTCTGCCCAACGTGCACCAGTGTGGTTGGCAATGATGGCTGTGCACTGCTCCCCTCAGGCAAGGAGTCACTGTTCTACTGAGAGACGGCTGATTGATTGTGGCTGTGTGACGTGTTTGTGGCTGGCAGCATTTAACCAGAATGGAGAGAGGAGGAGAGAAGCAGAAGCAAGAAAATGAAGGCCTTCGAAAGTGGCGGCCTCTTTGTGGGTTGTCTATCTCATGAGATCATACACTTCTTTTACATGGCCCACCTTGAGTGGAATTGTGGTCCTACCAAGATGCTGAAACATTGCTTGCTAAAAATAATGCCTGCGCTCGAGCTTTGTCAAGATCTAGGACACTGAGTGAGACTTGTTTCCTGTTTATTAGAATCTTCGACACATCTGCAGCTGTGCAGAATGACTCAGGGAGAAAAGAAGCAAATGTCCAAGGGAACTGGCCACCTCTGCAAGAGGAATTCTCCTCACATAACAGGCAGTTTGTCTGGGCCAGCAACATAATGAGCACCACACAATTATGGGGTTACCATTAAAGACTCGGATCTGGGTGTCGGAGAGGCAATTTACTTGAGGTGTTTGTGACAATACAAGAATTCCATTGGGCAGACATGGGAAAATATTTCCTCTGGTCAGGGGAGTAAAGCACAAGGAAACCTAACCTCAAAATAAACTCAAGGCTGCTTGAGGGTTTAAATTAAATTATAAATTTAATTTTTAAAAATGTTTATTTACAGCACGGTAGAAGCCGATTCTAGCCAGTTAAACCTGTGCCACCCAATTACACCCAAATTAATCTACAACCTCGTACGTTTTGGAGAGTGGGAGGAAACCAGAGCACATGGATGAAGCCCATGCAGACACAGAGAGAACGTACAAACTCCTTACAGAGTGTGCACGTTTCGAACCCCAGGTTGCTGGCACTGTGATAGCGTCGTGCCCACCATGACACTAACCATTACAAATGGAGGTTGCTGCAGAGGAGGTGGACCACCTCACAAGCCACCCACTCCTGTCCCATCAATGGAGGAGAGCACAGGTCCCACAGAACCAGAGAAGCAAACCACCCTCAGTCCTGGCAAACTGCCTAAGAAGAAAGAAAAGAACAATCGGATATCTAAAGCACACATACATTCTGATGGTGGCAGGCAGCTGAAAACATCAAGCTTGAGATGAAGACTGAGGGACCAAGCAAAGTTCAACATTCAGATTTACTGTCAGAGTACATACATGACATCACATACGACCCTGAGATTCCTTTTCCTATGGGTGAAGCAAAATTGCCACTTATGGGTCGTGCAAAAAACTGAGCTCAAGAAGTAAATGAGTCCCTGGTTGAGGAGTCTGATGGTGGAGGGGTAGCAGCTGTTCCTGACCCTGGTGGTGGGAGTCTTGTGGCACCCACACCTCTTTCCCGATGTAGCAGCGAGCACAGAGTGTGTGCTGGGTGTGGATCCTTGATGATTGCTGCTGCTCTCTGACAGCAGCATTCCCTGTAGATGTTGTTGATGGTGGGGAGAGTTTTTCCTGTGATGTCCTGGGCTGTGTCCACTACCTTTTGGAGGGCTTTATGCTCAGAGATATTGGTGTCCCTATACCAGATGATGATGCAGCCAGTCAGCACACTTTCCCCCACACCTCTGTAGAAATTTGCCACTGTTTCCGATGTCATACCAAACCTCCGCAAACTCCTGAGGAAGTAGAGGTGCTGGCGTTCTTTCTTCGTTATGTCATTGGTGTGTTGGACCCAGGAAAGATATAGAGAAAGTTAGTGGGGTTGGGGAACCAGCCACCCTTGGTCCCACTCGATGGCAGAGGACAATCACCAAACTCAGTCACTTCCTCCCACTCTGTGACTTGCACTTTGGTCTCAGAATCTGCAGAAGTCAAGAACCCTCAAGAGCGGAGAATGGGCAAGATACAAAAGAAGGCAAGCTTTCAAGTAAGAGCAAGGTGAAATTTCTGTGGAAAAGCTGGATATTGGGAAGATCAAGTCTGTGGAAGCATTGGCTAAAATTTTAGGGTGACATCAACTGTCACCTTTACCTGCCCCAATCTGTATGTGGGGTATGTTGGGGAGGGACAAACGTTAGCACTGATGATGAAGAGCAGATCATAGACCCAAGCATTCACATATTGTTAGAGTGCCGAAGGGCAGCGGCACAAGTCAGATTCTATCTGGACCCAGTCTCCAAACTCTCCAGCAGAGAGTGACCACCATATTGTGGATATGGACTCTGGTCCTTGGCCTAACATTCAGGGTGAACTCTGCCAGCCTGGATGATAAAAATATGGTGGGAGTATTTTGGATGAAGCCAAGATGTCCATACCTTCCTGGGTCCTGAGGCCTTTATGTAGCCCAATGCAAAATGGGAGGAATTGTGCTTCATTTACCCCACCCTCTGGCCTCTCAATCCCCACCCCTCCTGAATCACAGACCCACTCAGACCCAGTCCCCACCCTTCTGATTCTGTGCCCACCCTCTTGACTCTCACACCCTCCTGAATAACATCCACCCAGACCCAATTCCTACCCTCCCGACTGTCCCCACCTCCAACTCTGTCCCTACCCTCCCGACTCTCAGTTCCCACCCTCCTGACTCTGTCCCCTCCGTCATGAATCACAGATCCATTCAGACCCAGTTCCCATCCTCCCAAACCTGTCACCATCCCGACTCTCAAACCCCACCCTCTCAACTCTGTTCCCATCCTCCTTATTTTCTGTTCCCACCCAGAGTCCCTATCCTCCTGACTATCAGTCCCTACCATCCTGATCACCAGCCCCTACCCTGCCATAGTCCCCATCCAAAGTCCCCACTCCCCTGACACATTCCCCGCCCACCCCCACCCCCCACAGACCCACCCTCCTGACACTGTGGACAGGTGCTGATCTCATGTATGTTTCTCTGCACGCAGAAGCCTCTTTTGAGAAACAGAGAGAACCCAGCAACCTTGAGATCTTGGGGAGAATCTCCTGGACCCCCACAGACACCCCTCTCCCCCACCCACACCTCTCTCTCCTCCCCCAGGAACATTGGTAGGGGAAGGGGCTAAGCTGGATGTGGAGCTCGGCTCTCTATTGGCTAAGATTCAAAGTTAAACACTTTCAGATATTCAGACATTTTGAGGCTATTACAATGGATGCAAATTATCTTAAAGAATAAAAAAGATGCTCTTGAAAAATGATTAAGTATATATTAAAAGAAAAATAGTAAAATAAATTCAAGAGTTTATTTGTAATTTATATGCACACGTAAACATGGCCAAAAGCAGGTGAAAGTTGCTCCCAACTTGGAACACTGACTCTCGCCTGTCTCTTTTTCTCCATGGATTCTGCATGACCTACTGAGTTTCTGCAGATTTTTGTTGTCTTGCACATTGGATACGTTTTCTGCCCTTCTGGGGCTATCCTGTGTTTGCTCAAGATGCTACACATTACAGGTTTTTTTTAGACAGTGATGTTGGAAAAATCTGTGAAAATTTTAACGTAAATTAGCATAATTACTCACCTTACAGTTGTTTATGCCCTGTGCATGTTAGTCCCAGTGCTTTCATGTGGATCAACGTGGCCTGCGTCATCAGCTGGGCATCTGATTCACAAGGTGAGTTGTGCGGTCCGATTTAGACTGTAGGCTTCCCCCAAAAAGTAGTAGGGGGTCCTGCAGGATAAATCGTGGTGCAGGAATGGACTAAAAATTCCTGCTCTTTCCTTTTTAGACTGCCCGTGTCGCAGCAAATTTCGTGGATTGTGCCGTTACATGCCTGCGGTCTAAAAACTCTGGGTGTCTTCATTTTAACATCTCATTCAGAATCAGAATCAGGATTTGTTGTCATGAACAAGTCATGAAGCTTGTTGTTTTTCAGCAGCGTTCCAGTGTGAACATTTCTAAACCACATTGCAAAATAAATAAAAATAGTGCAAGAAAAAGAGAAAGACAAAGTAAGGCAGTGTCTGTGGTTCATTGTTCTGATGGCAACGGGGAAGAAGCCGTCCTTGTGCTGCTGAGAGCTTGTCTTTAGGCTCCTTTTTCCCGATGGTAGCAGAGTGAAGAGGGCATGGCCTGGGTGGTGGGGGTCTTGGGGGATAGAGGCTGCTTTCTTAAGAGACCGCCTCTTGTAGATGTCCTCGATGGAGTGAAGACTGGTACCTGTGATGTTGCAGATTGAGTTAACAACCCTCTGGAGATTTTTTTTTATCCTGTCCCAAGTAGCCCTGACAGCACCACCCACCCTCAACTTTGGAAAGGTTCAGTTTTGATTATGCACCTGAGTTTCTGGAGAGAGGTTTGAAACCGCAACCTTCTGATTTCCCTTCAGTAAATTAAAAGGTTGTGCTTTTTAATTAACAATGTGCACATGTCCCAAGTTTAGATAAGTAACAAACTGCAAAACTTAAAGACAAAATTGTTGTTGTTTTAATAAATGAAATATTTATTATGTACAAAATTTGTTGCAGTTCTCGCATTGTACATTGTCAAGAAAAAATGAGATACATTACTGATTGCTTTTAACTATAATGTACCACTTTTTAGATGCTTAATTTAGTAAGCGAAAGTTTAAATAAAGCATTAAGCAGCATGTAAACAGCAATTACTTGTTAATTTGACAAGAGCATCTTGAATAACAAATGTTTTTGCTAAGTTTGTATGAGACTAATAGTGTGTTTGGTTTTAAGGATGGCTTTTCCAATGAAGTGGTGACCAACTTTGTTGTCACACCAAAGACAAAGAGGGTCGGGAGGGAAGGGAGGAGAGGGAAGGAAGGAAGGGAGGGAGGGAGGGAGGGAGGGAGGGAGGGAGAAGGGAGGGAGGAAAGATGAAAGATTCCCACTGCCCCCTCCAGTGCGGCTGCCTCTGCCACCCCAGGATGCTGAGCTCAAGACCACATCAGTCCTTGGCAGGAAATCTCGGAGTCAAACTCTGCAAGGGACCAAAGAGGAAGAATTGTGCGCAATGGAATAAAAATGGGCTGGATGACATTCTCGTGAAAGACCTTGAAACATCACAGAGGAGTTATGTAAATGCAGTTTGTTGATTTTGATGTGGGCAAGCTGAGGTTGCAACATCCTTTGTTTGAGATGCCTGAATCCCCCAGATAAAAGAGAAGATCCTGACAGGAGAGGGCCTTGCAAACCACCCCTGCAATCCATGATTTGTCCCTTCCAATTAAATCCTCTCAACCATTGATTTCATGTAAATTCAGTACATTCAACCTCTTAATGTGGGCTGACAGTTTCTTGCTTTAAAAGCTAAATAAAGTCACTCACTGACACATCCTTTAATGTGAAATGTGACTTTATTCCAGGCTGTCACTTTTACAGGCTTTTGTAGCACACGGTCATTTTAATTGTTAATGATAATTTATTGTACTTCCTCTTTGCATCTTTGTACTTGCAAATCACCAAGGGAAATTATTAGTGAGATCCAAGTGTTGTGGATCGATCACAGGTGAATTCCCATCCCATGTGGAAAGGCATTCCTCAGCCAGGATGTTCCTAATGGGATTTGCAGGGATTTACCCTCTCCGAGAGTCTGTACTGAGGTTTACAGATTCCAGACGATGGAAGACTGAGAAGAGAAATATCCTGACTGGATGAATGTTTGGTGTTCTCCACCTCCTCCATGGGTCATGGGTATTGAGTCATTGAGTAGAGTCAAGATGTTGGAGTGATTATTCTAAAAAAGTAAATAAAAGCCTCAGGTATGAGGAAGGCAGGCTAAGAGTGATCTGACTGATCTCATTGAGTGAAGGTTCAGTCTCAAGTGGGCTGAGTGGCCCTATCCTGACCTCCCACATCATGTCTTCTCACTTTCTAATGGTCGTCAAAATGGAGTTTGATGCTCACGGAGAAAGGAAAGGAACAAAAATATCCTCGGACATTGTTGCAATAAGTATCAAACGATACCTTCTGGTCAGCCATTTAGTGAGGGAGTGTCGTGGTCAAAGCATTGGTGGGAAGGGAAAGATGTCAGTAGAAGGGACGCCGAGAGTCAGAGAGGGTTCGGGAGGTCATTCTGGAGCTCAACACTAAGGCAGCAGTGGCACAGATGCTGGTGCTGAGCTGGTTTGGGTGTGCTTATGATCGCAAGACCAGAGCTTAGAGGATCGAAGATCAGCGAGGATCGTTCGCATGATTATTCTATTGCAAAGAATCACCTGTGTTGTCATAAGGACATGAAGTTCAGGTGACAAATCCACCGCCCCCTGCTCCAACGTGTGTAGGAAGCAAGACGAGAGAAGGGGCGGGGGGGGGACGGGAGTGAGCCGCGCTCGTCCGGGGGAGGGGAAAAAATAAAATAAAATAAAGAAATATATAAAAAAAGGACATGAAGTTCAAGGTTGCTAAGCAAACTCAGGATGAGATCACTGAGTTACATGCTTGCGCTCAGAAGCAAGGATGAAATAGTTCCGTTTCCTGCCTTGTAATATGATTAGCCAGACCCTACTGAGATTCCGATGTGTTCAGTAAGATTTTCAGGGGCACTAACCCTGAAATGTCAAACACTCATTAAGCCACTGTAATGATGTGAAACCTGAAATGGGAGTTCCAGCTCCAAATCCCAGCTTCACCAGGGATAGAAAACCCAAGCACTTGGACACAAGATCAGGAGCAAAGCACGAAAGTCTCCAGACACCACGGTTGAAGTGAAAACACAACACTGGAGAAATTCAGATGGTCAAACAGGCTAGTTTCAATGGCTTGATCCCTTCATCAAGGTTTTCACAACCAATATTTTGGGCTTGAGCCCTTCATCAAAGTATGATGAATGGCTTGATGAAGAGTTCAAGCCCAAAACTTTGGCTATGTATCTTTATCTTTACTACATAAAGTACACTGCTGAGTTTTTCCAGCATTGTGTTTTTACAAGAACAGAGGCCCTGTGAACAGCTCTGGGAACTCTGGTGGAGGCAGGAATGGAAGAGTTGATAGATTACATAGATCCTGTAAACCCAGTGAATTCCCAACATCAGGGAAGAGTTAGAGATTCACTCCAAGCCTAGTTCTTAGTGACAAGTAGCATCGCGCATGGATTATCTCTGCTTTGCAGTTCCTCACTGGTGATCTCTTCCCTTGGTTTGACAAGGAATTCATGGTGGAATTCTCAAGGAAGACTTTGATAGAATGAAGACTCAGCCATTTCCAGCTCTGCCCAAATATCAACTGTTGTGTTCTCAAACCAACTCCTGAGGTCATCTGCCCTGGTCCCTTGTGCTACAAGACTCCTGTTGTAAAACCATGGCTGATGGGTTGAGTATGAACATGGGAATAAATCCAGGTAGCACGTATATGGATATTACTGGATTTGGTTAGTTGCTGTTGGTGTTTGGCTATGGATGACATGAAATTCACCTTGGCCAAGGGTTTAGTGTCTGTTGAACACTCAGAAGCAGAGGAATTGGCATTCAGTGTCTGCTGCCCTCTTCTGCTGGAACCTTGAAATGAGATCTTGTGGAGGAAGCAGCCATGGTTCTATTTGAAAGACGGGATGTTTCATCGACATGACCAAAACCATTGGGCATGATATGGCAAAGCAAATCCAACCAGAGTAGGGGATGAGGCTTGCAATGAGCGGATGCCACAGGCAGTACATTACATGGACAGATTCCATTACAAAGGCCGACTGAGGAAGTGGCTTGTGCTGCAACAGGAAGGGGCTAGGCTTTCTCCAGCCGAGGTTTTCTTTGTTAGTCGCTGTTGCAGAGGTGACATGACAATTAAAAATTGTGCTCTGCTCCCTGTGCTGTGTTAGAAGCATGACTGGTTGAATTTCCGCAAGATCAGCTGACTTCAAGCTCATTAAAAATAACTCAGTACTCTATTTTGTGCAACAGTGTTTCTCATACATCACTTCTTGTTGGCCTCAGAGGAGGGACGGACAACAAGCCTTGTGCTTAATAAAGGAAAGCCCCTGTGCCTGTGGCAGAAGAAAATGAGGAAAAGAATGGAATCCTCCCAATGTCCATATCTCTCCTACTATTGCTGGGAAAGAGAGAAGGAGAAAAGGAGGCCAATACAATGATAGCATTTAACCCTTTGGACTGTCCAATTCTAACCTTTCATAATATATACTGGGTCCATGGGTAAACTACAGTATGAACCAGCTGGTGATTAGGTATAAACCTGTCCAGGAAAACAGGAACACTAAGTATATGCACTTGTTGGTAGACTCTGTAAACAGAGACATGGAATCCAAAGGGTTATGAGGCTTCCGGATAGACACATGGATATGCAGAAAATAGAGGGATATGAACCATGTGCATGTGGTAGAGCATTGCTTTAATTTGAGCAACATGTTCAACACAGATATTAAGAGCTGAAGGCCCTTCCTATGCTATACTGTTCTATGTTTCATGTAAAGGAGCAAGAAGATGAGGGAGAAGGTTCAGATAAAAGGAATAGAATGCCAAGTTAGGGAGAGCTTTTCTCCGTAGACATGGCTCAGCTGGATTAAACATGCTCCAACTCTACCCATTGGCATCCTGGGCAGCAGACCCAACTTTCTCCCACTCTGCACGGTTTAATCTCGGTTCTAGATGTCAGAGGTGGAAGAGAAATGTGTGATGTTTGCACTATCCCATGTTCTTGAGATTCAGAAGAACTTTGATGTATATGGAATTAAAACCATAATCTGCTGACCAGCCACCTGCAAAGAAGAAAGTCCTCCATTCATCTTGAGATAAGAAGGCTGAGATAATGAAATGTGTGGGTAGAATGGATGCAGAGAGAATGATGACAATACATTTATTCCCATGTACATTGAACAATGTACACAGCACTGTAATTCTTTTGTGCTGCAGCCAAACAGGTACTTTGTTAAAAAAAATTATAGTAAACTTAATTGAGTTGAAAAAGTTAATAAAAATGTTAGGTAGATAATACATATTCACAATAATTCTGGTGCAAAAATAACTGACAGTCCTTTTGTGGTGTCAGAACCGTCCCTGATCAGTGCAGCAAGGGGAAGTTCAAGAGCCCAATAGCTGTGGAAAGAAGCTGTTCTTGAACCTAGAAATGCTGGTCTTCATGATTCTGAATTTTCTGCCCAAAAGGTAGCAGTGACCAAGCAATGAGGGTCCTTTATGTCGTTGGCTGCCTTCTTGAGGCAGTGCCTCATATATATATGTGTTCAATGGATGGAGGAGAGGTTGGGGTCCTTGATGAACCTGGCTGTGTTTGCTACTTTCAGAAGTTTTCTGCATTCCTGGGAACTTGAATTTCTTCATGCTTGTCGAGGGGTGGGCAATAGATGGAAAAAGGTCAACATAGAGGGCCTCTAGTATCATACCCAAGCTGAGAATAGCCTGCTAGCACCTAACTGTAGCCCATCTGATACCCATACAAGCCCTAGAAAATCCAGCATTGTTCTGGCACCACTTGCAATGCACAACTGGGGTTAGGGATAGGGTGTTTGTACAAAATGACAAACCAAGAGAACTGGGTGTGGAGATCACATTGTGAAGAAAAACTCCCACTGAAAACAGATCATGTTGAAAGTCTCATGCTCTGGGAGGAGCTGCACTTTCCAAACAGTGGTGATTTAATGTATACTGTTGTGAATGGTGCACCTTACGTACCTGTGTGGCTGCAGCAAGTTAGAATTTGGGTGCATCCGTACTTATATGCATGACAATAAACATTTAGACTCAGTCCAAATGCACTGTCTTGGCTGTTGAGCGTCCTGGGGTGTCACCAGGTCAGTCCTAAAGTCTCATGTTCTTTAATCAATTACTGATTTGCATGATAAGAATTGCAGGTCCACAACTTGCAAAATGTAGGAAATTATTTCACTTGGGTAGTGTTTGTGGTGTGTTAGAGCTGAAACTATCAACAGGGTAGAGACCTGGTAGCTCCAGATAGGTCCTCCTTGTGGAACAATACCTCAGCCTCTCTTGTGCTTTCCTTCTCCTTCCCCTTCCTACTGGTCTCTCCTTTTACCCGCCTCTCTACCTCTCACAACTTTTTCCCAATACCCTCAGCCTCTCCATCAGTTTCTTTCCCCTTTTATAGACAGTTCCAGTTGACCACTGGAATCCTCTGCAGCTTCGGCTGGAGGTGGGGAGAAGATTTCCAAGTTTGATCTCAATTTAGTCCCAAAAGCATCTCCATCTAATTAAGAGGTTGGGAGCTCGCCAGAGTGACAATTCAAGGATGATGATATATTCACAAACCAGCTCAAAGAAACACGTCTGGATCACCAGTCACTAGTCACATTCTGGGAGATTAGCAAATACATTTTGACATTGAGCCACATAAAGAGATTAGGACAAGTGACCAAAAGCTTGTCCATAGAATTAGGTTTGAATGAGCATCCAGATTCCATTATTGTCATTTTTTTTAACCAAAAGCAGAGTACATACATGACATCACGTACAATCCTGAGATTCTTTTTCTTACAGGCTAGGCAGAATTTTCACTTATCAGTATTGTAATCTGCACTCATATATAAAAGGAAGTGCAATCAAACAAAAATATTCAGTAATGAATAATGTGCTAAATAAAAGTCCCTGATTGAGTTTGTTGTTGAGGGGTCTGATGGGGGAAGGGAATTCAGGAAGGGAGTTCCCGTCTTGGATCCACACTGTTGATGACAAGTGATGTAAGTCATGGAAATGCAAGAGGCTGCAATTGGAGGAGGGTGGAGATCTCAGTGAGCTGCATCATCACTCAAGGTTGATTATTCAACCCTCACTAATCACCTGGACTCAAACAGGAGCCCCGGCCCTTTCTGGGAGAGGCGGCTCCTGGTGTGGAACTTCCTTGAGGGAGGGAGTCAACATCAACAGAAGAGGAGAGGTTAATTGACAAGCCATCGAGGGGGAATAGATGTAACGGTGCAGAGAGCAGCAGCAAAAACGTGTGCGTCCTTTTACTAATTCAATTTACTATGAAGGTTAAGTTGTCCTTTCAGAATGCAAACATTACACCATTCGGAAACTAATTCTGGATTCCAATTTGTCCAACAAGCATTACATTTCTGAGGACGGTTGAATTAGTTGTTTAATAATGCAAAGCTCGGCATCCAATTATGTCTGAAGAAATTGACAAAAGCACTGAGTAATATGATACTTCATGTACGAACAGGACAGGTTAGAGATATTAAGAAGTTTCTGTAGGAAGGAAACAGCAATACCTACTCATTTCATGGGCTCCAAAAGGCATATTGCTCCAGACTTTGCAATTTGTCCAAATTTTGTCTAGATTTTTTCCTGATGATTATAAAAGGACCACCGCCAGTGGGCTGATAACGCCTCAAACCGTGCATCTTGGCGCCTCACAGTTTGGCGGGCAGCAACCTCCTTTGAAGAAGACCGCAGAGCCCACCTCACTGACAAAAGGCAAAGGAGGAAAAACCCAACACCCAACCCCAACCAACCAATTTTCCCTTGCAACCGCTGCAATCGTGTCTGCCTGTCCCGCATCGGACTTGTCAGCCACAAACGAGCCTGCAGCTGACGTGGACTTTTTACCCCCTCCATAAATCTTCGTCCGCGAAGCCAAGCCAAAGAAGAATAAAAGGACAGTGTAACAAGAGTCAGCCACATTCCCCCAACTCTTTGATTCCCTTTCTGTCCAAAGCTTTACTGACCATTGTTCATGCATTCTCCCCAACAACTGATCATCCCTATGCCCCTGGGAAGAGAATTCCAAGAAACTGCAACCCGCTTGAGGAGAAATACCTCCTTATCACACAAAAGACCCTTGCAAATTTCTACCGTGTACCGTGGAGAGTATTCTGTCTGGTTGCATCACAGCCTGGTCTGGAGGTGCCAGTGCACAGGACAGGAAGAGGCTACAGAGAGTTGTGAACTTGGCCAGTGCCATCATGGGTATCAGTTTTCACTCTATTAAGGACATCTACAAGAGCCGTTGTCTCAAGAAAGCAGCCTCTATCCTCAAGGACCCTCACCACCAGGCCATGCCCTTTTCTCACTGCCACCATCAGGAAGGAGGTACAGGAGCCTGAAGGCAAACACCCAATGGTACAAAAACAGCTTTGTCCCTCTGCCATCAGGTTTCTGAATTGACAACGAACCACAGACATCACCTCACATTCTCTTCTTTTGCACTAATTCTTTTTTTTAAATGTGCTTTATAACAATTTTTGCACCTGTGATGCTGGCTATAAAACAGCAAATATTGTGAAACATGTTCATGACAATAAATTCTGATTCTCAAGGACTTTGACAAAGCCCTAAATCAGTTGTTCTCATCCTTTTATTTCCACTCAGATTAGTAAGGGATTACTTATGGTGGTATCTGAGTGGAAAAAGAAAGGTTGAGAAGCTCTGACCTAAGTGATATGAAAGAGACTGAAATCGAGCCAGTTCTCTGCCTGCATGTTGCAGAGCTGAGTAAACCCAGAAGTTGAGGGAAGAACTTGGTGACAAGTGTCGGATGGCCAGCCACCCACTGACTGGACATTACCCAGCCCAGCGTCGTCTCTCAACGACATGCAGCACCTGGGGTGGTCACCCCAGACACAGCTTTAAACTTGACTCAGCCTAAAAACAACCAATCTGCCTTGACCCAAGCCCCAAGATGTAATATTTTCCATTCCTGATCTGATGCTGTTGATCAGTTTGAGGATAAAACTCCAAATATTGATGCAGAACTGAGAAAGTAAATTCAGTAGAGCATCCTGGCCTTGTTTGGGATAGTTGAACAGAAGGTAGTAAAATTGTCTTCATCTCAATGCCATATATTAGCTTTATTGCAAGACATGTTTTTTTGATCAGATAGAAAGATGATGCCCCGGCAACTCATAATCAATGATTACATGATTTGGTGTTATATCTAACTTTGGAGAAAGATGTTCAACAAGTATCTTAATGTTATTTTTATTTAGTGATATGAAGAATATTGAACTTAAGATGAAACGGAATATATATCAAAAAGAAGTTTGTTCAAAGTGCTTTAGAAATAGCAAGAAAATGTATTGCCATAACTTGGAAGTCTAACATGGATCTGGGTATACTAAGACGGCACACTGAAATTCAAAAATGTATATCACTTGAGAAAATTACTTATAATTTAAGAGATAAATATTATATATGTTGGAAGATACGGAGACCTTACTTACAAAATAATGGTGTTAATATTTAAATGAGGCTTTGACATTCCTTTTCCCATTAAGGTCTCAGTATAAGATTTTAAGTAATAGGTACCCTTGTTGAGGGTCTCTTGTCCCTTTCTTACTCTCCTGTCTCTTCCTTTTCTTTTTTTGTAGGGTGTGGGGGAGGGGTGGTATACGGGGAGGTTTTCTTTTTATACGCCACATGTATTTGTATTCATTTGAATTATTTTTCATTATGTGCTTTATTTGTGTGGTTGTAAATTTATAAATATTTAAAAAGTGTTTTAAATTTAAAATTTTCAAATTTTTGGGGCTCCTTTTTGAATTATTTTCATAACCTTTAATGGTAACAATAAATACGTAATCTTTGATTCTCGTGGATTTGCGGTTCTTTTTATTTTTACTAGTAGTGAAAACTCTCTTTTTATTAGCCATGCAACTTTGGAATGGTTTGAGGTTTGGATTATAAAATTACTTTTATTATTTTTTCTTATCTTTTCTACTTTATCTTTGAATCAACAGTGTTGAATGATGTAATTTTATATATATAAGCTTGTTTACCTTGATGTACCATGGTTAAGCATCAATCTCTTTTTCTGTATACACTCTTATATAAAAATCTAATGAAAGTATTGAAAGAGAAAGGACTGTTTGGGGCCCTGAATGGTGGTGAGGGAAGAGGTGTGGACGCAAGTGTGGCACTTCCTGCAGTCACAGGAGAAGGTGTCAAGGGGGCAATTAGTGGGAATGGATGAGGTAGTCACAGAAGGAGTGGTCCCTAAGGAAGCCAGAGAGGGGAGGAAGAGGGGAAGACATGCCTGGTAATGGGATCATGTAGTAGGTGTCGGAAATGGTGGAGGGCAATATGTTGGATTTGGAGGCTAGTGGGATAGTAGGTGAGGACAAGGGGTATCCTGTTCTTGTGGTGTCTCGGGACAGAGGGGGCCAGGGTGGGGGGGGGGTGCGGAAATGGAGGAGATGCAGGTGAGGGCTGAGTTGATGGTGGAGAGGAGAAGCAGAATCCAGTTTTGGTGAGTGGACGGTTGAGTGGGTTGTAAGTGATGTTGCTCCGTACCTCTCTGTTAAATCTTTATTAGACACGCTTGCTGATCTCTTCTTTCCCCTCAATGGTGCCCAGTGCAATCAAAACACAGTAATAAGTACCATGGAAAAGAAATTAAGTTTTAACTCTATTTTGCAACTAGCTTTTATTGAAGATGGATGACAAACCACTAATATTTCAAGGCGGACTTAGGTTAAAGTACTTATCCATTCAACATTCTAAAATCCATTTCAGACTGCAATTTATCAATAAAAGATAGCAAGGTCTGGGCATATTTTTAATAATGCAGTGCTCACATTCAGCACTTGATAAGGGCATTATTCAATAGTAATAATTCATACAGGACTAGGTTTACATATTTGCCCTTGTGTAGTTGCAAAATGAATTTCAAAGTGCAATTTATCAACGGTGCTAAATATAATATTCATTATTGCTTATGGTTTGTAAAGAGTCAAGCTCACAGTTCAATTGTTCTCAAAAACATTCTTAAATGTTTATTCTGTGATTGCTTTGATCTGTTCTATGTTGTAAAAATTAATGGATTTCTCACTGAAGAGAATTATGATTCTCCATCCAGCGCAGAATGTGGACCCAGCTGCCTGTGTACCCCAAGCTTATTGCACCTCAAAATCCACCTCCTCAGACCATTAAGCCCTAAATCTAATCCTAACCCAGGTGCCCCCAAAACTTTATAGCTTGCAATTTGTTCTACGTACATAAAAGAACAGCAGGAAAGTTGCGCACAGTTATGTCCCAGAGTTAGCAAAGTTGACCAGACAGTCTTCACTAATGACGTGGTTAGTGCAGCGGTTAGCTCAGTGCTATTACAGCGTCAGCGACCCGGGTTCGAATCAGCGCTGTCTGTAAGGGGTTTGTACATTCTCCCCGTATCAGTGTGGTTTTCCTCCAGGTGCTCAGGTTTCCTCCCACCCTTCAAAACTGTTCGAGGTTGTAGGTTAACTGGGATAATTGGGCTTGTGGGCCGAAAGGGCCTGTTACTGTTCTGAATGTCTCGATGTCTAAATGTCCTAAAGACATGGGTTACTAGGCCATTATAAATTATCCCTAGCGTGGAGGTGAGCTATAGAGGTGGGAGTTGATGTGAATGTGAGGATCTCAAACTGTTTTAGAAACAAAATTTGTAGATCAACCTTCAATGCAGGTTCAAGCTTATTATCATCCGATTGCACAAGTACAACCCAATGAAACAGCATTCTCCGATCCATGGTTCAAAACATGCAGACACACATCAAGATATAACACACTCCTCTGAGAGCTCTGGTTTCCCCCCAACCCCACCCTTCAAAACATATGGGGGTTATAGGTCAATTAAGTGTAATTGGGTGGCTCGGGCACATGGGCTGGAAGGGCCTGTTACGGTGCTACATGTCTAAATATTGCTGGGGAGGATGCTGTAGACATCCACAGCCCCCTTATCTCTGGCATGTTCTCCTCTTTCAAAAGGTGTAATGTGTTTATACTGTTGCTTATCTTAGCGTTATGTTGTTCTTTGCGTGATGTGAGTCAGTCCTAGGAGGTCAAAAGCCAACAACTTTCCTGATGATGGGTCACCCAGCAGTCATGTGTACAGGGCATGGGTGAGATCACACTTGGAGCAGTGCCTGCAATCCTGGTCACCAGAAGGAAAGAGATTGGAAAGGGTACAAAGGAGATTCGTCAGGATGTAAGCTGAATGGGAGGGCTTGAGTTAATGCCAGAGGTCGGATAGGCCGGGACCTTATTCCTGAGAGTGAAGGAGGCTAAGGGGCGACATGTGAAGGTTTATGAAGTCGTGAGGGGAAAACATTTAAATTTAAATTTAGACATATGGCAGACTAACAGGCCCTTTAGGCCTACAAGCCCGTACCACCCAATTGATCTACAACCCCCGGTACGGTTTTTTTGAACAGTGGAGCCCTCGGGGAAAACCCACGCAGACATGAGGAGAACAGACAGTGTGGGATTCTAACCCCGATTGCTGGTGCTATAACAGCGTTAATCTAACTGCTACGTTAACTATGCCGCCTGGATAAAGTGAACGTTCAACGTCTTTTTCCAAGGTAGATGATTCTAGAACTAGAGGGTGGAAGTTTAAGGCAAATGGCATGAGATTTAAACAGGACTTGAGAGGTGGCTTTTTCACTCAGAGAGTAGTCCGTATGTGGAATGAACTGCCAGAGGAAGTGGGTACAATGACAATGTTCAAAAGACATTTGGATAGGAAGGGTTTAGAAGGACATGGAGCAGATGCAGGCAAACCAGACTAACCCATAATGACAACTTGGTTAGCATGGAAATGTTGGGCCAAAGGACCATTCTATGCTCCATGATATACAGTGCAGAAACAGGCCCTTCGGCCCATGAGTCTGTTCTGTCATGACTAATTCCATATTACCTCCCCATATTCCCAGTCATCTAAACCCAGGATTTGAGCTCACTTCATGTGCCGATATAGGGGTACTGAGTGAGGAAGTTCCACACACTGAAGGAAGCAATCTTTCAAATGAAGCATTAAAATAAGACCTTGCTTTGCACTTCTATCAACATTAATGAGGACACCATCCAGCAAATGAGAGTCCATGTGTCGAGAAGTATTGGTGAAAGGAGGCCCCGTTTAAGATCTGACACATGGAGTGAGAGCAACTGAAGTACAACCTGAAGTATTCATTAAAAGAAAAGTGAGCCAATACCTTGCATACAGGATGCAGGGCAGTAGGGAGAGAGGCAAAGACTGATCCGGGCTCCATAACCAACCCCACCAGCCATGGAGGAACAGGCAATGTGGGATCTTCCTGTGCTTGTTTCAATAGGGAACTCCCCGAGGCTTTTTGAGGAGGCTACAAAACCACACACCACATGGTCTTTCTCTCAATGTACTGGGGTAAGAGGTTGTGCAGAGGAATCCAGCCAAGTTGGATGGTCTAACTGGAGTCCGTGACGTTGAGTGGACCACGCAGGAGACAGGTCCGTGGGGATGATGCTAGGAAGCCTGTGCCAATGTCAGTGGACAGTGGAGAGCTTTCCCCAAGCACCAACATTGCACAGATGGTGTACTGACTCAGCAGGAGGGCTAATTAGGTCAGGTGGAACCACAGATCGAATTGATTTGCTATTGCCATTAAAAATAGCTCTGATTCAGTGAATTGTTATATCACAGTTCCTCCTTGTGGTTACAGACACATCAAAACTGGGAACGCAGTTTCTGCAGCTGACCTGATCTCAGGGGAAGTCCGTGGAATGGATGCTTCTTAACCACATGTATTCATATGATTCAAAGAGAACTGGAATGTTTTAGAGAAATATTTCTTTGCTTCGCCCTGAGCTATTTGCTGCTTTAGATGGGAGGGTCTTGTGATTTCCTTGTTGCTGCTTGAATCTTTGTTGGTCAAATTAGTGAAACTGGATATCAATCACTCTTAATTACCAAATATGCCGGTGTAAAGGATGACTCAAGTATAGATCAATCCCAAATTTTCTACCTGGAAGGTAGGTTTTGAGTTAATAGCCTTTGTAATAGGACGACCCAAGTCTGGCACTTACCCCTGACTAGTGCCACAATATTTTAATACCAAATTACCATGTAAAGGTTTTCATTTTATTAACATTTTTTTTAAATAAACCATCATCGGCTTCTGTAACAGGCAGTTTAAAGCTGCTTCATAGGTGAAGGCAGTCGGACGAGGCAAATGGACACATGCAGGTTTTCCCCACTGAACGGGCAATGCCCCACAATGTGCGCACATTCTTTTTGTTGTTGCTACTTGCATGGAGGTGAGTTGGGTTGTCAGTGCGAGGAAGGAGCGGTGAGGGTCTGACCAAGACACTTGCATGGAGCTGAGTCGGCCTAGGGCCTGACACTAGAGTCAGAGCCGGAGGGATAGGATATGGAGGGGATGGGGAAAGATGACAGTGGTGTTGAGACTTCAATGCCAAGGTTTGAAATTTAGACCTGGTGTATAAGATGACCCGATTTTGAAGCAACATTTTAAGTTTTGTGTTGTACTATACACTGGCATATATGGTAGGTCAATGGGATAATTGATTAAACCAGGTCGAATAAACGTTTGAGCGAATCACAGTGTTTGGTCTCTCCAGCTCAACAAATGGGAGATTGTTTTGTCCAGTACATCTGCTCTCTCCGCTGCAATAGCAAGGACCTCCCAGTGACCGATCACTTCAACTCCACATCCCATTTCCACATTGACATGTCTGTCCATGTACTGGCAAGATGAGGTCACTCGTAAATTGGAGGAACAATGTTTTGGCATCCTCCAAAGAGACGGCATCAATATCGACCTGCATTTTCTGTAAAACCCTTCATTCCTGTCTCCCTTCCTCCAGTGTCCCATCCCCTTTCCTTTCTTTCTGAGTGCTCCACCCTCCTCACTCACCCCTCAGCTCCCCCCTCCACCTATCACCTGCAATGTGATGTGATCCACATGGGGTGAGCTGACGTGGTTTGAAGAAACCAGTGACAGTGCTGTGGGATGCAATGAAACGTAACTGAGGATCAAAGTTCAGGTGAATGGGGTGGAGCCATGAATCGAATTCCAAAGGGAGGGTTAAGTACTGCCTTCATTTGGATAGGCTTCAGGACCATGAAGGCATGGTTCTTCACCAGGACAGTGCCCAAGGTGGAGGGGTTGAGTCACAAGGAAAGGTTTGATAGGCTGGAGCTTTATTCCTGACATTGTAGAAGGCGGCGTGGTGATGACAGAGCAGTAGTTTTCAAACTTTTTTCTTCCCACTTTAAGTATTCCCTATGCCATCGGTGCTCTGTGATTAGTAAGGGATTGCTTAAGGTGGTTGAGAATCACTGCTCTAGACCCAATTGTCATTGAAATAATTGCTTAAAACATTCACTGATACAGTTTAAAGTTGTTCATAGAGCTCATATGATAAGAAATATGTGACTGATCCTACTGAAGAACTTTACAAACAAAGAATTGAACTGCAGATGGAATATAATTTGTTACTTACATTTTCGATTGAAAACCAGTTAATTAGATCTAAATCTGATTTTTAAGTGTCACTCTCTTAACAACTGATAGTTCACCATCTTGGGTGTTGGAGGGCTGTACTATTTCTCTGTTCTAGTCATTCAGGGGTTCTGATTTAATTCCATGAAACCTTTCAAAGATCAGTCAAATGTAAAAGAGTTCAATGATACAGACCTACATCTGTAAGTTGAACAGTCAGATTCATTAAGAAAGCATTAAAACAATAGTTCTGGGACCACAAGGATAACTGGGTCACTAAGTTATTAGAGGATAGAAATATTAAAGAGGGTCAGAATATCTTGAATGTATGAGGGAAAAATGATGGGGAAAATGTACCATAAACCCCACTGATTTCTCTGCAGGTTGTCACTGATCTGGAAGAGTTTCAGAGAATGATGGGTCTCTAATCTTCCCAGCGTCTGTGCCGAGCTTGCTGGGGGAAATTCTAATTGTGTATTCCGCTTTGACAGCCAGCCTAGTGATCCTAAATAGAGATTTGTCACACTTCATTCAGGTCTGTCTCAGGGAGGCAAGCTGCCGATGATCTCTCAGAGTCGCAGGAGGTCAAGTTCCAATCAATGCGTAAAGTGAAAAAGCCATCAGTAATTCAGTGAAGAAGAGAGGAATTTAAAGGCATAGGGGGTGATTGCAGAGGTCAGGCATGCATGAATATAAAAGAGATCGATATCTAGACAGCTATCAGTCCGATTATATAATGGTGCTGTGTGCACTGTTGCAAAAGCAATGATACAGCTCAGTGAGACGCAAGATTTAAGACCAATTTTATACAATTTAACTGCTCAGAGTAGTCTGAAAGATGTATCATATAATGAAAAGTTTACAGAATCAGTGAGTTGTTCAACATGGAAGGAGACCATTTGGCCCAATGAGTCAATTCTGGCTCTATGGAGATATAGCCCATCTGGTCCCACTGCCCAGCCTCTCCCCACAGCCCTGCAATCTCTTTCCTTTTAGATGCGTACCCAGCTCCCACATGAACACTCCCTCCACGCCACCAGACAGAACATTCCATACCCCAACTGCCTCCTGGAAGCAACTCGTGCTCATGCCATTTCGACTGGTTTGGGAATTTGAGTGGCCAGGAACACAAAAAAGGCCGCAGAAGGTAACAAGCATAGCCAGGTCAATCAAGGGCTCCAACCTCCCATCCGTTGCAGACGTGTGTGTGAGGCGGTGCCTCAAGAAGGCAGTCAATGTCATAAAGGACCCCCTTGCCCTGATCACAACTTCTCTCATGGATACCTTTGGGCAGACGGTACAGAAACCTGAAGACCAGGCCCTCCAAGTTCAAGAGCAGTTTCAACAGATATCACGCTCTTGAACTTCCCTTTGAAACACTGATCAGGGACTGTTCTGCCACCAGAGGCGGAGTCTGCACTATTGTAACACCACTTTTTCTTGCACTATTAAGGAAACTAAATATTTATGAGCTTTCTGTCTCTTATGCTTTATTATATTTTTCAATTTAATTTAATGTTCTGGAAATTGCAGTTCAGAATGAGAAAGGTGGGCTAATACTGATGACAAGAGATAAATTCGAGGTAATTGTATTTTCCTTATTTCATTGCAAGAAAACACCACACAGCTACAGACACAGGTAGACCACAATTTGTCAGAGTTTTATGGGCTCATCGCTGAGGGGAACATACCTAAGAAGGAAATGCAAGGATGAACATTGTGATTCCAAATGCCCTGCACCTGGGCAGCTTATGGATAAATCTGTTCCAGAGGAAAGTTTGCAGACACTGATTGTAGTTCCATACACAAAAATGCTGGAGAAACTCAGCAGCTCACGCAGCATCGACAGGAAGTAAAGTGTTACCAACTCTTTGGGCCTGAGCCCTTCGTCAAGGTGTGAGAATAAAGCAGGCAAGCAGCTGAATAGAAAAGTAGGGGGAAGAGAGGAGAGGAGGGAGGAAGGGGCAGGGGGAGGAGGACAGGCCAACAGGTTAGAGGTGGATATGGGTGAGAGTGTTAGAGAGAAAAAGCTGAGGTGATGGGGGTAGCTCTGATTGGAGAGGTAAAGGGATGGGGAACAGGAGGAAAGGAAACTGTAGCCCCTTTCACACTGCCAACCCTCCTAGGAAGTGGAAAAACCTACCAGGCCTTTCCCATTGCTCCATGATTTACCTGATTAATTGGCAACCCAGCATTTTAAGTGGGAGGAGGGTCCTGCCTCCAGCGGTAACAATGCAAGAGCAGGTTGTGCTTCCACACCGCCAGAAGGTGATTAACGAGTCAACTCGGCCGGGCTCTGACACTTGCCCCCACCAAGTGTCAGAGCCAAGTTGAATTTAACTCGCCCTGCCAGGTTGGGACATTTCACACCGCAGGATTACTAGGAATAGACCCACTAAATGAGCCGGTTAACCCACACGGAATTGGGAGTGTGAAAGGGATAAGGAAAGAGAGAGATTCGGGGGAGAGGTGTAACAGAAACCGGAACAGTCAATGTTAATTCTGCCTGGTTAGAAGGTGCCCAGACAGAATATTACGTGTTGTTCCTTAATTTGTGGGTGGCCTCGCTTTGGCAGTGCATGAGGCCATGGACAGATGTCGGTGTACTAATAAAATGGGAGGCTTATTGCAGCTGTATATTGCATAATGAGTTGGCCTCTATGTTTGTTCATTGAAATGTAATCTGTAGATAAAGAAATATGCCAATTAAAAATTGACGGTGGTTAGCACAACGCTTTTATAATGCCAGCGATCGAGACTGGGGTTCAAATCCCACGTAAGGAGTTTGTACATTCTCCCTGTGTCTGTGCAGGTTTCCTCCAGGGGCTCCAGTTTCCTCCCACCATTTGAAACATTCTTGGGGTTGTAGGCAATTGGGTGTAAATGGGCGTCACGGATTCGTGGGCCGATATGGCCTGTAACCAGGCTGTATGTCTAAATTTTTAAAAATTTTAAAACATGGGTAGTTTGGTGAAGCCCAACCCATGAGATAATGTTCGCAATGATTGACATGTGAAAGGCATGGACTCCAGAATTGTTTAACCTGAAGGAATCTTAAACTGATCAGAAGTAGATTTAGATTTCAAATTTATTGACAGAGTACCAACATGATCACATACAACTCTGAGATTCTTTTTCCTGTGGATGAGGCAGAATTACCATTAATTGGTAGTACAAAAATAAACTTCAAAATGTACACATGTAAACAAATAAAGCAATGTAAACTGACAATGAATGTAAACAAACTGTGCAACACAAAGAGAATTTTAAAAAATCAATAAAGTGCACAAGAGTCCCTGATTGAGTTTGCTGTGGAGGAGTCTGATGGTGGAGGGGGAGCAGGTGTTCCTGAACCTGGTGGTGCGAGTCTTGTGGCACCTAGACCTCTTTCCTGATGGCAGCAGCGAGAACAGAGCGTGTGCTGGGTGGTGTAGATCCTTGATGATTGCTGCTGCAGGTAAAAAAGGAGTCTGTAGATCTTGGATTGAGTGCAGTGAAACGTGCTAGAGAAACTCAGCAGGACACGCAGCATCTACATCAGGGGTGGCCAAACTGTAGTTCGCGATTCACATGTGGCTCGCAGAAATACATTGGGTAAGACAAGGATCATACGAGTCGGTGTTCACAAAGGTAGTTTTAGTGGGTGCGGCTTTCGATCATGTGATTGTGGCCTGTGTGGCTCTGTTAAGGGCAGTAAAATTAATGGAGTGTTAATGTAAACCCACCCTCCAGAGCTCACAATGCCCCGACCGCAGATCCTCACCTAGGCCCCAGCCACCCGACCATCCGAGCTCCTGATGCCCCGGCCGCAACCTTCCTCCACCCCCCCATCCAAGCACCCAATGGCCTGGCCGCCCATCCATCTGAGTTCCCAATGTCTTGGCCACCCTCACATTGTACTCTGTAATGAAGTTCATGAAGTCAAAGCAATCCTTACAAATCGACACCTGACAAGAGTTAATTCTTGATAATGTATCAGCCAGATTTTCAACTCACAGCCAAGATGGAGACTCAGTCAAGATTTTGAAAATATTTTGTACTTTGTGGCTATCGAAAAATAATACAAATTAGCAGTATAAAATCTACATACATGAATAAATATTATTACACACACATTTCTTAGTATTTATATAAAAAATGTGCACGTAAGAGTAAAAATATACATGTAATATTTTTTCATGTCTTGCAGCTCTCAAACATCTGAAGTTTATTGTATGTGGCTCTTACGTTAAGCAAGTTTGGCCACGCCTGATCTATGGGAAGTAAAAGACTGTCAACATCTCGGGCCTGGGTTCTTCTTCAGGAGTGAAGTTTTGAGCACTTCAACTGATCAGAGTTGGAGCTGTTGAAGGAACCACATCAAGGCGGACTGCGAATTCAGGTCCTGAGCAAGGGGCAGCCTCGAGAGGTCAAAGATCTATCACTATCACTGAATGCTTCGTGGTTTTTTTTTCTTTTTTGACAACAAAAGGCTTTAATCGTCTTTGACTTCAGTCAGCTTTCAGAGAGCCACGGGCAACATTACAACAAAGCGCAGAAAGAGACAGGTAGAGCGATGAGTCGTGTTTGCGTTCCCCCACTGCCCCCGAGCTACAGATGTGACGGTACAGGGAGTTGCTGTCAGAGCAACCACAGAACACAGAAAGTAAACCTTCTAATGCCCATTGAAAATCCTGGAGTTGAAAGGTAAAGACTGTACAGAGGGAGAAATCTTTTCTCTGATGCAGACAAACCACACTGCTGAACTTCAAGCATTGTTCTCTACAACTGAATCCCATGTGGAAATCTGTATTCTTGTCACATCACTCTCTTGAAAGCACTGGGACTGCTGGCAAGTGCTGACCTTTGCCTTCCAAAGCAAGCTGATGTACAAGTATGATTGCCACTGATGTAGCTCCGCTTCTAGCCAAGAGGCTTTTGTACCATTTCAAAACAGTAATTTCTGTGAAATTGCTGTTTGGAAATGCCCTTATCATCATAATTGACGGTGAAAGAGTTCTCAGCTCATCACCTTCATTGCACTTTTGTAAACCCACAGGATGCAGCTCCCTGCTGAAAGAAAGAACTGGCATTTTGATAGCACCTTTGATGAGCTCCAGATGTGTCCAAATGCTGCACAAAATGATGCTCTGAAGTGGCTGGCAATTTACACACAGCAAGATCCCACAAATAAGACAAACACACCTAGTCAGCCAGTGTACTTGCTGTAAACATGCCAAAATGCTGGAGGAACTCAGCTGGTCTATAGGAGACAAAGGTTTATTGTTGACGTTTCAGGCCTGAGCCCATCTTCAAGGAAAAATCAGTAAAAGGCAGGAGCAGGATGTATCAGAAAGTCTCAGAATTCAAACAATGGGGGAGGAATCCAGACCAACAAAAGGTGTTAATTGGATATGATAAGGAACTAGGTAGAATTGGATATGATAAGGGACCTAGGTGGAATGAGGGATGATGAGTAATTGGAGTGGAAAGTTTCTGGAGCTGTTCAAGGGTCAGCAGATTCTGTGACCAATCTGAGCCAGAAGGTCACTTCCCTCCCTCATCCAGGATCATAGGAGCTGGTGAGGTCCACTCTGCCTTTTAATCCTGCTTCAAAATGACTGATCTAGATCTCAACACCATTTAACTCCTTTAGCTCCAGGACCTCTCAAGTGGGATGGACAAGGGAGAGGCTGTGGATGTTGTGTATTTGGATTTTCAAAAGGCCTTCAATAAGGTGCCGCATAAGAGACTGCTTAATAAGATGAGAATCCATGGAATTACAGGAAAGATATTAGACTGAGTAGAGCTTTGGCTGATAGGCAGAAAGCAAAGGGTGGGAAAAAAGGGATCCTGTTCTGGTTAGTTGCCAGTTACTGGTGGTGCTCCACAGGGGTCGATGTTGGGGCCGCTTCTTTTTACAATGTATAATGATAATTTAGATTATGGATTGAATGGTTTTGTGGTGAAGTTTGCAGATGACACCAAGATGGGTGGTGGGGTAGGAAGTGTTGAAGAAATTAAAAGGTTGAAGAGAGACTTGAACAGCTTAGAAGAGTAGACAAAGAAATGGCAGATGAGAAATTTACATTTTGGAAGAGGGAATAAACAGGCAGATTATTATTTGGATGGGGAGAAAATTCAAAATGTGTTAGTGCCTCGGGACTTGTGGGTCCTCTTGCAGGATAACCTAAAGATTAACCACCAAGTTGGATCGGCATTCACTTTAAGACCAATAGTGTGTAAGAGTAAAGAGGTGTTGATGAGGCTCTATGGGGCACTGGTGAGTCCTCACTTGGAGTATGTGTGAAGTTTTGGCCCCTTATCTTACTGAGCGATGAAAATTCGGGGCAATGCGAGGTAACAGCTCGAATTTTTCCTCAGTAGAAACACATTGGGTAGTGGCCGATGCGCGGTGATGCGAGGTGCTCCGTCGTCCACCTTTTGAGGTGGTCGATGCGCGGTGATGCGAGGGATGATTTTTCAGTAAAAACACAGCAAGTAACAAATTCACGGTGTACCGGAAGTCTCGATTTTTCGCCCGCGCTTTTCAATTGATCATCGCATGCACGCACCGGCACAGCGCATTATCTTATTACGTATATATACTGCACAAGCTACCTACTAGCTAGCTATACTGCGTTCATATCGCCTCCGCTGTCCCTTTGTGTATCGTTAAATTGGAGTAATTTCCCTGGAGAAATATCAAGCTTGTCTGTCATTATAATAACTTTTTCGTTTCTTTGTTGCAATATGTCGGACAGTATCAACTGGACATTTGATCTTCAGCGATTCTTGATCACAAAATGGCAGGAAATGATGGTGAAGGGCATTTTGGATGGGAAAACAAAACGACCTGATATGTGACCTTAAAATACACTACTTCCTGGTCACCTCGCATCTCCCCACATCACCGCGTATTTATCGCTCAGTAGAAACAGTTCGGGTAGTCGTAAAATACGAGGTGATGTGGGGGACAAAAATTTGCAGTGATGCGGGGTGATACGAGGTGTCCCAGTAGAAACACGCACATTGAAGGGATGTAATGATGTTGGAGAGAGTATAGAGAAGATTTACTAGGATGATTCCTGGAATGAAAGGGCTAACATATGAGGAACATTTATCAGCTCTTGGACTGTATTCATTGGAGTCTAGAAGAATAAGAGGGGATCTCATAGAAACATTTTGAATGCTGAAAGGATTGGACAGAGTAGATGTGAATAAGATCTTTCCCTTGGTGAGTCCAGTACAAGAGGGCACAGTCTTAGAATTAGAAGGTACTCATTTAAATCAGAGATGAGGAGGAATTTCTTTAGTCATGGATTTGTGGAATTCGTTGCTACATGCAGCTATGGTGGCCTGATCATTGGGGGAGTTTCAGGAGTCAGGGTAACAAGGGATATGGGGGAAAGGCTGGAAATTGGAACTAGATGTGAGAACAGTTTAGCTCAGGGTGGATTTGTGGAGAAGACTCGATGGGCTGAATGGCCTACTTCTGTTCCTTTATCTTGTGATCTTAAAGTCCAACAACCTGAGTTTTGAAACCTTCAACCTTAACAACCCTTTTGGGTGAAAGAATTTCATATTTTCAATATCCTTGAATGAAGATAAATCCCTCGCATAACTATTCACTGTTATCCAAATATTTCTTATTGTTACTGTTAGACAAGACACTGGGATGAATTCTTTCATTCTGATTTCATATTATTGTCTGCTGATCAGTGTCATCTCCCAGCTACCATTTAATTATCTGGGAAATAATCTTTTCTAGTGAAAGCAAACGCTTCTAAAATGAAGTATTCATATCCACACAGAGCTGTCAATGCCCTCAACAAATCTGGCACTAAAAATTCGTGCCAACTAATACTAGCCTTTATAAAATCTGACAGAGTTGTTCTGGATGAATAAACCTGTATTTTTTTTCCCCCATCATTGCTTAATTCACCAATTGGCTGCAGCCTGCTATGAATTCACCTGACAACTCTCGATGTATTTATAAAACATATTTATGGCTGCCAGGAAGCCCATTGCAGCTGTCTTTAAGGTATGACCTGCCAATGGCACCTATATCATCTCAAATCATTTTACATTTTGTGTTATTGCAAGAAATCTAGGAGATTACAGTTCATATGAGTTGAAGGTCTGAGTTCTGTTCCTTAAATCCTTGGCATCCTCGTTGGAAGACCACAGTCAGTGCGGATTGGTAATGTCTTCTCACTGTCAAACAACACGGTCACACCTCAAGGATGCAAACTTAGCCCTCAGCTCTGCTCGCTCTACACTCATGACCATGTGGTTAGGCACAATTCAAATGCCATCTACAAATATGCCGATGATTTGTCATCAGTAGGAGCATAGATAGAAATGAGGAAGCATACAGGAGGGAGACATCAGCTGGTTGAATGGTGTCACAACAACAAACTTACAATCAATGTTAGCAAAACCAAGGTGCTAATTGTGGACTTCAGGAGGGGGGGGAACCTGGAGAACACAAACCAGTCCTCATCGAGGGATCAGCAGTGGAGAGGGTCGAGAACTTCACATTTCTGTGTGTCAACAACTCTAAAGATCTGCCCTGGGGCTTCCATGTTGATGCAATCATGAAGAAGGCTGGCCAGCAGCTACACTTCAAGGTGATTTGGTATGCCATCAAAGACTTGAAAATTTCTACAGGCGTACCATGGAGAGCATTCCAATTGATTTCATCACTGTCTGGTGTGGAGGTGCACAGGAGAGGAAAAGGCTACTAAGAGTTGTAAACTCGGCCAGCACCATCATGGGCAACAGTCTTCCCTCCATTAAGGACCGCTGCAAGAGGTGGTGTCTCAAGAGAGCAGCATCTATCACCCAGGCCATGCCATCTTCATGTGGCTACTATCAGGAAGGAGGTACAGGGGTGAAGTTGAACACCGAATGATACAAAAACAGCTTTGCCAATTCAGATTTCTGAAGGTCACTACCTTACTTCTTTCCCCTCTTCTTTTCCACTAATTTATTTATTTTTTAAATAGTGTATTTACGTAAATGCAATTTTTGCCCTCATAATGCTGCATCAAAACAACATGTTCATGACAATAAGCCTGACTCTGATTTCCTTCAAGATTCTACATTTAGTCATTTAATATCCTAACATGTCTCAGAAGCAACAGAGAGGCAATTGTTTGATTATCTCTTCTTAGCTGCTACACAAATGGAAGGGGCTGCCTCAGCCACAGCACCTGCTCTGTGACATCAGGCAATGAGTCTTCCTGCATAGCTCCTGGTCAGATTTTATCCCACCACTGTCCAGCTGCAGAACATTAATCACAAGCAGTGAAATGAAAAGCTAATGACTTCCCAAGGAGTTGACGATCATATCCCAGAGTTCTAGAAAGGAGATTTTAGAGGTAGTGAACACTCTTCCAGAGTTCTATAATTCTGGAATGAATGGTTCCTGTGGATTGGAGGTTAGCAAACGCGACTACATTATTTAAGGAGGGGAGAGAAAGAAAACGGAGAGAAAATCTGACGTCAGCCATCCGGAAAATGCTCCAATCTTTAACAAATTATGCAATAAACACAACCACAAAAATGAGTCCGTCCTCACCAAAAAACTGTCTGCATGACTGAAACATCAATTTACTTTTCTTGTTGTATTAATTGCAACTGTGAATATTTATTTCTCTGTCCTTTGATATTTATCATCCCTTTTTCTGCCTTGTTTTTGGGGTATAATACATTTTTACTACTGAAGTTGGTGTATCTTAAGTAACTGGCTGCAGCAAGTAAGAATTTCGGTGCATCTGTATATTAAGACCATAAGACATAGGACAGAAATAGGCTATTCATCCCATCAAGTCTCCCCTGCCATTCAATCATAAGCTAATCCATTTTCCTACTCAGCCCCACTCCCCATAACTTTGATTCTCTATCTATCCATCTCTGCCTTAAATACACCCAATGACCTGGCCTCCACAACTGCTTGTGGCAACAAATTCCACAATTTACCACCCTCTAGCTGAAGAAATTCCTCTGCATCTCTATTCTAAGAAAACGCCCTTCAAATCTGAAGTTGTGCCCTCTTGTTCTAGACTCTCCCACCATGGGGAAACAACCTTTCTACATCCACTCTGCCCATGCCTTTCAACGTTCAAAATGTTTCAATGAGATTCTTTCTCATTCTCCTTAATTCCAATGAATACAGGTGAGCTGTCAAACGCCCCTCATACGACAACCCTTTCATTCCTGGAATCATCCCAGCGAATCTCCTACGAACCCTCTCCAATGTCAATGTTCCCAGTCTGAAGATGAGGTGCTCCTCCTCAAGCTTGTGCTGTGCCTTTCACTTCCCATGGATGCTGCACGACCAGCTGAGTTTCTCCAGCATGTTCGTGTACTGCACTAGATGCCAGCAGTTGCAGACTTTCTTGTACTATGACTTGTGTACTGCAGGGTGGGGCAGAGAGAGGGATAGTGAATATTTGAATTTCAAATTTTAAAAATGGGTTTAAAATTATGGATGGCAGCCAATTAAAACCCAATACAAGATGTTTGGAGATTTGCTTGCAGATTTTCTGGAGATGTTTCTCTAAGTAATGAAGATTCTGCCATTTTATTGTCATGTACAAAGCATAGATGCACCATCATTCTTATATGCTAGAGTCACCCAGGTATGTAAGATACACCACCTACAATGGTAAAAATGAAAATGACCACAAGAAGAATGGTCACCAATCTGGTTAAATTACCACCTAATGCCAAAACAGAAAAAGATTTAATAAATGAAAAAGGAGGAATAGATAAATAATCACCATTGCTGTTAGTGCAAGAAAATAAAGTGACGTTTCACTTGTGCAGACAGATCTTTTGGTGGTTACGTAGTAGCTTAGGGTTAGGGTATTACAGAGAGGTACAGGATAACTATTGGATTAAAAACTCAACTTGAACCTGGGAGGTGATGGTCTCAGGCTTCTGTACCATCTGTCTGAAGGTAGCAGTGAGAAACTCTTCTTGAACCTGGGAGGTGATGGTCTCAGGCTTCTGTACCATCTGTCTGAAGGTAGCAGTGAGAAACTCTTCTTGAACCTGGGAGGTGCTGGTCTCAGGCTTCTGTACCATCTGTCTGAAGGTAGCAGTGAGAAACTCTTCTTGAACCTGGGAGGTGCTGGTCTCAGGCTTCTGTACCATCTGTCTGAAGATAGCAGTGAAAAACTCTTCTTGAACCTGGGAGGTGCTGGTCTCAGGCTTCTGTACCATCTGTCTGAAGGTAGCAGTGAGAAACTCTTCTTGAACCTGGGAGGTGCTGGTCTCAGGCTTCTGTACCATCTGTCTGAAGGTAGCAGTGAAAAATTCTTCTTGAACCTGGGAGGTGCTGGTCTCAGGCTTCTGTACCATCTGTCTGGAGGTAGCAGTGAGAAACTCTTCTTGAACCTGGGAGGTGCTGGTCTCATTATTTTTACATCTTTATATGTAGTTTGTCATCATTTTTCGTTCTTGTTACATTTCTTCATCTCTCTTTCTATCCTGCAGGTGTTCTGCAAATTCTTGTGCTTTCTCCAGATCCGAGAACAGTCTGTTTTGCTGCCCCGGGATAACTATTTTAAGCACTGCTGGATATCTTAACATAAATTTATAGCCTTTCTTCCATAGGATCGATTTTGCTGCATTAAACTCCTTCCTCTTCTTTAGGAGCTCAAAACTTATGTCTGGGTAGAAAAATTTTTTTTAACCTTTGTATTCCAGTGGTTGTTTGTCTTCTCTCATTTTATTCATTGCCTTCTCCAATATATTTTCTCTTGTCGTATATCTCAGGAATTTTACTAAAATGGATCTTGGTTTTTGTTGTGACTGTGGTTTCGGGGCTAATGTTCTGTGCACCCTTTCTATTTCCATTCCTTCCTGTATTTCTGGCATTCCCAGGACTTTTGGGATCCATTCTTTTATAAATTCTTTCATATCTTTGCCTTCTTCATCTTCCTTAAGGCCCACTATCTTTATATTGTTTCGCCTACTATAGTTTTCCATTATATCCATCTTCTGAGCTAACAACTCCTGTGTTTCTTGAACTTTTTTGTCACTTTCTTCCAATTTTCTTTTTAAGTCATTCACTTCCATTTCTACCGCCATTACGCGTTCTTCCACATTTTCAAATCTTTTCCCTACATCTGTTATGACCAGCTCACTTTTTCTTCTGTACTTTTCATTTTTCTTTTCATTTCACTAAATTCTAGTGTCAGCCATTCTTTTAATGCTTTCATTTGTTCTTGAAAAAATTTTGTATCTATGAACTGTCCATTCATTTTACCTCCTATTCCTCTATACAGAGCTTGGTGTTCTTCTTCTTCTGTGTCTGCTCTTGGGTTTGTGTCTCTATTTCTCTTCCTTGTATCTGTGAATCTTCTGACTTTCTTGTTGAACTGCTTGTCTCAGTTTGTTGGGTATTTTTTTTCCAAGGTGTCTTGATGTTGGTCCTCTTCTTCTGGGCTGGTTATCTGTTGTGTCTCTAGTTTCCTTTTTTCTTTCTCACCCCTCCCGTTCCCATTGCTTTCTTTATCTTCCAGCTGGGAGCCCTGCTGTCGGGCCTCTCTCAGCTGTTCGTGCTGTGGAGTGAAACTCCACAGCAGGTCCCCCCTCCCGTCGGTGTTGTCCTTGTCGTGCGCATGCGCAGTTGCACAACCGTTTGGCTCCTTGAGCCATTTTTGCAGTCCTGCGGTTAGACCCCTGTGGGGTCGCCACTAACCTCGGGGAGTGGGCTCCTCTTTCCACGGTGGGTCCTTGCTTTTTCGTGCAGGTAAGGCCTTCGCCTTTCTCTTCCGGTGTCTTTCTTTCTTCTTTTCTTCCCATTGTTTTTGGCTTTTCTTTCTTAAGTGCCATTTTCTCCACACTTTTATTCGTTGTGATTTGTGTGTCTGGGGCTTTGCTTTTTCTTCATTTTTTTCCTTCTTTTCTGGAGAGGGCTGGTATTCTCCTACCGGCCACTACGCCATCAAGTGACTCATGTCGCTGCCTTCTTGAGGTAGCTCCTCATAGATATCTTTACATGGCTGTATGACTGTTGTCGATAACCTGTTAATCTGCTTGCAGAAGAACATTTCTCACTGTGCTCAGTGCAATATGACAAATAATATTATTTATTATGGAGATCTTATTGAGCTCTCAAACTACGGGAGGCAAGGATGATTTCCAATGGTCTCCAATACTGGATGTGTCTCTAGTCGATTCACTGCTAGCATTGATCAATATCTCCAAAGTTGTATCCTTTGACAAACAACATACTAGATGGCAGGGCAAGATGGATGTGAGTCTTTCTTCATGGCAAAGTTCCAAAATTACTGTATGCTTTAACCCATCTCTAGGAAAATCAGGTGCTCCTATGCAAGGTAAACAAGGAAGTCTGCAAATGCTGGGATCTTATGCATCCCAAAGAAGGAGGACATCTGGAATGCCCTGGAGTGGAAGAGCTCACCCTGAGAGCAGATGCAGTGGAGATGGAGAAATTAAGAGATAGGAACAGAATTCTTACAGGAGACAGGGTGGAAATGCCCATACATTAGTTATGATTCCCACACTCCAACCAGTCCTTGTGACCTATTGGAGTTTGATTGCCAATTCACAGACAATTAGTAGAGGATTTTGAGCAGATGGAGCAAATTAAGAATTAGGTTGTGACTAGCCAAGCTTGCTTAATGAGCCAACAGAGAAAATCTATTTTTATCTCATCAATCTGGGCGAGAATTGGCCCAAGGTCCCAGTGTTATTAAGGAAACATAAAGGATGATGAGGAAGGTTGAGAGGGAGCATAAACGTCAATAGGAATTGAAAGAGCTTTTGCAAATGAACAAGGACAGCAAGATGTGGCGTTGGCCCAGACCAGACAAGAGAAAAGTGGAGGAACAGAACGAATTACAGTAAAAGTCCAAAAATCTGGATGCCAGAAATCCGGACCACCCGAGAATCCAGACTTCTCAGAAACTCTCACCTCAAATCCAGGCCATCTGAGAATACGGACATCTAAAACTCTCAGCTTTTGCATGTATGCATGTATTGTGAACATCGCATAAGTGCCACAGCTCTACTGCCCAATAATCGAGACCAACCCAATCCCGAGCAGTCCGGATTTTAGGACTTTTACTGTACATGCTAATGGCTTTGCCTCTTTCCATCAATGAGTATTGTTAAAATGAAGGAAGCCTAGCAACCATTTTGTGCATCACAACCACCCACAGACTTAAATGTGATTATAAGATTACCTGTTTATTCGTAATACTGAGGAATATGTATTGGCCTGAACATTTCCCCTGTGGGATCTTTTCATGTCTGTCTTAGGGAATGGATGGTTCTTGTATTCACAGTACTTTAGAAATCCAAGTACTTTCTCTCCACCCAGAGCTTTGTGCTCAACAGGAGTGAAGTGAACGTTGGGTTACAAGAGACAGTGACAGGTGTAGGCGATGTTGATGGGGGGGGGGGGGGGGGTGCGGTCTTTACATGACAGTGTGAGCCACGCTCACATTTCCCTGCTGTTTCTTGCGGGCTTGGGCAGAGAAGTTGTGATGCATCCAGTCAGGAAACTTGCAGCGATGTTCCTGTAAATGTTGGTAAGGGACCTCAGGGACTTGCTGAGTTTCCCGAAGCTTCTGAGGAGATGTTCTCCTTGAGTAAGGAGTCTAGAACCAAGAGTCTAAGGCTCAAAATAGGAGCCTTTAATATAAATGAGGGGAAGTCCTCCACTCAAAAGGTGGTGAATTTCTGGAATTCCCTATCGTGAGGGGGGGGTGGGTAGGGTGAGGAGGGGAAGTGTTTGTGGAGACGGTCATTGATTACATTCAAATCAGAAGTGGAGAGGGTTATCGAGGCTATGATGTTTGAGGTTGGTCACCACGTTGAAGGTCAAAAGGCTGAATGACCTAACTCTTCCTATTTCTTGTGTTTTTTTATGAAGAGTGAATCATTGTCAATTTATTCTGGAAACTGGGTTCATTTAAAATGTGGATGAAATTGAAATTATGATAGCAACTTTGAATAAAAGTGGGGCAATTTCTCAAAATAAAAGTGGGTGTAGGATAGTTATATGCAAATTAGGTGAATGAATGTGAATATCAATGGCCTCAGCTTTCTAAGGGGAGAGATAAGAGCATGAGAAATAGGAGCAGGAGTCGGCCATCCAGCCCGTCGAGCCTGCTCCGCCATTCATTGTGAACATGGCTGATCTGATTATAGACTCATCCCCACCCACCTGCCTTAACCCTGAATTCACCTGTAAAAATCCATCCTTTATATAGATTCTCTCTCCACCTACACATTTGCTGTTCCTCTTGTTCCAGCTCTGTGTTCGATCAAGGTTCTTAATCTTCACCTCTACTCAATGCCCCGCGCAATGAAGGCAAGTGTGCCATACACCTTACCTGCCAGTGTGGCCAACCCATCGCTGGTTTCCAGGGACTGAGAGATGGGCAATATCAGCGAGAGTGGGCCGAATGGTTTCCTCTATTCTGTGATTACGGTCCAAGGGAGCTCATTTGCTGCAAAGTGTTTGGAGACATCGTGGAGTCATGAGAGCACATCTATCTTTCATCCTATAAATCTGTGACCACTTAGCTTTCAAACGTATCTTCAGACCAGAAGTCATGAGCTCACCAGAGTCGGAAAAAGGACAATAAAACGCACCTCCTCAGACAACAGTCCATCACCAAGTGTCTCAGTCGGGGCTGCGGAAAGATAGATGATTTTCAATAAATAGTTAAATGAAGTAACTGAGCCCTAAGCACAGCAGTGAGGCAAAGCTAGCGAAGCCATTTAATGCCAGACCCTGGGGTCTCGTCTTACCTATTACACATTGAGTTATGTATTCATGATTGCAATATCACTGTTCATTTCAGTTCCTGGCTCCATTTTTTTTTTCAGGATAATTATTCTTCAAAGACAGGAAATATGATGATTCCAGTCCAATTCACAACTCAAGGCCCCAGGCAAAAAATTAAATGCCTAAATTGAAAAAGCAGTTTTCCATTATAGTGGAATGAAGGACAGAACAAATCTATTTCTCATTGCTTGACCTCAGTGATACATCTCAGCAGATAGATATGCACGCATGAAACACATTCTTAACGCAAGTAATAAGGATTCTTCTTTTTGAAAAACAAGTAATAATTTTAAAGCAAGATTTTGGGGCCGTTGACATGCGAGTTCCTCTGAGTATCCTGGATCTTGATTATAACACGTACCCAGGAGTAATATTCTCTAACCCCAGGGTCCAAACGAAACCAGACCAAGAAAATGAGATGGGTCTCATTCATCAGATTGTTATTAAAGATCCTAAGTGATAATGTTCAAGGCTATTTCAATCTAGGTGCAGTGCAGACACAGGTCCCTAATCAAATTGGCTTTCAAACCAAATTAATTTTGCAATCTTGCTTAAAAATTCCGCAAGGCTACAAGACAAGAGGGACTTTAAGTCTCTTGCTATTTGAAAGCAAGATGAGAAATTCATTTTTACGTCACTGCTCACAGACCCTCTCTGCGGATTTTCTTGTTTAAGACCCTTTCGAGACACAGTTCATGTATTCCTCCAACGTAAGATCTAGATCGACCCACCTGGGCAATGCAGGTTCCTGCAAACACCAACGATGTTAAAAATGCTGGAGATGGTCAGTAGGGTCAAACAGCAGCTGTAGAGAGAGGAACAGGGTTAAAGGCCCAGCTATTCCTTTACCCAGAATGGTTGGCTGCTGCATCTCCTTTACCCCACACCTGTACCTGCCTGGGCTGGGTGTACAGAGCCAATCTCACTGGCTATGAGCCATGGTCACTCCAAACCAGGCCCAACCATGACAACCCAAACCAGGTGAAACCATGGCCAATCCAAATCAGGCCCAACCATGCTCAATCCTGACCAGTCCCAACTAAAGTCAATCAAAACCAAGCAAAACAAGGCCCAATTACAACAACCCAAATCAGCCCAACCACGACAACCCAAACTAGGTCCAATCACAGTCAACTTTTGTGTTTCACCCAATCACACCCAGTCCAAACCAGGCCTAACCACAGCCAATCACAGTTAGCTTAGCAATTAGCATATGCTGTTAGAGCCCCAGCAACCAGGGTTTGAATCTGGTACTGTCTGTAACGAGTTTGTACATTCTCCCCATGGATGTGGGGGTTTCCTCTGGGTGCTCTGGTTTTCTCCAACCCTTCAAAAATGTACCGGGTGGGAGGGGGGGCTTGTAGGTTAATTGGGTAACACAGGCTTGTGGGATGTAAATCTAAATTTAAAAAAATAAATTAAAACCAGGTGAAACCACAGCCAATCCAAACCAAGTCCAACCAAATGAAAACCAGGCTCAAATACTGCCAAGCTGATCTGTCACAACCATCAGACCAGACTTACCCACAATCCAGACTTAAGGTGACCTCTATTAGTCAAGATGACCCAATTATAGCCAACCCAAACCCACCCTGAGGCTTTGACATTTTCCCTGCCTGTTTCAAACCAACCTCACGTCAGGCCCATTTGGGTGGGGTAGCCGTTCTCAGTGAGCAGGCAATCAGCACAAGGCATCAGAGTCTGGGGTAGAGGCTGCTCAGACAGAGTGAGGTGCAGTGTGTCAAGGGTGTCAAGGATCCGAAGGGCAGAATGTGGTGGAGGTGAAGTGAGAGTCAAGAGAGGCTGCACAGGAGACAGAGAATGGGACACGTTCCGCCTCCAATTGCCGCAGGATATTGCAGAACCTGAAGCTTACCTTATCATTCGGGATTAAATGATATGGAAAAAGCTGTCCAGTTGTGCCCACATTAATCTGAATGGAAAACAGCAGGTACAAAAGAAATAAAAGCAGGAAAATGCTCCTCCAATTTGTGATCTAATTTTGTAGCACAGCAGTGTTGCATTAATAGTGTGATGGCTTTATTTCGATATCTCATCAAGGTATTCCTGTGGGAAATATAAAAAAAAGCAATGTCTGGCTTTCTTATTTTCTGCCGAGGAAGTTGAGCTTGGATCTAATCTGCTAAACTCAAAAAGTATCAAAGAAAAACCTATTTGAAACACTTCAGCAACTTCTGGCCCTTGTGATTGCACAGCCTGATGCTCACTCGTCGCTTGGAAGCAAGTTGTTTGTGGGGAGCAGGACAGAGACAGATACATCCACCACCAGAATTGGGCCTAAAGATGTGATTCCAGTCATCAACCGAGTACTTGTGTGAAATGCTAAAAAGATGTATCCATCTCTGAAGGGTAAGAGGGTCCTTGTGATGCAATTGGAAAGGCTTTGATCTGAGCGCTGACATCACTAGGAGGGCACGGGGAGTCCGGAGTGCAGTGAGTGACACCATCAGAGGGGGTGACAACAAAATGACTGTCTCTAAAATTTTTGTGCAGTGTTTCAGCAGAAATTTATTAATTTTTTTATAAAAGTATCCCTGTAGTTAGAGATAACAACAAAAACATTTTTTTCGTAAGCCCAGCTTACATGTATCAATATACCTACAAAGCTAAAACTCTCTGGTAATTTACTTTTGGCATTCTCCAGTCAATGGCAGCCATGGAGCAGAGAACTGTGGACACTCGATATTCAAATTCTGACCACCCGAGAATCCAGACTTCTCGACGACTCTTGGCGCGCGCAATTTGTGCGTGCATGCATTGCATGCGTGCACTACATAAGCCCCACAGATGTACTGCTCGAGAATCTGGAAAATCCAAAAATTCAGACTGACCCAATGCAGTCCAGATCTTAGGACTTTTACTGCAGCAACAAAGGTTTGGAAATAATGCCCACCTCCCATAGAAAAATAAAAAGTAATCACATGATCTTCATCCAAGAGCAAAAAAATTCAAAGATTTTCATATACTGTATTAAGAATCCAGAATATTATTGCTGTAATGTAGCCTGCCCATTGGATATGGTTACTAGATATTAAATTAAACAGAAAGATCGATCTTACAAAATGTGTGTATCCTAATCAACAAGGGAGAAATTGATGACACGTTACCCAAGTTACCTGGGCACAGGAAGAATTTTAAAATGAATTGACCACAGCTATGGACCAGACTAGATCCCTGCTTTTCTGTATTTATTTCTTTTCTCATATAAAGACACAATTTAAAATCATAAAGTGGTTTTTTTTTCAGTGCAGGTAATTTTTGGCATTTAGGCAGTACTTCTTGAGATCTGGGAAAGCCTGTGATCTCTAACTGTGAGCAGTCAGTCTTTCAAAGGGCAATATTTACCCTACTGATGTGCTTTCCTTTTCAAATTATGAGCTGTTTGAAGAATAGTTGTGTGGCAGTGGAAATGGTTAATGATCAGTAAAGGCTCAGTGATGGCAGCTTCACCTCTGGCCCAAGACCTTGGGTTTAACTTCAATTCCAGAGACATGAACACCAAATCCAGTCCAATGTTCCAGTCGCACTGACCAAATGTTGCATTCCCCAGTGTGTTTGCCTGGAAACCCAGCCCTGATAACGAACAGCGCAGACTGGGATATCACTTCGCTGAGCACCTTCGCTCTGCCCGCATCAATGACAGGGATCTCCCAATGGCCAACTATTTCAATTCTGCGTCCAACTCCCATGCCGACACGTGTCCATGGCCACACGCACGGCCAAACCAAGGCCACCCGTAAATTGGAGGAGCAACACCTATTCTGTCTGGGCACCCTCCGAACAGATGGCATTAACATTGACCTCCCTGGTTTCTGCTCAACCACTCCCCATTCTCCATCTCTTCCCCTTCTTTCCTCCAGCTCTCTAACCCCTTCCCTCTCAATTGACAGAGCCATTCCCCTTCCCCCTGTTTGCTGGCGTGCCCTCCCTCCCTTATCCACCTATTACCTTCTGCCTGTGGGACTGTCCTCCTCCCCTTGCCCTCCCCACCCCCCATCATTTAATTTGGGCACCTGTCCACACTTTGTTCATCCCTTGATGAAGGGCTCAAGCCTGAAACGTTGGTTATGTATCTTCATCTTTGTTATATAAAGTGCACTGTTTGACCTGCTGAGTTTCTCCAGCATCCAGCATTTCAATCACTATGTCTGCAGATTTTTGTGTTTTACCCCTGATTCCCAATATTGAGTAGAGTAATGTAAACTCTGTACTCTAATCAGAAAGTGCCAGCCCATTCTGCCTCTCCTTTTAATTCAAGCCCTCCGTCCTGGCAACATGCTCATGAAACTTTTCCATACAATCATATAACAGTTTACAGCGCGGAAACAGGCCATATCGGCCCTTCGAGTCCATGCCAGTTCACTTGAACAACTCCACTAGTTCTCCCCTTCCACTCTCCGCCCATAACCCTCAAACCCCCTCATATCCATGTGCCCTTTCCTTAATGACATCCTTCCTAGAACTGGGAAACCAAATACTCCAAATTTGGTCACACCAATGACTTGTTCAATCATTACATAGCATCCCAACTCCTGCAAAACAAGAAAGTCTGTGAAAGTGCTGGAGAAGTGTTGATTATATATTATTACCTCCCATGGACCTGCAAAGAGCATTATTGTGCATTTATCCCAATTCCTGTGCTCTGTGCCCTTAACGATGAAGGAAAGCATGACAAATGCTTTTTTTTGTCTACCTGTGTCACCACTTTCCTGTATTCCCAAGTCTCGTTGTTGTTGAATGTTCATCAGAGCCCAACCTTTCACCGTGCAAGTCCTGCCCTGGTTTAACTTCCCAAAAAAGCAACACATTGCATTTTTAAGTTAAATCTCACCTGCCCATTCCTTGAGCCTCTTTCCCAGATCCTGTTGTGATTTCCTTCACATGTATTTTGGTATCAACAACAAACTTTCTAACCGTACTGACTACATTCTCATCCAAACCGTTCATATAAATGGCAAAAACATGTGGATCCAGCACTGATCCCTGCAGGACACCACTAAGCACAGCCCCTCCGATCTGAGTAACAGCCATTTTGACTCTCACCATCAAGCTAATTCTCTATCCAATTGGTTAGCTCATCCTGGACCCCATGGGGTCTGACCTTCCACACTAGACTGCTCAGCAAGATCTTGTCAAAGGGTTTGTTAATGTCAATGGAAACAAAGTTCATTGCCCATCAATTCTCTTTGTCTCCTCTTTTAAAAACCCAAACTTGTGAGAAGTATGTACATCCCATGGACCGAGCCATGCTGATGGCCCTGAACATTCCTTATCTTTCTAAATGGAAGTGGCCCCTGGTCGGCCCTTTACAGGAGTACAAAGTCTATGCATATATGTGCACTTGTTGCATGCATAATGATCTAGAGCAGGGAATGCTGTCCAGAAGGAGTATTCAAGACTCAGCCCTGGTGACTATTCTTGAAGATGTGGGCCATTAAGGCTGTGCACTATGGTCCAAGCACACCAAAGGATCATCAGCCCACACACACAGACCAGATAACGTTTACGACTTGGGATAAAACTGATGGGATGACAGCTATTGGTTTGTGTTCCCTGCCCAGCACCAAAATCTGTGTGAAATCTCAGGATGGCCTTGTCCATCACTGACATTGTGATCTCCTCCAGCTCCGGTCCCATCTGCAACCCAAAATGTAATTGCTTGTCACACCTTCCACTGACTGGATCAGCATATAGAGCAATAGCATAGACGACGTAATGATGAGACTCTATAAAGCACTGGTGAGGCCTCACTTGGAGCACTGTGTACAGTTTTGGGTGCCTTATTTGAGAAAAGACATGCTGATGTTGAAGAGGGTTCAGAGAAGATTTACTAGAATGATACAAGGAATGAAAAGGTTAGCATATGAGGAATGTTTGTTGGCTCTTGGTCTGTACTCTTTGGAGTACAGAGGATGTGGGAGGACCTCAAGGAGGAACTTTGAAGCCTGAACAGAGTGGTTGTGACCATGTTTCCCATGGTTGGGGAGTCTAGGACAAGGATGCACAACTTCAAGATAAAAGAGCATAATTTAAAACAGAGATGTGGAAATTTTTCTTTCATCTGAGGGTCATGAATCTGTGGAACTTGTTGCCACAGGGGGCTGTGGAAGCGAGGTCACTGGGTGTATTGAAGGCAGAAATTGCCAGGTATTTGATTAGTCAGGGCATCAAGGGTAATGGGGAGGAGGCCGGGGAATGGGGCTGAGCGGGAGGATGGATCAGCTCATGATTAGAAAGGTAGAGCAGACTCTATGAGCCAATGGGCCTACTTCTGGTCCTATATCTTGTGATCACTCAGCAGATCAATCAAGCAGCAGTTGTGAAGACAGAAACAATTAATGTTTCAGCTTGAATACCCTTCATCAGACTGGAAGAAGATTTACATTTCAGTAAAGGTGGGGGGAACTGTTAATATCTCAGGGGGAGAATGTGTGATGGGATGAAGAGAGGGTTCCTCCAGTGATAAATAGCCATCCTTCATGGGCCCAGACCTCCCATCCATTGGAGACATCTACATGAGGCATTGCCTCAAGAAGGCAGCCAACACCATAAAGAACCCCCATCACCTCTTCTCACTGCTACTTTTGAGCAGAAGATATAGATGTCTCAAATCCAGCACCTTTTGGTTCAAGAGTTTGGTAGTCATTTCCCGAATGGCTATCAAACTCTTCACCCTCTCCATTTTATCCTAACCCTAATGGTAAACTACTCTGGAGCCACCAGGGGATCTGTCTGCGCTCTGAACCAGCTTCTACATCTCCTTACCTAATATCCAACTAGCCTCCACATCCAACACATTATCCTCCATAATTTTCACCACCTACAACATGATCTCACCAGCAGATACATCTTCCACTCTCCTCCCCTCTCTATCTCCCATAGGGACTGCTCCCTCTGTGACTCCCTCATCCACTCATTCCTTCCCATTAATTTCCCCCTCGGCACTTTCCCCTGTGGCCGCAGGAGGTGCCATACTTGTGCCCACACCTCCTCCCTCACCACCATTCGAGGCCCGAAACAGTCCTTCCAAGGGAAGCAACATTTCACTTGCGAATCTGCAGGAGTCATCTGCTGCATCCATTGCTCTTGTTATGGCCTGTTCTACATCAAAGAGACTGGGCATAGACTGGGAGATGATTTCGCTGAGCACCTTCTCCCAGTGGCCAACCATTTCAATTCTGCACCCCACTCCTGTGCTGACATGTCTGTCCATGGCCTCAGGTACTGTCAAACTCAGACTGCCTGTAAATTGAAGGAACAACACCTAATTTTCCATCTGGGCACTCACCAACCAGATGGTATTAACTTCTCCAATTTCTACTAACCTACTCCCATTCACCCTCTCTTCCCCATCTCTTCTTCCCTCCAGCTCTCCACCCCCTCTCCATTCCCAGAGCCATTCCTCCTCCCCGTGTTTGCTGCTGTGCCCTCCCTCCTTTATCTACCGATTACCTCCTGCCTGTGGGACAGTGCTCCTCCCCTCTCCATTTTTATCCCGGCAAAAATACGTTGATAAGGGGCTCAGGACCGAAATGTTGATTATGTGTCTATATCTTTGCTATATGAAGTACACTGTTTGACCAGGTGAGTTTCTCCAACATTGTGTTTTCATTTCAATCACCATGTCTGCAACGTTTCGTGTTTTACTACTGAAACATCAATTGCTCATGTCTTAACTGCAACTATGAATGTTTCTTTATCTTTTATATTTATTATCTCTTTTTCTATCTTAGCATATTGTGGTAATTTAATTTACACTGCTGTAGTTGGTTTATCTTACATACTTTGTGGCTGCACCTATACATTGCACTTATGTGTATGACTATAAACTCTCAGACATCCTGATAGCGGTCAATGAACCAGTTAGAGGGTGATTGTCCAGATAAAGGATGTAAAATATTGCTAAATAGGCTGTTTTTAATTGAGGGAGAGAGAGAGAGAGAGAGAGAGAGAGAGAGAGAGAGAAATGAGCCCACATCACAGCAGAAATTACCACTGGTATTCTTCTGGCAGAATGTGTTTGGCTTCAGATTCCAGTACCTTCAACTCCTGTTTATCTCAGAGAACAAGCATTATCTGAAGTTGCAGGCTTTAATATAGAGTCCAGAGGGCACCAACATGTCTTTTGTGCTGTTTTTGCTTCCTGAACATTTCTGGGTTTATTTTATCGATTTTGGGCCGCTGATCAGGAAAATCGCCTTAAAATTTTCCTGTCATGTACCAATTTTTAGATGTAACCTATTTTTGAGACTTCCTGTCATATTTTGTCTTCTTCAAGCTTCCAAAACCATGAAGTGCAACGTGTCATTGAAAATTCCTTCTCTACATTCGTACTTGGACATCTTCCCTGTTGATCTTGGTGCAGTCAATTACGAACATGGTTAAAGGTTTCACCAGGACACTGTGACCATGGAAAAGCAGTATCAGGGCAACTGGAATCTACCAATGCTGGCCGACTACTGTTGGACACTGACATGAGGGGCATCAGATGCTGAGTACAAATCATTTTTAGTTCAGTTGAACTGATGCAATGTCAGCATTATTATGAGATTAAACATGCTAAATTCAATAAAAGTTAATTTAATGTTTCTCCAACTTCCTACATAATATAGCAAATCTAAAATTATCTTTATGTTCAGCTTGAAATTGTCTACCGTAATCCCCAATTTTTTTTTCAGGAAGCAAGCACTTTGGAAAAAAAAATTGTCCAGTGTTATCAGACTCGTGAATAGACCCCATTGATGATGCTCCTGCACTGTTTATCTCTCTCACTATCCAGCACATTTTTCTGAGTAACAAATATGCTTTAACTTTGTCTTCTTTGGCTTGGCTTCGCGGACGAAGATTTATGGAGGGGGTAAAAAGTCCACGTCAGCTGCAGGCTCGTTTATGGCTGACAAGTCCGATGCGGGACAGGCAGACACAGTTGCAGCGGCTGCAGGGGAAAATTGGTGGGTTGTGTAAGGTAAAACATCATGAGATGGGAATGTGTAAGGAGTTACCCTGCCCTGTACAGGGCTGTAACAAGATGTAAATGCATCCTTGTACTTACAAGATAAGAGAGACATTGATGGATTGAGAGGCAGGAAGCTAGCAGGGAAAGGATAGCAACAGTTTTAGTCATTGGACAAGTAATGATATGATGATGTTCTAAGCATGTATCCAAGGGTATAAAAAATCACCATTTTGCTGATAACGGCAGAATGCATTCTCCGACTAACATGTTTAGTCGCAAGTGTTACAATCCGGTAATAAAGAACAAAGAACCCTGATTTCGACTCAGCCTGGTGTTTGTCTCACTCATTCATGAACAAAGCAGACCTAACAGTTGGGGTTGGGTGTTGGGTTTTTCCTCCTTTGCCTTTTGTCAGTGAGGTGGGCTCTGTGGTCTTCTTCAAAGGAGGTTGCTGCCCGCCAAACTGTGAGGCCCACTGGCGGTGGTCAATGTGGCAGGCACCAAGAGATTTCTTTAGGCAGTCCTTGTACCTTTTCTTTGGTGCACCTCTGTCACGGTGGCCAGTGGAGAGCTCGCCATATAACACGATCTTGGGAAGGCGATGGTCCTCCATTCTGGAGACGTGACCCATCCAGCGCAGCTGGATCTTCAGCAGCGTGGACTCGATGCTGTCGACCTCTGCCATCTCGAGTACTTCGACGTTAGGGATGAAAGCGCTCCAATGGATGTTGAGGATGGAGCGGAGACAACGCTGGTGGAAGCGTTCTAGGAGCCGTAGGTGATGCCGGTAGAGGACCCATGATTCGGAGCCCCACGCTTTAACTTTACTATAACACTATACCCTGCACTTTTGCATCATAATTATACCACCTGCGGACTTAAGTGTGCGTAGATTTCCCTGGCTGGATCTCAATTCATGACAATAAGCAATCCAATTCAATTCGATACAGGCCCTGCTCCTCAAGCTCATTTTAACTGTCTGGAGGCCACAGACAGAAAGGTCACCATTGGAGTTGGATGGGAAATTAAACCTGCAATTTCGATCTGATTTCCATTTACCAGGGCAAGACTATTTGGGATCAGGTTAGTGCAAGGGAGGCAGAAAGGAGACAATCAAGGTGCTTTAAACCATGTGACCTGGGTGATTTGCACCGAAAGGGCCTATTTGCTTCATACTTAAGCAATAACTAGAATGCATGGAGTTAAGGTAATAGGTGGAAGGACTGGAAGGGAGTTGTTGAATGAGACTTGCTGGAACTCTGGGGCCTTTAGGAGACAGAATGCCTGTGTATTGGAAGTGTGTAATGAACAGGCATTGGATATGCTGTAGGCCATGGGGAGTGGAATTAGTCTAAATCGCTCCTTTTCTGGCCAGCATCGATCTGACGGGCCAAATAGTTTCCTCTGTGTCATAAGCATCTCCGATTAGCCATATCCTCATTGCTCGGCCACACATAGTTGGAAAGTAACTAATCCCCTGGCAGTGAGTAGAGGGAAGTTTCCTGCCTGGAGGTACAGCAATTCATGTGGGAATTCAGATCATTGTTGCATGCTGATTTGCTGTTGTCCAATCCTGTCACAGACTGTCTCTCATTAGTGAGAGAACGGAGTGAATTATTGCCAGATTCCAGTTGCAGATTCTGTGATCTGAGGCCAATTGGCTTTTCCAACTTTTCCTTCTTCAGAAACATAAAGCAACTTTCATCCCTAAATTTATTAATAATGAATTGTGACATTTGGTCATGTAGCCCAATCACAGAAAGGTTTTTGGCAAAGGCAGTGATGGGTGGTTTATTTATCCTGGCACTGAATAGAGCAATCCTGTAACATAAGGAGTTTTTTTTTTCAATCTGAGTTAACAGGAGATTTTTTTTTGAGTTCTAAGTTCAGTTTGCATCTTCTTCCAATGCACCTCAGCACAATTCTGGGTGGCTACAGTCCAGCCCCAATATTGCACTCATCCTGTATCTAATCTCCTAGTGTCATTCTGTTCTTTAAATCAAAAGCTTTTTCCAAACTTTAAGCCATGCACTAACAGATGAGGAGAAATATTCTTCCATTGTGAGTTGCTCCAGTCTAGGTCAGCCGTTCTCAATGACAGTCATCCAGTCTCGCAGTGTCCAGAGAAGGTAAAGATATATTACCGACATTTCAGGCCTGAGCCCTTCCTCAAGGTATGCGTGAAAAAAGACAAGCGTCTGAATTAAAGGCTAGTGAAGGGAAAGAATTGGGGGAGGGGGGTGGTGTGAAGGAGTACAGACCCACAGGTGAAAGGTATATATGGATTTTATTTTGGAGGTTCCAGAATAGATCATGACTGGGGTAGTAGTATGGTCTGATAGCTGTTGGAAGGAAACAGATCTTGAACCCAGAAGCGGTGGTCTTCTGTACCTTCTATCCAAAGGTACCAGTGAGAGGAGGTTGTGAGAGGAGGTGATGGGCGTACTTTATGAATAGAATGGAATATATGCTCAGTTTGAATGGTTACATTGCATCACTGCAAAATTATTAATAGGTTTGGTTGGATGGTGGCTTCAGCAAGGAATATGGAAGTTGACACAGATGTGGGTCCAAGTTGGGTGGTCTGATCAATGGTGGGGTTGGGAGGGGGTTAAAGGTGGTGGGAGTGTCTTTCATGAGCAGGATGTTTACAACTGATAACTTCACTATCAACAGTTGGATCAACTTCATTCAGCTGTGGATGTTTATTTAGTCTGACAATTAAAGGAACTGCCCTGACACAGAAGACCCACGATTCTGCTTGCATCAGTTTTAAAGGACAGAGGTGGTTCACTGTTATTTTTCCACTCTGTGGGAAAACGTGTAACCCTCTCCCATAGGCAGTGGCTGAGAACTTCAGCCGTGTCATCACAGGAGGGAGAATGGAAATTGGAGCTGTAGCTGAGATGGCAAAAAAAAATTTTTTGTAGCATCTTTCACTCCTTCAACTTCCCTGTTCTATTTTACAGACGATAACGTACATTTTTCAGGATGGATAGTAGCTGTGAATGCACAGCAGGTTCCCACACATGGCAGTGGGAGATGAACCAGATCATTTGTTTTGGCGAAGGAGTGATGTTTAATTGAGCTCAGGACCCCAAACTGTTTATCCAGAAGACCATGGTCCACAGTTCCTTTCTCCAATAGTATCTGCCCAGCTTCATGGAATGCAGAGCCCTGGAACAAGTCTTTCAGCTAAACACATCTGGGTTGACCATGATGCCAATCTAAATCATCCCATCTGCCTGGACATGGTTTGTATCTCTGCCATTCCCCACCTGTTCACATGGTTCATATCCCCCGTTCCCCACCTGTTCACATGGCCCATATGCCCCATTCCCCATTTGTTCATATGGTCCCTATCACTGCCCTCACCTCTTCACATGGCCCATATGCCCCATTCCTCGTTTGTTCATATGCTCCCTATCACTGCCCTCACCTCTTCACATGGCCCATATGCCCCATTCCCCATTTGTTCATATGGTCCCTATCACTGCCCTCACCTCTTCACGTGGCCCATATGCCCCATTCCCCATTTGTTCATATGGTCCCTATCACTGCCCTCACCTCTTCACGTGGCCCATATGCCCCATTCCACATTTGTTCATCTGGTCCCTATCACTGCCCTCACCTGTGCACAGGTCTGTCTAAATGCCTTTTAAATATTGCTGTTGTATCTTTCCCCTCCCCTGGTATTGTGTTCCAGGCCCCAACCACTCTCATACTTTATACATATATATATATATATATATATATATATGTCCGTGAACTACTCTTTGCAGATGATGCCGCTTTAGTTGCCCATTCAGAGCCAGCTCTTCAGCGCTTGACGTCCTGCTTTGCGGAAACTGCCAAAATGTTTGGCCTGGAAGTCAGCCTGAAGAAAACTGAGGTCCTCCATCAGCCAGCTCCCCACCATGACTACCAGCCCCCCCACATCTCCATCGGGCACACAAAACTCAAAACGGTCAACCAGTTTACCTATCTCGGCTGCACCATTTCATCAGATGCAAGGATCGACAATGAGATAGACAACAGACTCGCCAAGGCAAATAGCGCCTTTGGAAGACTACACAAAAGAGTCTGGAAAAACAACCAACTGAAAAACCTCACAAAGATAAGCGTATACAGAGCCGTTGTCATACCCACACTCCTGTTCGGCTCCGAATCATGGGTCCTCTACCGGCACCACCTACGGCTCCTAGAACGCTTCCACCAGCGTTGTCTCCGCTCCATCCTCAACATCCATTGGAGCGCTCACACCCCTAACGTCGAGGTACTCGAGATGGCAGAGGTCGACAGCATCGAGTCCACGCTGCTGAAGATCCAGCTGCGCTGGATGGGTCACGTCTCCAGAATGGAGGACCATCGCCTTCCCAAGATCGTATTATATGGCGAGCTCTCCACTGGCCACCGTGACAGAGGTGCACCAAAGAAAAGGTACAAGGACTGCCTAAAGAAATCTCTTGGTGCCTGCCACATTGACCACCGCCAGTGGGCTGATAACGCCTCAAACCGTGCATCTTGGCGCCTCACAGTTTGGCGGGCAGCAGCCTCCTTTGAAGAAGACCGCAGAGCCCACCTCACTGACAAAAGGCAAAGGAGGAAAAACCCAACACCCAACCCCAACCAACCAATTTTCCCTTGCAACCGCTGCAATCGTGTCTGCCTGTCCCGCATCGGACTGGTCAGCCACAAACGAGCCTGCAGCTGACGTGGACTTTTTACCCCCTCCATAAATCTTCGTCCGCGAAGCCAAGCCAAAGAAGATATATATATGTGTGTGTGTGTGTGTGTGTGTGTGTGTGTGTGTATCCTTAACTAACATCCTCCTTAAAAACATTCCACCTCTCAACTTAATGATAAGCCCTCTGGTATTTAACATTTCCACTCTCAGAAAGACTATCAACCTTATGTAGCCTCATTATTTTATAAACTAACTATCAGACGGCCCCTCGGCCGCTCCTGAGGAAACAATCCAAGTTTGCTTTTCTGAAAGAGGTTGACCTCAGACTCAGGAACTACCATGTGTGAATTGTTTAAAGGAAATTCTCTGTTCTATTGTGCAGGACAAGAGGCTCATGTGAAACGTAAAGACCAATATGTGGTCAGTAATGCTGCAATTCAGATAGAAATATAATTCAATGTACATGTTGCTTGACCATGGGTTTGAGTAGGGGACAACAACATGTCTTCAACTAAAAGCATGCATGTACCGTTGAGGATTATGTCAAGCTAGCAAGATTCATCAAGGCTGTGATCCTCGGGAGGTTAGTACATTCAAAGATAGCACTGTTTAGAGAACACCTTTTAATAGGCTGCCAGTAGACCACCCTATAGCTTCCCCTCGACAGAGAAGCTCACCAAGGATCCTCCTGAAATACCACATCAGAGCATCACCAACTACGTTCCCACCCCTCCCCTCCATAGTACCTCCAAAATTGGAAAACCTCCAACTACGTTCCCCTTCCCTCCCATCCCCTCCACAGTAAAATGCCAAAATTTATCATTGATTCTTCAGCATCAGCAGGTCTAAATCCTTGGACTTCCTGCCTAACTGCGGTGTAGGAGCACGTAGACTGGGACTGCAGCAGTTGAAGAAGGTGCCTCTCCCACCTCCTTAAAGGGCAATTAGAGAGGGAGTAAATGTTGACTTTGCAAGTAATGCCTTCTTTCCCGAAGTGAGCAGGAGGATGCCCACTTACTGGCCTCCTGGGTTTTCTCAGCCTCTTGCCTATTGCAAAACCATCATGTGTGTAACCTTCCATTGGCCAGAGAAAAGTGGCTCCTTCAGCAGAATGAATTTGTATTTACAATGGTTGATTTCATGAATTCGACCTACTCATGCACAACCTCATGCAATGAGAGTGTAAGTTGTTTGTTTCATCACCTTGAGGGCAAGTCACTATGGGGGGCATGAACCTTCACTCTTCATGAGTGCATCAAACTTGCAAACCCCTATTCTACCCTAACACCGGTTTACAACTTGCAGGGAGGGCAACAATAACTCACCCCCTTGGAAGCCAACAACTGGTTAACCCTTTCTCTCAAGATTGCCTAGTGGGTTAACACCAATTGCTTTAAACTGATTAACCACTGCAATAAAACACCACACAAAGGAATTCAGACGCATATTAAGCAGCATGCAATCAGAGGAAATTAAAATGTGATGTTCCCAGTGCAGTGTATAATGATGTCAGAAGCTTCTTGGTGGAATGAATATCTGTAAAATGCTGAGAGCTATCGTTTGTGATTTAATTCACAGTGGAAGCCTGCAGTGGGAGAGTTAAAAGTAAATCTGCAATAGAAATCTCTGATCTTCCTTCAGGCAGCTCACACAGCCAAGAGCAACATTCCTACTGCTATGTTCCCATTACTCCTGGCTCTGCAATTAAACAGTGCCTTTCCAGAAACAAGGAATTTTAACACGGGGTCCCTCTGCTTTCAGTGTATTGCACTTAACCCTTTCACCTCCATGTCATTTCCTTCTCATTTTGATCACCATAACACTGCCTTTTAGAGACACAGTTATCTGGAATTCAAGCAATCGGCAGCCTCAAGCCAACAGCAAAAAAAAATGCCAAAGATAAATAGGTAAAATAATGGAAGTTTAAAATTGTCCCGCCTCTCCATTCATGCAACACACAGTCTCAAGGAACCGGAAAACTCACTTATCCAGCATATACCAACTGCCATAGGTACCGGATACCAAGGGGTTTATTGTATTTATGGGTGGCACAGTTAAGCGTAGCAGTTAGCGCAACATTGTCACAGCGATCAGGACCGGGGTTCAAATTCTGTAAGGTGTTTGTACGTTCTCCCTGATTCTGTGTGGGATTCTTCCGGGGGTTTGGTTCCTCCCACTGTTTGAAGTGTTCTGGGGGGGTTGTAGGTCAATGAGGAGTAATTGGGTGGCACAGGCTCGTAGCCCCAAAGGGCCTGTTATCTTGCTGTATATCTAAATTTTAAAATTTTAAATTAAAATAATATTTTTTTTAAATGTTTTGTTTGCAATAAGAAGGATTAACTACAGTTATGATTCTTTTATACAGAAAATAAAAGCTTGAAGTGGTAACTGGTAGACATCACAATCACTTCTTGTGACCATGAAGGCCAATGGCAAGAATTAAAAATGGATCGCGAGCTTGAACTCCGCCCCAAAACAAAGACCTTGATCAGCCCCTCAATGTAGCAATCCTCAGCAGGTCAGGCAGCATCCGTGGAGAGAAATGGCGAGTCAATATTTTGGGTTCGGACTCCTTTTTCAAACTCAAAAACAATACAAAGGTGGAACAGTTGACAGATTAATTGACCTCATTGTGTCAGATAGTAGGATATGAGGGGGGAGTTGATGAGAGGGTGGAAGAACAGATAAAGAGATGAGAGTAAAACGGTGCCAGTGATCAGTGTGACCGATGGGCTGAGTGGCCTTTGCCATATTCATCTCTACATGAATATAAGGCAACAGCAAAAAAAAATTTGCCTGCAAGTTTTGGAATGGAGAAAGGCTATCGACATTACTGAATGAGTGACATGGTTAGTGTAGCAGTTGGCGCAATGGCGTTACAGCGCCAGCGACCTGGTTTCGAATCCCACGCTGTCTGTAAGGAGTTTGTTCGTTTTCCCTGTGTCTGCGTGGGATTTCTCCAGGTACTCTGGCTTCCTCGCACCCTCCAAAATGCACGGGGGTTGTAGGTCAATTGGGTGTAATTGGGTGGCATGGGCTCGTGGGCCGGAAGGGCCTGTTACTGTGCTGTATGTCTAAATTTGAAGGAACATGACTATACCAGACTTCCTTCCTGATGGGCCAGCAGAACGATCTCTTGCTTCCAAGCAATTCACTCTCATGAAATCCAGTTGTTATTTATCGTGAGAGCCAAGCATCAACAAGGGACAATTATTCTTTTCTCCCCTATAATGCCGTCAAAACCTATTTCAGAACACTTTGCTTTTGAAATTGTAGCTACTAAGAAAGAACTAAGTGTTATTTGCTTGTTCTGTCAATCTAGAGATAGACTGCATTTTATGGCAAAAAACCTATTAATCCATAGTGTAATGCAGCCATGGATCAGGAACACCTCTTAGCCCCTAAAAGCACGTTAATCCTCCACACTAGTGTCTTGTTAACTTCTTTTCACTGAGGTTCAATTCAAAACTGACCTTTTGAATTAATGACCATATCTACTCTGCTTGGAGGTAAACAAGAAAATCTGCAGATGCTGGAGTCTCGTGCAGTGCACCAAGGAGCTGGAAAAACTTGGCTGGTCATGTAGCATCCATAGAAAGCAAAATATAATCAACGTTTCCATCCTGAGCTCTTATTCAGAAGTGTGGAGCAACACTTCACCTTGTGCATCTGCAGAGGTTATTTACTGCATCCCGTTGGATGTGGACTCCACTACATTGAGGAGGCTGGACGCAGAATGGGAGATCACTTTGTTGAACTCCTTTGCTCTGTCTGCTGCAACAGCAAGGACCTCCCAGTGGCCAACTCTTTCAACTCCATTACCACACTAGCATGTCTGCCCCTGGTTTCGTCACTGCCAGGTTGAGGCCACCAACAAATTGGAGGAACAACTCGCATTTCGTCTCGGCAATCTCCAACCAGATAGCTTCAATATCAACTTCTCTAATTTCCCTCATCCCTCTCCCCCTTACTCCAACACCCCACCTCTTTCTGCTATCAGAGAGCTACCCTACTTAGCTCTCTGCCAAATTCTTGGACCTCTGCCACAGCAGTGATTCTCAACCTTTTTCTTTCCACTCACATACCACTCTTAAGTAATCCCCATGCCATCGGTGCTCTGTGATTAGTAAGGGATTACTTAAGGTGGTATGTGTGTGGGAAGGGAAGGTTGAGAACTACTACTCTAGACCCAATTGTTACTGAAACATTTTGCTAAAAACAATTGCTATTGGCCCATTTCCTTTGGAGTTATGAAACCGCACATAACGAATCAATTAGGTATGATTAAAACGATGATTTTCAAACTTTTTCTTTCCACTCACATATTACCTTAAGCAATCCCTTACTAACCACAGAGCACCTATGACATAGGGAATACTTAACGTGGTATGTGAATGGAAAGAGAAAGGCTGAGAATCACTGATCTGCAGGGAATGATGCCGTCAAAGACCAACAGCATCATCAAGGATCCACAATACACAGCCTACACTCTGTTCTCACTGCTACCATCAGGAAAGAGGTATAGGTGCCACAAGACTCACACTACTAAGTTCATGAACAGCTTCTATCCCTCCACCATCAGACTCTTCAACCACAAACTCATTTAAGGATTCTTTAATTAAGGATTGCACTTAATTTATTTTTCTCTCTCTCTGTAGAACCATAGAACATTACAGCACAGAAACAGGCCCCTTTGGCCCTTCTAGTCTGTGCCAAACCATTATTTTGGCCTTGTTCCACTAACCTGCACCCAGGCCTCCATTCCTCTCCCATACATGCATCTGTCCAAATTCTTCTTAAATGTTAAAATTGACCCCATATTAACCACTTCAGCTGGCACCTCATTCACAGCTCCCACCACTCTCATATGTGAAGTTCCCTCTCATGCTCCCCCTAACCTTTTCCCCTTTCACCCTTAACCCATGTCCTCTGGTTTGTATCTCACTTACCCAGCCTCAGTGGAAAAAGTCCATCTACATTTACTCTGTCTATCCCTCTCATAATTTTAAATACCTCCATCAAATCTCCCCTCATTCTTCTACGTTCCAGAGAACTTTCCCGGTAACTCAGTTTCTGAAGTCCAAGCAACATCCTAGTAAATCTTCTCTGCACTCCTTCCTGTAGTTAGGTGACCAAAACAGCACACAACACTCCAAATTTGGCCTCACCAATGTCCTATACAACTTCACCATAACATCCCAACTCTTATATTCAATACTGATTTATGAAGGCCAAAAGCTCTCTTTACAACCCTATCCATCTGTGATGCCACCTTCAGGAAATTAAGTATCTGTATTCCCAGATCCCTCAGTTTTACTGTCCTCCTCAGTGCCTGACCGTTTACCATGTATGTCCTTCTAAAATGCAAGTAGGTTTGTTTACATTTCCTTATTTGCTTACCTGTGTATGTTGAGCCATTTTTTTTCCTCTAAGTGGTACAGGTACACAGGTTCCTTTATCCACAACCCTTGGGGGACAGGGTGTTCCAAATTTCGGATTTTTCTAGATTTCAGAGACACAAATACAATGTACCAAGTTCTTACTTGCTGCAGCCACAAGGTATGCAAGATACACCAACAACAAACTAAATTACCACAATATGCCAGGAGACAGACAAAAATAATAAATATAAAAAGAAAGATAAATAAATATTCTCAATTGAAGTTCATGTAAAAATAAGAAATGATTCAATAAGATAGACAGATCTTTTGGTGGTCCCAGAGTATTACAGTGAGGGTAGCACAGGAAGGTTCAAAGCCTGATAATGCTGGAAGATAAAACTGCCTTTACATGTATTCATTCATAGAGTTGCTATCAGGCATATGACTTGTTGCCTTTTTGCTGCATGTAATCTTCCCAAAGAAACTCTGTTGCGGGACCTCCAATTTTACCAATTCCCTGAGCTTTGGGAAAAGAAATGTTAAACTTTCTGTGGGAAAAGTCTTTGCAGCGAGACAGAGAATTGGGGATGGGTGTGTATGTGGTGGGTGCATCCTAAATCAGAATAGGGGCTCTGAGTGGCTGAAAGAACAAGATGGCGCCTTCCAGCGGCAATTCTTTTTGTGCAACTCCCAGGGGAATCATCGCACGTTCCTGTTCTGAACTATAACCATAGAAACCAGCAAGTAATTCTGCTGAAGGATGTTTGTAGATCTTGCAATTGTCAGGAACAGCAAGCTTCAGTGGGCTGCGGGAGATGCCAACAGTTAGCGGCTATTGGGAATTACCAGCAGCTGACCCACAGGCTATTTAAGGAAGTCCTGACCATACAGATGTGGGGGGGGGGGGCGCGCTGGTGGGGTGGCAACAGGTAAGATGCTGGCCCCAAGGCCTCTGCTCCCTACCACCCTCCTAGCTAACGTACGATCCTTGGCAAATAAACTGGATGAACTCAGAGCCAGATTACAGAAGCAGAGACATCAGGGATTCCTGTGTGATGTGCTTCACCAAGACATGGCTGAGTGAGGGCATTCCGGACACAGCACGACAGCCTCCACTGTACGCACCAGATATTGGCATCAGGAAAATCTGGGGGTGGGGGGGGGGGGGGGCGTGCCTACATCATCATCAATTCATCATGGTGCACAAGCTTGATGGTTATGTCCCAATTCTGCTCCCCCAACCTGGAACATTTGGCGATCAAATGTCACCTATTCTACCTGCCTAGGGAGTCCACTGCCATCATCCTGGTTGCAGTGTACATTCCGCCCCAGGCTAACACTGGAGGAGCTGAACTCTGTGATCAGCAGCCATGGGACAACACACCCTGATATTTTTAGGGGACTTACAATCTTAAGAAGTCTCTGACAAACTATCACTAACACAATACCTGCAAAAATAGAGGAGCCAGAATACTTGACCACTGATGACACCACCATGAAGAACACCTACCGAGCCATCTCATGACTACACTTCGACAAGTCTGATAACCTGGCTTTAGTTCTACTCTATGCGCACAAGTGGAGACGGAGGACTACAGCACCTGCAGTGAATATAGTGTAAGTATGGTTGAGGGAGGTGGAGGAGCACCTGCAGGACTGCTTTGAATTGGTGGACTGAACCATATTCAAGGGCACATTCCAAAACTTGAATGAATATGCCATGGCTGTCACCGACTTCACCAAGACCTGCCTGGATGAGTGTGTGACGACACATACTTACCAGAAGTATCCCAACCAGAAGCTGTAGATGAATCAAAAGATTCACAACTAGTTGAGGGCGAGATCAATGGTGTTTAAGGCCAGTGATCCAGATTTCTACAGGAAGTCTATGTACTCCCTATGGAAGGCCATCTCAGCAGCAAAGAGGCAATTCAAAGAAGCTAGAAACCGCATCAGATACTCACCTGCTGTGGTAGGAATTACAGGCTATTACTTCCTATAAGGCGAGGCCAAATACCATAAATGGCTGTGATGTCTCACGACCTGATGAGCTGAACACCTCACTCTGAATCCCAGCAGAAGCTGACAACCCTGTGATATCTGTCTCTAAACCCAATGTCAGAACGTCCTTCAAAAGGTGAACACTGGCAAGGCGTCAGGCCCTGATAGCGTGCCTTGCAGGGTACTGAAAATCTGTACCAACTAACTAGCTGCAGTATTCACAGACATTTTCAACCTCTCATTGCTGCATTCAGAGGTTCCCACCTGCTTCAAAGGGCATAAATCATCCCGGTACCCAAGAAGAACAGGATTTTTGCCCAGTAGCCCTCACATTTACTGTGATGCAATACTTTGTGAGGTTAGACATGGTCAGAATTAACTTGTACCTAAGTAAAGATATGGACCCACTGCAATTCGCTTACCATCACAGTGACTCCACAGTAGATGCAATATCACTGGTTCTCCACTCAGCTCTGTATTACCTAGACAACAGCAAAACGTATCAAGATATTCTTCAATGACTACAGTACATGAGGGAGATAAATCAGCCACAATAACCTTGCACTCAACGTTAGCAAAACTAAGGAGCTAACTCTTGCAAATTTCTACGTGTACCATGGAGAGCATTCTGACTGGTTGCATCACTGTGTGGTATGGAGGTGCCCATGCACAGGACAGGAAAAAACTACAGAGAGTTGTGAACTTGGCCAGCGCCATCATGGGCATCAGTCTTCACTCCATTGGGGGCATCTACAAGAGGCAGTGTCTCAAGAAAGCAGCCTCTATCATCAAGGATGCCTCACCACGCAGGCTTTGCCCTCTACATGCTGCTATCATCAGGTAGGGGGTACAAGAGCCTGAAGATCAACACCCAAACGTTACAAAAACAGCTTCTTCCCCTCTGCCATCAGATTTCTGAATGGACAATGAACCCCAGACACCAGCTCATTTTCTCTTATTTTTGCACTAATTTATTTATTTTTAAATGCAATTTATAGCCATATTGGAACCAAAAATGAAGCCACAAAACAACAAATGTTGTAATATGTTCATTACAATAAATTCTGATTCTCTTCTGTGAAAATGGGAATTCAGATGAAGGATTGGTTGTAAGTGAATACCGCTGACACCATCAGGTAAAACAGCAGAGTTTAATGTCCATCACCTGCTGCTCAAGCGTGTAAAGCATTGTAAATTTAAATTATTTTCTCAAAATGGGAATGTTGCAACGCTTTTGATGCTACTTAAAAACCTCTTAACTTAAGGTTCATGAAGCACATTAAAACCTATTGCTGACAACCATCATAAGTTTATCAGGGTGTAGAGGTCAAGAGAGTACTATTATCTGCCCATCTCCCCCTATTACTTCCCTTCATTAAAAATGAATTTAAAAATTATTCTTTTCTTCTTGCATGTGGCAGATTAAAATTAATCAAGTGTTGAAGAAATTATATAAAGAGGGAAGAGCGTTTAAGATTGCTGGCTGCCTCTGAGACAACTGCTATCTGTGACCAATGCCTGGTCATCAGAGTAGAAGAGCTGATTTACCCAAACAAGGAGAAATTGTCTCATTAATTTATTCTGCCACGGTTATACCACAGCCAGCTGAATTGTCTGGTTTACTCCCGAGTTTAACAAAGCTTAGCTGATTTGTGAAAAGGGCCTTTGCTGGTTCCTCTGCCACTCGGTTTGATCCTGACTGATTTTTTTTTTTAGCCCGGAGATGAGATTGGACGTGGGTCATGCTGTGGGGAGTGAGCATAGACAATGTTTCAGGTCCATAAGATGTAGGTGCAGAAATATGCTATCCAGCCCATCAAATCTGCCCCACCATTTAATCATGAGCTTATCCATTTTTACACTCAGCCCCACTGCCCGGCCTTCTCTCCATATCCTTTGATGCACTGGCTCATCAAGAACCTATCAATTTTTGCCTTAAATACGCTCAATGACCTGGCTGCCGCAACTGCCTGTGGCAACAAATTCACCACACGTTGGCTCAAGAAATTCCTCCACGTCCCCATTCGATGCGGACGCCCTTCAATCATGAGTAGTGCCCTCTTGTCCTCGACTCTACCACCATAGGAAACAACCTTTCTACATCTGTCCATGCCTTTTATCATTCAAAATGTTACATTGAGATTTACCCCCCCCCCCCCCACCCCGCCACTTCATTATATAGTAACCCTTTCATTCCCGGAATCATCCTTACTCCCCACCTCAACCATAATGAAAATAGGAAGCAAACCCATCACTCATCAATGACTACATTGAAGTTCACCCTTTTCATAGCATCAAAGGGGTAAGACACCTTAAGAAGTCCTCCGAGGAACTTCGCAAGATAAAGGTTGGCACCAAGGCAAAAAAATTCACATGACCCGATCATCACTTAAAGAACATTTTGTTCCCAAATAAACATTTATTTAAGATTTCATGTTATTGTTGATCAACAAATAAATGCGCTTTAAGCACCGCAGAGAGGTGCAATAAATTTTGCGTGGACCATTATGATGGGGGGTGGGGAAATGCTGCAGAATACCGCTGACACCATCAGGTAAAACAGGAACATCAGCTGTCAGCATTAGCTACGTGGGATTTATAAACTTAAAAGGGGCTATTAAAAGCTGTGCTGTTAATGGGATGGCCCGGAACTCCAACTACCTTATCCAGGTGATATTTTGAGGACAGTTGATTGGCCATACGCAGGGGTCATGGCTTTGTGTAAACTGTCATGGTAGTTTCTCACGTCTTTGGTCTCTTTGTGCCATTCCTATCCTGGCATCACTGTGAAGACTGGTTTCTGGTCTCATGTAAATGGGTCTATTCCCAGGACCAACTTTCAAATAAATACATTGGCAACCTTCATCTCCACTTATCGTCCCACCTGCCATGTACAACGTAGCTTCCTCCTCTCAATGACTCCTTTCGTTTCCTTCCTGCCTCTCCCTCCCTTCATCTACCCCCTACCATTCAGTCCACCTGTCCGTCACCCTCCACCCTGGTCTGGTTCACCAACTTCCTCCTGGCCCTGTCCACCCCTTCCCAGCCTTTTCCAGCCTGAAACGTCGACCGTTCTGCTTCTCCCACCAGCGCTGTGCGATCCGCGGAGCTGCCCCCAGCAGATTTTCTTTTACTGTGAAGATCATTGAGGACAGGCTGACCAACCAAGGCAGCTGGAATGCCCTCGGGTTTACCGCAAGGTGAATGGGGAAGGGTGGCCGGGTATGGATGTGGGTCATTGTCGTCATCTTTCTGCAGCCAGCTACAATCCTTCCATGATGTGCTTTTCAAGTGGTTCTGTAGGTCTGCATAAAGTAGATGGTGCAGAGGAGCCAGCTGGCATTTCACAGACAGAACTTGTCGAGTTTGCTCTGTTCCCAATGATTCTCCTGACTAAAATTGGCATTCTATTGCTAATCATTCAGCATTTCCTTCCTTATTGAATCAACATTTAGCCAAGTGCCAGTGGAGAATCTTCAAACTCACTGAAAATTCAAGACGCAGAACATAACCGAGCAAAACTGCAATCAGATGATGATAGATGAAGCTGTTGGAGATTTATATGGCAAAGTTGAGACTCTGCAAAATCATGTTTACCCCTCGTATTTTCAAACAGCAAGGTGCTTGCTGAAGTGGCTTTTATAAATCTTGATTTGATTAAGTGTTGAATACAGATTTTGCTTGCTGAGGTTCACTAGATAGAGAGAGATTTGATCATCCGATTTGAGTTTATACTGCAGGACAAGCTGCTGGCACCTCTCGATGATACATTAAAAGGCTCCTGGGCTTGATCTTGAAACCAAGAGCCAATCAGCAGAATATTACAGCACCAAACAAATCCTTGGTTGGTTCATTTGAAGGGATAGCAGAGGCAAGAATGGGGATGGACAACAAGAAATTCTCCACCATGGACAAGGTGGACCAAGACGGGGCTACAACAACCTTTCCACTCATCCAACTCACAAAGACAGAATCAGAAATGGTGGGAGCTTTATGCTGCCCCCTTCTTCTCCCAAGGCAGACACTCAGCTTTGCAAAGCACCTGCTTCCACTTTGGATTAGTGCTTTATTAAAATTTTATTAATTTAATTCAATTTGGACATACAGCACGGTAACAGACCTTTCCGGCCCACAAGCCCATGCTGCCCAATTACACCCAATTGACCTACAAAACCCTCCCCCCAATACGTTTTGAAGGGTGGGAGGAAACCGGAGCACCCAGGGAAAACCCACATAGACAAGGGGAGAACGAACAAACTCTTTACAGACAGTGTCGGTTTCGAACCTGAATCACCGGCTACACTAACTGCTTTGAGGAGGTTGATCAGCTCAGTCTCTTCCACAACTGGGCTAGGAGGTATCTGATAGACAGGTCATCGGATGACATACTCATTCTGCCACTGACGCTGGCCTTTTGTGTGTCCCTGACGCATAGCCTCAGGTCCTCGGTGTCTTCCTGAAAGCTCCCTCTCTACTCTGAGCAGTTATGAGCCAAGGATTCCAGGCAATCAGTGGGATTTCTTCACAGAGTCTTCCAGCGCATCCATGAACATTGTCCCTCCCACCAGATAATCCCTTCCCATGGCAGAGCTCAGAATAGGGACCCTGTCTCACCACAAAAACAGAGAAAATACATTCAGGCAGGCAATATCGGTGGAGGGAAAAAGAGTCAACTTTTCAGACCTACAACCTTTGGCAAAATAGAGAAGAGCGAGAGATACGGGTTAGTTTTCAGTGGGAGAGAAGGTGGAGGAGAGATCAGTGAAACAATAAGAGTGTCTGAGATAGGGCAAGACAAAATGAATTAATAGACACAGTAAACAACACATTAAACCACAATGCAAGTAATTTCTTAGAAATTTAGACATACAGCACAGCCACAGGACCATCAGGCCCACAAGTCCAAGCCATGCAATTAAACTACGACCCTGATAATCTTTGAATGGTGGGAAGAAACTGGAGCTCCTGGGGAAAACCCACACAGACACAGAGAATATACAAACTCCTTCCAGAAAGCACTAGATTCGAACTTGGGTCGCTGGTGCTTTAATAACATCAAGCTAACCATTACGCTCACCACTAACCCTGTGTTGACATGGTAGGATTGCAGGAATAGAAATAAAAAAGTGAACTAATATAAAATGGGAAATGCTCTGGGGCTGACGGACACACACAGGCGGCAGACTGCTGCTGGCTTGCAGGTGAGGAACCCACACGGGCCACGGGCTGCTGGTGACAAGGTCAAAGGGCTCACGCCAGGCTGTGGGTTGCTGGAGACGGGCTCATGAGAACCAGATATCGGAAATGGAATTCAGGAGGGCACTGAGGGCAAGGAGGGCTCCTGAAGGGCCCTGGGCGCTGAAGGCTTCCTGATTGTGTCAGAGGTTTGGATCTGGGCTTGGGTTGACAACGGTTTGAACTGAACTGGAGACTTGGCGACTCTCTTTTGCAACTCTTTCTCTGACTGTAAGGGGCGCTGGACAATGCTAATGGCAAACCTTACAGCAAACTAATGGCAATTTCATGTTATATTACATTTCTGGTTTATTATATTACAAATATGGCCCGAACAACAATGGAAACAGTGTAGTTTGAGAGGTTAGCATGGGAGAGAACACTAATATTAATATTGCTTGTTAGTGAAGACAGTGTAGATGATATCTTACCAGTGTCCTGAAGTTATCTAACTCAAGGTCACCCATCTCTTCTCAAACTAAGGGGCCACTTTAACAACACAGAAAAGCAGAAATGTCTGGTCATCATCAAGTCAAGTTTATTGTCATCTGATCGCAGAGGATTCATCTATACAAATAAATAAATAAATAAATAGATTGAAATTGTTTCATGAATATGAGAGTCTCAGGTGGTCAGTGTGAGCAGTTCCTTTGGTCGTTCAGCGTTCTCACTGCCTGTGGGAAGAAGCTGTTCCTTAGCCTGGTGGTGCTGGCTCTGTTACTCCTGTATCTCTTTCCCAACAGCAGCAGCTGAAAGATTCTGTGTGTGGGGTGGAAGGGGTCCTTAATGATTTTGTGTGGGCTCTTCAGACAATGGATCATTTCAGATCTTCAATGCACCACTTTCCTGGGCTGAATCGCAAGAGTTGAACGCTTGTCATAACCCATCAATGCATGATAGTGTGACGTTCTACAACGTGACATTTGAACAGGAGCCCGAGGGCAGGCTTGTCTGGTTTGTAGCAACTGCATCTAGTAGGAAGGATGCTTGGTGTCGGACCGCTGCCAACATTGCATACAAAATGATGAGTGGGGAGCTCGTCAGGAGCAGGGGCCAGAAGTGAGAGGAATCGTAGTGACAGGGTGAACATTTGGGATGAACTGGTTGTGGCGCTGAGGGAGAAAGGCTTTATCTTCAGCACCATTTAAACTGTCCCCAGGTATTTTTCTGCACCAATATTCTCTGCAAAAGAAACCACTTGTACTGCTCAACATTTGACACAACCTCACCCTGCTTTGAAGCACATTGGGAGACACAGCCACCATAAAATCCATTTTATTGTAATGATAGAGGGGCAGTAACATCCCAGGGAGAGGAGAGAATCTCCTGCTCTCCTTTGGAATAGCAGCACATTACTGTTGGGAGACACAGCCACCATAAAATCCAGTTTATTGTAATGATAGAGGGTCAGTAACATCCCAGGGAGAGGAGAGAATCTCCTGCTCTCCTTTGGAATAGCAGCACAGCTGGTTGAGCCAGTGTCTCACCGTTCCAGTGACCCTGGTTCAATCGTGATCACCTGTGCTGCCTGTGTGAAGTTTACACCTTCTCCCTGTGACCACTTGGGTTTCCTCCAAGTATCTGATTTCCTCCCATGTCCCAAAGATGCGGTGGTCAGTCAGTTAATTGGCTGCTGGAGGAGAGTGGGACAATCTGGGAGAGTTATTGGGATTGTTTGGTGGATAAACCTGGGATTGTGTACAGGGGTGATCAGCATAGACTTGGAAGGCTGAATGGCCTGTGTCCAAGCCATGGGATCTTGCAGATCCCCACTCAAGTCTGATGGAGGGGCCTCAGTGTAAAGTCACATCCAGAAGTTAGGAGAAGCCAGGGTTTTTGGTGGACAATGCCACCAAGTCATGAAGAATGGTTGTGGAGGTCAGGAAGTGAGTGAAACACAGAAGTCTGCAGATGCTGTGATTGGAGTAAAAATACGGAAAAGCTGGCCAAACTCATCAGATCTCGCAGTGTCCATAGAAGGTAAAGATGTATCACCGATATTTCAGGGCTGATCGTTCAGGAAGGGGGGTTCTCAGTGCTGAGAGATGCACAACACAAGAGCAGGATGAAAACTGACATAATCATCTAGCGATAAAAGATATAATCAGCCCACTTCAACTTGAACCAGAATCAGAATTTATTGTCATGAACTTGTGTCACGAATTTTGTTGTTTTGTGCCAGCGTCAACAGTGCCAAAAAATTGCTATAAATTACACTTTTAAAAATAAATAAATCAGTGCAGAAGAGACAAAGTGAGGCAGTGTCTGTGGTTCGTTGTCCATTCAGAAATCAGATGGTGGAGGTTTTTGTGCCACTGGGTGTTTGTCTTCAGGCTCCTGTACCTCCTTCCTGAGGTAAAAAGAGGGCATGTCCTGGGTAGTGGGGGGGGGTCCTTGAGGATAAAGGCTGCTTCTTGTAGATGTCCCTAATAGAGTGTGTCCTCAATTGGTGTGCGTGTTCTGCGAGAGATGAGGATTTCTTCTTGGAAATGCAATCCTCCACAGTCCCAGAAATACTCTCCCAGAATTATAATGTCGCGGAGTAATTAACAGCAGTGATCGTTTGCCGTCTCTGCAAGCTCATTTTAATAATGTTTACTTTATTATCAAAGGACAAAATTATCCCAGGAATTTATTTACATACCAGAGTAAGGATTGTAACAGCTTGCTAATTGCCTGTTAGGTGATTAATAATCCAACAGCAGATGCTAATAAATTGGGCATGTTGTTCCTTCTAAGGTGTACTTGTAGGAAACGAGTGTTTGGCATCTTAATTAGTGTTATAATTATGTACTTGTTGCTAATGCTTTCAAGCAAATACCAACCAACGTTAGAAGATTAAAGTGAATTATATCACTAAGAACTAATCATCTTTAAGTGTTTTTAAAGCAGCTCCGTTTTACTGTTTGGAGAGATAAGGGTGATATATAGCACTCTTTTTTTGATTGGGGGGAAATGAGAAATAAAGAATTTATAGAATGCCTTGTTATGTCTCAAACATTCCAAAACTCTGCCAACAATATTTGGTGATGGTTATTGAGTAAGGAAGGACTTAATTTGTCAGAGTCCCAAAGCACTTCATAGACCAATTTTAAATCTGTCTCTGCTGGGTAAAATGACAAGAGTGGATTGGAGATATTTTTTCCACCTAAAATCTGATGAGAGACTAGAAAGGATGAGGGCAGAAAGTCTCAACAGGTTTTAAAAGCATCTAGATGACCGCTTGCTTCAGACTAATCAGAGCTGAGGGGGTCAAAAAGGTGCAGGAATCTATGAGCAAACGTTGAGAAACTGAAGGGACTCAGCCTACCTGTGGAGAGAAATGGTCAGTCAGTGCTTTGTTAATGTCCCTTCACTCCGACCTACCCCGCTTGGAGAACGACGCCTCATACACACCAGGCTGCTGTTCATTGACTTCAGCTCGGCATATAATATGATCTTTCCGCAGAGGCTGGTGGAGAGGCTTTCCTCGTTGGGACTCAACCTACTCTGGATTCTAGAGTTCCTCACAGAAAAACCACAGTCTGTCTGGGTCGGTAGCAGAATATCGAGCACTGTCACGCTGAGCACTGGCGCACTTCACGGCGGTGTGCTCAGCCCACTCCTGTTCACGCTACCGACCCACGACTGCATCACCAAATCCAGCTTCAACAGAGTCATCAAGTTTGCAGATGGCACATCAATAGTTGGCCTCAACAGCAACAATGAGGAGAGGCACTACAGAGAAGAGGTGGAAAATCTCGTGAAATGATGCAAGAGTAACAGTCTCAATGTGGACAAGACAAAGGAAATGATCATGGATTTCAGGAGGACCAGGAATGACCATCCTCCACTACACATCAACAACTCTGTAGAGGAGGGTGGAGAGCACCAAGTTTCTTGGAGTTCACTTAACTAATGACCTTTCATGGACACTCAACATCTCCTCACTTGTCAGGAAGGTGCAATAGCAGCTGCTCTTCCAGAGAAGACTGAAGTGGGCAAGGCTACCGGCTGCCATCATGTCAACCTTCTACAGGAGCTCCATCGAGAGCGTACTGGCCGGCTGCATCACAGTGTGGTATAGTTGCTACAGAGAAATGGATCGAAGGTCAGTCCACAAGACCATGAGTGACAGAGAGGATGACTGGAGTGTCCCATTTTTCCCTTTCCACCCAACATCTGCCCCCCTTCCCATCGACATGATCTACCAGGATCGTTGTCTGAAAAGGGTGCGTAAAATCAATGAAGATCCCTTCCACTCTGCACACATTGTCTTTCAGCTGCTTATAAGAAATAGGAGCAGGAGTAGGCCATCCAGCCCATTGAGCCTGCTCTGCCATTCAATAAGATCATGGTTGATCTGATAATTTCCCATCGGGAAAGAGATACAGGAGTATCAGATCCAGCACCACCAGGCTGAGGAACAGCTTCTTCCCACGGGTAGTGAGAATGAACGACCCAAGGAACTGCTGGCACTAACCATCTAAGACTCTCACTCCCATGAACCAATATTTATTTATTTATTTGTATATATGAATACATGTCCTGCATATGTATGTGTTATGTCTGGTGGTGTGTCTGCATATTTTGCACCAAGAACATTGTTTCATTGGGCTGTATTTGTGCAATCAGATGACAATAAACTTGACTTGAGAAGGTCAAAAAAGTATTTGAGATGCTTTCCCTTATAAACTGAGGTTCACTATAGGAGATGAGATGATGTGCCAGGCACTTGAGCAGTGCACACAAATCTGGTCACCTCCACAGCCAGAAAGATGAGGCACTGCAAATGGGAGATGACAAGATTTATGAAGATGTTGCCAGGAAATGAGTTGGAGATGTTTTGCTTGCAAGAGGAAGCCAGGGGCCTCTGAACTCAGGTCTATAAAACCATGTTGGCCTTACATGGAATAAATAGGAATAATCTATTTTCGTTAGCAGGAGGGTCCGAGATAGCAGGAATGCTGCCTGGCCTGATGAATATTTCCAGCATTTCCTATTTTATTACTCCTTTACGTGCTAGTTAGACTAGGTCAACAGGTACAAGCTCATATTGGATGTTGGATGTTTGTTTTTACCTAAATCCTTTAGCTATGGTACTTACAAACAAGTCTGCACTCTACCCAGTGAGCAATGGAAAAAATGACCACAGGGAAGATGGTTGCTAACAACCTCCCATAACTGGTAATGTCAGACTGAATTCTGGAAAAATGCTGAATCATAAATTACAATGGTTGAGTGGGAGGAATTCCAAGAAAATTGATCTTGTGTCTGGGCACAGCTAACAACACCCTCTCCCTTGGGTGTACAGTCCAAGAGCTAACTCAGATCTTCGTGCTACTATCTTCTTGCATTCGCTCCCTGTCCAAATGTGTTTCAAATGTTGCAATTGTCTCCACTTCTACCACATCCCCTGGCTGCTCAATCCACATACCCACCATCTCATGTGAAAAGGGTGCCTCTCAAATCTTTCCCCTTTCATAGAACACTACAGCACAGCCCTTCATCCCTCAATGTTGTATCAACCCATATATTCCTTCCTTTAAAAAAAGTACTAAACCCTCCCTACCCCATAACCCTCTATTTTTCTTTCAGCCATGTCTCTGTCTAAGAGTCACTTCAATGTCCCCAGTGTTTCAGCTTCCACCACCATCCCTGGCAAAGCATTCCAGGCACTCACAACTTTCTGTGTGAAAAATAACTTACCCCTCATGTCTTGCTTAAACTTCCCTCCCTTCACTTTGTACATATTTCCTCTGGTATTTGCTGATCCTAACCTAGGAAACAGGTGTTAGTCGTCCACCCTATCTATGGCTCTCATAATCTTGTAGACCTCTGCTCATCCTTCTATGCTGCTAAGTGAAAAGTCCCAGCTCCGCTAACCTTCCCTCATAAGACTTGTTTCCTCAAGTTTTGGACTCCCGTACTCTGAGAAAAAAATTGACTGACTTCTTTATCTTTGCCTTTATGATTTTGTTGCCTCGACAAGGTCACCCTCAGCCCCCTACACTATAAGGAGAAGTGTCTGGGCCTATCCAACCTCTCCTTATAACTCAAGCTCACCAATCCTGGCAAAGTCCCTGTGAATTTTTTTCTGCACCTTTCCAACTTATTTCCCATGGCTGGATGACCAGAATTGCCCACAAATGTGGACTCACATATATCACATTTCTTTATTTTCTGCATTTATATTCCTCAGCTGCAGTTTCTATTCTGATCTGGGCATGTTGATCTTTTATCTATTGATTAGCAGCTTACTCTTGTACCATCAACTAGAGACCTTCGTTCCCTTGATTAGACAGTTGGCTGAAGTTGTTTCCATCTGGAATTCAATGAGCCCAGGAGCTTGGATGTCAGGCAGAGGCCAGTCAATGTTTTCCCCAGACTCATTGCTCTAAATCAGCCATTCTCAACCTTTCCTTTCAGCTATGACCCCTTAGGACTCTGCACAAAGTTTATGAACCTCCTTCCCAGTGAAGCGGTCAAGTTTTGGTTTCTTCTGTACTTCTCTCCTAGTCCGGGAAGGCCGTGGGGCTTCTGTTGAGAATGGCTGCTCGAAACCCTCATCGCCTGTCACACTTTCCCCAATTGATGCAGAAACTTTATCATCTCTTCCACTTCCAACATCGTGTGCATTCCAGGATGTCATCTAAATTCTGGAGATTGTCCACATGTTCATCCATTTTACATCACTGAAGCCTCAAACCACTCACCGCTTTCCCTTCCACCATCTCAATGCTCCAACTCATGGCAATGTGAAGTCCTGCCCATCCACTTACAGCACCTAACTCATTAAAGGACAGACAACATTGAGAAACAGCAACGTATAATCCAGAAAGCAAGGTTCAATCCAACTGCGGCTGTCTGAGAATTCAACTGCAGTCAAAAATGGAGAAATAACGTGAAAAGCATTTCTCTGAAAAAGTGATTAGATTAGAGAAGCATAAAAACTGCAGATGTTGGAGTCTAGAGTATACATCAAGCTGCTGGAGGGACTCTGTGGGTCGGGCAACGTCTGTGGAGAGAGATGGTCAGTCAATGTCTTGGTCACGATCCTGAATCAAGACTGGCCATTTCTACCCCTGAATGTTGCCCAACCTGCTGAGTTTCTCCAGCAATTCACTGTATGCAAGGCAATAGATTGTTGTATAAACCTCACAGTTCCACCAACATTTAAATGTCTGAGCCAGAGAGTGACTCAAACCCCAGAGCAGCCATTCTCAATCATTTTATGGCTAGGGCTCCCTTAGGATCCTCCTCAAAGTTTCTGGGCCCCCTTCACTTTCAGTAAAACACGAAAGTCTGCAGGAACCGTAATTAAAGTAAAAACGCAATGCTGGATTTCTCTTTAAAATTAGACCAACAGCACAGTACCAGGCCAATACGGCCCTATGAGTCATTTCCTCCCAAATTACACCCCATTAACCTACACCCCAGTATATTTTTGAAGGGTGTGAGGAAACCAGAGTCCCCAGAGAAACCCACGCAGACACAGGGAGAACATACAAGCTCCTTACAGACAGTGCGGGATTCGAAACCAGGTCCAGTCCCATCAACTGCTACACCAACCATGCTGCCCAATCACTAGTTACGATAAACCAGTCACGGGGAGGACATACAAACTCCTTATGCTATTACAGCGCCGGATTCGAACTTGGATTGTTGACATGGTAATAGTGTTGCACTAACTGCCATGCTAACTGAGCCGCTCAGTGTCTCATGTTCTCTTAATCATTAGGAGGGCCTAACAAATGACTATAAAAGGAGAAATGAAAGCAGACAAATTTTAAAAACTGGCAGATATTCCTGGAATGAGCTTAAAATACATTAAAAAATTTCTGGTCCAAGGTTATGACTAAGTAATTGTATTGCCCCACAACCCACTCCCAGGTCAACCGTGAAATTACCGGGTATTGGAAAATAATAATTCCTCCAATGGTCCCTTGGGCCAATCCAGGAAATCACCCAGAACTTGCATCATCTGGAAGTCTTGGGTTCTTTAAAAGGCATTTTATTGAATTGATTATTGTCAAGTGTCCTGAGATATTTGAAGACTTTCCCACTGGCCCACCTCCGACACTGTCTTTATGTGACTCTGTCGCATTTTGTGAGATAATGTATCTGGGCATGTTTTACTAACGTTATTGATTGTTGCTGGACAGCAGGACGGAGGGAAGGTGAGGAAGTTTGGGCCAGTCAAGGAGAAAGAGCTTGATGTGGGAACAATGAACACAGAGGAAGAATATTGACTTGAAACTAGTAAATTGGGAGAAAATAAATGTCACGACCTTGTCTTTGAGTAATTGAGGTCACTGTACCAAAGTGTGCAATTCCCGTTGGGCTGGCATACAAGAGAGCTGAAGAACTAAGCAAACATATTGATCTAACAAATGTCTATTTGCTTAGTGACTCTGGTAGAAGATTAGTAGAGGGGAAAGGTTTATCATGTACCAATAAACAGCAATGATCTGGCTGGCAGACATTGGGTGCAGGGGTGTTTCATTGTATTGTACTCAAGCAACTATGCATGAATTGTTAAAGATATCAGGTGTTAATTGAACATTACATATATCTGCTCACAAACATGGCAATTTTAATTATTTAATCTATTGCTATTGTAAGACGTGTTACACTAATGTGACTTGCAGTACAATGTTTAATAAAGGCAAGATAAAGGTTAAGATGAAGGTCAATGTGAACAAGGCCTGAACCTATCGCCCTTTCTACCAACCAGCAGCAATCTAAATTGTTCCAATACATTATGGTTTTAAGTAACCAGGGAACATGCCTCCAAGCATCGCGATTGGTTGACATTTGATGCTGTACCAAGCTGTGAATGGTTGCAGTCTTGATTCAGCTCAATTATTGGGCAGAAACCCTCCCACCAGCACCAAGTACATTAAACCCCCAGGAATCCAGGACATACAGGGATTGGCAATGATGGATAAGCGAGTTTTCCAGTTTCTTGAGACCTGCTCTTACAATGCCTAGCTAATACACGAGCATTAAGAACAAACATTTTAAAAGACAAAAATACTAGACTGTACTTACACTGAACAAATTTCATTTGCATGAATATATAAACCTTAAAGCATTTTACTTTATTTTCAGTCATTGTCTTTGAACTGTCACTGCATCTGCAGGTCGGATTAGCCAGAAAGACAAACAATAACATTATGGATAATTAATCCTCCCCCCTCCCCCAAAGTTAACAGATGAAGACTTATTAATATACTGAATAATACGCTAATAAAAATAAAGAATCCTACTAAGCAGGAATAAGGAGACACTTTAAGAGAGTCGTGCCAACAGCGAGAAGCATCAACCTGGGTGACACAATTTTATTCAAATCCAACTTTATTCAAGTAGCTGCTACGAGCAAAACCCGACCTTCACATTTACTCTTACAATTTAAAACTTTTTTTTATGTTCTCTTATTTATTAGAATTGTACTTATTTATTTATTTTCCTCTTTTTTTTTGCCAGTTGTTTGAATTCTGAATAACAGGGGTTTTTTTTCTGTACATCAACAGTGGGCTTTCCTCTCTCTGTCATCTTAGCTCAGACTTGTCCAGATCAAACACAAACTGCTGGAGGACTTCAGCAGGTCGAACAGCATCAGTGAGAGAGAAAGGATGGCCAACTTTTCAGGCCGGGACCTTTCCTCGAGAATACAAGAAGGAGAAGCCAGTGCAAAGTGGACAAGGGTGGTAGGACGGGGGTCTGTGTGGGATTGGTGGACCAGGGAGAGGTACGAGCTGACAGACAGAGGTAGTAGATTGGCAAATGCCAGAGGAAGAGAGAGAGAGAGAGAGAGAGAGAGAGAGAGAGAGGCAAGAAAAACAAAGTGGGCCAGCAGGAGTGTCACACAGGGGAACAGGTTATTTGAAGATCAAGATTACAGGAGCTGGAATCTGAAAGAAGAGGTGACTAGAGGAACAAAAAAAAGGAGGTAAACAAGAGGAACTACACTTCATGCTGCGCCCAATGGTGCGAACATACAGTTTTCTAATTTCAAGTAATGAATCCCTCTCTCTTCTTTCCTACACCTTCCTCCCAGATGGACACCAGGGGGAAGGAACTTCTCCTTTGAATTTCTCAATGCAGAAATCGGTCACTCCATTAGCAAGTAGCCATCCTTTTGCTGGAGGGGGTTTCCGAGCTGCCTAGCGACGGTGGGATCAAGACTGTCTGCACCCTGAGCAAACTGGCTCTTCTACATGGGTGGAAGTGAGGGAAATCTTGCCATTCATTAAGCATAAATGCCCCTAAAGTGATAGGTTACTGTAAAGTAGACTGAAAACCCAAGTGTTTTGTGGATGGGTTGGCTTTGTGCAAAACTGTTTTTGATTGCATGTTCTGTGGGAAACATCTGAAAAGAAGTAAAGGTTGATCAAGATTACACACAAGAGCCAAACACACTCTGCTAGAGGAACTCAGCGGGTTGAGCAGCCTCAGTGGGGAGAAAAAGAATGCTTGCCATTTCAGGCCAGATGATCGTGCATTGGGACATTGATTAAAGAATCGATATTACCAACAGGTCCCCAGAGGAAAGACCCTGCTCTTTATGTAATCAATGACAATGTAGCAAGCCACTGGGATTGTCAGCTGGAGTTCAATCTCCAAGTGGTATTTGAACTCACAACCCCATGAGCCAGGAGTGAAAAGACAATCCACTATGAATAGGGGATCGAAAGCAATACATTTCAACAGTGATACATAGACTGCTGTTACTTTCTGGGAAGGCAAGGTTAGATACAGTAAAAGTCCTAAAGTCTGGTCTGCTTGGGGATTGGTTTGGTCCAGATTTTTCAGGATTCTTGGGCAGTGTATCTGTGGGCTTAGGCAATGCACACAACGCATGTAAGTGCACAATGTACGCATGCATGCATGCGAAAATCGTGAGTTGTTGAGAAGTCCGAATTCTGAGTGGTCCAGATTTTAAGCGAGAACTTGCAAAAAGTCTGGATTCTCAGGTGGTTCAGATTTCAGACAAGAGTTGCAAGAAGTCTGGGTTCTCGGGTGGTCCAGATTTCAGACTTTTACTGTACTAGGAATGTTACCTGATGGATTGAATGCTTTGAAAATGTTGTCTGAAGCACGTTGAAATGTTACCAATTCTTGATACAGTGAAAAAGTCTTTTGTAAAATATGAGTATTTAAGGGAGATGGGGTCGTTATCTTGGTTTAGTTCTGCAGGCATTTAATTGGAACAAATTGCTCCTTGGTGTTTAACTTTTCAGTAAAGCAGATGAACATACTAAATGTACAAGTAAGCCTATAGCTTTCACCAAGAGAAATAAAAGGGATTATTTGTGTGGCGTGTTATTGATTTGGATGGAAAAATGACCTTGGGCAATTCTCATGCAGATCAATGGGAGAATGAGTCCTGATTGGGTGTTCTTCTCCAGCATCCCCATCACTGTGACCCCACGTTTGTCCTTTTGCTGGCTTCGAAGAGGACTGACTTCAGCTCGCATGTCTTTGATTCAGGTTGTGACCTCCCCGCCCCCTCCCCAGGGAAGCAGTAATCCTCTGCCATGACCCGTCCTCATTCACCCAAGTTCCCATTGCTTTGTGGAAGGTTTGGAACTCCTCATTAAAAGAACAATTTTTTTAAAAATCATTTCTTGCCCTGGATAGCAAGGTATTTAACTTGGAAATATTGAAAATAAATTACTCAGATGCAATGCAAAATTCACACTGGAGGATGTGGATCCACAGCTTGTGGATGTGCATGGTAATCCGTCTGTCATATACATGGCCCTATGTACACAAGCACAAAGATTCTTACCTGCTGCAGCCATACAGGTCCTTGGTTAAAGCAGCAGTTTACTTAATTGAATTAAAAAGAGATATTGAATAAAGAGAACTTTAATTTCAAGCCATTGCAGGGTCTGAGTGTAGTGAATGAGGTCAAGAATTTAGTGAATGGGACATGAAGGTGAAAACCTACATCTCTCTTATCATTAACACCTTTTGTGTGTCTGGACTTCTCCCCCTAGCCATTCTGCAGTCTTTACTCTGATGCCTTCCTGTTCTTTGCTTATACCTTGAAGAATGGCTCAGGGCCAAAACGTTGGTAATATATCTTTACCTCCAATGAGTGCTGCAAGACCAGCTGAGAATTTCCATGTGTTTTTTTACTACAATCACAGTGTCTGCAAACGTTCATGATTCACTCCATCTATGCCTCTAACTGCCAATGTATTGAAGGATCTATCTGACCCTGGTCACACTCTCTTCTCCTCCCTTCCATCACGAGCTTGAAAACACAAGCTTGGCTCAACATCGGAAGCTACAGAAGGTGATGAATACAACTCAGAATATCACACAAACCTCGCTCTCCTCCACCTGCATCTCTGGTGCCTAGGAAAATCAGTCAGACCTCCAGATTAAAACACAATTTCTTTCTGCTGTTACCAGGCTCTTAAATGAACTTCTCATGAGTAGAAGTTGAGGTTCTGTGCTGTTTTAAACTACTTTTCCCTCTCCCATGAATAATGTGACTTATTCCAAGACTACTCCCTATGCTGCTGTTTTGTTTGTTGCACAAGCTGACTGGCCTGAATAGCACGCAAAACAAAGCTTTTTGCTGGATATCAGTACATATTACAATGTACCATACCAGACCCTCAGTTGTATTCTCTGCAGTCCATGTGAATGAAAGACAGACTTTAGGGAAAAGATGTTGTACACATGGTGTTATGTTTGTGGAGAATTTGATCAGAGCTCACCGTTTTTCTTTCAAATACCCATGCAGTTAACACAGTGGGCAAAGTCCCAGATCTGATATTTAGCCCTTGTAGGAAAGAGCCTTCCAAACAGTGCACAACAAAGCCTTTTGCATAACTGTTGTGGTACACAGCAACTCACAATTACAGCAAGCACCTTCTCCCAGCAGAGAGTGCCGGCAGGAATCTGCCGATAAAGCCCACCCACTGGTGACACCAGTCTCCCCATCCCCATTCAATTAGCACGATAAACACCAGGCCCACTTTGACAGGCCGACGCAGAGGAGAGGCTTGTCATCCACTGCAGAAACAATTGTTTGATATACCAATCAGCACAAAGGCCCTCTTACCAGCCCCAAACGCACTTGAAAATCAATAGAAACAGTAAGGCCACAGTTTTAACAAGGAAAACTGCTGGGCAGATCAAAGAAAATACTCATTGGAGATGTCTGCAAATCCACATTGATGGTTCAGTTCAAGTAATACAAGTAATGGCTTTTATAGCCCTTCTTTCCTGGATCAGATACAAGTGATAATATGAAAGGAATTAACCAGACCAGCAGCAGCTTATCCATCCTGCATTAATCTGATTTTTATGAATCTATGAGCAGTATCAATCTTTTCTGTTCTTCCCTCGTTACTTACCAAGCAGAATAAAATCACCCTTCTTCAACAACTGCAGCTGAGCTGGGGGCATGGGCCAGGTGCAGAGACCCCAGACAGGAGGAACATACAAATTGGGGATAATCAATCACTGAAGCCTACTCCACCATTGCTGTTGACTGGAACCTCCACTCCTCATTCCTGGCCATCCCTGATAACCTTTCTTCCCCCTTGCTTTAAAGTTCAAACTTCAGATTTATTGTCAGAGTACAGACATGACATCACATACAGCCCTGAAATTCTTCCTGTGGGCCAGGCAGAATTTCTACTTAAACTGTATACAAAGGAGAGAAATGTAAATAAAGTAAAAAATATAAACAAATTGACTGTGCAATACAGAAAAAAATTTCAGAAATAAATAATGGGCAATGTAAGAGTCCTGAAATTAGTTAAATGAGTAATGCTTATCAAGCCATCCATGTCTGCCTTAAAGAAGACCAAGGAAGTATGACACATCCCCCTTTTGCTCAACAACTTCTATAGGTACACTATCAATGTGTTCTTGTTGGACACATCACAGCGTGATACAGGAGTAGCTTGACTCAACATCGGAAGCTATAGAAGGTGGTGATTGCAGCTCAAAACATCATGCGGAGCTTCCTCTCAGCCACTGTCTCCATCTACATTTCCAGCTGCCTCGAAAAGGGAGCCAACACACTGAAGGACCCATCACACCCTGGACACACTCTCTTCTCCCTCCTCCCATTGGGGAGAAAGCTCAAGCATGTTAAATCTTTCATGCACCAACCGTTTCTTCTTCCCTGCATCTATCAAGCTCCTAAATGATCCCCATATCAGTATTACCATTTTTGATGCTAATTGACCTTCCTTTTCATTGTATTCCTACACTTTGTAAATTGTGCCCTTTAAACAGCTGTATGAATGTGAGAGATAACCTGTTAGTCTGTCACAGAAGAACTCCTCTCACTGTCCTAGCATTTTGTGACAAATTTTAAAACAACATTTACACTCTCTGCTTCCACCACACACAGAGAGATGGAAAAACTTGTCACCATTGAAAGAAAGTATTCACCTGGAAGTTCCAATGTAGATGTAGAGCTGGTCATCTTTCTGGTGGTGTGTGGAAACACACAGAGACCTCGTTAGATTATAACTAGCCTGCTGTTGCCTTCATCTCTCGGGTATCATTTTAAGGCAGATCAAGCCAGCACAACGAACACCAAGGATTGCAGGGAGGCATTTCGCAGTCTTTGGGAATGAATGCTGAATTCGCCCCCACTGTCTCAGGCATGACCATTAAGAACTGTCCTTCAATGCACCGACAGGAAAGGCAACATTTTCAGGGTGTTCCAGTTTGGAGTGTGGGGTCACCAGAAGTTCAGAAATCCAGAGCGAATTCAGCCTGGGGCAGTGGATCCCCAATCTGTCAATCAGCACATGGAAATGATGACCAAGAAACCTCCCGGGACGAATCATTGTTTGTTCAAATGATACCAGGAAGATTTACCAAGGCTCATTGGAAATTCTTGGCTGCCTATCTGGTTCCCTTTTGCTGCTTGAGCTTGCATCTCCAAGTCACAAGGCTTAAGTCATCCTAATTTACACTGATCCCACATTAATCCCATGATTTTATTCTCCCTTCATTCTTCTGCATTCCAGTGCATAAAGTCCTAACCTTTTTAATCTTTTCCTGTAACTCAGTTCCTCAAGTCCAGACAACAGCCTTGAAAATCTCCTCTGCAGTCATTCAATCTTATCAGAATCAGAATCTACTGTCAGGAACAAGTAATGAAATTTGTTGTTTTGCGCCAGAATCATAGTATAAACGTTCATATTACAACATTACTACAAAAAAGGTAAAAATAATAGTGCACGAAACGTAAGGCAGTGAGGATTCATGCTAGTCTATAGGATGTTACTCCCCACCCACCCCCCCCCACCCCAACCAGAGACTTTATGAATGTCCTTGGAGTATTTTTCGTTAACCTGGGAATTCCTTCATCTGATAGAGCTTAAAGCGTATGTTTCACAGGTATTGATGATGTGGTCCACCCACCAAAGTTGAGTGAATTTGATTGAAACTTTGATGCTGGCCAAAGAAATTCATGACTTACCTACTTGTATTTGAAATAAAAACATTCCAGATAACCTCTGAGAAGTTGGGATCATAACTATTTTCAAGAAAGAGCACAAGGCGCATTGTAGGAAGTGATGTTGAGGCCACATTTAGAAAACTGTGTGCAGTTCTGGTCACTGAATTATAGGAAGGATATCAACAAAGTGGAGAGAGTGCAGAGAAGATTTATGAAAATGTTACCTAGGTTTCAGAATCCAGATTACAAAGAAAGATTGAGCAGATTAGGTCTTTATTCTCAAAGTGTAGAAGGTTGGGGGGGGGGGGGTGTATTTGATCGAGGTATTTAAGATTATGAAGGGGATAGAGAGAGTTGTCGTGGATAGGCTTTTTCCCTTGATGGTTGGAGAGATTGAAAGAAGAAGTCATGAATTAAGAGTTAAGGGGCAAATGTTTAGAAGTAACATGAGGGGGGAAACTTCTTCACAGAGAGTGGTAGCTGTATGGAATGAGCTTCCGGGAGAACTAGTGGCAACGGTCTATTTTGTCATTTACAGAAAAATTGGATAGGTGGGGAATGGAGGGTTATGGGCAGGGTGCAGGTAGGTGGGACTAGAGGAGAGTACTTGGTTCGGTGTGGACTAGAAGGGTCGAGATGGCCTGTTTCTGCGCTGTAATTGTTATATGGTCTCTGGTTCACTGATTATCAAGAACCTGATGGCAGCGGGGGAAAAGCTGTGCTTGTATTGCTGAGTGCTTGTCTTTAGGCTCCTGTACCTTTTCCCCAAGTGAAGAGGGCATGGCCTGTTGTAGGGGTCCCTGAGGATAGAAGCTGCTTTTTTAAGACACTGCCTCATGTAGATGCCCTCAATGGAGTGAAGTCTGGTGCCTGTAATGTCACAGGTCAAGTTAACAATCCTCTGGAGTTTATTCTTGTCCTGAGAGTTGGTGCCTCCATACCAGGCAGTGATGCAACCAGCCAGAATGCTCTCCACCTGTAGAAGTTTACAAGAATCTTTGGTGATTTATCAAATCTTCCCAGATTCCTCATGAAGTATAGCCACTGACGAGCCTTTTTTGTGATTGCATCAACATGAAGGCTCCAGGATGTATCCTCGGGGATGTTGACACCAAAAAATTTGAAGTTCTTGTCCCTCTCTACTACAGAGCCCTCGATGAGAACTGGGTCTTGTTCCTTCAACTTTTTCCAGAAGTCCACAATCATCTCCTTGATTTTGATGAAGTTGAGTGGAAGATTATTGTCATCACACCATTCGATGAGCTGACCTATCTCCCTCCCGTTCGCTTCCTCATTGCTGTTTGTGATTCTACCGACAACGGTGGTGTCATCGGCAACTTGTAGATGCCAATGGAACTGTGCCTGGCCACACAGTCATGGGTGTATAACGAGTAGAGCACACATCCTTAGGGTGCACCTGTTGATAATCAGTGAGGAGGAGATGTTGTTTCCAATTCGTACTGACTGTAATATGCTGATGAGAAAGTCAAGGATCCAGTGGGGCACAGACTAGAGTGAGAAGCTTCTTGACCAGTACTGAGGGAATAAAGGTATTGAAGGCTAAGCTTTAGTTGATGAAGAGCAGCCGTAGTATGAATTGATATCATTCTTGTAGTTAGGTGACCAAAACTGCACTCAATACTCCAAATTTGGCTTCACCAATGTCTTATAGAACTTCACAACATCTCAACTCCTGTTCTTGATACTTTGATTCATGAAAGTCAACGTGCCAAAAGCTCTCTTTATGATCCTATCTATCTGTGATGCCTCTTTGAGGGTATTATGCATCTCTATTCCCAGATTACTCCAATCTACCACACTCCTCGGTGTCCTACTGTTTAAATTCATATTAAATTCCATCTGCCATTTTGCAACCCATTTTTTCCTGCTAGTCCAGATCCCACTGCAAGCTTTGGAAGCCTTCATCACTGTCCACAACACCTACAGCCTTTCAAAAGAGTAAGTGATCCTAAAACTAGCGGACATAAATTTAAAGTGAAAGGGGAAAGATTTAAAAGGAACCTGAGGGGCACCTTCCTCACACAGAGGGTGGCGGGTCTGCAGAACAAGCTGTCAGAGGAAGTGGTAGAAAGGGGGACAATTGTAATCTTCAAAGGACAATTAGACACAGGATAGGAAAGGTTTGGAAGAATATGGGCGAAATACTGGTAAATGGGACTAGTTTGGCCATCATGGGCTAGATGGGCTGAAGGGTCTGTTTCTGTGCTGTGGAACTCAATGACTACATGTTCAGGATGTAGGAGGACACCAAAACAAAGTAAATCCACATTGCCAGAGGGAGAATGTGCAAACTCCACACAGACAGGGCCAGTTTGAACTTGGAGCTGTGAGGCACCAATTCTACTGACCGCACCACAGTCCCATCTAGACCTTTCAAATGGTGGTTAAACCAACTCTTGGCCTCCTCTCCCAGGTGGATGTAAATAATCCAGCAAGATGGGAGTTAGTGTCTCAGGAGTTCTCCCCAGTCTTCTGGTATCCCAGTATTGATACGCTAAATAGTTGGCTTAGGCATTATGGAGAGTGAGCTTCTGTATTGTTTGATGCTCTACCCTCCATGACTAGTTTATGGCCACTTTTTCTGTGTGACTCATGGAATGCTATGTGTCACGTCTCCTACAACAGAAACTAAACGAAGCCCTGTTGGCGTCAAAATATTTTGCAACATTCTGAAAGGATGTGGAAGAATCCAGAGAAATGCAAGCAGGTTCGGGGGGGTCACTGGGGAAAGTTCAAACATATTTCAAGATTTCACCACTCCCCGTCCCAATTTTCCATTTCTAGGAGTTAAAATTCCCCTCTTATTTCATTCAATTAAGAAACAGTTATCTAAAACATTTCAACTCATGAACAAACAGGTGTCCAACAAAAGCTAAATGACTTTGCTGGCACCTTGTCTGATCTGCTCTTGGGTCACTGCAGTTGTCCAAGGACATTCCCAGCCCAGAGATTAGGTGAGACACAAGCCAGAGGACAGGCGTGAAGAGTGAAAGGGGACGGTCACTTTTGCTTCTCTTTCTCTGACTGTAAGGGACTCAGGGCAATTTCTGCTGATGGCAAATCTTTGCCTGCCTTACAGCAGACAAAAGGCAATTTTGTGTAATATTACATCTATTTTATTACATGACAATAAAAGAATTTTGAATTTGTTTGGGGGGGGAGAGCATTAGGGGGAATTTCTTTGCATAGTGAGTGGTGGAAGCGCAGAATGAGCTGCCAGCTGAAGTGGTGAATATGGGCTTAATTTTAACATTTAAGAAAAATTTGTATAGGTACATGGATGAGAGGGATTTGGAAAAGGTGCGGCAGTGGAACTAGGCAGAAAAATAGTTTGGCACAGACTAGAAAAGTCAAAGTGTGTGTTTCCTGTGTTACAGGACATCCCTGTCCATGAACTGGGTGGTTCTAACAAGGGGTCCATCAAGTCAGATGCTACAGTGAACCTGAGTGTGATGGTATTTACTGTGATCATAATGCTACCTTACAGCTCCCTCTGTTGAAGGTCTGAAAGTAAAATTGGAGACAAAATAGGGAGAAATAAAGAGAATATGATATTAACAGAGACATTGAAAGGAAGAGCAGAGCTGGATGAGAAAAGAACTTTGGTAATTGCAGCTACGGCCCTGCAATGAACGGCCCAGGGTTCTGCACACTAATGTCTGCTCAACTTTTCTCATGACCAGTTTCCCTCAATCATCTAGAAATACAGGAACTTCTCAGTCAGGCAGAGCTAGTGGAGAGGAAACAAGAGTTCACCTTCCTTTCATCGGAAACAACAACCCTGTTTCTCTCCGCAGATGGTGCCTGGCCAGATGAAGATGTGAAATGTTGACTCCTCTTTCCACAAAAGCTGCTTGAATTTACAGCAATTTCTGTTTTATTTCCATTTCCAGCAGACAGATTTTTTCTTATTTATTTATACAACGTCAATAACTCCCACCAGGCTGCGGGAGATTGGAACCGGATAGTGAGGCTGAGATCCATGAGGGCATTGATAGGGAGTAGGGTTTTCACAGGGGCCAAGGGAGAATTGGAGGCCTGGAGCTCAGGTTCACCGCTGAAACGGACAGGACAGAAGCCGTGCGGCTCCGGAGATTACAGGAGACGGTGGGATCCACAGAGCTCAATATCTCTGAAGGGAATCCTCTTTGTTTCCCTTTCTCATCTGGATAGGGGTGCTGGACTTGGTGGGGGGGTTTTTGTGTGTGCTTCTCCAGGGAAAACAAATGTGTGTTTGTGTACATGACAACAAAGGAACCTTGGATGTTCAGACCAATTTGACGTCATGCCACATTACGAGGCAGAGTGGCTTAGACACTAACCTTCTGGATCATCAACATGCTGCAAAGGAGCTCGGAGTTAATTTTGGATCAGTGAAAGGCCATAACGTTGGTTATGCATCTTTATCTTTGTTAATATAAAGAACACTGTTTGAGTTTCTCCAGCAATGTGTTTTTAACTCTGAATCCACAATGGTGACCAATAACCTACAAGGGTTTCTAATCTCCTTCAGGAAATAAAATCTATAATCTTTCTTTATTCTTATTCATATGGGACTCTGGAACCACCAATGGTGGTGCTGTGTGAGGACAAGAAATCAGGAGTGGCTCAGTGTTTGGGTGAATGATCAAATACCTGTGATGTATTGTCAATGTTGCCATTGAATATCAGGGGAAGGAGGAGAGGAGAAGGCCCTTGTAGGGTGCAGAGGGGATTCGGGAGGGTGCTTCCAAACTTGGAATCTAGTCAGTTGAAGACAAGGGTGAAGAAAGCGGAACGACAGGAACATATAATCCATAGATGGTGGACCCTTGAGCAAGTGACAAGCTGCTGGAGGGTCTGAGTGAGACAGGCTGCATCCGTATATAGAAATGGTCAGTCAACGCGTCGGGAAAGGCCCCAACCCAAAATGTCAACTGACCATTTTTCCCCACAGATGTTGCTTGACCCTCTGAGGCCCTCCAACAGCTCACAGCTTTCACAGGGATGGAAAGGAGGAGTGGAGTGTCAGGACAGAGTGTCAATACCAGATCTTCTGGAACTGCAGGTGCTACAAGCCTCACACCGTCAGGACCTGCTGCTACTCCTCCACCATCAGACTCAACAACAAACTCGATCAAAGATTCATTTAAGGACTCTTACTTTGTGCACTTTATTTTTCTCTTTGAATTGCACATTGTTTACATTTTTTAATGTGTTCTCATGTATATACATCTTCTGGAGTACAGTTTTTGCCCTACCAATGAGTGGTAATTCTGCCTTGCCTGCAGGAAGAAGAATCTCAGGGTTGTATGTAATGTCATGTATGCACCCTGACAATAAAACTGAACTTTGAAGCTTGTTCACTGTATGGACCATACCCATTCATAGAACCAGAGAACACCTCAGCACAGAAACAGGCCCTTCAGCCCTTCTAGTCAGTGCCAACTTATTATTCTCCCTAGTCCCACTAATCTGTACCCAGACCATCTCTCTCCATACCCTTCCCATCCATTTTCCCATCCAAATTTTTCTTCAATTTCAAAATTCAGCTGCTCATTCTGCAACCCTGCTCTCTGCATGAAGTTCCCCCGAATGTTCCCTTTAAACTTTTCCCCTTTCACCCTCAATACATGTCCTCTAGTTTACATCTCTCAAACCTTGCCCACTGTCAGAAAAACAATGGACCTTCAAGTCACGGTATCAATCTCCTCATCAAAATTGCTTGTCACCAGAAGGCTTTGGTTTAAGCTTTTGGATGCACTCAGCAAGCGAGCTCTTTTCAATTAAGAAGGATTCATTCTTTGCAGTTACCTCATACTGCAGGTGGTGATTCTTATCAGGACCAAAGCTGTTCCTGGTGTCAGTAAGTGAAACACATCCTGTTAAAGACAATTTCAGAGCAAATCTATTTCACACCCACTAAGGAACTCTCACTTTATGTTAAATGGTGAGGGAGAGGATACATTGGATGTGTGATCTTTTTGGAATTTTTCAGAACATAACTGGATAATTTGAACAATAAATTATTTTTTAAAATGCTACCAGGCGTTCTAATGGTAAATAATAGACAATTACGGTGAAATAGAAATCCTTGCAAATAAACTGGAACCAGACAGATTGGATATATGTTTTTGGGATATAATGAACTGGGAGGAATTGTTTCCTGATGTAGAGGGGTCAAAAAACCAAGGAGACAGATTTAGGATTGTTGGTTGAAGGATTCATCCAAGTAAGAGTGGGAGACTGGATCTCACTGCCTAATGGAGGCAGGACACCTCCTCACACACACTGTGCCCGGTTCATATTCAGCATTCACCAGGCTGGGAGCTGGGAAGTGGAGTTAGCCAAGCCTTGGCTAGCATGAACATGTGGGGCTGAAGTTGCCTCCCTCCCCTCTACAAATTGTATTCAACAGTCGGCTCATCCCATGCAAACCAAGGTCACTCCTTCCAACAGGCTATCTGAGTGCAGGAGGCATTCACACTTGTTGCCAAATCGAACTGCAATCCCAGCTATAGAGCGTTCACTTGAGGGTAAGAATGTGGGGCATTAGGGTGATGCATGTGCTTATACAATGGGTGTGGGGGGGGGGTGTGTGTGTGTGCTTATATGAGGGGTGGGTGTGCTTTTACAGATTCTCACCAACCATACACCTTTAATTGCATTGTCACAGGAATGGCAGGAGTCTATTAGACTTTCAACTTAGAATGAAATGAAGCACAGGTTGTCAAGTTTTAATCCAATACGCAGAGATCATTACATCCCCCTCACCAGCTGACCCCAGAAGCAACACACACCCAAGAATTTAGCTCCTACACGGATCCAGATTCCCACCAATAGTTGCCATATTCATTTACCCTCACAATGCGGTAACCCTTGCGAGTCGCTCATAAGTCTCACCAGTGGCTTACAAAGTCTCAACATTAATTACATCCCTGCCCTTATATTCTATTCCTCTTGAAATGAATGCCAACGTGGCATTTGCCTTCTTCTCCACCATCTCAACCTGCAAGTTTGCCTTCAGGCTGTCCTGAATTAAACACAGGTCTGTGTGACAGTAACCCTTGCCTCTCTGCCATACAAATCATTCCAGATTTGTTCATCCAGTTCAAATTCTCCAAGATGAGATTTGAACTCATCACTTGAACACAAGCCCAGATATGTAGATTGTCGCTTGGAATAGAATCACTGAACTAACATTCGCCATAAAAGTTATAAGGCAGCTGGGTTCCCTGAAGGTTATCAGTATCCAGAAAGAATCCATGGATTCAGAATAACTTTTATTTACAAAACAAGTTATCTGGATTTTTCAATATGTCGACTGTGTATTCATTTAAATCTGGCAGTAATAATTATGTAAAACATTTCAATAATGACCACAAATGAAGAATATTTATTGGAGAGGATTTGGTGAGAGAGTGATTGTGATTTTTGGGTTCACTGACAAGCCATGTTTTAAAATATTCTGTGGCTAAAAATCCTGTAACATTTGATCAGATACTATTTATTGTTATGTAATAAAAAAGAAATACAATATCATACAAAATTGCCTTTCATCTACCATAAGGCAGACAAAGATTTGTCATTAGCCCAGTGCCCCTTACTGTTATAGAAGGAAAAGAAAGTCAGAGGGTTCCTGGGTTCACCTCCAGCACTCGCATACCCTCTGCAGCCACAGACTTCAGTCCAACCCATCAGCAACCTGGGCTCCAAATCCACACCTCGGGAGCACCTCTCACCCTCAGCACCATCTCAAATCCCAGCTCCGATACCTAGTTCTAATGAGTCAGTCTCCAGCAGCCTGCGGTCTTTGAGGTCCTTTGACCTCAAGTCACCAGCAGCCCGCAACCTCTGTGGGTTCCTCTCCCACAAATCGCCAACAGCTCACAGCCTGCGTATGTCCTTCCACCATAGAGTCCCTCGCTGGTTCACTGGCCTGGTTACAGTCCTTGGATTTTTCTCCTCTGCTTCTCCTTCTCAATGTGGGAGGTGCGGGATGTTCTCCCTGTTACTGGTGCCCTGCGCTGATACACTGCTCCCCGAAGACTGAAACCCCTCGTGGCCACTGCTGTACACAGGTCCCGCATTCTTGGGCCTGGACCCCATGGTCACAAGATTTAAATAAAACACTACTGGCTCCTATAACAGGCAATTTAAAGTTTGTACAAAGTTGTCAGCAGTAGGACCCTTCGGATGAGTGCTCTGTCTTCACTCCCTGGTCTCCTCAGGTCCGACACTGGTGTTTCAGTAGCTCTGGCACTGCCGCCTTCTGTTTATATATCACATGTAACACTGGTGCATGAATAATTGGCTTCTTCACAAATCTGGCCTCATTTGCTCTTGCATACATTGCTTCCAACTGCTGTCAACTGTCATCTCCATCACTGCACAGGACAGATGCACTGCCCAAGGCCACAAGAAACAACAGAGGGTTGTGAACGTGGCTTAGGCATTCACACTCCCCTCCTAAATCCATCTACAACTCCCGTTGCCTTGGAAAAGCAACCAACGTATTAAAATACTCATTCTGCCCCAGTCTCATGAACAAGAGTTATTTTAAAGGTTTCATCAGCTTAGTCCATGCAAGAAGGCAGCCAATATCATAAACCCCATGATCCTGATCACAACCTCTTCTCACGACTACCTTCAGGCAGAAGGAAGTTCAGCACCACTAGGTTCAAGAACAGTATTTTCCCCATCAGCTATCAGGCTCTTGAACCTCCTGTTGCTACACTAATCATAAACTACTCCAGGGCCACTGAAAGATCAGTCCGCACTTTTGAAATGTCTTTCTTTTCTCCCTCTAACTGCAACCGTGAATATTTATCTATCCTTTGATGTTTATTATCTCTTTTTCTGTCTTGACAATGTAATTTATGCCATTGTGTTGGAATGTACATGACTGCAGCAAGCAAGCAAGAATTTCAGTGCGTCTGGACATTGCACTGACGTGCAGGACAAGCTCATCTCAGCAAATCTTTTGAGACCTTTAGATTTATTTCTAGGTTTGAAAACGTTAGCGTAAACCTTGCGGTAAGAATGAATGAGCACAAAATAACTGCACAGTAGACTTGAACGGAGGTGCTAACACAATTGACAAAAGCAGCTTACTAAGCTGTTCCAGACCATCCGCTGTCAGTACCAGAGGTTCAATCAACACCAGAAAGCACTGAGCCTCACTGCTCAAGTTTTCACAGGAAGTGCCTTCAGCGATTGCAGAATGAAGGTTGTACATTGAGCCATTATGCTCTCCAGTAGTGATTTCCTGACTTGTATCAGTGTTTTAATGGAATAGAATCTGTCCAGTGTGTCTGGGCTTGAAAGATGTTCAGCTTCAAATGCAAATTGCACAAGATGGCAGTCCTCTCAGGAAGCCAGTGCCATGTCCCAGTTAGGGGAGACCCAAGAACCCATTCACCTTCAACCCATCCAGATTTTGGACCCAAGCACTGGAGTGCCCGGTCATCACAACCTTCCAGCCAACAGGACAGACAAGAGCCTTTTTACACCAACCCCGATCAGCAACTGTTGAGGAGGGAGAGAGAGAGAGAGAGAAATCCCGTGCATTGACAACCTTACCTCGGTGCCCATCAGCCTTGGTTCAGTTGCCCACTATTGTCCGGTAATAGTTGGCAAGACCTGCCCATGCACTGGCACTTCACTCTAACACAGACGCATTGGACAGCAGGAGGGTTTCAACCATTCCAATTTATCCTGGAGGCCCAGAGGGCAATTCTTGCATCTCATGCAAAGCACTTGGCATGTTCCTTATTTGTATTCTCCCCAGAGTCACGTTAAACATGCAGTAAAGTCAAGATACGGATAAAACATCGGCCAGTGAGTCAGGCACAGAATGGGCTGAGAGATTTGTGCACAGTATAAAATACAAGCAATGTCAATGAATTAAAGCTGCCAGAAGCTCAAGTCATTCACCCTTGTATTGTAATTTTCCCCAAGAATGTTCAATGGGCAAACCTTCTGAGCCATAGGACAATGTCATAAAAGAGCCATAAATTTAATCTGCACTGCATCGAAAATAAACTTTCTAGATATATTGACCTCCAAGGGAAGAGTTCTGACAAATTATGGAATCTGCTTTGAAATTATAGAATTTGACAGCAAAGAAAGTTAAACTTCTTCATTCATCAAGAATTCAGTTGTCGCCCTAGTTAACTAGAGGAGGAGACCAGAGGGAGAGACATTTCTCTTTGGTCACCGTGGAATAAATGAAACTGAATCAGAACACTGACAGCTAATACTCTAACACATGCTGTGCCTCAGTAACCAAAGATATTTTTCTATCCCACTTAAGAGTCCCATATTTGAACTGTGTTCAGCACCAAATTAACTGTACACATCCAGGAGAAGCTCCGTGTTCATGCAGGGAGTGGAAAGGAGTGTTTGGGAAGTGTTTCTTCTGAAAGCATAAACTGGACAAGGTCAGAAGATCTCCTCACCTGCCATGACCCATAAAACAGGAATTGTGTCCTTCATACATGGGAGAGCAGAAAGGATGCAGATGGGCTGAGAACACTGGGCAAAGAAGATTTTGCTTCCTGAACACTTTTGGGTGTAATTTTATGGATTTTGGGCTGCTGAACACAAAAAAATCACTTTAAAATTTTCCTATCACCGTGTTTTTTTTAGACATAACCTATTTTTTGTGATTTCCTGTCGTATTTTAAGTCTACTTCAAGCTTATAAACTTGGACGTCTTCCCTGCGGATCTTGGTGCAGTCAGTGACGAACATGCTGAAAAGTTTCACCAGGACACGCAATCATGGAAAAGCGGCATCAGGTCAACTGGAATCCATCAATGCTGGCCGATTATTGTTGGACCCTGACTCAAGAGTCATCAGATGCTGAATAAAAACAAAGAGGAGCGGCAAAATATTTTTAGGCCAGTTGAATAGTAATTAACGCAATGTGTCAGCCTCATTATGTGATTAAACAAGCTAAATTCAATAAAAGTTAATTTACTCTTTCTCCAACTTCCTACGTGATACAGCAAATCTGAAATTATCTTTGTGTCCGGCTTGAAGTTGTCCATCATAACCCCCAATTTCTTTTCAGGAGGCGAACCTTAAAAAAATTTTTTTTAAATAAATAATTTTTTTTATATAAATCGGATGCCGTAGGTGCTCAGTGGTTAGGAAGGAATTACTTAAGGTGGTATGTGCGTGAAAAAAAAGGCTGAGATCCGCTGATGTAGATGGAGGGGAGGGGGTTTTTGTGATGGTCTGAGCTGCTTTAAAGACAAGATGACAGGGAAATATTCAATGAATCACTGACATTTTCTAACTCTGGGCAGTAGAGCCACACTCACAGAGAATATTCAAGATACAGATCAAAGCATTTTTAGATAACCCCTGGCACTTTGGGCAGCGGTGATCCTTGCCCTACTGCACACTTCTGGGACCTGGATTACTTACTGCAGGTACTGGGGTGATCCTACCACCCCGGTTCTGCCAATTCCACCAGCTGTATTATACAGAGAGGCAACATCAGTCTGTGCCCTGCCGAGTCACTGAACTGAAACTTTGCTTTACCACAAATGCTGTCCAACCTGCTGAATGTTTCTACCATTTCCTCTTCTCCTCCGAGTTCAGGGAAGAATCAGTCTTTGCTCTCACTGCCAATCATTACCTAGCAACTCCAGCTGCGAAGACTGTGAGAGAGGAGAACCAAAGTAATCTCTGGTAAAACTGAATGTTGTCCAGGGCCATGTGCAAAGAACAGCTAGCCTTGGAGCATACAATACACAAAAGGTGCTGGAGAAACTCGGTAGGTCACACAGCATCCATAGGTTAATCACCATTTCTGGCCTGAGCCCTTCATCAGGAATAAAGAAAAACAGGTAGATGCCTAAATAAAAAGGTGGTGGTGGGGGGGGGGGGGGGAGGGTTGTTGAAGAAAGGAAGGAAGGAGAAGTGTAGGAGGATGTTAGCAGGAAAGATTTTAAATTATTTGTCAGATATGACATCATACAACTCTGAGATTCTTTTTTCTGCAGGCGAGGCAAAATTACCACTTAATGGTAGTGAAAAAAACGGACTCAACGTACACATATTAACAAATAAAGAAATGTAAACAAATTGAAGAGAGAGAAAATAAATCAATTAAGGGCAAAATTAAGAGTCCTTAAATGAGTTTGTTGTTGAGGAGTCTGATGGTGGAGGGGTAGAAGCTGTTCATGAACTTAGTAGTGCGAGTCTTGTGGCACCTGCACCTCTTTCCTGATGGCAGCAGCGAGAACAGATTGTGTGGATCCCTGATGAGTGCTGCTGCAAAAGAGATCATAGGTGGAAATGGGTGGGAAGGCAGAAGTGATGGAGGGAGAGGGCAAAGAAGGGTAGCTTTGAGATAGGAGATGGAAGGGAAGGGTTGGGGAGCTGGAGAAAAGACAGAGAAATAGGGAAGAAAGAGACCATGGGAAGGGGTGAATGGAAACTGGAGGTCGATATTAACGTTGCCTGGTTTGATATTGCCCAGACGGAATTCAGAGTTTCTCAAAACATCTCTCTCACTAGCCTAAAATCAATCTTGGATCCAGGAAAAATACCAACCCACATTCCATTAATCCTTTGATGAAGGGCTCAAGCCCAAAACATTGATGATGTATCTTCACCTTTGACCTGCTAAGTTTCTCCAGCATTTGTGTGTTTTTTCACTTAACCAGGGTGTCAATAGAATCCTGTGTTTTACCTTCCTTGAATCCTTTGAATAGTATTCAAAGGTCTCATCCCTCCCCTATTGCCCAAACCTGCCCTAGCACAACTCCCTGGCCTCTCCAGGGCTTGACTTGGTCACTTCAGTATATGCAAATTCCATCATCCAGTAGGTTCTGGAGTTCCCTCCTTGAACCCCACAACGCATTCCCCACCTCCGCCATTCCCATAAGATGCACTTTAAAGCCCACCTCGTGTCCTTTCATCTTCCTTTGCGCCACAGAACCACACTTGGTTGAAGAATGCCCCAATGAAGTATCTTGGTTCTTCATACCGAGATAAGGGCACTATAAAAATGCAAGTGATGGCTGAGAAAAGTGCACACAAAACTAGCCAGAAAATGATTAAAGGATTGAGCTCTGCTTGAAAATAACACAAGGCTTAAACAACCTTCCTGTCGAAGCTTGACCCTTTTAATTCCTATTACGATGGCCCTCGAGACTAACAGAGAACAGGTGCTACCCAGAGTACTGAATAACAAAGGCAAATATCTAACATTCACCAGCAGGCAGATTTATTTATGCCCAACTATGTTTTTTTATGTGAGAAGCCAGCTATAATTCGCTTATAAATAATTGACTTTTTCCAGCTTATCCTCTTGAGGGCTTCGAGTTTATTCAGAACTAGTTTCTGCGGCATGTTGCAAATTAGGCTTTTCAAACTGCCTCATCTCCACCAGCAACATTATGAAGAATGATTTTCTTCATATAATAACCTTCAACTAACCTTTAAACTAAAGTGAATAATTTAAATCCTATTTTCATATCAATAGAGGAGTCAAGCCAGTCAATTATCTTTTATCTGTACACTATCCTTTCATTGCAAAGAATAATAAACCCTTCCCAAGCGGCAGAGAGAGCGTGCAAGAGAGACCTTATCTGAAGCCATTAATAGGATGAATTATTCAGTAATGAGAGTGGTATCCATCTTATAGGAGCTGCTGTTTACATCTGCACACAGCTCCATTCTGTGCATCAGATGTAAAGTCAGGTTCAAGATAAAGATGACAAATTGGATGATCTGGCATATTAGTGTGGTGGAAGGTACACCGTGCCTTCAATGGGGAATGCTCCCAGAAGCCAATGTGATCCAAACAATGGGAAATTTTTCATTTGTTGCAGTGAGAAACAGAGCGACAGTAGAGGGTAAATGGGAGGAGAGAGGGGCAGAGAAGAGAGGAGTCAGAGGAGAGAGAAAGAGAGAGGGGGCAGAGGAGAGAGACGGGGTGGAGGAAAGAGAGGGGGTGCAAGAGCGAGGTGGTGGAAAGAGAGAGGGGCAGAAGAGAGAGCGGAGGAGAGAGAAAGAGAGGGTGAAGGAGAAAGAAAGGGGAGGAGAGAGAGAAGGGAATGAGAAAGAGAGAGCAAGGGAAAGAGAGAAATATGATATTGAAGGCAAAAAGAAAATAGCCTGTGGTTCTCATTAAAATTCCACAGCACCCTGCCCCCTCCCCTCCCTCCAGACTGTCCACAATCATTTTTATTAATTCATATAACATTGCACAAGTGATTGAACCTGATGATTACTGGAGCAGGCAAACACAATGTACTGCTGAAGTACTGCAAGTCTGGCTCTCAGGCCTCGGAGCAGATCACTGGCGCAGTTTGGTTATGAAATATTAATGGCGGAGAGCAGCCGGGGGAGGGAACAGGAGAATCAATGTTTCCGGAGGTGACAATTGAGAGGGGGTGGTTATTGGGTGTAAACAGCCCTGGCATTTTTCATCTCCTACCATCGTCCTTTGAAATCAGACCACTGCAAAGCAAGCTCCATTATCACAGCGTAGCATACTCCAGTCCTTGGCAACTCATCAATGATGTTCCTTCAGCTCATGAATGAGAGTGGGGGTGTGCTTATCAAGACAGCCTCAAGAGGATTTGCTCGAGAGGATCAAATGTACATTTTTTTTTAAAATGCAGCAGCCAAGGAACGAGAGAGAAGATCTCTGCCGTTACTGTTCTTTGATTCCTTTGTAGAGAGATTAGGCAGCACAGCCTTGGATGTTGATGGCATTTGAAAAGTACATCAAATTAAATATTGCTACACTCCAATCAATCCACAAACGAGACACCGAGATGATGGTAAAACACGAGAGTCTTCAGACACCGTGGTTGAAGTAAAAACACAACGCTGGAGAAACTCAGCAGGTCAAACAGTGGACTTAACTTAGCAAAGATATAGATATATAACCAATATTTCAAGCAAAATGTAGGCTTGAAAGGGCAGTCCACATTTCATGCCTGAGCCCTTCCTCAGGAGTGCCAAGATTCAGGCAAACACCCAAATAAAAAGGTGTGTGGGGGGGTGGGGGGGGGGAAAGAAGAAGCTCACAGGTAAGATACAAGTGAGAGGGTAGAAGAGAAAGAAGTTGAGAAACGATGGGGGAGAGGCCAGTGAGCTGGAGGAAGGGAAACAATTGAGAGAAAGAGAAAGAGAGAGAGATCAGGGAAATGAAGAAGTCGATATTGATGCCATCTGATTGGGGACTGCCGAGATGGAATACAAGGTGTTGTTCCAGTCATTTGCAGGCCTCAACCTGGCAGTGCCCGAGGCAGTGGACAGATATTTCAGTGTGACGTTGGTGTGTGGAGTTGAAATGGATTACCACTGTTATTTCAGTGGACTGAACCTCAACCAGTGATCTCGATGTGGTGCTCTCTGCATCAGCAAGACAGGTCGCAGATTGGAGAAAATCCCTTTGTAAGCGTTTGCTCCATCCACTGAATAAGCAAGGACCTCTAAGTGGCCAACCACTTTAACTCCTCACCTCATTGCCCATCCATGGCCTCAAGTACTATCAAGTTGAGGCCACGCGTAAATTGGAGGAACAAAGGCAAACCAACCACATGGACGAAGGCTTAGGGAGCGACTTGAAGACACAAAGAATGGCGAAAGGGTGGGGGGGGGGGGGTGGCGTGCCTGAAAATTGAACCAGCAACTTCCAAAGTTCATCCCAAATGCTCGCTTTGAAAAGCAAATGGAACATGCACAGTTTCTGAGCCTGTGAAGAGAGCAGGAATGTTGACAGAATAAGTTACACCAGTATCACATTAGGCAAGAAATGTTTTAGCAGCTCAGTCTTGGCTCTTACAATTATTGCACAGGGTTCCAAACAAGATTATATCATGCTCTTCAAATGCTGTTCCGCACTGTATTATGAATTTTCACAATGAAATGTCAACACTGACAGCCCAGAGCGAGATTTTATTGAAACAATTCTGCTTGTATAATTATGTTGGTTCTCAGTTGTCGTGGATTATGTCGAGAGTGCTCCACTTTAGTCGATGTTAATGCAGCTGTGCGCCAGATATTAAACACCACAACCAACAAAAACAATCAGCTAATTAGTCAGAAAAAGTGATGAGAAGCACTCGGAAAATATCACTTTCCAAATACTCTGTTAAACCGAACAATCCTTTGTTAAGGGTCGCAAGAAAAAAAGCAAAGCTGCAGGTCAAGCAACATCAGCGAGAGAAGAATTGTCAGCATCTCCGGCTGGAATCCTTCAAGTCTCTACGATTGGCCTGAAACAATTCTTCTTCGGCCTCGGATGCTGCTCGACCCACTGTGTTCCTCCAGCAGATCGTGTGTTGCTCCAGAATCCATCATCAGCAGGTCACCTTGGTTCCTTAGTGTTCCTGGAGGGTTCCTACCTATAGTTCCAGGGGACCTCAGTGAGCATGAGATTACTACCAGCTATAAAAAGATAATAGGATTTACAGCCATCGGTTCTACTCTCAGTGTTGGTGGATTATGAAGGAAACTTGAGGGTTACCTACCAGTAACATCTTGGGTGAGTTGCAGGCAGAATCAAAAAATTTAACATGAGAGTGTAGGCTGGTCCTCCCTGACCCTACTCAGGGAGGGTTGCACTGTCAGAGGGTGCCACCATTTGCATGTATAACATCTGGCGCACAGCTGCATTAACACTGAGTAAAGTGGAGCATTCTCAAACTAATCCACAACAACTGAGAACCAACATAATTATACAAGCAGAATTGTTTCAATAAAATCTCGCTCTGGGCTGTCAGTGTTGACATTTCATTGTGAAAATTCATAATACAGCGTGGACAATGTGATATAATCTTGTTTAAAATCTAGTGCAATTACTGTAAAAGCCAAGATCGAGCAGCTGAAACATTTCTGGTGTAACGTAATATTTGGCTCAGTCTGCACTCTGGATGTTGAAGACTGCATGGCATTATTTTGAAGAACAGGAAGATTCAACTTCAAAACAATTAAACACCATCATTAAACATGGGTTAATCATTATCAAGCTTGTGGGAGGTTGATATTCCCAAATTACAACTGTGATTACCATCCAAAAACTACTATGCCAGCTATAAAGGATTTTGGGATATCCTAAAAGGGATGTGAAAGGTTCTTGAGAAATGCAACTCTCTTCTCTGCAAGAAGGGACGAAGTGCTTCCCCTATGTGAATTTCTTTCTTTAATCGGCTCCTCCTTTATACCTTGCAAGATTATTTGGGGCAAGACCATGATCAAAGCTGCATAAGAGGCTTTCAAATTTCCCACAGCAAGGGTGGAAATCTCTGTAGAGGTCATGTAATCAAACCTTCACAAACATCCATTAGAACCAGCAAACAAACTCCTATTTCCATTGGCTCATCTGCCAGGTCCCACTGATCACCAATACATCAATGTCCCACCTTCTCCAGGGATAACTGGAAAATGAGTGTACTTCCTTCTCCAATTGACAACCTCTTTCCATGCACAGGAATCTTTTTTGTATCAGACTCCCATGTCAGTAGGAAGGATTCATTCCCCCTAGCAGAGAGGCCAAGAATGTACAGTAATCAGTAGAAGAATTAGAAGGGAAATGAGGAGGATATTTTTTTTCCAAGAGTATGGAGGAGATCTAGAATTTGTTCATTGTCACATGTATCAAAGTTGCAGTGATGGAAGTTGTTTTATGAGCAGACTAGTAGAAATCTCATCCATAGTACAAGTTGGACAGTGCAGAGTTACTGAAGAAAATGAGTTGGTACAGATCAAAGTCAAAACATTTTATTATTGTATTTTGGACTTGTTCAGGAGTCAATCTAATAACAGCAGGAAAGAAACTGTCCTTAAATCATGATCTCATACTCATGAATCTTCTTCCTGATGGGAAAGGGATGAAATGATTGTCGCTGGGTGGGAAGAGTCTTTTAATATGTTAGCTGCTTTTCCATTGCAAAATCCCCCTTCCTCAGCCACGGAGACCCAAACTCCCCAATGGTGTGTGTTGATGCAGGAAGATATCCTTCCTCCTTGATGAGCAGAATAGACTGAGAACACACTCACCATGTACATAATGTTAACAAGAAATGTAGGGATCTCTGGAAAGGATCACACATTATCCCATCTACAGATGCCTTAGCAATTAAGGCTTTCAGTACTGAAACAGGTCATGTCCAGAATGCTGTAATTGACCTTTCAATGCACTGTGGGATGTGGTCAACATTTTCTTATTCCAGAGAAGAACCTGTTGAGAAACATAGGAAGTAGGAATAGGCCACTGCCACTCCCCCACCTATGGACTTTGCCTCTCACTAAGCTCACGGCTGACCTGATCATTAGGTTCAACTCCATCCTCTGGAGCCTTTAATGCTGTCTGTCCAAGGGTTTTCAATGCTCCATTTCTTGGCATTCCTGATGAAAGGTTCCGGTCCAAAACATCACTGTCTATTTCTCCACAGATGCTGCCTGATCCACTTAGTTCCTCCAGGACTTTGTGCATTGTGTCAGCTTTCCAGCATCTGCAGAATTTCTTGTTAACCTCCAATGGTCCAAGAGAAGTTTCTTCCTCACCTGTCCAGCATAGATGGCTCTTTATACTGAATCTGTACTATTGCAGGCAGGTTTGAAGATTTTAATTTGATAATAATGAAGGCATAGTGATACATTTCCAGATTCGTGTCTTGGATGGCAAGTTGCAGGTGAGTTCATAGACACCTGCTATCCTTCTGCTAAGCAATAAAGTTGAGGATTAGGGAGCCTATGTGTAGGTAGTTCACAAGGTCATGACAGTGTACAGAAAGCCCATGAAGCAGATTCCTTCTCATTGGACCCTGAATATTTTTATTGCTGCATGTGTTCAGGTAAGTGGTGTTTACAGTGGGACCACTGAATCACAACTAAATGCTGTAATCATGTTTTCCTTTGCCATTGTTAAGTCCCTTCAGTAGAGTTCCAGACTACAAGGGTCAGCTGAATTTCCACAGTACCACACATGGGACTTCAATTAATAAGATGAACACCATCAGCATCTTCTTCTGGACGCCATTATATTTCACATTATGCACAATCTAGCTCCAGATTCCGTCCACAAACACCTCTGCTTTGAGTGAAACACGAATGTATGCAAGTGCTGTAATTAGAGGAACTCAGCAGGTCACACAGCGTCCATAGGAGGTACATATTCCTCTAGGATTTTTTGGGTTTTCACCTCTGTTTCGAATTCATTATCATCTAACTGTACATATACAACCAATCAAAACAGTGTATACACATCCATTTCTCACACAGCACAATAATCACATATATATAAAACAAATTTAAATATATACACATACACACACAAATATATATTCTATCTCCCTTTTTTAAACGCACATCATCCCAAATCCCATTACTTAAGTCAATGTCAAACTGTGTCTCATTTCAAAGATCAGGGATGCTACATTAGCTCAAATTGATTCTGCATCCAATACACTTTGCTAGGAGTCAGAGGTGGTTACAAGGCCACTGGTCTTCAACCCAGTGGCATCAATACCGACCTCTAAGTTCTGGTTATCCCTTCCCCCGTTGTCTTTCCCTTCATCCCTCTTATTCCCTACCACCTGCACCACAGCCCCTTCCTCAAATCAGAGAGCATTTTACCCTCTCGGCCATCACCCCAGCTCCCCCCGTACACCTGTATCCACCGATCACCTGCTAGCCTGTGCTCCTCCCCCCACCTGATTCGTGTATCCACCTGATTTTTGGGCAATCCTGAAGAAGGGCTCAGGTCCAAAATGCCAACTGCCTGCTGCTGTCCATGAATGCCATGTGACCTGCTGAGTTCCTCCAGCCAAGGGAGACACAAAAGTTTGCAAATGATCTGATTGTAATTAAAAACACACAGAAGTGCCAGAGGAACTCAGCCAGTCTTGCACCATAGGAGATAAAGATATACTGCCAACATTTTGGGCCTGAGCCCTTCTTCAAGAATAAGCACAGAACGGGAAATCTCAGCATATAGTCAGTGCTGGCTGGAGAGGAGTCCAGACCAACAAAAGGTGATAAGTGGAGAGGTGAGAATTGATTCTGGCTCTGTGAAAGGAGGCGGAGGTAAAAGGGAGAAAGACTGCTGGGGAAAGGTGACTGGGGAAGAAGGAGGGGCGGGAGATTTTAACAAAAACCAGAGAAGTTTATATGAATGCCATCGAGTTGGAGGGTGCCCAGACGGAAGATGTGTTGTTCCTCCAATTTGCGGATGCTCTTGCTCTGGTAGTGCATGAGGCCATGGACAGACATGTCAGCAAGGGAATGGGATGAGGAATTGAAATGGTGGCCATTGGGAGATGCAGGCTATTGCGACGGACTGAGCTGAGGAGCTCAACAAAGTGGTTTCCCAGTCTGTGCCCAGTCTCTCAAAGGTAGAGGAGGCCACAATGGGAGCTCCAGATGCAGTGGATGACCTCTACAGATTCACTTGTGAAGTGCTGTTTCACCTGGAAGAACTGTTTTGGGCCCCGAATGGTGATGAGGGAGGAGGTGTGGGAGCAAGTGGAGCATCTCTTGCAGTCACAGGGATAGGTGACGTGGGGACAATTCATGGAGAGGGAGTGAACAATGGAGTCACGGAGGGAGCGGTCCCTGCAGAAGGCGGAGAGCGGCTTGCGTCCTGTTACAATAACAAGGCTATTGTTAGCGTTCAAGGACTGTTGAGAAAGGAAAGCAAGATTGTTGCTGACAAGCAGGGAGGACAGCAAGCATGAAACTCAAACATTGCCACAGATATTGGAGAGCCTCCAATGCACAATTTCCTCAAGGTCTTCAATAATCCAATATAGGAGGTTAAAGTGCCGAAAGAACCTAGTTATTTAGCAGCTCACAGACTGAGGCAGTAAATAGTGTAATCCATGACAAATTAGCGGAAAGTGCTAACGTTGAACAAGTTGACAAGATGAGACAGCAATTTTGAGAGGTTAATCAGCAAGGGTCAAAGGAAAATGTTTGCTTCATTGCCATTTGCTGGCTTTAAGAGAGACTGTGGGAACTAAGATATAGTCTTAAGAATAACGCTTTTGACACATTTGTTCACCATGTGAAAGAAAGGGGTTCTTGAGTTTTTTTTTAAAAAACACGTTTAAAAACAGCTAATCAAATGCATACTTTCCGTACAAATTTATGGGGGATGAAATCCACGCTCTGTGTGTTTATTTTTATTAGCTTAGTTTTTCATTTATGGAAGAGCACATATTTTCTGTGACTTCCTGGACTGCAGTCTATGTCAAGATTCCTTTATTGTCATGTAATAGAGTACAGTATTAGGCTTTTTTTTGTTGCCTGCTGTAAGGCAGACAGATTCACCATCAGCAGAAATTGCCTGAAATGCCTCTTACAGTCAGAGAAGAAAAAGTGAGATCCCCTCGACAACTCGAGTCACTGAGTGTCCGTGGATTCACCTCCAGCACTGCCGCAGTCCACAGCGACCCACAGTCCACAGCGACCCACAGTCCACAGCGACCCACAGTCCACAGCGACCCACAGTCCACAGCGACCCACAGTCCACAGCGACCCACAGTCCACAGCGACCCACAGTCCACAGCGACCCACAGTCCACAGCGACCCACAGTCCACAGCGACCCACAGTCCACAGCGACCCACAGTCCACAGCGACCCACAGTCCACAGCGACCCACAGTCCACAGCGACCCACAGTCCACAGCGACCCACAGTCCACAGCGACCCACAGTCCACAGCGACCCACAGTCCACAGCGACCCACAGTCCACAGCGACCCACAGTCCACAGCGACCCACAGTCCACAGCGACCCACAGTCCACAGCGACCCACAGTCCACAGCGACCCACAGTCCACAGCGACCCACAGTCCACAGCGACCCACAGTCCACAGCGACCCACAGTCCACAGCGACCCACAGTCCACAGCGACCCACAGTCCACAGCGACCCACAGTCCACAGCGACCCACAGTCCACAGCGACCCACAGTCCACAGCGACCCACAGTCCACAGCGACCCACAGTCCACAGCGACCCACAGTCCACAGCGACCCACAGTCCACAGCGACCCACAGTCCACAGCGACCCACAGTCCACAGCGACCCACAGTCCACAGCGACCCACAGTCCACAGCGACCCACAGTCCACAGCGACCCACAGTCCACAGCGACCCACAGTCCACAGCGACCCACAGTCCACAGCGACCCACAGTCCACAGCGACCCACAGTCCACAGCGACCCACAGTCCACAGCGACCCACAGTCCACAGCGACCCACAGTCCACAGCGACCCACAGTCCACAGCGACCCACAGTCCACAGCGACCCACAGTCCACAGCGACCCACAGTCAAAACCATCAGCAGCCCGAGGTCCAGATCCGAACCTTCAACGTGATCAGGAAACCTTCAGGACCCTTTCTCATCCCAGCTCTGATACCTGGTACCTCTTCAGCCAATCTCCAGCAGTCCACAATCCGGTGTGAATCTCTCGACCACAGTCGCCAGCAGCCCACAGCCTGCATGGGTTCCTCACCTCAAGTCACCAACAGCTCACCGCCTGTGTGTCTCTTCAACCTTAGAACTCCTCACTGGTCTGCTGCCATGGTCCACCAACGTGTCAGTGGCATCACTAGATTTGGTGTCACCAACCCACCCCAATGGACCTCCTCCCGTACCAGACCGTACAAAATCCTTAGTAACTTTTTTTGTACTAATGTTACTTATAAATCATAATTCCCAAATGTCACTGAATGTAATGGCAATAGCTGTGAGATAAACAACCAGCAAAATTAAAATTACACTTTTAAATGACAATATCATACGCCCAGCAGCAACGAAAACAACAGCGCTTGCTTGTGGCGCGTACAGACGAAACCATGTGATTCGAAGTGCCGTTGTCATTGGGCAATAACAACAGCTCTGACCAGAGCACATTAGAAGGTTCAAAAAGTAAATTAGCAGAGAGTTTTAGCTTTGTAGGTATATTGATGTAAACTGCCTTACAAAAAATATTTTGGTTGTTATAACTAACTACAGGGATATTTTAAAAAAAAATTTCTGTTGAAACTGCACAAAAAATTTATAGACAGTCCTTTTGGTGTCACCCCCTCTGATGGTGTCACTCGGTGTGGTCCACACCCTCCACACTCCCCTAGTGGGTCGTCTCCACAGCTGCTGCTGCTCCTTATCAAATGGTGGGGGGGCGGGAGGAGTGGTCTCCCCATTTTCTGGTACCCTGCGCCAGTCCTCTGCTTTCTTGGAGTCTGCAACACCTTGTGAATGGTGCAGATCATAGGCACCGCCATCTTGGACGGAGACCCTCACATTTGCAGGATTTCCAAATAAAGCTACCATCGGTTCCATTTGCAGGCCGTTTAAAGCCTGTACAGAGCAAATTGCAATTGAACCAAGTTGTTGGTCCCCGCAAGAGTGCTGTGACTCCTCTCCCTGCACTTTGCAGGTCTGCTCCAGCATCAGGGCTGCCGTTAAAGCAGCGCCACCACCTTGTCTCGATGGTTCTGACATTTATAAAGATCCAGAGGGGTCCTAACAGGCTGGATGTGGAGAGGATAGCTTCCTCTTATGAGCGACACTAGAATCAGGGTTGCTGGTTAAAAATAAGGAAATGCCTCACTCAGAGAGAGGCAACCTTTTTTATCTCAACTTTGTTAATGGAATTTCCTCAAAGGCCAGTGAAAGCAGAATCTTTAAAGATATTTAAGTCAGTGGTTGGTAAATTCTTGAAAAGCATGTGAGCGTCAGGATTACAAATTCCAAGATTAGAATCCGATTTGCCATGATCTTGTCAAATAGGTTCCATCTGAGCAGTATCTTATTCTTGCTTTCATTGATTTATTCATCCAAGGGTCATGAGAAAGATATTTTGTTTTGGTGGGCAGGGGAGAGCTGCACTGACACACCAAGACTCTCCAACCCTCCAGCCAGTGGATAGGAAAGGTTTAGAAGGATCTAGGCCACATCCCAGGCAAATGGGGCTAGCCTGGTCAGCAGGGACATGTCAGGCAGAAGAGTCTGTTCCTGAGCTGGAGAACACTTCTTCCACTGTGTCAGGCAGGAAACGGAAGTGGAACCCAACAGACCAAAATCTCAAGCTTTTGGAAGGCATCAAGTTAGATAAGTTGCCGGGACTGGGATGAAATGTACCCGAGGCTACTGTGGGAGGTGAAGGAGGAGTTTGCTGAGCCTCTGGCGATGATCTTTGACAGGAGAGGTTCTGGAGAATTGGAGAGTTGAGTATGTAGTTCTTTTATTCCAGAAAGGGAGTAGAGATAGCCCAGAAAATTATAGACCAGAGAGTCTTACTTCAGTGGTTGGTAAGGTGATGGAGAAGATCCTGAGAGGCAGGATTTATGAACATTTGGAGAGGTATAATATGATTAGGAATAGTCAGTATGGCTTTGTCAAGGGCAGGTCATGGCTTACAAGCCTGATTAAATTTTTTGAGGATGTGACTAAACACATTGATGAAGGGAGAGCAGTAGATGTCATGTAGATGGATTTCAGCAAGGCATTTGATAAGGTTGTTCATGCAAGGCTTATTGAGAAAGTAAGGAGGCAGGGGATCTAAGGGGACATTGCTTTGTGGATCCTGAATGGGCTTGCCCACAGAAGGCAAAGAGTGATTGTAGATGGGTCATATTCAGCATGGTGGTGTGCCTCAGGGATCTGTTCTGATGAACTGGATGAGGAAGTGGAGGGATGGGTTAGTAAGTTTAGTGATGACACAATAGTTAGGGGTGTTGTGGATGGTGTGGAGGGCTGTCAGAGGTTACAGTGAGACATTGATAGGAAGCAAACTGGACTAAGAAGTGGCAGATGGAGTTCAACCCAGATAAGTGTGAAGTAGTTCATTTTGGTAGTTCAAATATGATGGCAGAATATAATATTAATGGTAAGACTCTTGGCCGTGTGGAGGATCAGAGGGATCTTGGGGTCCGAGTCCATAGGACGCTCAAAAGTTGATTCTGTAGTTAGGAAGGCATACAATGTATTGGCCTTCATTAATCATGGAATTGAATTTAGGAGCCAAGAGGTAAATCTTGCAGCTATACAAGACCCTGTTCAGACCCCACTTGGAGTACTGTGCTCAGTTCTGGTCACCTCATTTCTGAAGGATGTGGAAGCCATAGAAAGGTGCAGAGGAGATTCACAAGGATGTTGCCTGGATTAGAGAGCATGCCTTATGAAAACAGGCTGAGTGAACTCGGCCTTTTCTCCTTGGAGTGAAGGAGGATGAGGCGGTGACCTGATAGCGGTGTATAAAATGATGAGAGGAATTGATCATGTGGATGGTCGGAGGTTTTGCCCAGGGCCAAAATGATTGCCACAAGAGGACATGGGTTTAAGGTGCTGGGGAGTAAGTACAGAGGAGATGTTAGGGGTACGTTTTTATACAAAGAGTCTTTTAAGAGGCTTTTGGATATGGTACATGGAGCTTAGAAAAATAGAGGGCTATGGGTCTAGTAACTTCTAGGGTAGGGACATGTTCAGCCCAACTTTGTGGGCTTGTATTGTGCTGTAGGTTTTCTATGTTTCAAAACTTGAGGAAGAGAGGTGGAATAAAAACACAAATGCTGGAGGAACTCAGCCAATCTCACAGCGTCTATTGGGGGTAAAGATATATTACTGACATTTCAGACCCAAGCTCTTCCTCGAGGAATGGAAGAGTTGGAAACTTTACTTACAGTGAAAGATTTTATATTTAATAAGCAGCAAATGAAAGGATCAGATATAATAAAATCGCTTTTATACAGAATTCAAGCAACCAGCAAAAAAAATTACAGAAATTAAATAGGGAAAATAAATGTGTGTGGCGGCTCACCACTAGGCAGGCGAACCGGCCCCACTAGTAAGCCACACGGCGGGGCAGCCGTCCAAAATGGCACCGTCGGGGGTGTTCCCTTCCTCCCAGCACGGGGCTCAGAAGCCCACGCTGAGGGACCAAATGACGCCCGGGTGACGTCAGCGCCCTCCTGCGCGGTTCTCAGCCAGGTCCGGGCTGGGAGTATAAGTACAATAAACTAGTCTGCTCACTGAGCTCAACCGGTTGTGTGTGTTCTTTCATGAGCAGTGTAGCTGCCACTACATGTGTATATTTAAAATTGGGGCATTTCGCCATTCGTTCGCCAATTGCATAACACTCAATTGGAAAATTAGTTTATCTGGCATCCACCAATTGCCATGGGTGCTAGAAACCAGGGGTTTTACCGTATATTACACTGCAATTACAGCACAGCTTGCACAGAGATAGAGGTTCAGTTTCCAATACAAAGTCAACAATCCAAGCTGACACCCAGTGCAGTACTGAGGATGAGCCACACTGCCACAGGCACCACATCCTCGACAACACTTCCTCTGCTCACTCACTAGCAAAAAGAAACCCCAAGAGGAAGTTGACAGACATAATCCTTTAATAACAAAACAGGACTGCTGAGAAACTGAACAAATATTGATCTCATGGTGTCCAGTTTAGAAGATTTAGTCTCTCCATAAAAGGGGTTTAAAACACCATTAAATGCTTCAGACATTGAGTAACGTATCCTATAATTCCCTTCATGAGCAAATAGCATCAACTCCAACATTGATTAGAAATTAGTTACCACTTAACCATCATGAACAAACCAGATACAGTAAAACGCCTCTTATCCAGAATTCAAGCAACTGGCAGCCTCAAGCAACCGGCGAAAAAGAAAAAAATTGAGGAAAATAAATAGGTAAAATATAGGGAAGTTTAAAATTGATGCACCTCACCATTAGTTTTCCAATCTACTCAACATGCAATCTCAAGCAACCAGAAAATTCACTTATCCGTCATTTAACAATCCCCCTAGGTGTCAGATACTAGGGGTTTTACTGTATTAATAATTATTGAGTGTAGACAAAAATATTAACATAGAACAGCCAACAGTCAATAAGTCATCTGCCAGAGAATACAGGGAGGATCACTACAGCTCCAGCTGTTGAAGCAGTCAGACAGAGAGGACAAACAACTGACCTCAAAGCATACTAGTATCTGCACCATTCTCATTTTCATTGCACCCACCAATTAGACTGCTTTCCCTCTCCCATCTCGTGCAGTGGCTCCTCTCTGACAGAGCGGTGGAGGTTATCAGTTTGTACGAGCATGCTTCAGAGCTCTCATTATCCCCTTGTCCATATATTTATCTGGCAGGATAAGAGGCAGGTCAGCGACCAAGCTATCAAAGATTAATGGAAAGTACGAAAGAGAAATCAGAGTTAACATGCATCCCGGCTCGCACAAGAGAAGGCACTGACAGGATTATTAATCAGCAGCGAAGCAGATTTGAACCTGTCCTCCTAGTCCTGAGCATCTCTTTCCAATTTAAGTCGTTAGTTTCTCCTTACTATGGCAACTGGAGGTCAAGAAGCCAGTTACTAATTGGTTCTACAGGGTACTGCATGGTAATGAGAAGGGTCCAATTATCAAATCACTTGGCATTAGAAATGATTAGCATGTAAGGTAAACTCCCAGGCCATGGGTGAGGAGCAGCACAGATTGGCTGTTTATCACACTCTTACATTTTCCCCTGGTGTTAACTATTAATAAAATTTATAGCTCAATGCCAGCATTAATTTCATAAAGACTGCAGGAAAAGCACCCAGTGTTCCCTCGATGATTCTGCCTTGTTCACTTCTCCGGTTAATATTTTTTAAGTGCTCAGCGATCCTCTGGGATGGATGGGTTACCTCAGAGATCTTGTTCAGAGAGAGTTGGTCTTTGTCAGATTGCTACCGACTGAGTCTCATGGGGCAGTGAGACACTTGCCTAGGACTCGCTAAATTCTGGGTCTGACTCAGAATCAGAATTTATTGTCATGAACGTTGTTTGCGGCAGCGTCACAGGTACAAAAATGGCTATACATTACATTTTTTTAAAAATAAATTAGTGCAAAAGAAGAGAATGTGAGGTCATGTCTGTGGTTCGTTGTCCATTCAGAAATCTGATGGCTGAGGGGAAGAAGCTGTTTCTGTACCATTGGGTGTTTGTCTTCAGGCTCCTGTACCTCCTTCCTGATGGTAGCAGTGGGAAGAAGGCATGGCCTGGGTGCTGAGGGTCCTGGAGGATAGAGACTGCTTTCTTAAAGTACCACTTCTTGTAGATGTCCTTGAAGGGGTGAAGACAGATGCCCAAGTTCCCAACTCTCTGTAGCCTGTTCCTGTCCTGTGCATTGGCACCTCCGTACCAGACACCGATGCAACTGGTCAGAATGCTTTTCTCTGAACATCTGTGGAAATTTGCAAGACTCTTTGGTGATATACAAGTTCAAGTTTATTATCATTTGATTGCACAACCCGACAAAACAGCGTTGTTCAGTCCTCAGTGCAAAACATGCAGACACACAACCAAACGTAACATACATACAGAAAAACAATACATAGGCAGGACAAATATACATATATAATAATAAATAATCAATATGGTTTAGTGACTATTAGAGTCTCAGGTGGTTAGTGAGCAGTTTCTTTGGTCGTTGAGCGTTCTCACTGTCTGTGGGAAGAAGCTGTTCCTTAGCCTGGTGGTGCTGGCTCTGAACCTCCTGGATCTCTTTCCCAATGGGAGCAGCTGAAATATGCTGTACACAGAGTGGAAGGGGTCCTCATTGATTTTGTGCACCCTCTTTAGACAATGACCACATGATGGGGGGGGGGGGGGGAAGAGAGACCTCAGTGATCTCCTCTACCACTCCTATGGTCCTGTGGATTGACCTCTGATCCAATTCTCTGCAGCAACCGTACCACACTGTGATGCAGCCTGCCAGAATGCTTTCAATAAAGTTCCTGTAAAAAGTTGGCATGATGGAGGCTGGTAGCCTTGCCCTCTTCAGTCTTCTCAGGAATTGCAGTTGCTGTTGTGCTTTCCTGACAAGTGAGATGTGCGTCCACTATAGGTCACTTGTTAAGTGGTCTCCAAGGAACTTGGTGCTCTCCACTACAGAGTTGTTGATGTGTCATGAAGAGTGATCCTAGACCTTCTGAAGTCCACAATCATCTTCTTCACCTTGTCCACATTGAGAATCAGGTTGTTACTCTGGCACCTGATCACGAGATTTTCCATCTCTTCTCTGTAGTGTTGATGAGGCCAACAACCGTTGTGCCATCTGCAAACTTGATGACTCTGTTGAAGCTGGATCTGGCGATAAAGTCATGGGTCAGTAATGTGAACAGGAGTGGGCTGACACACACACTCTGTGGTGCACCAGTGCTCAGTGTGACAGTGCTTGATATTCTACTACCAACTCAGAGAGACTGTGGTCTTTCTATTAGGAAGTCCAGAATCCAATTGCAAAGAGGGGTGTTAAGTCCCAGCGAGGACAGGTTCTTCAGCAGCCTCTAGGTAATGATCGTATTACCCAGCTGGTCAATGATGAGCAGCCTTGTGTATGAGCCGCTATTCTCCAGGTGGGTCAGGATGGAGAAGAGAGTCAAGGCTATAACATCACCAGTGGAATAGGCTAATTGAAAGGGGTCCAGAGTCTCTGGGAGGTGTGCTTTGATGTGTTCCATCACCAGACGCTCGATGCATTTCACAATGGTGGCGGTCAGTGCCACAGGGCAATTGTCAGTGAGGCATGTTTTACTGTCACCCTCTTCGGTACCAGGATGATGGTGGCCATCTTGAAATCTGCAGAAATGCTGGATTTCTGCAGTGAGATGTTGAAGATTACCATAATCTCAAAAGCCAAAAATAGGGGGGGGGGGGGGGGGTCAATTTTTACATGGGATATACAGAAAATATGTGATTTTTGGGCCATAAAAGGTGGGGGGGTCAACTTTTACACACAACCAACTATACATGAGTATATATGGTAATGCTGTTGTGATCTGAAACACTTGGGCTGAAGTCCAGTGAATATGTTTCAACAGGAACTTCAAAAAGTATTAGGGCTCTAACAAGCAGAGAGGGATTGATTGATCCCCTTCAAAGAACTGTTCTGGGGACAAGAGCCCAAAAGGTTTCAATTGCATCTGTGCATAGAAATAGTACCTTTTTTATTTGGCTGACCAAAAACATTGACTGACCATCCCAACCGACGGATGCTGCCTGAACCACAAAGTACCTTCAGCAGCTCATTGCTTGCTCAATTCCAGATGCAGTCTTTGTGTTTCACTTTATACACAGGAAGGAGTAGAAGGTGTGAAGGAGATCCAAGGGGAGGCAAAGGGCAGAGGATTGGATGTCATGTCAGGTGAATTTAGGAAGGGAAAGCGATTTAAGATCAAGACAACTGTGATGGAACTGATCACCATAGAATCCCACCTGATCTTTGATCCCAGTCACAGGGATGCAATGGATTCAGTCCCCAAGAAGCGGAAAGTGCTTTTGAGCCCTGAGACACCTCTCCGACAATGTGCAAGAGAGAGAAAAAAAATCAAAGATGGACTGCAAAGTGTGAGAGATACGGGGCTCACTCAGAAATGAACAGAAGACAGGCCACAGTAACCTCACCGCTAATAATAATCATTCTTAGACAAGGCTAAAGTGTTTTGCAAGCACAAACTGTCACAGGTCAGCAGACAAATACATATCCGTTTTTGAGATGAGAGCACTTACTTTCCAGCGAACTTGGTCTCCCTCATTCATCTCAGACCCACCAAGCAAGCATTGTGACAGTTGCTCACCCTGCACCCCTCCACCTCTCCCATCTGGGAAATCCAGTGCCCATCAGTAAACACCTCTTGATTTAGAGAGAATTTAAGGTAGTACATCAAGCTTAGCTTTCTAAAGTTCAATTGGCTAAATTTGACTCTAACCTTTCCTCGAAATGTGACAGTTGCAAGACTGAAGAAGGTGCTTTGTTACTTATGTTTTGGTCTTGCTCCTTTCTTTCCATTTTTTGGGAAGACATCTTTCATACATTACCTTTAGTTCTCAGAGAGAAAAAAAAATTTAAACGGAAGAACAGCCATCATTTCTGAGAAAATCCAAACATGAATAAGTCACTTCGAATGTGGTTGAGGTGTGGTTATGTGAAGTGGCCAATGAAGTGACTTCTCGTAGTGACTTTAGTTGGAAATCAGTTGCTTAACTTCTGTATTGAATAATGCAGGCTTCCATCTAAAGTTGAAGTGAAAGCAATATTACAGTAAGCTGAGAGGTTCAGTGAAGTCTGCACACTGTTCTCATTTCACACTCTGCCCTCCAGAAGTCCTGAGGAAGACACATCAAATGTGCAGCAACAATTGATGCCCCCCCCCCCCACATGTCTGTGATCTGAGAGGACTTCAACAAACCAAGAGACAACTCTCTCGAGGAGGCATGTATGTGGCCAAGCTGCTAGAGGAAATGGTAATGATATTTAAGACATGGATTAGGAAAGGGTTGGAGGGATATGGGTCAAACATAGGCAAATGGGACTTGCTCAGGTGGATACCTTGGTCACATGGACAACCTGAGCCTAAAAGCACATTTCCCCAACCATAATTAAGATTCCATGAATTTCAATAACTCTCAAAACCATAAATGACCACAGATTAAAGAGAACACATGCTCAACTAACTAAATAGTTTGCAAGAAAGCTACATGACCCTTCTGTCATGGTGAACACCATCCCAGGCAAAAACTCCCACCTCCCTACTTACACCCATTGGGAAATCTCCCCTTTTACCAACATGCATAAATAGTTTCTTGTCACATGATCATTACTTCCTGTCATGTTACTACAGGAAATTGCTTCAATCCAGCTCTTGGTCATGTTTTGACATCCTTTCCCATACTAAGTCATGTTTAATGTCATCTGCTTACAAAATTACAACCCAAAGAAAGAGTGCTCTCCAGTCCTCGGTGCAAAACATGCAGACACACAACCAGTCGTAACACACATATAGACAAAGAATACATATGGAGGACAAGTATTCATACATATAAATAAATAAATATTCCTTCATGAATATGAGAGTCTCAGATGGTTAGTGTGAGGAGTTCTTTTGGTCATTCAGCATTCTCACTGCCCGTGGGAAGAAGCTGTTCCAGGGAAGGGGGCCCATAAACTTTGAGCAGAGTCACAGCCGAACAAAGGTTGAGAATGGTCAGTATAGATGTTTCACATGTGACAAACAAATGGTTGGGAGGATGAACTTCAAGAGAACATCTTGGGAGGCTAATCCAGTGAGGTCAGAAGTCAACAATATTCTAAATATTTGAATGTAGGGGGAGAGGCTGGACTGAACAAGAAGGGCATAAAAATTGGAGGTGCCATTAATCTCAAGGAATGACTGATCATTTAGCAAAGGTGAAAGGCAGAGATATTGAGGAAAGTTTCCTTTGACCACAGATTGGGTACAGAATGAATGGTAATGGAGAAGATCCCAATTCTCCCTAGGGTTAACAACTTAAAGAAACAAACAAAGGAAATATTTACAAGCCTCCATCATCACATTGCACTTCTGGACAAAGACAGTGTGGGATCTCCAACAAAGTTAAACATAATATAATTGCAGAAGTTAGGGCCTTGACAAGACATTTTGATGCAAGAATATTGAATTATTCAGTAGTGGAAGCTGCTTGCCGGGCGCAAGGTAAACAGAATCAGTAACTTGAACTTCAGACTTGGAGCTACAATACTATCTGGCATGTTAAACAACCACTTCTTTGAATCACCGCCTCAAATGGAAACAGATGTGGGATTCTGTTTTTAATTAGCATCCTCGTTCTCCCAAAGAACCATTCCTGGGATTTCTTGTTACCTCCTGCTGAGTATGGGTAGTTCCACTTTCCTACTCTGGCATATTGAGGAAGATACAACCCTCCACCAGTGGTTTGTAACCAGTAGTGTTTACTGCATAAGGACATAAGAAATAGGAGCCCATCGAGCCTGCTTTGCCATTCAATGAGATCAGGGCTGATCTGATGATAGGCTCATTTCCACCTACCTGAATTTACCCCATACTCATAATTCCCCTACTTTGTAAAAATTTATTTAGTGAAACAGTCTCCAGAGTGAATTCCACAGATTCACCACCCTCTGGGAAAATCAGTTCCTCCTCGTCTCCATCCCAAACCTTCTACCCTGAATTTTGAGATTATGTCCCCTCAATCTGCTGTCCCCTACCAATAGGAACAACTTACCTAACTCTCTTATCTATGCCTTTCATAACTTTATACATTTCTCTAAGATCCCCAGGCAGAGGTAGGTGTTTCAATTAGTGGGGGAGACTAGAACTAGGAGACATAGCCTCAGGATTCAGGGTGGTAGATTTAGGACGCAGATGAGGAGAAACTGCTTTTCCCAGAGGGTGGGGAAATCTGTGGAATTCACTGCCCATTGACCTCAGTAAATATATTTAAAACAAGGATGGATAGATTTTTCCATAGCAGGGGAATTAAGGGATATGGGGAAAAGGCAGGTAGGAGGAGATGAACCTATCATCAGGTCAGCCATGATCTCATTGAATGGCGGAGCAGGCTTGATGGGCCAGATGGCCGATTCCTGGTGCTGTTTTTTATATTCTTCTGCCCCCAGTGTGCAAGAGTGTGGTAGAATCTGGGGGCAAATGATGGGAATGTAACAAAGATAAAATGGGATTCATGTGTGCACGTGCCTGAAGGTCAGTATGGAATTAGTGGGCTGAAGGACCTGTTTCAATGCTCTCTGCCTGTTACTATCTCTGATATTTGACGTTCCCTTTCTACTCTCTGATAGCTAGTCTTCAGTGGTGAGGCCAACCCACAAGCTGCCTTCAGTGGCCCAACAAATGTCTTCACAGGCTTCCCGTGAAACCTGAGGCTTTGGGCAGAGTGCTTTGGACGGTGAGGTTGGCAAGGGTTAGACCAGCCATTCTCAACCTTTTTTTAAGCTATGGCCTGCTTAGTTTATGGGTCCCCTTCCCTGTGAAGCAGACAAGTTTAGTTGGTTTCTTCCATACATCTCTCCTATCAGCTAAATAAAAAACATTAAAGACATTTTATGATTTCAGTCCATGCCCCCCCCCCCCATTAAAAAAAATGTGCTGTGGCCCCCAGGGAGAATAGCTGGGTTAAATTGTTGTGGAGGCTCATCAATGGCTCACTGCTCCAGAGAGCCAATCCAGGGATGAGATCAGATATTTTTACTGATCCTGCGTTAACCCTGTTTTATTGGGATGTCATGTTGCAGCTATAATAAACATCAATTGAACTGTTATGGATTTGCACCCCAAGCTTCCCCTGTAGATCAACACTCCTGCCATTTACTCTGTCCTTAATGTAGAACTGTACAGCACAGTACAGGCCCTGTGGCCCTCAATGTTGTGCCAAGCTCTATGCAACAACACTCCACATCAATCTAACTCTTCCCTCTATTACAGCCCATAAACCCTCCATTTCTCTGGCATCCATGTACTTGTCCTAAAGTCCCTATTATTTCAGCCTCCACTACCGCCCTGGCAATGCATTCCAGGCAGCCACTGCTCTCTGTGACTTCCCTCTGACATCTCCCCATAACTCACCTGGTGTCCTCCACTGTCCTCTGGTATCCTAGGCATATAGATGTAAGAAAAATAGAGGGCTGTGGTCTATGAGGTTGGGAAGGGTTAGACCAGCCATTCTCAACCTTCTTTCAGCTATGGCCCCCTTGGGACTCAGTTCAACATTTATGGGCCCCCTTTCCTGTGAAGCAGTTTAGTTGGTTTCTTCTGTACTTCTCTCCAACTGTCTACATAAAAAACAAAAAATATTTTATGATTTCAGTCCGTGGCCCCCATTAAATGTGCTGTGGCCCCCCCTTTGTGAATGGGTGGGAGATCAGTACAACATTGTCTTGATTTACTCCTCTTGCAGTGTTTGCTTATCATGCAATTTCCTGCGAATTTTTAAATTCAACATGGCACTGGAGATAGGGATCTGATTGTGCCAGCTGTATGGCTAGCATGCAAAACTACTGTATTTACATGTGTAATAGTCGATACCATTTAAAAGTCGACCACTCTATTTTCGGCCTCGGCTGCCCGCCCATCTGAGCTCCCGACACCCCAGCCACTCACCTGCCCGCCCATCCGAGCTCCCGATGCCCCGTGCAACCCAGGTAGTTAACGCTGTCAAAAGTAGTATGCGTGTAATAGTCGACCCCCTAAATTTTACCCTAAAAATTGGCCCTCAAAATTCAATGATTACACAACTGTATATGGCAAGCTTCTTCACAGTATCTCTGTTCACATGACAATAAACTAAACTCATTTAAGGTAACCTGATCATTATCTTTGGGCTGTCTGTGGTAGCTTCTTCTGCAATATCAAACTCAAAGGCAGTGAGCTTCCTCATTGTTGAAGATAAATTGAGGAAATTGTTGATGGAAAATTATGAACACTAATGCAAAGAGCCATTCTATGTTTGGAATTGTGATTAGCAGCTTTTGAGGCCTAAATAAGTCCAAGCTGAATATAAACTGGGCTTCCTTTGAAATTGCGACTGAAAATAAATATGCTGAAGTTTGATGTTATCATACATTAGTTGTTTAATTCAGGAAAAGTTCAAAGCAGCTTTGTGTACATGAGAAGTGGGCACTGGTGAGTCCTCCCAAACTCACTGAGAGCGGAAACTGCATTTTCTGGTTAACGAGGGATTACTTTACAAACTGTGCTTGTCATGAGATCAGCAAACTTGGCCATCGTCCATGAAAGTCATTTTTTAAAACCTACAAGTATGGCACACCACAGACAGAAAGAACATCCTGACTAATACAGAAATGTTGCAGTTAAACTCTCAGCTGTGGTTTCAACCAGCTGTCCTGGTTAACCTAACCCTGACTTCAGATTTGTTTTAAATGCTTCCAGTTCCTCTGCTGTGGTCCTACAGAGTGGCTCATCCCATCACAGCTCCATGTCACCACGAGGAAGGGAGCCGTCTGGCTCTGATTGGTGAGAATACAATTGGAGTTGACTTTTTTTGGGGGAGTCTTGTATCTCAAGCTCAAACTCTCGTCCTGCCCTTGTGTGATCATACTTATCCAGGACGGGGCTCAATTTGTCCCAAATTCCCAACTCGCATCCCTTTCACCCCCATCCTTGGCTTCCCACTGGTTCCAAATCCCTGTCCTCGATTTCAGGTCCCTCTGTGGCATCACTCTGCAATTCTCTGCCCAAGAAACCAGTAGAGGCTGCCTCATTAAATGTATTTAGGATACAGTTAGATTTTTGTATAATAGGAGAGAGAATTAAGGAGTTATGTGGAAAAGGTGGGTAAGTGAAGCTGGAGCCTCACTAACCCTTCCCCATCCATCTCCCCCTTCCCTGACCTGACGTTGGTAGTACCAATGCACTTAATTCATCAGCCAAGTCTGCACCTCCTGCAAACTTGGACAAGGGCACATCCTACCTAGTACACTCTCCTCTCTATCCCCTTCCGTGAGGTAGAAGACACACATGCTTAAACAAATGTCCAGTTTCCAGGACAGCTTCTTTCCTGCCAGGACAGCTTCTTTTCTGCTGTTATCACATTCTTACATAGAACCCCGACTGAGCAAAACCTGGTGCCCCTGCACACTCTACCTTTCTCTTCACCCACACCATTTTATTTATTGTAACACCACCCCTTTCACACTTATTTGTTATTATGGCACTATCTTCTGTATGAGTTGACCTGCCTAGATAACATGCAAAACAAAGATTTTTAGTTCAATTTTGTGGAAAATTAATTTGGTTTGATAACCTCAGCAACCTTTTAAGAGGAAATGACTCACAGCATAACTTGCTCCTCAACGTCCGCAAATACACATCTCCATATGTCTGTTTACCTGTGGAGGTGTCAAGCTGACAGACTTTATGAATGAGAGTTTATTGTTAATGTTCATAATTCCAATATAGCTGGTCAACAAGATTGTTTCATTGTTCACAAGCAGGTGGATCGCCCGACCTTACTATTGTAAGGTAAAACATCATGAGATGGGAATGTGTAGGGAGTTACCCTGTACAGGGCAGTAACAAGAAGGGGAGGTGTCCTTGTACTCCTGTTAGGTAAAACATCATGAGATGGGAATGTGTAGGGAGTTACCCTGTACAGGGCAGTAACAAGAAGGGGAGGTGTCCTTGTACTCCTGTTAGGTAAAACATCATGAGATGGGAATGTACAGGGCTGTAACAAGATGTGAATGCATCCTTGTACTTACAAGATAAGAGAGACATTGATGGATTGAGAGGCAGGAAGCTAGCAGGGAAAGGATAGCAACAGTTTTAGTCATTGGACAAGTAATGATATGATGATGTTCTAAGCACGTATCCAAGGGTATAAAAAATCACCATTTTGCTGATAACGGCAGAATGCATTCTCCGACTAACCTGGTTGGTCGCAAGTGTTACAATCCGGTAATAAAGAACAAAGAACCCTGATTTCGACTCAGCCTGGTGTTTGTCTCACTCATTCATGAACAAAGCAGACCTAACACTATCCAATGGGATCACGGTATGAACACAGGAAGTTAAACTGCACACCCTTGGCTTATTCTGCTTCATAGTTCCCATGTTGGGTAAAGGTTGAGTAAACTATGGGCTGCTGGAGGGACTTAGGTCAGGCAACGTCCATGGAGAGAAATGGTCAGTCAGGAAGTTGATGTGGTTACCTTTGCTCACCTCCTGACAATGGATAAGGCTGAGAACAGACAAGTTGTCAAGTAAATGAATGGGGAGTTGAGATGGTTGGTACAGGACCCAAGGAAGGTATTCAATCAGTCTGTGTCCAGTCTCCTCGATGTAGAGGAGGGCCTAATTGGATGGTTTGTTGCCCATCCACTGGCTCCTTTTCAAAGCAATGGTTCCTTTAGCCACGCTGACCTCTGGTGACAAACATTAAGTTGCACCTCTGCATTGCATTATCTGCCTTGTTTATTACAAATTACTTTACAGTGAACTTTCTTTGTTGTGACAGATCAGTAATGACAAAGAAAGTGGGAAATCTTTATGGAAGAAACAAAGTTGAAGTGAGATGACACCAACATTAAAAAGGTCACCAGAACAGCAGGACGACAGACCCAGTTTCAGATGATTGAACACCATGTTTAGACAGCAACTGCCACACACCCTGGTCTCCCAGAGAGGCGAGTAGAGATAGAAAGTGCAAACCCATTGGATAGTGTGGGTGGTCTGGCATTTCAGTGGATAAGGAAATGGTAGTTCATTCTTCCCCTTCGACTCTGCTTAGCACTGGCCTACTCTCACAGCGACATGTTGCATGGTTAGCACAACGCTGTTACAGCGCCAGCGATCAGGACCGGAATTCGAATCCCACACTGACTGTAAGGAGTTTGCGTATTCTCCCCACGTCTGTGTGGGTTTTCCCCGGGAACTCCAGTTTCCTCCCATTGTTCAAAACAAACCAGGGGTGTAGGTCAATTGGGTGTAACTGGGCATCACAGGCTCGTGGGCCGAGAGGGCTGTTTAAAGCAGCTCCCGTGAAGATGGATCAGAAGCAGCTGAATGTTTACGACATTTCCACGTTACTTTGCCCCACCCTCAAGTGTTAAATTTGGAGAAATTAGACAAAAGGATGAGATGAATGCTGAGTGTAAAATGAGGCACGAGAACAGATGGTTGCACCCACATCGCAGGCTATTAGTGTAGGTGAAGATGCCAGTGTTAATTCATGAAAATTTATTGCTGCAAAAATCTGTCAGTTGATGGCAGGTTTTTTTCCAACCTCGTCTTATCAAACCACAAAAGGAGTTTTTCTTTCTTCTTGACACCAGTCCAAGTGCTGAGAACACTGTTTCACTTCCCACAGTCAGCCACTGACTATCTTCTCTCACCCACAGAAGCCAGTCATCAGATCTACTTCTCCTTTCCCACCACTCTGCTATCTCTACCCTGACCTCAACTAATGTCTTACACAGCTTGTATGAAATTGCTTCACAAGCCTTCAGCAGTTCGTCCAGGCTTGTGCCAACTTCACGTCACATTTTTTTTTCATTTTAGATCAAGTGACTCACTAACGAGCTTGTATAGACAAGTTTTGTAACTTTAGCAAAAGACCCTAAGAGAGGAGCAGATATAGGCTGCCTTGCCATTGAGTCTGCCTTGCCATTCAATCATGAGCTGATCCATTTTCCCACTCAGCCCCACTCTCTGGCCTTCTCCCCATAACCTTTGATGCTCTAGGTAATCAAAACATTAAAAAACTAAAAACTCAGTCTTAAAGTCACCTAATGACCCGGCTTCCACAACTGCCTGTGACAACAAATTTCACAGATTCACCACCCTCTGGCTAAAGAAATTTCTCCACATCTCTGTTCTAAGTAGACATCCTTTAATCCTGAAGCCGTGGCCTCTTATCCTGGACACTCCCACCATGGGAAACAACCTCGCTACCTCTACTCTGTCCATGCCTTTCAAAATTTTAAGTGCTTCAATTAGATTCTTCCCCCCACATTCTCCTGAATTGTAATGAGAACAGGCCAAGTGCTATCAAACATTCCTCATATGATAATCTTGTCATTCCTGGAATCATCTTCTGAACCCACACCAATGTCAGCACATCCTTTCTTAAATGAGGAGCCCATGGGTGGCATTACAGTGCCAGCAACTTAGGGTTCAAATCTGGTGCTGTCTGTAAGGAGTTTGTATCTTCTACCAATGTCTGCATAGGTTTTCTCCCTCCAAACACACATCCCTCCTTTTTTTCACCTGCAGATTTGGAAGATTTTCCAGACTATTAATATACAAACACACTTTCATTTCATGTTTTTTTTTTACATGTAATACATTAGTGTAATAAATGTTGCAGGTTAAAGGAAGTTAGAAATGTGCAAACTCTCCAGACCTCAGCTCTGGTTGCAACCCCTTCCCACATTCCTGGTTAGAAGCTAAGTTAGAAATGAAATCATGGATGCTATATCAGGGCAATGGCATGGAGTCATCAGTGCAGTCCACTTACTAACTTTTTTTTTTTTTTTTTAATTTTTTATTTTTCACACCATAAATCACAATAGCCATGATATACACTTTTTCTTTTCCACACATTTACAGTGACTTTTTCTCCCTCCCCCCTCCCTCCTCCCAAGCCACCCCCCCACCCCCCCCCCTCATCCATTTTAGGTATACAATCTAGGTTGCATTAATTCAGTTAGACAATGTTGTCATTCAACAGAAATACACCAGAAATTCTACTGAGTCCATTCTTTTCTTTTCTTCTCCTTCCATCAACTTAGGTAATGTTTGTTCCCGGTAGGTTTTCGCTATTGTATTTAATGTAAGGCTCCCATACTTGTTCGAATATTTCAATATTATTTCTTAAACTATATGTTATTTTTTCTAATGGAATACATTTATTCATTTCTATATACCATTGTTGTATTTTCAAATTATCTTCCAATTTCCAGGTTGACATAATACATTTTTTTGCTACGGCTAGGGCTATCTTGACAAATCTTTTTTGTGCATCTTCCAAGTCAATTCCAAATTCTTTATTTTTTATGTTACTTAGGAGAAAGATCTCTGGATTCTTTGGTATATTGTTTTCTGTTATTTTATTTAATATCTGATTGAGATCATCCCAAAATTTTTCTACTCTCTCACATGTCCAGATTGCATGAATTGTTGTTCCCCTTTCTTTTTTACATCGAAAACATCTATCAGATACTGTTGGGTCCCATTTATTTAACTTTTGCGGTGTAATGTTTAGTCTGTGTAACCAATTATATTGTATCATACGCAGCCTCGTATTTATTGTATTTCTCATCGTTCCAGAGCATAACTTCTCCCATGTTTCCTTTTTTATCTTTATATTTAAATCTTGTTCCCATTTTTGTTTAGTTTTACCATTTGTTTCCTCATTCTCCTTTTCTTGCAGTTTAATATACATATTTTTTATAAATCTTTTGATTAACATTGTATCTGTAATCACATATTCAAGGTTACTTCCCTCTGGTAAACTCAAGTTGTTTCCTAATTTATCTTTCAAGTAGGATCTCAGTTGGTAATATGCCAGCGCTGTATCTCCAGTTATATTGTACTTATCTCTCATTTGTTCAAAGGATAAGAATCTACTTCCTGAAAAACAATTTTCTATTCTTTTAATCCCTTTTTTTTCCCATTTTCTAAAGGCAAGGTTGTCTATTGTAAAAGGGAGTAGCTTATTTTGCGTCAATATTAGTTTTGGTATTTGGTAATTTATTTTATTTCTTTCTACATGAATCTTCTTCCATATATTGAGGAGATGGTGTAATACTGGAGAAGTTCTATGTTGTACCAATTTTTCGTCCCATTTATATAATATGTGTTCAGGTATCTTTTCCCCTATTTTATCTAATTCTAGTCTCGTCCAGTCTGGTTTTTCCCTTGTTTGATAAAAATCTGATAGGTACCTTAATTGTGCGGCTCTATAATAATTTTTGAAGTTTGGCAATTGTAAGCCTCCTTGTTTATACCATTCTGTTAATTTATCTAGTGCTATCCTCGGTTTCCCCCCTCTCCATAAAAATCTCCTTATTATTTTCTTTAACTCTTTGAAGAATTTTTCTGTCAGTTGTATTGGCAATGCCTGAAATAAGTATAGTATCCTTGGAAAAATGTTCATTTTAATACAGTTTATCCTTCCTATCAGTGTTAGTGGTAGCTCTTTCCAATGCTCTAAATCGTCCTGTAATTTTTTCATTAGTGGATTGTAATTGAGTTTATATAATTGGCCTAGATTTTTGTTTATTTGCACACCTAGGTATCTTATTGCCTGCGTTTGCCATCTGAATGGGGATTCCTCCTTAAATTTTGAGAAATCCGCGTTATTCATAGGCATTGCTTCACTTTTATTTACGTTTATCTTGTATCCCGACACTTCTCCATATTCCTTCAATTTCTTATATAGTTCTTTTATTGATAGTTCTGGTTCTGTTAAGTACACTATCACATCATCCGCAAACAGACTGATTTTATATTCCCTGTCTTTTATTTTTATTCCTTTTATATTATTATCTCTTCTTATCGATTCTGCTAGTGGTTCTATAGCTAGCGCAAACAATAATGGTGATAGTGGGCATCCCTGCCGCGTTGACCTGCTTAAGTTAAATTGCTTTGATACATGTCCATTTACTGTCACTTTCGCTAACGGTCCCTTATATAATGCTTTAATCCAATTAATATACTTCTCCGGTAAACTGAATTTTTGCAATACTTTGAACAAGTAATTCCATTCTACTCTGTCGAAGGCCTTCTCTGCGTCTAAAGCAACTGCTACTGCCGGTGCTTTATTTCCTTCTACTGCATGAATTAAGTTAATAAATTTACAAATATTGTCTGTTGTGCGTCTTTTTTTGATAAATCCAGTTTGGTCTAAATTTACCATTTTCGGTACCTGTTCTGCTAATCTGTTCGCTAATAGTTTAGCTATTATCTTATAATCTGTGTTTAGCAGAGATATTGGTCTATATGACGCTGGTGAGAGTGGATCTTTCCCTTGTTTTAGTATCACTGTAATTATTGCTGTTTTACATGAATCTGGTAAGTTTTGTGTCTCATCAATCTGGTTGATTACATCCAGGAGGGGCGGTATTATTAGGTCTTTAAATGTTTTGTAGAATTCTATTGGGAGTCCATCCTCTCCTGGTGTCTTATTATTTGGTAAATTTTTTATTATCTCTTGTATTTCTACTGTTCCAAATGGTTCTGTTAATTTATTTTGTTCCTCTATTTGTAGTTTTGGTAGTTCAATTTTAGTCAAAAATTCATCTATTTTCCCTTCTTTCCCTTCGTTTTCGGTTCGGTATAATTGTTCATAGAATTCTCTGAAGTTTTCCTTAATTTCTTTTGGATTATATGTAATTTGTTTGTCTTTTTTCCTTGTTGCCAATACCATTTTCTTAGTTTGCTCTGTCTTAAGCTGCCATGCTAAGATTTTGTGTGTTTTTTCACCTAGTTCATAATATTTCTGTTTTGTCTTCATTATATTCTTCTCCACCTTATATGTTTGTAATGTTTCATATTTTATTTTTTTATCCGCCAATTCTCTTCTTTTGGTTGTATCTTCCTTTATTGCTAATTTTTTTTCTATGTTTATTATTTCCCTTTCCAACTGCTCTGTTTCCTGGTTATAGTCCTTCTTCATCTTGGTTGCATAACTTATTATTTGCCCTCTAATGAATGCTTTCATTGCGTCCCATAGTATAAACTTATCTTCCACTGATTCCGTATTTACTTCAAAGTACATTTTTAATTGTTTTTCAATAAATTCTCTAAAATTCTGTCTTTTAAGTAGCATGGGGTTTAATCTCCATCTATACATTCTTGGAGGGATGTCCTCTAGCTCTATTGCCAATAACAGGGGTGAGTGGTCCGATAATAGTCTAGCTTTATATTCCGTTTTCCTAACTCTCCCTTGAATGTGGGCTGATAACAGGAATAGGTCTATCCTTGAGTATGTTTTATGTCTAGTCGAGTAGTATGAGTATTCCTTTTCTTTTGGGTTTTGTTTCCTCCATATGTCCACAAGTTTCATTTCTTGCATTGATTTAATTATAAATTTGGTTACTTTGTTCTTCCTGTTAATTTTTTTCCCCGTTTTATCCATATTTGGATCCAAATTCAGATTGAAATCCCCTCCTATTAGTATGTTCCCTTGCGTATTAGCTACCTTCAAAAAGATATCTTGCATAAACTTTTGATCTTCTTCGTTAGGTGAATATATATTAAGTAGATTCCAAAGCTCTGAATATATCTGACATTTTATCATAACATATCTCCCTGCTGGATCTATTATTTCCTCTTCTATTTTAAATGGCACATTTTTGCTAATTAATATAGCCACTCCTCTTGCTTTTGAATTATACGATGCTGCTGTTACATGTCCTACCCAATCTCTCTTTAATTTCTTGTGCTCCAATTCAGTTAAGTGTGTTTCTTGGACAAATGCTATATCTATTTTTTCCTTTTTCAGTAAATTTAGTAGTTTCTTCCTTTTAATTTGGTTATGTATTCCATTAATATTTAGAGTCATATAGTTCAGCGTAGCCATTTTATATTTTGTTTATCTTCTCTTTCCGTTTTTCCATCATTACCTTTCCTCCTTTTCCATTTCTGTTTTCTTATTTTCAACTCTTTACCAGACAACATTCCTACAACATCCAACATTTTCCTTATTCTCCTATTTCTATCTTCTTTATCCCCAATCTCCCCTTCCCCTCCTGAGTTGCCCTTTATCCCTTGTCGGACAACCACATCTCCCCTCTCCATTTGGATTTGCGAATCCACTCGCAAGCGTCAACTGATTTTGCAGTGACCGCTCTTTTCCCCCACCCAGCCCCCCCCAGAAAAGATTTCGCTTTTTATATGTCACAAAGGTCACTCTTTTAATTCCCTACTTATTCTCTCTATTCCATTACCTTCTCTTATTAATTCTTGTCTATACTCTCTATGTTTTCCTCTAATTACAGATACTTTCACATATGCCCATTGTCTCTATTCACTCTTATACCTCTTTACCCGCATACATATCAATCGTGGTCATTTTTACCCTCCTTACCCTTCTTCATCCCTCAGTCTATTTTTGTCTTTACCCACATACATATCAATCGTGATAATTTTTGCTCTCATTACCCGTCTTCATCCCTCAGTCTATTTTTGTAATTGTTCTGCAAATTTTCGTGCTTCTTCTGGATCCGAGAATAGTCTGTTTTGTTGTCCTGGAATAAATATTTTCAATACCGCAGGATGCTTCAGTGTAAATTTATATCCTTTCTTCCATAAAATCGCTTTTGCTGTATTGAACTCTTTTCTCTTCTTTAGGAGTTCAAAGCTTATATCTGGATAAATGAAGATTTTTTGCCCTTTATACTCCAGTGGTTTGTTGCCCTCTCTTACTTTTTCCATTGTCTTCTCCAGTACCTTTTCTCTTGTAGTATATCTTAGGAATTTTACTACAATAGATCTTGGTTTTTGTTGTGGTTGTGGTTTAGGGGCCAATGCTCTATGTGCCCTTTCTATTTCCATTTCTTGCTGTAGTTCTGGACATCCTAGGGCCTTAGGGATCCATTCTTTTATAAACTCCCTCATATTCTTGCCTTCTTCATCTTCCTTAAGGCCCACTATCTTTATGTTATTTCTTCTGTTATAATTTTCCATTATATCTATTTTTTGGGCTAGTAATTCTTGTGTCTCTTTAGTTTTTTTATTAGATTCCTCCAATTTCTTTTTTAAGTCTTCTACCTCCATTTCTGCTGCTATTGCCCGTTCTTCCATCTTGTCCATTTTTTTCCCCATTTCTGTTAAGGTCATATCCATTTTATTTATTTTCTCTTCTGTGTTGTTTATTCTTCTTCTTAAATCATTGAATTCCTGTGTTTGCCATTCTTTAAATGACTCCATGTATCCTCTAACAAGAGCAAGTATATCCTTTACCTTGCCTTTCCCTTTATCTATTTCACTGTACTCTTCCTCTTCTTCTTCCTCTGGGTTGACCATCTGTTGTTTCTTTGCTGCCCTTTCCTCCTCTTCTTTCTTGTTTCCATTGTCTTCTGTGGTCTCTTCTTGCTGCAGGTGTTCTGCAGCTGTCGTTGCCGGCTGTGGAGATCGACTCCCCAGCTGGTCCCCCCTCCCGTCGGTGTGTTTTTTTGCATGCGCGTCGCGCATGCGCGGTTGCGCACTTTTACTCGGCTCTGTGAGCCATTGTTGTAGTTCTCTTTCTACCGACCTGAGGTAGTGGGGTCTTCTCTCCACAGCGGGCCTCTTCGGACAGGTAAGGCCTTCACCTTTTTCCTCCGTTGTCTTCTCTTCCTCTCTTCTTTCCGTTGATTTTGATTTTTCTCCTTTTGTCTCCATCTTCTTTCCACCTTTATACTCACTTTTCTTTAACTTGTATTTCTGTGCCTTTGTATTTTCTCTTGTTTTTCCCGACTTTTCTGGAGAGGGCTGGAGTTCACCGTCCGGCCACTACTCCATCACGTGACTCCTCGTCCACTTACTAACTTGATGGCCTTTTGCCAAACAGCTAGAAATGTGCACCATACTCCGAGCATTGCACACCAATCCACAGTACTGTTCCTCACAGCAGAAACATCCTCTGGTTGGATGGTCAGTCAACAACGTTGGAGCCTCGATAAAACATTCTGACCCGAAATGTTGACTGACCATTTCTCTCCACAGACGCTACAAGACCTGCTAAGTCCCCCCAGCTCCTAAACATTTGTTCGAGTTTCTGGTATCTCTCGAAAAGTCTGAAAGTCTTTTGTTGCTGCAGTACTGTTTGTGGGATCTTCCTATGCATACTTTGGCTGCTGCTTCTCCACCATGACCACAGTGCAAGGCGCTCATTGGCTGTGAACCTCTTTGGACATTGTGAGGTCACAAAAAGCCTCAGTGCAATCCACAAGGAAAACCATAATTCCAGTGTCAACATCACTCCAGAATTGAATGTTTTTAATGTAATATTTAACCCAAGTGAAACACAAGAAATCCTTCACTGAAGCCAAAATATCTCCAAGAGGGCCTTCTTAGCAATGCACCTCTGAATCTCTCATATTCCTTTATTTCTTCATGACATAGGAGACCATTTAGCCCATCAAGTCTACATCAACTTTCAGGGGAATCCCACTGGCCCCTTTCTCCCATTTATTTCCCCAGTAACTCTCTCGAATAAACACCCATCAACTCTCGCCCAATTTTCCTGCCAGCCTAGCTGTGGCCAGTTAACTGACTAGGAAGTGGAGCACCCGGGGAGGGGGGAGGGGGGGGGAGTCCACCTAGTCACAGGGAGAATGTGAAAACTCCATGCAGACCACACCAGAGATCAGGATTGAACCCTAATCACTTGTGCTTGGCGGCAACAATTCTACAGGCTGTGTCACTGCACTAGCTTCACTAGAGATTTTATTGTACAATAATACGGTCCCGTCTGTGCGAAGATGCACGTTTCAAAACACTCACCTCCAGATTGAAGGACTGTTATTTTTAATTTCAATTTTTAGATTCACAGCACAGTAACAGGGGCCATTTCGGCCCACAAGTCCACATCCAATTAACCTATACCCCTGCTACATTTCAAACAGTGGTAGGAAACCAGAGCCCCTGGGGAAATCCCACAAAGGGAGAACATACAAACTCCTTACAGTGCCAGATTTGAACTCCAGTCCTGATTGCTGGCACTACAACTGCGTTGCCTTAACTGCTATCTATGCAAATCGTGCTACTGGTTCTTCCCCACTTTGATCGGACGGACCTCTCAGTGGTAACATAATGTTAACCTTTCAGTATTTTAACTAAACCTTTTCTCTGTAGACAGCACTCTCCACTTTTGTGCTCTTTTTCTCTACCTGGATGGGTTGATCTGTATATATAGCGAACACAAAGTTTTTTCACATTTTTCGGAACATGTAAAAGAAGCAATTTTATAAAATGCACAAAACTTTGGCAGCGCCAGACCAGAAGATTTTCTGGATTATGGGTCCTTTTATTTCACATTCTGTTTACACATTGCACAGTAATGAACACACTGTTTCCCAGTGAACCTGAGGTCAAAGGAAGCGAGAAAGGTACAAACTCTCCACACTTCTGCTCTGGCCCAAATCCGACCTACATCCCTAACTCTTGGTGCTCCAAATCCCAATTCCAATGAGTGAGGCAAATGCAAGATCACTGGAATTTTTGAAGTACCGGATGCTGGAATATCAGAGGGTTACAAGGTCACTGTTCCCACACGATGCCCTTCCCAACCATGATAAGTCCACCAGGTTCCTGTGGAGGCTGCAGAAGCTCTGGGGGTGAATCCACGGACACTCAGCGACTCTGGGGGGACTCTCTTTTGCTTTTAGTTCTGACTGTAACAGGCAATTTCTGCTGATGGCAAATCTGACTGCCTTTTGGCAGACTAAAGCCAACTTCCTTTAATATTACACTACTTTTATTACAGGACAGTAAAGGAATTTTGAATCTAAACACGCAGTGACGTTAAACGAGATCTCCTATACAATGTCCTCTTCGTACAACATTCCTCCTATATCAAACTCATCCATCGTCCCTGCTCAGCCTTGAATCTAACCACGGTGGTGAAAATGAGGGAGGAGGGATTAACGCCTGAAGAAAATGTTTTAGAAGTAAAAGTTTTAAATTTAAATGGTAATTACTGTGTTATCAACCTGCTAGTTTTCTGCTGTGCAATCCCATCTGTTTATAACATCAGTAGAGCATCAGTCTGATCAGTCTTTCAAGGAAACAGTCGATCAGAACAAAGTTAATCAAATCAGAAAGACATCCCCCTCCAGGTTATTTGTATCTTGTTTTCTTGCCAAAAAAATCTGTTGCGACCCAGTTTTTAAAAAAAAGTAATAGACTTGGATGTGAAATCAGTCCAGGCAGAATTCTAACCTTGAGGAATAGGGAGGCCATATCTCCACCTTCCACTTTGTCTCAATTTACACTCCCTCACCCTTACCCTTCTACCCCAGGTTGGAAGTTGACCTGCAATGTCCTTTACTCCTCAAATTAAAAAAGGGAAAAGAACATAAAAATGCAAATGCTGCAATATCCAGCTATTTGGTGATGCAGGGACACAGTGTCGTGGTCTGATCGTTATCTTTCTGCCTTCTTTGATAGGATAGTTAAGAAGGCCTATAGGATGCTGGGATTGAGTTCATGAGTAGAGAGGTCACGTTGCAACTCTACAAATCTCTGGTTAGAACATACTTGAAGTATTGTGTTCACCTCATTACAGCAATATTATGGAAGTTATGGAGAGGGTGCAGAGATTTACAGGATGTTGTCTAGATTGGAAAACAAGTCTTAGGAGTCAAGGTTAACAGAGCTGGGACTTTTTTTTAGTGTGAAGAAGAATGGGAGGAAAATTAACAGAGGTGTACAAGATTCTGAGGCATAGATAAGGGTGGACAGCCAGCACCTGTTTCCCAGGGTAGGAATAGCAAACACCAGAGGACATATGTACGAAGTGAAGGGAGAGAAGTTTAGGGGAGATATCAGGGGTAAGTTGTTTACATGAAGAGTTGTGGGTGCCTGGAATGCCTTGCCAGGAATGGTGGTGGAGGCTGAAACATTAGGGCACTTTAGAGACTTTTAGCACGTTGATGAAAGAGAAATAGAGGGTTACGAGGCAGGAAGGGTTTAGTACTTTTTTTTGGAAGGAACATGTGGGGTGGCAAAACATCGAAGGCTGAAGAGCCTGTACTGTGCTGTAAAGTTCTCTGTTCTATCTCCATCCAAACACGATCATCAGGGTCTGAGTGCAGGAACAGGGAGGTCAAGTTGCACTGATCAGGACATTGGTGAGACCGCACCTGAGAGTATTGTGTGTAGATTAAATGTATATCACAGTATTAGGCCCTTCTGAACGATGAGCCCTTGCCCCCCCCCCCACTCCAAATACACCAATTGACCTACAACCCCCGTATATTTTTTTTGAATGGTGGGAGGAAACCAGGGCGTCCAGTAAAAACCCATGGAGACACAGGGAGAATGTACAAACTCCTTACAGAGAGTGCCGGATTCAAACCCGGGTTCTTGGCGCCCGTAATAGTATTGCAGTTAACCGGCTTCCCAGTTCTGGTCACCCAGCTAGTGGAAAGATATCACTAAGCTGGAAAGATGTAGAAAGGACTTATGTTGTTAGGCCTAGCAGGGTTTAATTAGAAGGAGAGGCTGAGTGGGCTGGGACCTTTCCTTCTGGAGCGTGGGAGACTGCGGGGAACCTTGAAGGGAGACAATAGACAAGGTAAAGAGTCATAGTCTTATTTTCCAATGTCTAAAACCATCGATTTAAGGTGAGAGGTGAAAGATTTAGAGGGGATCTGAGGGGGATTTTCTCACAGAGGGAGGCAGGTATAAGGAACCAGCTGCCAGAGGAAGTGGTAGAAGCAGGGACAATGTGTGGCGATCCTCAGTATTGCTTGCTTGTGTGTAGAAGTAGCCACTTGTAGTAGCTTGTTGCTGACTCCAGGAAGACTGGCACTATAGGCTAACCTATATACAAGTGTCCTGATCTCTGCTCTTCGTTCAGTTTGGGACTAGCCTTGTGGATGGCTAGCACTGCTGTGTTCTTGCTAATAAGAGCCAACGTTATTAGTTTGACTCAATTCTCATGAGTCATTGACTGCGGTTCACAATGGTTTCGTTCGAAAGACATTTAGAGAGCAACATGGTTTGGAGGGTTATAGGAGGAGCCTGCTCAGCATGAATAAGATGGGCTGAAAGGCCTGTGTCCATGCTAAAGAACATTGTCATTCTGAGTCACGATTAGAGCAAAACCCATGTCTGTTTGGCAGGGTGGGGTGGAATTGTGGGTTTTGAAACCACAATGCAAGTGGGTGAAATGTGAAACATTTCACTGAGGCACTGAAATAAATGAAGGCCAGGGATGTGTGGGAGGAAGAAATTCCCTTCAATAAAAAGAAATTTTAAAGCATTTTAAGTTCCAACAGTTCCAAAACCAAGATATTGCCCAGGACTCAAAGTGAGGTGACTAAATAATATCGACGTAGTTAACAACTTTATCTGAACCACATTCAATGAGAAAACATCCACTTTCAATTAAGCAGAGGCCTAGCAGATGCCGAAATCTGGAGCAACAATTTGCTGGAGGAACTCAGCAGGTCAAGCAGCATCTGTGGGAGAAAAAGAGTGGTTAACGTTTCCAGTTGGAACCCTTCACTCAGGTCTGACCAGAAACATCAGAGTTTATCTGGTGCAACTCAACCTGGCTGAGGTCTTCCAGCAGATCATGTTGAGTTCAAACAAGTATCGTGCTTCGATTCTGCTGAGTAATTTTGCCGAGTTGAGGTCATGCAACACAAGACAATTTAAAAGATTTGTTACTAGTACAGTAAGAAGAGTTCTTCTGCACACAGACTAACAGGTCATCTTTAATACAGACTAAAACATGAAAGTCTGCAGACGCCATGACTGAAGTAAAAACACAACACTGGAGAAACTCAGCAGGCCAAATTGTGTCCTTTATGTAGCAAAGATATAGATACATAACCAGCGGTTCTGACTTGAGCCCTTCGTCAAGGTATGTGGCTTCCCCTCTACCACCAACAACCCAGCCCTTACCCGCATCTCCTCCACTTCCCGCCCCCTCTGCCCCTGGATACAACAAAAATGGGATTCCCCTTATCTCACCTACTGCTCTACCATCTCTGCAACCAACATATTATCCTCCGCAATTTCCATCACCTACAAAATGATTCCACCACCAGACACATCCTCCCCTCTCATCTTCCATACGGATTGCTTCCTCCGTGACTTTTCCACTCATTCCTTCCTACTTATCACCCCCTTGGCATTTTCCCCTGTGACCCACACTTCCTCCTTCACCACCATTCAGGGCCACAAATAGTCCTTCCAAGAGAAGCAATACTTCACTTTTTTGTGAATCTGCAGGAGTCATCTACTGCATCTGGTTCTCCCTTTCTGGCCCTCTCTACATCAGAGAAACTGGACACAGACTGGGAGATCACTTCACTCAGCACCTCCGCTCTATCTGCAACAATGATAGGGAACTCCCAGTGGTCAGCCATTTCAATTCTGCACCCCACTCCCACGCTGACTGTCTGTCCATGGCTTCATCCACCGCCAAACCAAGGAAATTGGAGGAGTAAAACCTAATATTCCGACTGGGCATTCTCCAACCGCATGGCATTAACTTCAATTTCTGCTAGCCCACTCATCTCTTCCCCATCCCTCTTTCTCCTTTCTTCCTGCCCTCCACCCCTCTCCATTTACAGAGCTATTCCCCCTCTCTTGTGCCTTGTCTGTGAGCTGGTGCTCCTCCCCCTGCCCCCAACCACCACTATTTTTGTTCATACCTTGATGAAGGACTCAGGTCCAAAATGTTGGTTATCTTTGCTACATAACGTATATTGTTTGACCTGCTGAATTTCTCCAGCGTTATGTTTTTATCTTCAATACTCATATAGCCATGTAAGGAGCACAGATTACGGAGTAGAGAAGTACAATGAAAAGAAAAATCAATTAGCACCAAGCATTATAGCATTGTTATGGGGTTCATTCAGGAACCTGATAACTGCAGGGAAGAAACTGTCTTTAAGCCTGCTGATGCATGAAAGTTTTCAAATACTTGAGGTTTCTCCTCAGTGGGAGTGTGTCCAAGTTGTAATGGGCCTTTCAGCATGTTGGCTGCCTTTCCTAGGCAGCAGGAGTGCATGGAGGGAAAGGAAGTTTGGGTGATATTCTGAAGAACGTCTTCATGCTATAACCTATCTGCTTCCCAGATTAGGCCATCTTCGGTGGTTCTAAACTATCCTGAAGCTGTTATTTTACAGGTAAGCAATTATTTGTAATTGTGACCCAGTTATTTTCTAATTATAGTAATACAACCACCCCCTCCCCCACGCCCCCACCACCCCCGGGATCCAGCATCAATGGGTATTGGTAGATGCTGGATGAGTTAATTTGCCGGTTGCTTGAGATTGCATGCTGTGTGATTGGCACACTAGGGGCACCAATTTTAATCCTTTGTATTTTTTAACCTTTTTATTTTCCACAATTATTTTTTGCTGGTTGCTTAAGGCTGCCAGTTGCTTGAATTCCAGATAAAAGGGATCTATGGTATCAGGTTAACAATAGACAATCTGTCCCAAACAAGTTCCATTTTCTGTGAATTGTTCATCCTCTCTTTAATAGAACCACCACTTGCCTGTTAGTTGGATGGAAGAGTTGAATGAAATGATGTGTTCCATTTCATCTGAAATGTGGTGTCATCTGGGGTTCATGACTGAGAAGTGTGACCAATATCTGCCAGCAACAACCATAGACATTCCTTGGATGACTGTACATGTCTACCTCCAATACCTAAAACCAACTCTCCCAGGACAAGGGCTCTGCAGCTTTAGCCCCGAGTCCTATGTCAGTCTCACCCGCCACCCCAAGCTTGCTCCTCAACAATGCCGCTTGCTCACGCTAGTCTCAGCTTCAAGATCTTGATCTCAGCTTTCAAAATCATCCATGGTCATATCCACCCTCTTCTCTGTGTTCTGTGCCATGATTGCTCAGGTCCCCATGCCAATTCAACTCCCCTCTCTTCACCCTCCTTGATGAATCCAACACTGGTAGCCAGATGTCCTGAGTCGCCAGCTCAAAACTTCCCTCCCAAAACCACATCCCTGCTTGCCTCTCTTCCTTTAAACATACTTAAAATCCACCAAAATTTCAATAATCTTATTACTAAAATTTCAACATCTTTGCCCCGAGTCCATTTGGATGCTGAACTTTCAAACATCATCTCTCTCTCTCTCATTCTCTTTCCACTCTCTCACTCTCCACCTCCTCTCTCTCTCTCTTCCACCCTCCCTTTTCTCTCCCCACCACTCTCATTATCTCTCTCTTCACCACCCTCTTTCTCTTTTTCCTTCTCCTATTTCTCTCTCCCCCACAGATGCTGGGTGTCCTACTAACTATTCCCAGCATGTGTGGCTTCATTTTATGTTTTGTTTCATTGTCTTTTCTGACCCATGTTGCTTTGCTTGCACTCTCAACTGATTCTTTCCCAGAAGTGTAGTCAGAAGGCAGGAACCAGCACCCCTCCATCCCCGAACCCCTCCTAACTGTGAACCCATGGCAACATCTCCATTGTCCTTCCTAATATTTTGTCTTGCTGCTCATTTGGGTATGGGCTCAGAACCACATACGCCCCAAAGACTCAGCATCAAATCCCTGTCTGATTCTCTCATGCATTTTCCCTCTAAAGCAGTTCCTTCTTTCTCAGGCTCTGACAGCTTCTTCAACTGTCCAGTGTGGAGCACTGGGACATGTTAATACAGAAAAGGTCGCATAGTGGGTAGAAATCCTTCAGCACCACTTTGAGTGGATGCTGTAGGCTAGTTTCACAGAATCGTAAAATATAGCTTCAGGAGAAGGCCATTCAACCCCTCGAGCCTGCACCTGCATTCAATGCAAATATGGCTAATCGTGACCACTGTCCTGCTTTCTCTCTGTAAACCTTGATCCCCTTAGCCAAAAGGGCCATATTCATCTGCTGTTTGTAATCTATCTAACAAACCAGCCTCAACAACTTCCTAAAGCAAGGAGTTCCACAAGTTCACGACTCTCATCTTCTTATCTCAGCCCTAAATGGTTTCCCCTTTCCCTTTAGGTGGCACGGACTCGTGGGCCAAAAGGGCCCGTTACCACGCTATATGTCTAAATTAAAATTTAAAAATTAAAATTAATCTGCTTGATGGAAGGGGGTGGGGGGTGGGGGGGAGAAGACAGTGTGTCTAGGGTAGGATGGGCCCTATAATATTTTGACAGCTTTTCCAAGCCAGTGGGAAGTATGGACAGAGTCGATGGGTGGGAGGTTGGTTTGTGTGACAGTCTGAGCTGTGTTTATCTCTCACTGTGGTTTCTTGATGTTTCAGGTGGAGTAGTTCCTGTTTCACGCTGTGATACGTGCAACTTTGTATGTTGCCTCTGCGAAGGTTGGAGAGAGACCACCATTCTTATCACATTTACCCCAGCCTCCTGCCATTCCACTTCTCTGCACACATGGCTTCTTCAGACTACAATGACTCCAAGATTCACATCTACAAACATCCCTCTTTCCCCAGTCTCACCTCCCCCACTTTCCCACCTCCCTATTCATGGACATCAATTCCCCTGAGCCCCCTGATCCCCGTTCTCCCACCCATGTCATCCTAACTCCTGAGAACCTCCAGACCATGAAAGCAATGAGAAGCTTGGAGTCAGGGTACCCATCCACCCAGGTGGGACCCATTACTTATCACAGTGTTTTCAACAAGTTCCTCAAGTACAGGAGTGAGATAGATCAATTAGTTGAGTGGAGTCACAACAAAAACTTGCACTCAATGCTAGCAAAACTAAGAAAGTGATTATGGACTTCAGGAAGGGGAAACCAGGAGAACACAAACTAGTCCTCATTGAGGAGTCAGCAATGGAGAGGGTAAAGAACTTCAAATTCTTGGGTGTCAACATACCTGAAGATCAATCCAGGGACCTCCTTGTTGACGCAATCATGAAGAAGGCTCGCCAGCAGCTACACTTCATCAGGACTTTGAAGAGATTTCTTGTGTCACCAAAGACTCTTGCAAATTTCTACAGGTGTACCTTGGAGAGCATCACTGTGTGGTATGGAGGTGCCAATGCACAGGACAGGAAAAACTACAGACAGTTGTGAACTCAGCCAGTGCCATTACGGGCATCAGTGTTCACTCCATTGAGGACATCTACAAGAGGCAGTGCTTTAAGAAAGGGCCCTCACCACCCAGGCCATGTCCTTTTCTCTCTGTTACCATCAGGAAGGAGGTACAGGAGTCTGAAGATGCATACCCAACATTCCAAACAAAGCTTGTTCCCCTCCGTAATCAGATTTGTGAACAGCCCATGAACCGCAGACCTTACCTCATGTTTTATTTTTTAAAAATCTTGATTTATGGATAGTAATTTTGCATCTTGTTCTGCACAATACTGTTGCTGCAAAAGAGCAAATTTCATGACACATGCGCATAATAATAAACGATTCAGATTCTGATTCTGAAGACCTTCCTGGTCCAAACCCAGAAACTCAGCAACTAAATAATGCTGTGGTTTGAGAAAATACCATCACCACAGCATGAAATACAAAATTAAAACTGATTACCTTCACCACCTGTAGAAAGGTATTGGACAACCACAGCTGTGTGGGTAAGCAAGAAACTTGAATCAAAAGGTTTGCGAGAGAACTTCTGCAACAAGGTCACGATGTTTGAAAAAATAATAAACATGAGGGAGGATCGGTCATTGATCACCATTTCTTTTATTCTTCACTTGATTGTTTCCATGTTTTTTTTTAGTTTAAATACATCATTCAGAATCAGAATCTATTCTCATGAACGAGTCACAAAATTCAGGTGCTTTGCAGCAGCGTCACAGGGAAAACATTCATATAAACCACTTTTACAACAATCAAGAGTGCACGAAAAGTAAGGCCGTGTCTTTGGTTCTTTGATTATTCAGGAATCTGATGACAACGGGGAAGAAGCTGTCCTTGTTGCCGCTGAGTGCTCTTATTTAAAATTATATATGCAAATCAACTTAGAAGTGGTGGGAATTTTCCATGCTGAGGGCAAAAAGGTCTCCTGAAGGGCCTTGGGTGCTGAAGGTTTCCTGATAGTGTCAGAGGTTTGAACCCGAAGCTCAGGCTGCCGAGGAATCCAACAGGAGTCTGTGTGGTTACATAGGCTGCGGACACGAAGTGCCTCTGAAGGGACTCTATTTTACTTCACTTTCTGTCATACTGCAAGAGGTGCAGGGCAATACCAATGGCGACCCTACAGCAGGCAAAAGTTAAAATGCATCATGTAAGTTACATTTTCAATGTATTATTACATGACAATAAAAAGGAACCTTGACCTTGGTCAGCTGACCACAACCGCCTTGAATTCGACCACAGACTCTGTAAATTGGTTCATCTGTCTTGCATGAAAACACCTTGGAGCACTTGTAATTCCTCATTACATTCCCTTTGGAGTCGTGCTTTGACCCTTAGCCTATTGATTTTGCATTGCATCAGACTCTTAAATCATACCCTGACCTTGAACTTTCAAGTGTGTCAAGGAATGAAATGCAGCACGCTTTATCCATGGACTTTGAAGCATAGAGAATGTTGGTGGGTGGGGGGGGGGGGGAGGGGGGGGGTAGGGGGGTAGGACTCGCACTGGGAAAAATGCCTCTGCTTTTATTTGCTGTCGGAGTATGTTCCTGTTGCTCTGTGTTTACATTCAAGTACTTGGTTGAGCCTACCTGACACCAGCCTGTCCCAGGAGGATCCCAGAAAGGCAGAGAAGAGTGTAACTCACGGACCACTTCTGTCCAATCAGATAGCAGCCCAGCATTTGGTTAACTTGCAGTCATGTGTCTAACAAATTCTAGAAGTTCTAGACCACACATGTCAAACTCTGGCCCTTTGGCCCGCGATATAATTATATTTGGCCCGCAAGATCATTTCAAAAATGTATTAGAGGTGGCCCGCTGGCCGCCGCGCCAGTATAGCGCATGCACAGTAATACAACAAATCCCAGAATGCATTGGCGTCAGCCTGCTAATCGCCCCCACCTCCTCTGTTTACGTTGCAGGGTCTCACCGTGGACTCTGGTTTTGGGGCCTGGCCGGTGTCAGGGGAAGCCAAGGCCGCTTCCCAGCGCCCAGAACCGGAGGCCTCGGGCCTGACCTCACCAGGACTGTTGCCCACTCCCCCTCCCTGCTGCAGGCCGATCGCGACTCACGGTAACGGGGCCGCTGATCCGCCGAGATGCCGCCCTGCAGCGAGAGCCGATGCCCCCGCACTATCGTAGTCCAACCCGATCGCTTGCAAATCCCCGCCCTCCCGCACACAGGCCTGAGTAAGTATTATGAACTTTAATCTCAGGATAAAACGATCTTCCAATAGTTTCATGTCACAGTGATAAATATATTCCTGGTTAAAAATGGTCCTGCACCTGGATACAAGCTCATTAGGCATAAAACTTGAAAAGTGTGTCAATCAAAGGATATCTGTACCAATGGAAAAAGGGCATGGCAAATAACCCTGCTAGAGTTCATGCCCACAATCAGTCACCCATTTGATTGTTTCAGGAATCATGTTATTCTCCCACATTCTCAATAGCCCTCAGATTTTACTATTCGACAGCACACTAGCAACATTTGACAAATCCTCTATAGAGAAATATTATTTATTGAATATTTTATTTCTCATTTGTTAATGCTTCTGGAAAGAGTTTATCCAAAACTATTATTAAACATTTATTTTAATAAGAAAAAGTTTAACATTATATATGTTGAAAGAAGAGAAAACATGCAGATGTTGTTGAAAATTTTCAATAACTATTTAGTTCGGCCCTCGACTTAGTCCAAGTTTTTAATTTTGGCCCTCCGTGAATTTGAGTTTGACACCCCTGTTCTAGACTGCACTTTTGTGTTCCATTTCATGTCAGTCAAAATAGAAATAATTGTAATGCAAATAATTGTGCCTAGTTATAGAAATTGAGAGTACCAGATTATGGGACTACTTTCTCAAGTGTTGAAGAACAGTGTGTAGTTCTGGCCACCACACTTTCGAGGTGGGAGAGGAATGCGATGACACTGGAGAGGGTGCAGGGGAGATTCACCAGAATCTAGTCTGGGAGGGGGCATTTAACTTATGAAGAGAGGTAGAAAATGCTGGGTTTGAGCAGACAAGGCTGGGGGTGGGAGAGGACCTGATACAGAGGTACAATGTTATGAAGGGAAAGACTTCAAACTTTTCAAGTTCATTTATTTTCAGGTGTTAGGAGATACAGTGAGAAAATTAATCTTGCTGACAATCAAGTGAGTCAATCTATACATAATATTGCGATCAAAAAATGAAGACATTGGTTTAGGGAAGGGGCTGAGGTTCAGAGGGGACCGGACAAAGAACTTTATCACAGAATGGGTGATGGAGGCAGGCTCCCATTCAACATTTAGGAGATATTGACATGAATCACTAAGGCAAGGAGATCTACAGACCAAGTGCAGGTGAAGGATTATTGTGGTTGGGTAATTCATGGGATGAATGGACAACTTGGGCACAAGAGTCTGATCCAGTTAAGTGTATCACTATAATTCTCCTGGTCTCCTGGTGATTAATCCTACGAAGCAGCCCAGTCCAATTTCCCAATGAGCACCATTTCACCCAGAGCGACCACTCAGGTTGAATCAATTCCTGCATGAACTGTACACCTGAGACAAATGTTCACCAGTCCATGACCATAAGACATAGGAGTAGAAATAGGCTATCGAGTCTGCTCCACCATTTAATCTTGAGCTGATTCAATTTCCCACTCAGCCCCACTGGCAGGCCTTCTGCCCATAACATTTGATGTTCTGACTCATCAAGAACCTATCCATCTCTGCCTTAAATACACCCAATGACAGCCTCCACAACTGCCTGTGTCTACAAATTCTAGATTTACCACCCTCTGGATGAAGAAATTCCTCCGTATCAGCTAGCATAACAGTTTGCCCAACACTGTTACAGCATCAGTGATTGGGACAGGGGATTGAATCCTGCCCTGTCTATAAGGAGCTTGTACATTCTCCCTGTGTCTGCGTGGGTTTCCCCCCCAGGGGCTCCAGTTTCTTCCCACCCTCCAAAAATGTACCAGGAGCTGTAAGTCAATTGTGTACAATTGGGTTTGTGGGCTGGAAGGGGCCTGTCACCGTGATGCATGCAATAAGATAAATAAAATCTCCACTCTAAGCAGACGCCCTTCAATCCTGAAGTTGTTCCATCTTGTCCGTGACTATTCCACGATGGACCCACAGCAGGAATGTGGGGGAAATGCCTCCAATGGACTTGGCACCTCAGCTTCCTGAACTTGGATGACCTTCCTTTACTGAACTCTCCCTCCCTTCCTCAAGCACTCCCCAGCTTGAGCTTCCATTGATACAGAGCTTCGCCGGCTTGTTGCTAATAGTCCAATTAGCAAGCAGTTTCATAGGCTCTCTTAAATGTAACACCAGCCTGCATACAAATTCATTAAATGCAAGAGTTTGCAACAAGGCCACATTTTTCACCATAATTACTAATGTCATCTTCTAGCCCTCTGAGGATCTGCAGAGAATCCAGTGAGCTCTTGAGGGTGGATTTACAGTCCAGGAAACATTGGAGTAAGGAGTAAAAGATTTCACTTCCTGCTCATTGAGACAGCTTGTCAAGAAATTAAGCATTTCATTCCTTTCCTACAATCTAATTTTCTTTCATTAATCTCCCTCTAATTGGAACATTGTACTATTTTGTTCATAAAAATCTACTAGAGTCCTCTCCCCATTTCTTTTTGGAAGTTGTCGGGGTCAGGGAAGGTCCAGACTCCAAGTTTGGACACTCCCGAGAACTGGGCAGGTCTTTGGTTTCATTTCTTCAAGCGCTGTGTTACTTAGGTTTGGATCTATGGAGTGGCCCCAATCAGTTCTTGCTGAACTACTCTGGTTCCGTGACCCAACCGTGCCGTTATAGTGAACTCCTCGCCCACGTCTTCAAATTTCTCGCCCCCTCCCTACTGCTGTAAGCACCTCCCAGTTTACCAGGTACAGTGATGCCTCTGCTTCCACAGTCAGAGTCTAGAACCAGAGGGCACAGCCTCAGAATGAAAGGACATCCCGATACAACAGAGATGAGGAGAAATTCCTTCACCAGGAGAGTTAAGATAATATGGAGTTCATTGCCACAGACGGCTGTGGAGGCCGACATCAGGTAGATTTAAAGCAGAAGTTGATAGGTTCATGATTAATAAAACTGTCAAATGTTATAGGGAGAAGGATGGAAAATGGGGTGGAAAGGAAGATTCAATTGGCGGAACGGATTCAATGGGTCAGATGGACTCGGGTGATGAAATCTGGCATGTCGCCTACATCCCTCAATGACTTTTACAGATGCTGCACTTTATGGGATGGGAACTGCTCTGCCCAAGACCACAAGAGCAGCAGAATTGTGAACGCAATTCAAACCATTGCGCAAACAACACCCCATCAATAACTCCCACTCTGAGAAAAGCAGCCAAAAACAGCGCCCTCCATAATGTTTGGGACAAAGTCTCCTTTTTCCATTATTTGCCCCTGTGCTCCACAGTTTTAAATTTGTAATCAAACAAATCACATGTGATTAGAGTGCACATTCCAGATTTAATTCAAAGTTATTTGTGTACATTTTGGTTTAACCATGTAGAAATTACAGCACTTTTTATATACTTAATTCCCCCATTTCAGGCACCATAATGTTTGGGACATTTGGCTTCACAGATGTCTGTGATTACTTGGGTATGTTTAAGTGTTTCATTGATGCAGGTCTAAGACAGCTAGGCTGGCTTCTAAGCCTTTTTATCACCTTCTGAGTCTGTAGTTGTCTCTTTTCCACACGAGGACCAGAGTTTGTGCCAATGAAAGTCAAAGAAGCCGTTGTGAGGCCGAAAAACAAGAATAAACAAGAGACATCGCCCAAACTTTAGGATTACCAAAATCAACAGTTTGGAATATCTTTAAGAAAGAGCAAAAGGGCTGGTAAGCCAAGGAAGACCTTCCCTGTGTTAATTACAGAAGAAGTCTTATCATAATGAAGAAAAGTCCCCAAATGCCTGTCCAACAGATCACAAACACTCCTCAGGAAGCAGGTGTAGATATGTCAGTGACTGCCCTAGATCCAATGCATACCACCTCATCTGTGAAACATGTTGGTGGGGGTGTTCTGGCCTGGGCATGTATGGCTCACTTACCTTCACTGATGATGCACCTGCTGGTGACAGAAGTAAAATGAATTCTGAGGTGCATAGAAACATCTTATCTGCTAAAGTTTAAGCAAATGCCTCCAAACTGATTGGACGGTGCTTCATCCAACAGCAAGAGGATGAACCCAAACATACTGGTAAAGCAACAAAGGAGTTTTTCAAAGCTAAAAACTGGAAAATTCTTGAATGGACAATTTAGTTGCCTGATCTAAATCCAATTGAGCATGTCTTCCAAATGCTGAAGAGAAAACTTAAGGGTACAAGCTCCCAAAACAAGCAGGAGCTGAAGATGGCTGCAGTGGAGGCCTGGCAGAGAATCTCCAGAGAAGCTACTCAGCACCTGATGGTGTCTATGAATTGCAGACTTCAAGCAGTCATTGCATTCAAGGGATATACAACAACAACGTATCAAACATGAATACTTTAATTCACATACCAATGCTATGTCCTAAATATTATAGTGTCCTGAAATGAGGGGACCGTGTATAAAAAGTGCTGTAATTTCTACATGGTCAAACCAAAAAGTCAACAAATAATCTTGAATAAATTCTGGAATGTGCACTCTAATCACATGTTTGATTACAAATTTAAAACTGTGGAGCACAGGGGTAAATAAAGGAAAAAAGCGTCTTTGTCCCAAACATTATGGAGGGCACTATATATATTAAAAGACTCATCCCACTCCAGCCACACTCTCTTCTCCCCTCCTCCCATCAGGAAGAAGATTCACGAGTGAGAGATCACACTCCACCAGATTCAAGGACAGGTTCTTTCCTGCTGTTATCCAGCTGCTGTTTCACGTGGTAAGACTCTCAGTCTCTCGCTTTTTTGGATATTGAGCAATCTGTAGGCCTAGCTTGGTTTCCCAACAGGGAGTTTAAAAGGAAAATAGTTCGGTTTTATAACCCAGAGACCTCAGAAATACCCCAGAAACATTTAGAAATTACTGGAGACTTTGGTCAGATCCATTGAATGACCACAGGACTCAGATGGGTCCACAGAGTCCAGAGCTTTACCTTGTCCTGAAAACAAAGCAAAACCTATGCACAGGGCAGAGGGAAATCTCTGGGAAACAAGACCACAAAGATGCATCTCACGCAGCCTTGGTTTTAATCATTATCTCTCCCTTCAGGCCCAGAACCAGCCGGGAAGTGGAACAAGTCAAAGACCTCTCCTGTTTCCATGTCTTTATCAAAACACAGGCACTGACAATTCTGTTGTTTTGCCCTTTTCTCTTGTTAGTGAATTCTGAAGGCAAATCTCTCCCCCTCTCTCTTTAGGGAGTTCAGTCTGAAACATGATATTGTGTATTTAATCCATTCTCCACCTCCTCACGAAAGCTGCTGAGTCCTTAGCACGTTGCCAGCATTACAAACATCTGATGTCACGGACGTCACATTAGCAGATTCCACCCTGACAACGCGGGGAGAAATGTCAGCATGTCTCGCCACCTTCGGAAGCACTGGCAGAGACTCCGTCTGTTGCTGCGCTTCTAACACCATCAACTCCTGCAGCCAGCTCCGCTGCACTCAGTCTGGCAAATAATGTATCAAAGCCGGCGCAACCTTCAACAGGCGCTGTCAGTCCGCCCCCAGAGGCCGGATCTGGAGGCGGAATTAAAATAGACATCGTCTCACCGTAACAGAGAAGAGAACATCTTTAGAAGCAAATCCAAACTCATCACAGTTCCACTGACAGGAACAGGCTCTTGCAAAAAGAAGGTTAAACTGCTTCAAACAACAAAATAATCTACAACAGGAATTTGATATTTGCTTGTTCATTTTCATCTCAGGAAATTGAAAAGGGGAATGTAAAAGATATTTTTATGTAAGAACCAGGCGCAGGAGTCGGTCATCTGGCCCGTCGAGCCTACTCCGCCGGCCACTATTTCTTTTAAATTTAGACGTACAGCACAGTAACAGGCTACTTTGGCCCATGAACCACCCAATTAATCTACACCCCCAGTACATTTTGAAGGGTGGGGAGAAACCAGAGCACCCAGAGGAAGCCCATATAGACACAGGGAGAACGTACAAATACCTAAGAGACAGCGCTGGATTCTAACCTGGGTCACTGGCACAGTAATAGATAGCATTGCGCTAACCGCTACAATAACCACGCCACCCAAGGATCAAAGGCTAAGATCAAAACTGATCTGGTCATGAACATAGTTCCACTTATCCATAACCAGTAATTCTCCTATTATTAAAAAAAATTCTATCTCCATCTTAACCACATTTAATGGGGCAGCATCTACTGCTTCTTTGGGCAGAGAACACCACAGATTCACTGCTCTCTGGAAGAAGTAGTTCCTCTTCATCTGTCTGAAATCTACTCCACTTAATCTTGAGGCTGTGTCCCTTCATTCTAGACTGACATGCCAGTGGAAATAACATTCCTGCTAAATCTTAACTATTCCTTTCAGAATTTTTATACATTTTTGCAGACATCCTTCTAATCTTCAATTGATATAGTCCAGTTGTTTTCATCCTTTTTCTTTGCGCTCACATACCACTTTATATAATCCCTATACCATTGGTACTCTGTGATTAGTAAGGGATGGGATGTGAGTGGGAAGGGAAGGTTGAGAATCACTGCTCTAGATCTAATTGTTACAGAAATATTTTGCTTGAGAAAAATTGTCATTGCCCCATTTCCTTTGGAGTTATGAAACCATGTACATAACAAGTCAATTAGGGGCAATTAAAACAGTGGTTTTCAAACTTTTTCTTTCCACCCACATACCACCTTAAGCAATCCCTTACTAATCACAGAGCACCTATGGCATAGCAATCCCTTACTAATCACAGAGCACCTATGGCATAGGGAATACTTAAATTGGTATGCGAGTGGAAAGAAAAAGGTTGAGAACCACTGGTTTAGTCCCAGGTTACTCAATCGCTCCAAATAGGCCAACCCCCTCATCTCTGGAATCAACCTGGCGAAAGCCCTCTGCACCGCCTCCAAAACCAATACTTCCTTCCTCAAGTAAGGAGGCCAGAATTGCACGTAGTACTCCAGGTGCAGCTTCACCAGAACCTTCCTTTTCCTTAACTCAATCCCTCCAACAATGAAGGCCAACATCTGAATACCTTCTTGATGCTTGAAGAGTGAATGGCATCCCTGCAACAGAATTCAATGTCCATCGCCCACACCTCGCACATTCCTGACTCGCTGTCTTCTGACCCTTCATCTCCCGATGATTTCCCCATTCCTTTCTGCTGCCTTGAGTTCATTAACCATGTTTATTAACCTTGTTTGTTAAACATGAACAGGAAGAGTGTTGGGCATCCAGCTGGCCCCAATGCTTGAGTTCAGCCCATTAGCTCAGCTCAACTCCAAGTCTGGTCCGCCCACACTACCAGACTTTCACAGGGCGACACGGCAAACGTAGCAATTAGTGCAATGCTTTGAAGTGCCAGCAACTGGGGTTCAAATCCGGTGATGACAGTAAAGAGTTTGTACGTTCTCCCTGTGTCTACGTGGGTTTCCTCCAGGTGCTCTGGTATTCTTCCATTGTTCAAAACGTACCAAGGTGGCAGGGGCTCATGGGCCGAAAGGGCCTGCTACTGTGCTGTTTGTCTAAATTTAAAAGTCACAAAGTACATGATCATGTGTGAAGTAATTAAAAACCTTAGTAGGACATAGTGTTTGAAAGTTCAGGGAATTGAGGGCTTTGGCAGAGGAGGAAAGGCCTGGGGCAGATCAAAAGTGATCATATTGAATGGTGAGATAGGCTTGGGTGGCCTTCTCCTGTTCCTATTTCCTTGTGCTCCATGTTAAGTACCCAGTGTCCTGCACTCAGATGTCAAGGAACAAGTGCTGAGCATAATCAGTCAAGGGTAACCAGATCAAAACTCAAGAGAGGGGAAACATTCCAGAGAGTGGGAATGATATGGCAGAATACCGAAAGGAAGAAGGGAAGGCAAGGATGGACCACGAAAAGGCCAGCTCCTTAGCGTGTGGATAGTTAATGGCTAACATGGACTAGGTTGGGTGAAGGGCCTGTTTCAATGCTGTATGACTTCATTATTCTATTAAGTAACTAGCAAGAGCTCAGAAATGATCCACTGAAGAGGGAAGAGAGGAGTCGAGGTAAAGTGCTACCCCTCCACCATCAGATTCCTCAACAACTAACTCAATCTCCTGGGATCGTTAACTGAAGAGGGCGCACAAAATCATAGTGAACCTTTTCTACCCTGCACACAGCATCTTTCAGCTGTTCCCGTCAGGGAAGAGTTACAGGAGTATCAGAACCAGCATCACCAGGTTGAGGAACAGCTTCTTCCCACAGGCAGTGAGAATGCTGAACAACCACAGGAACTGCTCATACTAACCATCCGAGATGCTCATCCTCAAGAAACAATATTTTATTTATCTGTCTATATGAATACTTGTCCTGCGTATGTATTGTCTGTCTGTATGTGTGTTATGTCTGATTGCATGTCTGCGTGTTTTGCATTGAGGACCAGAGAACCCTGTTTTGTCGGGTTGTACTTGAACAATCAGATAACAATAGATTTGACTTGACTATCAGGGACTCATTTAAGGACTCTTATTTTCGCACTTTATTAATTTCTTTTCCCTTTCTGCATTGCACAGTCAGCTTGTTTAGATTTCTTTATTTGTTTATATGTGTACATTTCTTCTTGAGTACAGTTTTTTTGCATTACCAATAAGTGGTAATTCTGCCTCAACACAGGAAAAAGAATCTCAAGGTTGTGTGATGTCATGCACATAGTCTGACAATAAATCTGAACTTGAACAGTGAGATTCAATAGGAGAATTTCATGCAAAGATACCATGAGTCAGGGGCAACAAGTAGAAGGGAGGTGTGGGTTAGCAGGACAACAGCAACTGAATCGTGACCACTGAACACCGTATGGAGGAGAGAGGCAGGGAGCTTGAACAAAGAGTGGCAGGGAGTAGTCACCTCAGAGGTGGGGAGCAGGCGGAGGAAAGAGCTGGCTCAGTAGTGGAAGTACAAGGCGAAGATGGATGAATCTGTCAGTTGCTAGGCGTGTCAATGGCAAGACAGAGGAGTGTTACACCTCCACAGCACACTGCTGAGACTGCACTTGGAATATTACGCGCAGTTCTGCACGCCCAGCTGCAGGAATGATATCATTCAACTTGAAAGGGTACAGAGATCCACAAGGAGCTACCAGGATTGCAGTGCTCGAGTGAGAAGGAGGAGGTCAAGAGGAGTCCTTATAGAGATTTATAAAATCACACAGGGCATGGATAAGATAAATAGTCACAGACATTCCCCAGGGTCAGGGAATCTAAAATTAAAGGACATAGATTTAAGGTAAGAGAGAAAAGATTTAAAAGGGACCCGAGGGAAGGAAATCTTTTTATCACACAGAGGGTGGTGGGTCCATGGAATGAGCTGCCAGAGGAAGTGGTAGAAGCAGGGACAATTAAAAAGCAATACAGGCCAAACTCAGGCAAACGGGTATAGCTTGGGTAGACAACTTAGTCAGCATGGAGAGGTTGGGTTGAAAGGCCTCCTTCCATGCTATGAAACTCTATGACACTATCAACAGTGATGGCTAGTTGACAGAAAGGAGCCTCAAGCCTTCATTTGGAATTGGTTGCAACCCCTTGGCCGGACAGGGTATCAGATGAAGAGCTGAGAGCCACTGCACAGCTGCAGTGACCCTGCGCTTAGGAAGCAATGACATTGCTCAGTGTTGCTCTGAGATAGTTCAATGGGAATTCTGCACCACGGCCCAGTCCAACAGCATCTCCCAAACCAGTGGTCTCCATCACTTTGCAGACTCCCTTCCAATTTTACAGCAAACTTGAGTGGAAATATAGTGCTATTCCTTCACCATCACTGGGTCCAAACCCTGGAACCCATTCCCCAACAGTCCCTTCACCTCAGGAAATGGAGCTGTACAAGAGGCACCTCACCACCACCTTCTCAAGGACCAATTGTTGAAGTTTACGAGCTCACACTGTTAGTAAAGTGGTCTTTACCAGAGTTTGCACACAGCTTTGAATCAATATGCAATAATCTGTTGCAAATTTCTTCAATTGTTCAGTAAATATTTGAGAGGTTGTCGCTTGCCAGAGAAGCAACATTTGAGGACAGGATTAATTTGTAGTGTAACATGTGGTTCTGGGATTCACTCACTCCCCATGGCTTCTATCGTCTTTATAACCTGCTTCTCAGTGATAAGTACAGAACAAATTGAAGGTGAAATACAAAATTGAAACTCATGCTAAATCAACAGTTAATTGGTATATCTTCCTGCACAAAACACACCTTCATTGATTTCTCCAATATCCTAAACTCTCTTTTCTAAGAAGTCTTGAGGAGATTCGGCATGTGATTGAATCCTCTATTGAACTTCTACAGGGGTACCCCGCGGCAAGTATACTCACTGAATCATGGCCTGGTTTGCAAACTCAAACGCAGGAAGTGGCAGACACCGCCAAGTCAATCACAGGAACCAACCTCCCATCCATCGAAGATATCTGCACGAGGCACCGCCTCAAGAATTCAGCCTCCACTTAAAAGATCCCCATCGCCCTGGCCATACTCTCTCTATAGCTCTGCACTTTTGTACTGTGTCTTCCTTGAACTGTGGTGTAACAGGCCAATGCAATGCAGGCCTTCATTTTAAGAGGAATATAATATAAGAGCAGGGATGTGATCTTGAGGTTTTACAAGATACTGGTGAGATCCCACTCTGAGCATTGAAATCAGATTTGGGCTCCTCATTTTTTTCAAAATCAAAACATACATGATGTTTTAAAACTAACTCCCTACAACCTCCCACCACCCCCTCCCTCCCTAACCTACCCACCCAAATCCATGCCCAATTTTGGACTCATCATCTGAGAAAGGACGTGTTGACATTGGAGAGGGTTCAGAAGGATGATTCGGTTTATCATATGAGAAGCATTTGACAGCTCTTGTCCTGTACTTGCTGGAACTTAGAAGAACGAGGGTTGGAGGCGGGGGGGGGGGGGAAAGATCTTGATTGTTGAAAAGCATGGACAGAGTAGATGTAGAAAGGTGTTTTCCCCCAGTGGGAGAGTCTAAGACAAGAAGCATAACTTCAGGATTGAAGGGTGTCCACTTAGAACAGAGATGCAGAAGAATTTCTTTAGCCAGAGGGTGGTGAATCTGTGGAATTTGTTGCCACAGGCAACTGTGGAGGCCAGGTTATATAAGGCAGAGATTGATAAGGTCTTGATTAGCCAGGGCATCAAAGGTTATGGGGAGAAGGCTGGGAAGTGGGGCTGAGTGGGAAAATGGATCAGCTCATGATTAAATGATGGGGCACACTTGATGGGCTGAAGGGCCTATTTGTACTCTTATGCCTTATGTATTAGATGTCCAATTAGATTGCTCAGAATACAGACTCCATCTTGGTACGTGACAATAAACTTGAACCTGCTACCTTGAAGATACAGAATCCTCCCCATTATCTCCTGAATCACCACACTACTCCAAGGCTGAAGATCTGTATGCACCAATGGCACAGCACTTTTTTTTTTGCACTGCAGCTGGCTGAATATTTAGTATTTATTTTATTTTCCCTTCCTTTTATGTCTATCATTTTTATGTTTCTCTTTTTAGTGTCTTATGCATTAATTATTATAGCGCCAGTCACCGAGGTTCAAATCCACCACTATCACCAAGGAGTTTGTACATTCATGGGTTTCCTCCGGGTGCTCCAGTTTCCACTCACCCTTCAACATGTACAGGAGCTGTAGGTGAATTGGGGTATTTGGATGGCAAGGGCTAGTGTTACAATGTTGAATGACTACATTTAAAAATTAACCTGAAGTTGCTGTAAGGGATGTAGCTGGGAAACTGCAGCAAGCAAGACTCACTGTATCTGTACATTGTACTTTTGTATATGACAATAAACTTTCATTCATTCACTCACTTTATCAGACCCTGCCTTGAGCACGCTCACACTTCTTGGATAGACAATTCCACCGATTTACCATCATCTGGGTGAAAATCTCATTTCCTGACCCGAATGGTTGGCCCCTTGCTTCGATACCATGACTCCTGGGTCCATGCATCCCAGCCGAGGGATATGACAAACCCTGGCTCTCCCCAACAAGCCCAGGGAGAATTTTGTACAACTTCACCTCATCTGATATCTCCCCGCAAGATTCAAAATTAAAAATCTTTTGATTACAGTTTCCAAAACACCCTGGGGAAGCTTTAAAACATTTCAATGTTTGTGACCACAGTAGAATGCGAGATCCCTGTGGCTTTTCTGGGAACAATGTTGACTGAAGGTTTGCAGAAATTAGTTTAATTCTGCTCTGCATTGGAGCTGAAACTTTTTTTTTTGTCTAAAACAGCTCCGTGGGGAACTTCAGATTTCTCAGAACTGTCACAATCCCAAGTTTCAATGGAATAAAGATGGCGGATTTATAAAACATTCCTTTAGATCTTGAGGATACATAGAATAAGCACAGTTTCCCTTCCAACTGTTTTGAGGACTGATTCATTTCTCTTTAAGTGTAACAGTGTGAGGCTGATTCAGACACTCTCGTCTTTCATTTTTTCATAAGCTCAGCTCCAGTACCTTGGTACTGCTGGCTTTTACCCCAATTTAGGCCAGCTGCTCCAACTCAGTAACTGGAGCTCTAAAGAGACTCATTTTGATCCCGTACGGTAGCGCATGAATTATCAGGTCCATTTCCCATTCCTCTGACATTGACCCTTGGGCAACGTATCCAACTCCTTTCACTTCTGACATCAAGACAGGTGGGGCAGGAGCTGCCACAATCTGCCCACCCTCTCCACCCACTGAGTCCAATGGTGGAGCCGGTCGCACACCACACCAGCACCAGCTCTGCTAGGCCATGATCTGCAGAGGCCCCGGCCCCCAGCAGTTGGGATAGCTGGAGGCAGGGCCTGGCCTTCTTTTGTAACTGTCAATCGATTTAGCAGTTTACAATTAGACCTGACATGTAGAGACATTTGGAAGCAATTAAAATTAAAGTAAATTATAGGAAAAACAACAAACCCCTCTCCTCCAATCACCTGTCCCGGCTATGTCGCTCATCCACATAACTGCAGAAGATCCTCCCCCAGCCCTTGCACCTCGTGATTTCTCTCCGTCAAGGGAGCTCACCATTCTCTCTATCGAGGCATGTTCATTCCATGCCCTTACATCAGAGGACAGTGAGATGATGGGGTAAAGGCTGGGGCATGCTAGTCTCATGAGGAGCTGAAGAAAGGTGGAGCCAGCCAGGGCTTGCTCTGAAGCAATGGAGAATAAGAGATGACTTAATACAGGGGCACAAGAGTCTCAGATAGAGTGGACAGTACAGGGAAGGAGCTTCCTGTGGCTAAACGAAAGATTGCAGTCTCAGAATAAGCAGATGATCATTTAGGACTGAGATGAGGAGCAATTCTTTGACAGAAATGGCAAATCTTTGTAACTCCCAATCCTCAGTCTTGGATTGTACCCAAAACAGAGATTAATAGATCTAGATTTTAAAAGGATTCGGGGATATGAGGCAGGGCAGCACAGTTTGTTTGAGGTTAAAATTCAGCCATGATCCTGTAAAATGTTGGAGCAGGTTCAAGGGGATTAACAGCCTCCTTCTGCTTCTAATCTTCTTATATTCTTACCTATTCTGGTGCTTTTCGGGGCCAGTAGACATACTCTTCAAGATCCTCTGTTCCTCACCATGAGACGATGATGAGATGAGAGTTTGTGGTCATATCCCTGAGTACAGATGCACCAATATTCTTGCTTGCTGCAGGCAAGACATGTAAGAAACATTAACAAACAATAAGCATACATTAAATTAACACAAAGCACCAACGAGAGAAAAAAAACAAAAGATAGAAGTATAAATCGTAAATGCTCAAATTTGCAGTTAATGCAAAAAAATGTGATATTACAATAGTGCAGCCAGATCTTTAGTGTTCTGGTTAGGATAGTAAGCTTCAAAGTTCCTTTGCTGTCACGTACACAAAAAACACATTTTTTTGCCCTTTACTTTCTCTGTAAAGACACATAAAAAGGCACCACTGATCCAACTCCACTATCAAGACAACAAAAATCAGGGGAGAGTCCTTTCAGAGACAGCGAATGTCTGTGGATTCCCTCCCCTCCTCTGATGCTACTGTCTCTTTGGTCCCATAACCTTCATAGCCACACAGGACATTGAGTTTCAAGGGCCCAATAGCTGTTGAGGAAAATATAGTCTTTGAACCTAGAGGTGCCGAATTTCAGGCTTTGGTACCTTCTGCCTGAAGGTAGCAGTGAGAGGGGTGTGTGACCAGCAAGATGGGGAATCATGTTGGGGGGGCGGGGGGGGGGGGGGGGGGAGAAAGACAGTGGAGGTGGGGGTCGTGGGTCTAATTAGAAAACTCTTCCAGAAGTTGCAAAAGGATAAAGTTGAATGGTCGCATTCTGTGCCATGGGGTCTGATGACCCCATAAATATTGCCAATGACAAAGAGAGATTCTAAAGCTTGAGCTAATTGCTGAACAGATAATCAGATAAAAGCTATCACTGGTAATAGTGGTTTGAAGCCAAAACCATGATATGGAGATAGAACAGGAACAATAAAGTGGACTCATTTGAGTAATTCAATAAATCACCATTCAAAGACAATTTTGTGATGCTTGCAAAGGCCCTCGAGATTTTAAAACAAGTCCAAATTGACTCTTGGCAGAACTACGTCAATTAATAAGTGCTTATAAGAAAATCCAGCACTAATTAACTCCAGTTCACAGAGGCACTCAAACACAATGGAGAATAATTCAAGGCCACGTCAGATTTCTGAACAGCTTCATTCTGGGGTGAAGCCTTGTTATCCATCTACCTTGTTTCACTCCAAGATACCCAACTTCAGGATGGCAAAACAAGTCAACAACTCACTTTTCAAACACAATGGAGAATAATTCAAGGGCACATCAGATTTCTGAACAGCTTCATTCTGGGGTGAAGCCTTGTTACCCATCTACCTTGTTTCACTCCAAGATGCCCAACTTCAGGATGGCAAAACAAGTCAACAACTCACTTTTCTTTAGCGCCTATCACAACCTCATCATATCTTGAAGTACATCTGCACCTTTGAAGAATATTGTCATTGAGGTAATGCAGAAAATCTTTTAGCTAATGGGTGGCAGTTTGCATAGTAGTTCACGCAAAGTTGCCACAACACCAGCAACCAGGTTTCGAATCTCGCGTTATCTGTAAGGAGTTTGGACATTCTCCTCATGTCTGCGTGGGTTTCCTCCCACCATTCAAAAATATACCAGGGGTTGTAGGTCAAGTGGGTGGCACGGGCTTGTGGGTCTGATACCATCCTTACGTCTAAAAAATTTTAAAAATGAATTCACTTACAAAATGTCACCAGCTGCTCATAGAAGGAGTGTTACACACAGCACCGTACAGGAAGGGTGTGGTCGCAAGGGAGAGAGAGGTGCTGAAAAGAACAACAAACTCAGAGACTCATTTAAGGACTCTTGTATACTTTATTCATTTTCTTTTTGTTCTTTCTTTTTTGCAGTCATTCGTTATCGGTTAACAGTTCTTTGTTCTCATTTTACACTGAGCAGCTTATTTTTTTGGACTAGCAATTAGGGGGATTTCTGCCGCGCCCGCAGGAAAAAGGAATCTCAAGGTTGCATGTGATCCCATATATGTACTCTGACAAGAAATCTGAAATTCACCAGCTTGTTCTTCATCTAATTTTGGTCTGACCGATGTAGACGAAGTGGCAACAGTTTCCCCTGGTTGCAATTAAGTCTCAGAAATAAGGAGCTGTTCAGCTAGAACTAAGATAAAAGGTTTCTTCACCCAATGGGTATGAATTTTGGAGTTCTCTGCCCAAGCAGGCTGTCCCTGCATATACTGAACATAAAGATTGAGAGACTTTTGGATATTAATGAAATCGTAAAGTCTGGGGTTTGTGCAGGAACGTAATGCTGAGTTAGAAGGTCAGCCATGGTCTCAATTGGTGATGGGTGAGAAGCTGACTCCCACTTCTGTGACTGACATTCTAAACATACAGCAGTACTGGATAAATGCTCACAGCCCTCACAGGAACAAATCACCTGGGCCTGATCAGATATATCAGAGGACACTGGAGAGAGAATTGCAGGTGCCTTGGCTGAGATTGAATACAGGTGAGGTGCTGGAAGACTGGAGAGCGGCTGCAGGGAAAAGCCTGGGAACTAGGAGAGAGAGCCTAACATCTGTGATTGGTAAGTTACCAGAAAGTATTCTGAGGGAGAAGATGTATATACACTTTATAACTTGGGAGTGGGATCATGTTTCATAAATCTGCTCGAGTGTTTTTGAAGATGTGACCAGGAAAGTTGAAGAATTTCAGCAAGGCATTTGAAGTTTCCACACAGTAGATTACTCTAGAAGGTTAGATCACATAGGATCCAAGACAAAAGAGAAAATTGGCTCCATGGTAGAAAGCAGAGAGCGATGGCTGAAGGTTGCCTTTCAGACTGGAGGCCTGTGACTAGTGGTATGTTGCTGGGCCCATTGACACCTTAAGCAATCTCTTGCTAATCACAGAGCACTGATGACATAGGGATTACTTAAAGTGGCATTTGAGTGGAAAAAGGTTGAGAACCAATAATCTAGATGAAAATATACATGGCATGATTAGCAAGTTTGCAGATGACACTGAAGTACCTGGTATTGCAGAGAGTGAAGATGGTTGTCAAAAATTGCGGCAGAGTCTTGATCAGTATGGGCAGGTGGGCAGAGGAATGATTGATGAAATTCGATACAGAGAAATGTGAGGTGTTGCAGTTTGGAAGGTAGAACATGGGTAGGACCTACAGAGTGAAAGGCAGAGATCTGGGGAGGGTTGTGGATCAGAGGAATCTAGGTGTATGTTAACGTCCACACGCGCTGTAATAAAACAAACAGCATGAACAGCACAACCAATTAAGCGTACAACAGTTTCTTTATTTCATCTTGGTAATGCTAGTGGAAGTGAGGAATGATAAGGAAAGAGTTTAATAACTTGTTCTCTACACTGAATACTCACTCAAAGCATCAAAGTGTCACCACACTTTGGACAGGGACCCTGACAAGTTTCAAATGAGTTTCACACATCTGGCAATTTTGTGTTCACATTAACATGCTATCCTGTGGTGTCTAGAAATGTCAGGGTATCCCTTTACTCAAGATATGTTGACATTCTTGTGGAGTTAGCTACAAGCAGCAATTATGTTCCCACCATCTTACAGGCAACTACTGTATTTTCTCACCTAATCCATTAACCCTTTGTTAAGCATATTTTTTAAACTTATTATTTCATATGTACATATACATATCTTGAAAATGATGCCAGATAGATAGGGTGCTCAAAAAAGGTTTTCAGCACATTGGCGTTCATCATTCAGAGCATTGTGTATGGCATCGTTTGGAGTATTGTGTTCAGTTGTGGTAATCATCCTGCTGGAAAGATGATGTAAATTCAGAGAAAAGATTCATGAGGATGTTGCCAAGACTCAGAGGCCTGATATATAGGGAGTTGATCAGGCTAGGGATTTATTCCTTGGAGTGCAGGAGGTAGAGGGGTAATCTCATTGGGGTCTACAAAATCATGCGATGAATAGATGGGGTGAACACAAAGAATCTTTTGCCCCAAGTTGGGGAGAGGGGGGAGAAAATGATCGGTAACCAGATTCAGATTAATTGACATCACATACCCTGAGATTCTTTTTCGTGTGGACGAGGCAGAATTGCCACTTATTGGTAGTGCAACAAAAAAAAATTGTACCCAATGGACAGATGTAAAGAAATTTTAAAAATTGACTCTGCAATACACCAAGTGCAAAAGTAAGAGTCCTTAAATGAGTCCCTGATTGTGTTTGTCGTTGAAGAGTCTGATAGTGGAGAGGGAGCAGCTGCTCCTCAACCTGGTGGTGCGAGTCTTGCACCCCTTTCCTGATGGGAGAAACAGGAACAGAGCGTGTACTGGGTGGTGTGGATCCTTGATTGCTGCTGCTATTCTTCGATGGCAGCGTTATAACCATATAACCATTTACGGAGCAGAAACTGGCCAGGTTGACCTTTCGAGTCCCTGTAGATATTCTTGATGGAGAGGGTGGTTCTGCCTGTGATGACCTGGACCATGCTCACCACCTTTTGCAGGCTTTACGTTCAGAGGACATAGGTTCAAGGTGAGGGGGGAGGGAGGAGATATTTTACAGAAACCTGAAGGGTAACTTAAGTTTACACAGAGGGTGGTGGGTGTATGGAATGGGCAGCTAGAGAAGGTGGTTGAATCAGTTACTATTGCAATATTTAAAAAAGAATTTGGATGGATACATGGCTTAGTGGTATATGGGCCAAACACAGGCAGGAGGGAGAAGTGTAGGTGGGATCATTTGGTCAGCGTGGGCAAGTTGAGTCCACCCTGTCTGACTCAATTGGCACTTTTACACAGAAACTTTGGAAATATTCCAAAAAGAATTAGCACACTTACCTCCATTGTGTCCCAATGTGGTCGTTTACACAGGCACTTTTCTACAGCCTTCCTGTTTTGCGGAGTTTGTTGGATGGGGAACATGGTATTCATTAGGCTTGTTTCTTACGGAGTGCCTGGTGTCAATTTACACTGCAGCCGCTCCGTAAAAACTTGTTAGGGGTACCAGTGGAAAAATTACGGGATGGAATTTGCATAATAAATTTCGTCCTGACATTTTTACACGGTCAACAGAGCAGAAATTTTCCGTTGTTCAGTGGCTGTGTAAAAGTGCCTAACGACAGAAAAATAGGAAAAACAGAAAATCAATTACAAAACATTTGCATTTAAATTCAAAGACAAATTACACAGAAGGTGATCAAAGACAGGCAGATCAAAGTAACAGAAGAAAGGATGAAAGAACTAGAATTAAACAGATTTCTGTCCCTTTCACTGCTAGATATTTAGATAAAAAAAATTAAAAATTGTGTTAATATACTGTCACCTAATGAAGCTTAGAAAGGCTATTCAATGTGAGAAGCACTGAAGAAGATTCAGCGCTGTCTTCTGCACCTTTCTGCACACATCAAAGAGCATCTTCAAGGCTGTGATAATTGGGAAGAGTAAAATGATCAAAAGTAGATGCGATGAATTACATTTAAACAGGCTTAATCACTTCTAGCTGCACTAGTCCAGTTACATTCACATTTCATTACTTTCAAAGGATTCTCTTTTTGATATTCGCACTCTTTTCTATTCCTGAGTACTTTTATCTTCTTCAAGTAATTGTTGGAATCCACATGGGTTCCCGTCCAACCCTTCCCACCTCTCCTATCCCTCCCACCATCCAACCCCGTCTGACCCTGTCCAACCCCTCCCACCCGGTCCTCTTTACACCGACTTCTCTTCTTCAGTCTTGAGGAAAGGTCCTGGCCCTGAACCAAAAAGCTACAGGAAGGGTCCCAACAGATGGAAGAGGATTTTGGAGGCAGAAGACAGGCCACTGGCATTCCCTGTGTTCACCATGACTAACTGAGGGTCATCTGCCAAGAAAATCCCCCTGATGTTCAACAATGTCGACGTTTCCAGAGAACTTCCAGTCAAGAGTCAAAATAGCAGAGAACAGGTCCTTCAGCCCAACATATCTATGCCAACCAAACTGGCATTCTGGGCTAGTCCCTATTGCCTGCATTTGGTCCATATCCTTCCAAACCTTTCCTATTCATATCTGTCCATATGGCTTTTGAATGCCAAGATTGTGCCCACCTACAGCTTCCTTGGCAGCTCATTCTGGTTATGGACCATGCTCCAAGTGAAAGAGTTTCCCCTCAGGTCTCTCTTGCATCTTTCCCTCTGACTTTCAATCTATGGCTCCTACTTCTAGGATCATCTACCCTGGGAAATAGAGTATGAGCATTCTCTTTATCCTTAGTCCTCATAATTTAATGAACTAATTTTATAGAGATGGAAAGGATAGGGAGAATGGATGGGAGGATGGATTATTTGGAAAGTAAACAGATGTCAGCCAGTTGATCCAAGGGACTGCTTTCATTGTTGTATATACCATGTAATTCGGTACAATCAATGAGCTGAGGAATCTGGGTCTGAAGAGTTGGACCACTAATAGCCCTTCACCAACCTTCTCAGATCTACAAAGGCCAGACTGACCAATTCCTAGCTCAACTGGAAGCATTCAGGAGGAAGTCAGGGGAACACGACCCAGTGCTCATTGGGGGCTCAGTAGTGGAGAGGGTCAACATCTCTGAGGATTTGTCCTGGAGATTCCATGTTGATGCAATCACAAAGAAGGCTCACCAGCGGCTATACTTTGTGAGGTGTCTGAGGAGACTCTCAAACTTCTACAGGTATACCATGGAGAGCATTCTGGCAGGTGGCATCACTGCCTGGTAAGGGGGCGCCAACTCTCAGGACAAGAATAAACTCCAGAGGATTGTTAACTTGGCCTGCGACATCACAGGCACCAGACTTCACTCCATCAAGGACATCTACATGAGGCAGTGTCTTAAAAATGCAACTTCTCTCCTCAAAGACCCCCACCACCTAGGCTATGCCCTCTTCACTTGGGGAAAAGATACATGGGCCTAGACAAGCACCCAGTGGCATAGGGTCAGCTTCTTCCTCACTGCCATGATTCCTGAATATTCAATGAACCAAAGACACTGCCTTACTTTTCGTGCACTATTATTTTTATATTTTTTTAAGATGGTTATAATATGAATGTTTACCATGATGTTGCCACAAAACACCACATTTCATGACTTATTCATGACATTAAATTCTGATCCTGGATGAAGTCTTCTAAAAACAATAAATCTAATCAAAGTGCTGCATTGAGAACCGTGGGGCTTCATTACAATCTATTTGAAAAGACAAGCTTGAAAAGCTATTCAATGCGATCAATAATAAACCTTTAATTTGTGGATCACGTTTCCTGCACCTCACGTTGTCACAGGAAGTCACCTCACTAAAGACAAACACATGCTAAATCAAGTCTAAAGGAGCCTGTATTAGATTAGACTAAATGTTAACATGTGAGCGGGAAATTCTGGCCTCAGGTTGTACATCAAGGATCACTTAGAAATCTGCTACCATCCACAATTAAATTACAGACTCTGCCGAAACCATGTGTGTGCTTTATGAATTTAATGTGATTGTTTTTTTTCCTTTACTCTTTGGAATATGATATCTGGTTTTCATCAGATTATAAACATCTGCATGACAGCTGGCGTGTGAAGTAAAGAATATGGGTTTCTTTTTACATCGCTGCTACAAATGTTTTGATATTCAATTTAACCAGCAGTAATGAGCAGTGTACCCAGGATTACAAATGCTGACACTGTCAGTCACCTCAAACCATAGTAGACAAGGAACAAACAGAAAATTTTGATCACCAGCATTTCACATTAGTAAATAAATGCCCAATTCTCTCAGAGCCTCATTTTGGGGCCTCTGCTTTGATCAGTCAATACCTCTCTCTCATCTCAATATTGAGAGTTTACTGGTTTCAGGTCTTACTTCAGAATATTTTTTTTTATCATTTATTTGTTCACAGGGTGAGGATGTCATATTTTTGATGACAGCATTCATTGTGTGATCCTAATTGTTCCTCCACTCAAGTCAACATCACTCAGGGGGCATATCGTCAAGGATGGATTATTGAGGGGGGAGGTGCTGCAGCATCAGCGATCTGGTCTTTTAAACTGCGGTCTGTGGCGGTGGAGGGGGGGGGTCTCTACAATATTGTGGCCATCAATGAGATGTCTTTGAAAGATGGACAGGACCAGCAACAGTATCCCAGGGAACAGAGTGTTCAGGCAAGACAGAGGGAGAAGTAAAAGAGGTCCAAAGTTTTGTCTCCATAAATAGAGGAGGTATTCAATGCCTTGGCAGGCTTAAAGGCTTCTTGACCCCGGAGTCCCTCCAGCAGTTAGCGAGGTAGAGGCTGGATCTCATTGAAGGGGAAAGTAGGCTCAAGAGGTTGAATCACCGACTCCCACCCCTTCTGCTTTGTTCATATCAGCTTGCTCTCTCATAGAAATCTCATCTCATGGAGGTGGCCTTCATGTTTTTTCCTTCCTTTATATTTATTATATTTTTCCTCTTGCATACTAAATCTACTTAAATTTATGCGTGAAGCTACAGCAGTTAAGGCTTCATTTGTACATTGTACTTCAGATTTATTGTCAGAATACACACATATCACATACAGCCTTGAGGTTCTTTTTTCTGTAGGTGAGGCAGAATTACTACTTATTGGTAGTTCCAAAAAACTGTACTCAAAGTACACACGTAAACAAATTGACTGTGCAATACACAGAGAAAAATATTAATAAAGTGCAAAACCATCCTTAAATGAGTCCCTGATTGTTGTTGATGGTGGAGGGGGAGCAGCGGTTCCTGAACCTGGTGGGTGAGAGTCTTGTGGCACCTGGACCTCTTTCCTGGTGGTAGCAGCGAGAACAGAGCGTCTGCTGGGTGGTGGGGGTCCCTGATGATTGCTGCTGCGGCTCTCTGAAATCGGTGATCCCTGTAGATCTTTTTTCCCCATCAGCAGTTAGCACATATCCTTGAGCCGCAAGATTGTGTGTTCGAGCCCCACCTGGGGACAGAATGGAATGTAACGGAGAGGAAGCCTTCCACTGTCAGAGGTGCCATTACTGTCTCAATCTCTCTTCCAGGGACTCTAATTAATGTGAAAAGCTCTGGGCATTGCTCCAAAAGGGTGTCAGCTGGAACCTCTTCACCCCAAAGCTAAAAACTGACCATTCATCCTATTTGCGGCTTGTGCCTGCTCCTTTAATTGACTACATAGTTACAATGCAATAGTTAAATCCAACTCATAGTTCAGCAAGCAGAGGCGATTCATACCCTCCTGTACACGGAGACAACACCCACCCAAAACCTCTCCAGAAACACTTGGGGGAAAAAAAAGCGTTAAATTCCCACTGGCTTCTGACCTTAAAATGGAGAAGGTACTAAGGGTTCCAAGCCCTTCTATTTGGAACGTACGAAATCCTAAGGTAGTCCAGCAATCCAAACTAAGCACCCATCCTTGCCAACCCAGACACAGCATGACCCAACCGCGGCCAATCCGAAACCCAGCATGACCCAACCGTGGCCAATCCGAAATCCAGCATGACCCAACCGCGGCCAATCCGAAATCAAGCATGACCCAACCGCGGCCAATCCAAACCAAACACCTAACCACAATGCAAGGCAACATTCAATGAAGGTGAAATGGGGAAAGGAACAGGGTGGGGTGTACATCAAGAGGATGAGGTAAAAAAAAGATGGTGTAAAAGTTGAGTCCCTTGATTGGCCAAGACAGAATACGTGTGGGAATACGACTGTAAAATCTGAAGGCAATGGGGGTCACAATCGAAGGAAGCCAATTAAGAATGAGATCAGGAGAAATTTTAGAGAGTTGTGATCTTGTGGAACTCTCTACTACAGAAAGATATTGAAGCTGTTTCATTGGATAGATTCAGAAGGGGTTGCATGTTGCCCTGTTAGATGAAGGTTACAGAGGTCAACCACTGATCAAATTGAGTGGTTTGCCTTGCTCAAAGAGCTGAATGACCACCCCCTGCTCTTTTTTTTTAAATGATTAGCCGTAGGAAATAAGGAGGGGATCTATGCTGGAATAACAAACAACATCTGTTTAGCTACAGCTTGAGTGAACTTGACAATCTGGTCCACACATATTTAAAATTCGGTTAGATAAATTACATGATAGAGAAATTAGGGGATATGGGGAGAAGGCAGGTAGGTGGAGTTAGGTCAAATTAGATCAGCCATGATCTTATTGAATGGTGGAGCAGGCTCAATGGGCCATTTTTGGCCTACTCCTGTTCCTACTTCCTATGTTCCTATCACAGTCAGGTGTGGTTGCAGAGGAGATTTATGAGGATGTTGACGGGACTGGAAAATATTGGCTGTGAAGAAAGTTTGGGCAGCTGTGGGCCATTCAAATGGGACAGAGGGGAGACTGGTGAGGCATGCAAAATTAGGAAAAGTACCTCAGGATAAGTAGACCAGATGGACCTGGTGGGGTGAAAAAACCACCAGCCAAATACTTAAGCACTGGGTACAAGCACTGGAGAGGACTTGGGAAAAAGTCTTCCCTTCCAGAGGAAGGTGGGTCTGAACTCACTGTGGACAGGATGGCGGGTATTTTGGGTGTATGCTCGATGAACTGTGAACTGCAATTCAATGAATCCAGTACTGGAAGGTGGGATCGGCTCCCAGCTCCAACACAAGGGGCTGATTGGCTACCCATTTTGTCATTTTTCTCTCATTTCTAAAATGCTACATAAATGCAAGTCATCTGAAGAGGAGTGAAGTGGATACAAAGGTCCAAGAGTGAAAAGATCCCAGAGGGACAGTTCGAATACCAAGATTCAAGATCAAAATTCAATTTTTTGTCATAATAATGTGTCCTATTAAATTCCCTTTTTCCTGCTGCAAAACAGACAGATTCACCACTGGCAGAAATTGCCTAAGCGCCTCTTACAGTCAGACTTAGACAGAGAGAGAGAAGCAAGAGAGTTTCTCCACCCTCCCCCCCACCCCGAGTCACCAAGTGACCGTATTCACCTCCAGCACTTCTGCAACCTCCACAGCCACCCAGAATCCAATCCAAACCATTGGCAGCCCGAGCTCCAAATCCAAACCTCTAACATGGCCAGGGTCCCTTCGGTGCCCTTGGCACCTCCTTGTATGCCGGTTCCGATACCTGGCACCCCTCTGGCCAGTTTGAGCCAGTCTCAAACAGTCCACAGCGTGCTGCAAGTTTCTTGCCTCCGTAAGGAGTTTGTATCTTCTCCCTGTATCTGTGCGGGTTTCCTCCAGGGGCTCTGGTTTCCTCCCACACTTCAAAAAAATGTACTGGGTTGTAGATCAATTGGTTGTAGTTGAGTGGCATGGGCTCAAGGGCTATTACCGTGCTGATGTCTAAATTTTTTTTATTTTACATTTCTGGTTGGAGAACCTTTATCAGAATGGATGTAAAGTTTCCATAGTTAGAACTATAGAAGACTACAGAAACAGGCCTTTTGGCCCTTCTAGTCTGTGCCGAACCATTCTCCTGCCTCCCATCTATGTACCTGTCCAAATTCTTCTTAAATATTAAAATGGACCCCACATTCACCACTTCAGCTGGCAGCTCGTTCCACACCCCCACCACTCTCTTTGTGACAATGATCCCCCTCATGTCCCCCCTAAACCTTTCTCCTTTCACCCTTAACCCACATCCTCTGGTTTGTATCATGTACACTCACACAAATATCCAGTCCATCCATGACCTCTCACAATGGCTGTTACTCCAGTCTCGGGACTCTCCAAGGGCAGCAGCTCAACTGTGTCAAAATCCATGGAGACCATTCAGCCCATCAGCCCACCCTAGCTCCACAATGGCTCTCCTAGTCACACCACTAGTGGCTTTAGGCCTTGTCCTCCCCACGCCCAACACAATAGGATGGCAGGAAGCCAGGACTTGGCTGTGACGAGCATGGCTTAGCACTGGCAGGCTCCTCCCCCCCCCCCCCCACCACCCCACTTTTCTGCTCCTCAACCTCCCTCCCTCTGACCCTGCTCTCTTTGGCCCCTTCCCCCAGACCACCCCCTTCACTTCAACTCTCTGACCCTGTTTTCTCCCTCTGCCCCCCACCCTCTGCCCCCCTGCTTCCTCCTTCGGCCCTGAAGTTGGAGGACAGAGATCTCATTTCACTCTTCAACGTAAGACACATTTACAAATGCCTTTCTTTTACTCTTCCGAATTCTTATTAAAACTCATCAGTCCAGATCTCCATCAGCTGTTGTGCTCAAGGTATCTTTAAGCCCACAAGGACAGTATCAATGAAGAAGCGTGGCACGGTCCAATACACTACAGTATGTACAAACACAAAAGCACGGGGGAGTGAATTACAAGCAATAAAGTTCTATAAATTCACAACCTCTTGACTAATTGGAAACAGATGGCCCCTGTAACAGACCTCGATAATTCCTAACTGACTGATACCCAGAGGAATAAATCGAAAACGAAGACCAGGTGTCACGTTTTCTCATTTCCAACAACTTCTAGAGATCCCTCTACAGTGGAACTGAGGGAAGAGATAGTTCTATATATTATTCTGGAGACAGGGATAATGCTAGCAAGACGAAGGTTTATTGGCTGCCTCTTGATGCATTGGTTTCATGTTGACACAACTGAGTAACCTGTCCAACATCAACCATGATTTTGTGGACAAGAGTCACAGACCAGTGAGAGTACACACTTCCAAGGATGGTCAAGATTCACATGCAGGACCTTAGGAACAAGCATGATTTTCTTCTACTCTGGAGTGGACAGCACCAACCAACCCCTTGCACTAGAGCTGCCAGCCTATCCAACCTTCCTTGGAGCTCAATTATCTAGTGACCTATCATGGACACACATCTTCTCACCTTTCAGGAAGGCACAACATTCTTCTCTTCTTGAGAAGAGAAGTGGGCAAGGCTACCACCTTGTACAGGAGCTCGATCAAGAGCATCCTGGCCGGCTGCATCACAGTTGCTGATGTCTACAAGTCCATAAGAGTGGCAGAGAGGATCTCTGCCCACCACATCCTCTCTCCTCCCCTCCCCCCCTCCCTACCAAACCATTGACATGACCTACCGGGATGGCTGTTGGAAGAGGGCATGTAACATCATGGAGGACCCCTTCCACCCCACACACAGCATCTTTCAGCTACTCCCAGCAGGAAAAAGATACAGGAGTCTCAGAGCCAGCACCATCAGGCTGAGGCACAGCTTCTTCCCACGGGCAGTGAGAATGCTGACCAACCAAAGGAACTGCTCACAATAACCATCCGAGACTTTCAGATTCACGAAACAATTTTTAATTATTTATTTGTATATATGAATTATTTATTTAGACATACAGTAAGATATCAGCCATTTCGGCTGCCCAATTTATCCCCAATTAACCTACACCCCCAGTACACTTTGAAGGGTGGGAGGAAACTGGAGGCCCTGGGGAAAACCTTCACAGACTTGGGTGGGGGGAATGTACAAACTCCTTACAGTCAGGGCAGGATTCGAACCCCAGTCCAGTCCTGATCACTGACGCTGTAAAGACAATGCACTAACCGCTACACCAACCATGAATATGTATTGTTTATCTATAAGTGTCATGTCTGGTTGTGTGTCTGCACATTTTGGACCAAGGACCGGAGAACACTGTTTCATTGGGTTGTACTTGTGCAATCAGATGATAAACTTGACTTGTAGTTCAATATGGGATCCACAAACACATCCACTGATGAGACAGGAGGTGCTTTAAGGTGAGGAGAGGATTGTTGGCTGGCTCCCACCCCATTTATGGTGGGCTTGGCTTCCTCCCAGGATTGAGCTGCTCAGTGCCGTGCTGAACCCTTCTGTCCATTGAGCAGCTGTGGGCTGGAATCAAGGAAGAAGACTGATACCCAGAGGAATAAATCAGAAATGAAGACCAGGTGGCAAGTTTTCTCGTTTCCAACTTACTTCAACTTCTATAGAAATCCCTCAACAATGGAACTGAGGGAAGAGATGGTTCTATATATTAAATCCAGGAGCAGGCTCTCTGTCACACCATGACTGTGCGTGTTCACATCCCTCCCTTCCCACCTGTTCAATGTGCCTGCCAAATACTTCTTACACCGTGATGCTCCTCTCTCTGCTTCCACCACTCCCCCTGGCAGTACAACCCAGGCACCCACCACTCTGGTAAAAAGAAACCTCAGTCCTGCATCTCCCTTAACCCTTTGGACTCCGGCCATTTTAAACTTTCATAGTACAGTGGTTCCCCCTACCCCCCCCCCCCCCCACCCCACTTATCCGCGCTTTCAGTTACCCGTGGTCTGAAAATATTAAATGGAAAGTTCCAGAAATAAACAATTCATAAGTTTTAAATTGCATGCTGTCCTGAATAGTGTGATGAAATCTCGCACTGACCTGCCTAGGACATGAATCATCCCATTGTCCAACGTATCCACACAGTATAAACTACCCGCCCGCTTGTTACTTAGTAGTGGTCTCAGTTATCAGATTGTCACACGGGTAAACCTTTACAGTATGAACCCCAGTAAAAACCAGCTGGTGGTTAGGTACAAGACCAGTCCTGGAAAACCAGGACATGGAGTGTATACACTTGTTGACAATCTGGCAAAAATCAGGACACTGAATATATTCGCTTGTTGATAGTCTCTGAAAACCAGGACTCTGAGTCAAAAGGGTTAAACCTTCCTCCTCTCACTTTAATCCTACACTCTGGTATTTTGACACCCATCCTTGGGAAGACACTCCAACTATCTTCCTTATGAAATGGCAGCAGATCAATGGGACCGGCAGAATAATGGTCAGCACAGACTAGAAGGGCTGAATGGCCTGTTTTTTTTGTGCTGTAGCATTCCATGGTTCTATGCTCTCACAGATTGCCCTTTAGCCTCCATCACACCAGTGAAAACAAGTTTGTCCAACCTTGCTTTAAAATTAGAACTCTCAAATTCAGGCAACATCATGGTCAATCTCTCCTGCGCCCTCTGCAAAGCCACAGCTATGTTTTATACAGCTGTGACATGGCTTCCTGACTTTTATACTCAATGCACTGTCATTAAAACAAGCATGCTATGTGTCTTTTTTTAACCACCCTCTTTACTTGTGTTGCCACTTTCAAGGTGCAACTATGCACCCCACAGTCATTCTGTACATCAATGGTCTCAGAATCCTACCGTTTACTGAGAACATTCCCCTTACATTGACCTCCCAATACTCAGAACCTCACACTCAACCAGATTAAACTCCCTCGGCCACTTCTCCACCCCACACTTCCAACTGGTCACACACCTCACTCAGACGAACACCTTTCCATCACCACCTCCCGCCACCCCCCACCCCCAATCAACATGATCTACCAAGGCCATTGTTTGAAGAGGGGGCGCAAAATCCTTGAGGACCCCTACCACCTCACACAGTATCTTTCACCCACTCCTGTCAGGAAAGAGATACAGGAGGATCAGAGCCAGCACCACCAGGCTAAGGAATAGCTTGTCTATCCGTGTGCTATGTCTGATTGTGTGCCTGCATGTTTTTTGCACCGAGTGCCGGACAGTGCTGTTTCATCAGGTTGAACTGATACAAATGAATGATAATAAACTTGAACTGTCGACTATTAGAACATAAGAAATAAGAGAAGTAGGCCATTCAGCCTGTTCTGCCATTCAACGCTGATCAGACGATAGGCTCATCTCCACCGACCTGCTTTTTCTCCATATCCCTTATTCACCCTACTTTTTAAAGAATCTATCCAACCTTGCTTAAATACATTTACTGAGGCTGCCTCCATGGCTTCAATGGGCAGCAGATTCCACAGATTCACCATCTTCTGGAAAAAGCAGTTCCTCCCCATCTCTTTCCTAAATCTACCACCCTGAATCTTGAAACCATGTCCCCTAGTTCTGGTCTCCCCCCACCAATGGAAACATTACCTACCTCTATCTTATCTTAGCCTTTCATTATTTTATACTCTTCTATAAGCCCCCACTTCCTCAGGAATTTGCTGAGGTTTGATATAACATCAGAAACCCTGGCAAATTTCTACAAATGTGCAGTGCAAAGTGTGCTGACTGGCTGCATCACGGTCTGGTATGAAAACACGAATATCCCCGAGAGTAAAGCACTCCAAAAGATAGTGGACAAAGCCCAGGACATTACAGGAAAAACGGTGAATCTGTTTTGCCTTACAGCAGACAAAAACATATTTCGTGTAATAATGCATCATCTTTAAAATAAATTGAATCTTGAATCCAAGATTCACAAACCTTGCCATCCCTCCCCATAGTCTTCATTCTGGCCAGCTGGCTTTGAAACAAGTCCCACATATCCGACGTGAACAGACTCAATCACAGCTGCTCCCACTCCACCCTCCCCAGCTCTGGTCCAACACTTTGGTAATTAGCCTTACCTCAATCTAACCATTCACCCAGGTCCATTCTTTCCCTTGTGCATCACCATCTGAAAACATCCCCAAAATGCCTTCCTCCTGACGCCAGGCTCATTTCCCAATGCAAAGTTTTGTATGGCCCACTCCCTGGTTGGATTATCATAGGATCACAGAAAATAGGGATAGGAGTAAGCCATTCAGCCCTTCAAACCTCATCAAGGATGAGGATTTAAATACATCTGTGGATTTTTACTCTGCTCCCTGTAATCACCCCCCTTGGCTCAAGCCTGAACCATCAGTAATGTATCCTGATCTCCAATGGATGCTGTGAGACCAGCTGAGTTCCTGCAGTATTTCTGTTTTTACAGTCACAGCTTCTGCAGACTCCTCCTCCTTTTCCTCACCACCCCACCCCACTCCGCCCCACCAAGATCTCTAATGGGTGTAGCTGCACTTAAGATGAAGCCCTCAGTAAAAATCCAGTTTCAGGAGTGAGAAGTAATCACTGGAAAACCGATTAGAGGCTTAACTCCCAACTGCACAGGGGCACAGGTTCTGGCACAAGAGTTCTGAAGTTTGGCTGCTGGCCAGAGATTTTCCTGCTCAGAGACAGGCGCCACCCCTGCTCAGCTGGACTTCAGTGTGACTCAGGGGCAGGTCATTGGTGCATGTGACGGGGGATAGATTCAAAATCATTTGTACTGTACTTCAAGATTACAACCATGCTGGGGCAGTGAGAACAGAGCTGACCCTCCCCACTCTCTCCCAGTAACAAACCTGCTCTGTAACCAGCAAGATTCAAAGACACTCTTTCTAGCAACTTCCAGATTCCTCATGAACCTCAGAATTAAATAATGTTGGTCTTGCTCCTTTCTAACCAATCTCTCTCCGTGTGCTGTTATTTGTGCTGTGTTTTATTTGATCTACTCTTGTAGAGGTCACTCTGTTATCATCAGGAAAAAGATACAGGAGCCTGAAGACAAAACACTCAACAGCACAAGGACAGTTTCTTACCCTCTGCCATCAGATTTCTGAATGTACAATGAACCACAGACACTGCCTTATTTTACTACTGATTAATTTTCACACCAAGCCTTCGTGGCACAGAGCTGATATGTTGGCAAGGACTGGAAGGGAAGCTTGGTTCCACAGACTGGTTGAACATCTTCAAGCCCAGATCTAGTGGTGGCAGGGTTGTGTCCTGCATAATGTGCAGCTGTTGCCACCTACAGGCTATCCCTTGCATTGCTGCACAAAGTCTCAGTCAATGGACATCACTCATTTAAATTAAATAGTCAAGGCAACCGCATTACATTTATTTAAGGCAAGACAGATTTTTGAATAGTAGGGGAATTGAGGGTTGTGGGAAACAGCCAGGTAAGTGGAGCTGATTCGACAGCCAGGTCAGCCCTGATGTTATTGAATAGTGGAGTAGGCTCAACAAGCCAGATGGCGAACTCCCGCTCATAGTTGTAATGTTCTTACAAAATTGAAGGTGTCGGAACAAAACAAAAATTGGAAATGATCGGCTTGAATTCTCTTTACTGGTAGGTTAACTTGCATTTCTCTCTCCACAGATGCTGGTCGACTTGCTGAGAGTTTCCAGCATTTTGAAGCTGATGGATTTAACCAATTCATTCTCAGCTCCATCTGATACAGAAAGGCAGGACAGAATTAAGCTTAACCTTTCAGGAATCAATCTTCCAGAGGCTGCGTGCCTTTAAAATGATCATGGTTCAGATTCCTTTGTTGGCTCCCATTACAACTATTCAACTTAGCCCTGACCATGCCTCTCTCTCAATCCTCACCCACTACAGACATTCACCCTTAAGCTGGGGTCTGGCTGACCTGCATGTGAAGGCTCCAATTCTCTGTCTGCAGCAGTTATGTGAGAGGTTGCACTTGGAAACTCATCACTATTACTGGGTCCAGCTTATGGAAACCCCACCACCACCACAGGATCCATACCTAAACGGCGAGACTAGCCAGCTTGGTTTTCTGTCCATCTCCCTGTCCACACTCCTTCTCCCATCAGCTGTGCACGGACACGACAGTTGGGTCTTGGAATGGCAAGAGCATGATCGAGGGGATTGACCTTGACTGAGTGGACAGTATGTGTGCACAGCAAGATCCCAAATAGCACAGAACAGTTCATTTGGGTCACCTCATCCTTAGCATTCCAAACTGGTCCAGTTTGCCGGTGTTTGGTCCACGTCCTTCCGAACCCTTCCTAGCCACGTCTCTGTCCAAATGGTTTTCGGTCGTAGTAATTGTACCCATTTCTACAGTATCCTCAGGCAAAGGAAGTTTAGGTGTTCAAAGAAAAATAAAAGAGGGCTTCAGGAATCTCTCTCCCCTCCCCCACTCTGTCCTGAGAATGCTCTACCCAACACCTCTGACAGGCTCTACATCCTGATTACTGAGCACAGTTTGTTGAACGGATTAGGCCCTTGTGTTAGGATTTGAGCCCCTGATATACAGAGCCACTACAAGCACAGATCATCAATGAAATCTTCACAAAGTCCAAATGGGTCTTGACTCACATACGTGTGGTAAAACATTTCAATTCCAAGTTCATCTTTCGTTAAGTATCTGTCTGAACTATTCAGCTGCACATTTACCACAGTTTGCATTGTGACCTCTGGCTAACTGGCAAAACAAGCCTCTTCCTTTCTGAACTGACAGATCCAATTTTAATGTGGCAGTGGTGAGATCCCCTCAACGTCCCATCTGGTAAACCTTCCTCTGATGCAGACCACTTCTCAAATCCAATCTGGAGCACAGAGAGGGAAAAAAAAGGAGTGAAGGCATCCATTCCTTTAAAGCAGGTAACAGTCAAAACCCTTTGAGCTTGGAATTCAGAACCATATTGAAGCAATAAACAATTAATTGACACCATGCACAACACAAGGCCCGAAGGAAGTGAAAGAACCATAAACTGAATTTTGTGAAGGAACAACATGTTCATATTTATCAATTACAGAGGGGGGTGGGGGGGAAAGAGAGGAGATATCACCTCATTAAAGTGAAGGAATTCAGTCCAACCTTGGCTTCCTATTTTTTGGGTATTTTCTTTGCTGTGGTCATGGGGGTTAACATAACCACAAGCCAGATTAACACAGGTGAAGATAATTAAAAAGGTAATGATGAGTGAGATGGGAGTTGGAAGAAAGTATTTGCGGTTTGCAATCCAAATCCAAGAAATGAACATCAAGCTGTCCTTGTTCTTCGTCCGACTAACTCAGAGCAGCTTGGGGGTGCTACTGCACTGAGCCATCAAACCACTTGAAAGGGCTCTGCAGAAATGGTCTGGAACAACATCTGCTCAGTCATTGAGGCTTCGAAGTGATATTGTGGTGATGAATGTTTCTCGAACCACCGAGCCATCTGCTCCTCATTAGCTCCCCCAGCTTGGAATGGCGGGCAGCCAGCAGTGAGCCAGCCCTGTGAGGTTTGCCCACACAAAGCTCCATCTCTCCCCAGCCACATGGACTGGCTGCGTGTCCCAGTGCGGAAAGAAACCCAAACTAGAGGAAACAGAGCTCTCTGCATCCAAGCACATATAATGGACTTTCATCTCTATCCATCCACTGAACCAGATGTTCGGAAAAGATCATTTCAGAGCTATTTCATACGCTTATGGAAAGGAATCATGCAGAAATGGATAATAGCTCTTCGTATCACCTCTTTAAGATGAGTTTCAACCTGCATTTATGTAGCACCTTTAACTTTCCAAAGCTAAAATGTCACAAGATGCTTCTTGGAAATTGTGGGGGGTGAACTTCCTTCTAGACGCAGAATTGTTTCTTCTCAGGAATTTGGTAGTTATAAAAGTCAACTTATATCAATAGCCATAGCGGTAACATGGAAATCTGATTCCCTACTTCACATTGATCGTTGGAACATGGAAGTGCAAAGTGGTATTCCCTTTGAGAAGATTACTTGTAGTCTTAGGAATAGATATAGTATGCTCATTGAAATTTGACAACCTTTCCTTACTTAAATGCCCAGATTGTATAATTTATTTTGATATTTGTCAATTCGTAAACTCCTGACTAGAAATTTAATACTTTTAAAATGATGCGACTTAGATGTCAAACCTTGTTCCTGTTGCTTTTTCTTTTCTATTTTCTGTCTATTCCCTTCCGTCTCTCCCCTTTCCTTTCCAATCTGGGAAAGGGGCGCTGGGAGAAGAGACTCTCCTTTTTATTTTTTCAGACCTTATGAATGTTTTTCTATGATTTTATATTTAATATATTATTGTCATATTAATTGAGTCCTATTCTGCATTTTCTCAGAACAAATAAAATATTCAAAAAAATTTCTTGGAACATCCTCAAAACAAATTTCATTCTCAACTATTTAAGTAGATGATTAGGTTCTAAACAAGTGAGAAAGGCAGTGAGAGTAGCAGACCCAATGTCCAAGCAGCCCAAGGAACAGGTCTATGGTGAATCTGAAATCCAGGGATGGCTGGTGACTAGGGACTAGGTGAGGGGAGAGCAATCTGAAAACAAGGCAGAGATTTTAGAATCCTCAGGACAAGTTTCAGGTGGGGGGTTAGTCAGCAGGGGAAGGGGTGGGGCAGTGGAAAGGATTTCACCAAAGCTTAGCATGTTTGGCTTCATAGAGTGGAAGGTGAGAGTCGAGATGGAGCAGGTGAGAGGTGAGGCAGGTGAATGCTGGCAAACAAAAGTATGAATTAATAGCATGGACATGGTGGGTTTTAAATGTGGTAAATAGGAACACAGCTCAGACCAGCATACAAACCCCACTCCCTCCCCTCGAGCAACTTCACATGCAGTCAACACATCGCATTCCTGGACAGAAGATTCAAGAGTGAGAGCGCACGCATCCAAATTCAAGGACTGCTTCCCACTATTCAAGTTTATCATCATCTGAATGCACAGTACAACCCAACGAAACAGTATTCTCTGTTCCTCGATGCAAACACACATCCAGACAAACTATACATATATTGTGTGTGTACACATTATTGTTAAATATGGGCAGTAAGAGGGATTGTATGAGCAGTCATTCAGGAAACTCACTGCCTATGGGAAGAAGCTGTTTCTCAGCCAGCGGTTTTGGCTCTGATACTCCTGACAGGAGTAGCTGGAAGATGCTGTGAATTGAATATTAGGGATTCTTGCTGATTTTTGTGAGCTCTCTAAACAACCCTGGTAAATCCCAACAATGATGATGGGGGGGGGGGGGGGGGCAGAAAAGAGGCCTAGTGATCCTCTATTCTCCTTATGGTCCTGTCGATTGTAGCAGTGGTTTCCAAACTCTCTCCCCCCCCCCCCCCCCCAGACTCTCATTCCACTTTAAGTAATCCCTATGCCACAAGTGCTGTGATTAGTAAGGGATTGCTTAAGGTGATATGTGAGGGGGAAGGGAAGGTTGAGAATCACTGCTCTAGACCCAATTGTTACTGAAATATTTTGCTTGAGAAAAATTGTCATTGGTCCATTTCCTTTAGTTAAGAAACCGCGCCCAGAACGAGTCAATTCGGGACAATTAAAACAGTAGTTTTCAAACACAAGGATATCTTTTCCACTAGCCTCTGGGGTATGATCATATTAAATGCAAAGCTGGTCAATGAACAGCAGACTTGCTTATGAGGTGTTGTTCTCCAGATGGGACAGGACAAAGCTATAGCATCATCAGTGGAATGGTTCCATCTGTAGGCAAATCGAAATGGGTCCAGTGTGTCTGGGAGATGCAACTATGGACATCCTCATTAGCATTTGTAAAGGAGCCAATCTATTTTGATGCAGCAAAGAGGTCAGAACAGACTGAGGCATCCCCCATCTGCTGAAATGATGTACCTCAGGCCAGTCTCAGGTCATCGCCTCCCACTCACCCCAAGTCCACTCTTCCCCAGTCCTTCACCATCCTGGTTTCCTTGAAGGAAGTAGAGATGAAGACATGTAGGCTGGCTGAGAGAACACCTGCCACAGGGAGCCACTGCTTGCTTAAGCAAGAACCTCCTTGAGATCTAAACACGAAGAGAGACTTCCAACCCACCATTGAATCATGGGAACTGTCACAGCAAAACAGCCCTGAATAATTTTTCCATGCTTTAGTGGATTCAAATTCGAGATGCAACATTTTGGAAAAACATTCACATTGGTTGAGAGGAAAATCTCTCCAAAGTCGGAAGGGGGGTTGAAACAGCACCAATCAGGGCAGTCAAAGCAGAATTCAGATTGGAATGAAGGGGGAGGCCTTGAAAGGATGTCTCATAAAAGCAGCCAGATTTACTCATTCTTTTCATCACCTGAGAAAGATATACAACCTGGCAGTTTTATACAACGTGAAACATTTCCCAGCACTGGAAGTAATTTAACTTGCAGCATTAGAAAGTCAGCCAAAACATGCAGTGGTTTCCACAGATTAAAGCAAACAGGACTCCATGAGATCTGGGCAGCAGTTAGTGCAATGTTATTACAGCAGCAGTGATAGGACAGGGTTCAAACCCAGGACTGTAATAACTCTGCACCCTAAGGATTTTGTATGTTCTCCCCTTACCTGCATGGGTTTCCTGCCACGTTTCAAAACGTACTGGGGGTTGTAGGGCATTTGATAGGGAACAGGTTCGTGGACCAGAAGGGCCTGCTACCAAGCTGTATGTCGAAATGTTTTTTTTTAAAAAGGCCAAGTCCACAGAAGCTACAGCTCAGATAGTTCTCACTTTTAGAAAAGCAAATGCAAACTAAAAACAGAATTTGCTGGAAATTCAACAGGTTAGGGTGTGGAAAGAATTATGTTTCAGGTCAATGATCTTTCATCAGGCCCTACAGTTCTCAACATATTTGCTTCTCTAATTCCCTCCATCAGGGGCATGGTTCAAATTTATTGTCAGAGTACATTTTGGGTGGCACAGTTGGCATGGCAGTTAGTACAATGCCTTTACAGTGCCAGTGATAGATACCAGACTTGGGTTCAAATCCCACACTATCTGTAAGGGGTTTATATTCTCCACTTATCTGCATGGGTTTCCTCCTACCCTTTAAAAACGTAGGTTAATTGGGTGTAATTTGGGCAGCATGGACTTGTAGACCCTAATTGTATGTCAAATTTAATTTACATACATCATATACAATCAATATTCTTTTTTCCTGCAGGTCAGACAAAACCTACTTATTGGTAGAAATTCTCTCTTGTAGAGGTATCTTGAGTGCAAAAAAGACTGCGCTCAGGATACCTATACAAGAGAGAAATATAAAAAAATGCAAACTATGCAATATAGAAAATATTCAATAAGTAATGCATCCTTAAATGAGTTCCTGATTGAGTGTTGTTGAGGGGTCTGATGGTGGAGGGGTAGCAGCTGTTCCTGAACCTGGTAGTGAGAGTCTTGTGGCACCAATACCTCTTTCCTGATGGCAGCAGTGAGAACAGAGCATGTCCTGGGTGGTGTAGATCCTTGATTATTGCTGCTGCACTCCGATGGCAGTGTTCCATGCATATTTTCTTGATGGTGGGGATAGTTTTGCCTGTGTACAGGGCACTGTGCTCACTACCTTTAACAAGACTTTCTGCTGAGGAATTGGTGCCTCCATTCCTGGCTGTGATGCAGCCACTACACATCCGTTTGCTAAAGTTTTCACCATCATACCAAACCTCTGCAAACTCCTGAGAAAGTAGAGGTGATGATGTGCTTTCTTCACAATTTAATTTGTTGGGTCCAGGAGAGATCCTCTGAAATAGTGACTCCGAGGAATTTAAATTTGATCACCTTCTGATCCCAATGATCACTGTATCGTACACCTTTGGTTTTCCCTTCTGCCAGTCCACAATCAGCTCCTTGGTTTTGGTAACACTAAGTGAAAGGTGGTTGTTGATACACCTTTCAGCCAAATTTTCAATCTCCCTCCTGTATGCTGACTCATTGCCCCCTTTTACAACCCACTACAATTGTATTGTCAGAGAATTTGTAGATGGTGTCATTGATATTATAGTACAACGCCATCCATAATCACCTTATTCTAAAGTTCCACCCATGTAACCTCACTGGATGATTCAACGAATTGCCCAGTGTAACAACTTTGGAATCATGTGCCGCTAAATGTGACAGTTTGATCCCAGAGTGGCACCACACATTGGTGCTGGCTGAGAACAGGACACAGGGGAGCCTCCCCTTTGCCACATGTGGTGGGCTTCAGTTTAAGGAGACACAAGGTTGTCGTTCAAGTTCCCCTTGCTGGTTTCTGACTGGTGAATCAGCAATTCAGGTGATAGTCCAACAAAAAGAAATGCTGCTTATTAAGATAAAACACTGCATTGACCCCAGTCTCTCTAGTACTAAATTATTATTTGTCTATCCCTCACCATTCCTGCCACTGATCCCCAGAACCTTCAGTCATGAATTAACATTATACTGTGGTAATTACTTGATTCTGCCAGCAGAGTGTGCTGGTGTTACACCACTTCATGTCCAACCTTGTCATGTCTCATGAAAACAAAAGAACCTCTCTCAAGACTAAACGTCAACATTTATTGAAGGTTCAAATGGTACTCAGGATTTCCCAAAGCATTTCACAGCTAAGTAATGTTGTTATTGTTGGCAGGTAGGTACACAGCAGCCAGTCTGTGCATGGCCAGATCCCGCAAAATAAAACAATAAAATACATTTCTTCAACAGCATCTCTCAAACCCATGACATCTACCTTGAAGAGCTCAGGCCTGAAACATTGGTTATATATCTTTGTCTCCTATGGACACTGTGGGATCTGCTAAGTTTCTCCAGCACTTTTGTGTATTTACTATGATCGGTGCCTGCAGACTTTGTGGTTTCACCTCTAACTCCTAGAAGTTGAGAGGCACTGGGAAAAGAGAATATGGTCATCAGACAACCTCCAACAAGAGTCACACGAAACTAATTTGGAAACGTACTACTTTTTCTCATTTATCTAATTACTGGAAATCCTCACCAAGAAATGGTGAGGGAGAGCCTTCCACGTCACCTGCTATGGATCAGGGTGATGGTTAATAGTCACTGGCATTGTGAGCAATTGGTTAACGTTTTAATCATATTGTTATCAGTAGTTCAGATCGAGAAGGGGACCTTCTAAATTTAAACATAGGGCGGCATAATACAGCAGTTAGCATAACGCCTTTACAGCGCCAGAAATCGAAAGCAGACTGGAGTTCAAATCTCACATTGTCGGTTTGACCGTTCTTTCCATATCTGCGTGGGTTTTCTCCAGGGCTTCAGTTTCCTCCCACCGATCAAAAACATACCAGGGTGTAGGTTAATGGGGTGTAAATTGGGCAGCACGAACTCATGGGCCGAAAGGGTCCGTTACTGTGGTGTATGTCTAAATTTAATAGCACGGAAACAGGTCCTTCCAGCCCACGAGCACATGCAGCTAAAATACCCCGTTTAATCTACAACCCCCATATGTTTTGAAGGGCCTCCCCTACTCCTAAAGCTGATGCCATCTTGAAATCCTTTAGAGAACTCAAAGCCCCACATTACATTCACGAAAAAAATCCAAATCTTTAATTTTGTGGTAGACATAGGAACAGGAGTAGGTTAACCAACCCATCAAGCCTTCCCCCTTATTAAGAAGGATCCCAACTGATTTGGTCATGGACTCAGCTCCATTTACTCACCTGTTATGCATAACTCTCAATTTCTCAACTATTCAAAAATATATCCACTGCATCTTATCTCTAATATATTCTACAGATTCACTACTCTCCGAGAGAAGCTGTTCCTCATCTTAGTCGCCATTGATTCTTCAGGCTATGTTCCCTAGTTCCCATCTCACCTGCCAGTGGAAAATAACCTTCTTGATTCTCGTATTTCACCATATTCCCCCTTCACCCTTCTAAATTCCAATAAGCATTGCCCTCAATCTCTCCTCATTCACTAATCCCTTCATTTCCAGAATCAACTTAGTGTAACTCCTCCAAACCTGTAATCCATCAAGACCAGAACTGCGTGCAGTACTCTAGGTTCAGCCACACCAATACTCTAAACAGATGCAGCAGAACTTCCCTGCTCTTTCATTCAACCCCTCTAGAAATGAAGGGCAACATCCCATTGGCCTTATTACCTGCAAGCCTTTGCTATTCAAGCTCATGCACTCCCAGCAATCTTCCACCATTTAAATAATTGATTTGCTCTTTTTCCTTCCAAAGTAGAAGACCTCTTATTTTCCAGCATTGCACTCAATTTGCCAGATCCTTGGCCACTAGTGGGGCGTCAGCTTGCATTCAGTATCAGTTCTGGGCTTGAGCCGGTCATCTCCAGTGACAGAAGCACAATCGCATCCAACACCCAGATGGACGATGGCCAATGGGTAATGATGTTTAATGTGTGTGGTCCAGAGGGGTTGGGTGGGTAGGTGTTGCGAGTTGAAATTTAATCCTTCTATCCTCACTTCGTACATCTCCCTACTTGCTGTCCCATTTGACAAACAGTTGGAGACAAGTTAAATAAATCATCTCCTGGGCCAGAATTACAATCACAATTGAACGGCGGGGCAGACTCAGTGGACTGAGTAGCCTATTTCGGCTCTGACATCTTATGATCTTAATACCCCAAATGAAGTCTGGAACCACAAGGGTCCAATTCTAATCTCTGCCCTCCAATTCTAGTGCAAACCACAACAGCAGAACCAGTTACCTAAAACCTCAGCAGATCAGTGCCAAAGGAGGAGTGCTTCTCTTGAGTTAGTGGAGTTCAGAGAGTAATGACAGTATATCCAAACATTTTTACAACCAATGGCCACATTAAGCAAACCTGGGAGTTCATCTGCTTAGTTTGGTTGAGTTCTGTACAATCTTACTGTATGAAAAGAACCTAAAATTACATTAATAATTGAATGAGGGATTATGCAAGAGAAGCAGCTAATTCATTTTTAATTCCAGTTCACTGATAGAGAGGAGCAGGTGCAGGGACATTTAATGAGATGAAATGAGAATTAATTATCATATACACAAGTACAATGTACAGAGGCAATGAAATTCTTACTTGCTGCAGTCACGAAGGTTCACAAGATACAGTAACAATAGGATAAATTACCACAATGTGCCAAGACAGAAAAGAGATAATTAAATAAATAGCTAATAAATAAATACAGTTGCCGTTAGTGCAAGAAATAGTGACATTTAATGAGTGTGGCAGATCTTTTGGTGGTCCCAGAGTAGTAGATGGTCAGGGTATCATGGGGAGGTTCAAGACTGACAGTTGAAAAAAAAAATTGGACCAGGCTGAAGGTAGCAGCAAGAAGGGATTGTGTCCAGGGTGATGGGGGGGGGTGTCCCCTTTATGATGTTGGCTGCCTTGTGAGTCAGTGCCTCATTTAATGCACCCAAAGGCAGAGAGCCTTGCAGCCATCTCTAGTTTTTGTTCTTCCAATCCTTTAAAGCACCTCCCCCCACCAGCAACTTCTCAGGCCACTGGTGAGGAAGAGATTTACAGACCTCACCAGAGGAAAGATTAGTGTTGATCACTAGCTGGCATCTAAAGCAAAGCACAGATTCCAAGCGTATAGCTATCCACATTACTCCAATAAATTGGAGACAGGAAGCACAAACTGGACTGAAATAAATGCAAAAACCCACCATATCCTAGAAATCTGAACTAAAAACAGAAAATGCTGGAAGCCCTCAACTGGTTAGGCAGCATCTGTGGGAAGAGAAACAGTCAGATTCCTGATCTGCAGGGTCTGAAAGTTTACAATTCAGGAAACATGGACAATTGAGTAAAATACGACTGGCTACAGATACTGTGATTATAGAAAACAAGTCGAAATGCTGGAGGAACTCAGCTGGTCTTTTCAGCATCTATAGGAGACAAAGATGTATTGCTGACATTTTGGGCCTGAGCTCTTCAAGGAAATAAAGATCAAAAGAAAGAAGCAGGATACATCAGAAAGTCTCAAAATTCAAACAATGGGGAAGGAATCCAGACCAACAAAAGGTGTTAATTGGATATACAGGACTAGGTAGAATTTATCATGTCTGTATGAAAAGAGACAGAGTATAGAGATGACAGGGGAAGAAGGGGGTGAGGTTTAACAAAAGCCAGAAAAGTCTACATTAATACCATCCGGTTGGATGGTGTCCAGTTGGAAGAAGTATTGTACCTCCAATTTACCAGTGGTCTCAGTCTGGCAGCATACAATAGCATGGACAGATGTGTCAGCAAAGGAATGGGATTGGAGAATTTAAATGAGTGGCCACTGGGGGATCCACACTCCTGCAACAGACAGAGCCGAAGTGCTCTCCCAGTCTGCATCCAATCTCTCGGATGTAGAGACGACCATATTGAGAGCACCGGATTCAGTAGCTGACCCCTGCAGATTCACAAGTGAAATGTTGCACCACAACTCTCCCCCCCCGCTCCCCACTCTACTGCAGATCCCTTCTCCTGCTTTAAAATGTTTTCCTCCTCCTGGACACCTTGTTCCAATCTTCTACCTGTAGATGAAAGTTACGCTGATGCGGTCTGCCACAATGACCTATAACTTGCCAAAGCTAGACGACAACTCTCAAGACACCTCCCCTTATTTACCCCTCCAACAAGACCGCACCAAAAAACCACTGTATCATGCACCATCTCTGAACTCATCACTTCCACTCCCCTCCCTGGCCACGGCCTCCAACCTTATCATTTCCCAACCCCATACCACCTGTTTCTACCTACTACCCAAATATCCTGACAGACTCATGATGTCCACGTGCTCCTGCCCCACCAAATTGGTTTCTGCTTAGTTTTGTCCCCTCGGTCCAGACCCTCCCCACCTACATCCAGAACACTTCACATGCCCTCCATTTCAACAACTAACAGTTCTCTGTACTCAATCACCTCATATTTACCATGAGTATCCAATCCCTATACACCTCCATTCCCCATACTGAAGGCCTCAAAGCTCTTAGTTTCTTTCTGGACAATAGAAAAGACCAGTCCCCCTCCACCACCCTCCTCTGGCTGGTAGAACTTGTCCTCACCCTCAATTATTTCCTTTTTTAATTCATCCCACTTTCTCCAGGTTAAAGGGGTAGCCATGGGTACATGCATGGGCCCCACCTATGCCTGCCTTTTTGTTGGCCACATAGAGCAATCCATGCTACAAGCCTACACAAGCAAGGCTCCTCAACTCTTCCTCTGCTACATCGATGACTACTTTGGTGCTGCCTCATGTACCCATGATGAACTCGTTGTCTTCATCCACTTTACTGCCAACTTTCCACCCTGACCTCAAATTCACTTAGTCAATCTCTAGCAAAACTCTCCCTTTCCTCAATCTCTCTGTCTGCATCTCAGGAGGCAAGCTCTCAACAGACATCTTCCAAAAAGCCACCAACTCCCACAGCTTCCTTGACTACACCTCTTCCCACCCTATTCCTGAAAGGATTCCATTCCATTCTCTGAATTCCTCCGTCTCTGTCACATCTGCACCCAGGACAAGGAATTCCATGGCAGATCATCAAAGGTGTCCTCCTTCTTCAAACAACATCTACCATCATCAACTCAGCACTCACCTACATATCCCTCATCACCCGCACACTTGTTCAGGCTCCTGCAACAAGGACAGGATTCCTCTGCCCAGCCTCCACATACAACACATCCTCCTCCACCATTTCCGCCACCTACTACGTGATCCCACCATTTGACACCTATTCCCCTCCTACCCTCTCTGCCTTCTGCAAGGACAGCTCCCTCTCCATGGTTCACTCCTCCCTACCCACCAATCGTCCCCTTGGGATCTAACCCTGTTTGGGGCCCCAAACAGTCCTTCCAAGTGAAGCAACATTTCACTTGTGAATCTGCAGGTCCATCTACTGCACTGGGTGCTCCCACTATGGTCTCCACCGTAGCGGGGAGGCTGGGCACATACTGGGAGATCGCTTTGTTGAGCACCTCGGCTCTGACTACCACAATAGCATGGATCTCCCAGTGGGCACCCATTTCAATTCTCCATCTCATTCCCTTGCCGACATGTCGGTCCATGGTATCACTTATTGCCAGGCTGAGACCACCTTTGAATTGGAGGCACAACATCTCATCTTCTGACTGGGCACCCTCCAATCAGATGGCATTAATATCAACTTCTATCTTTCATTAAAACCCCACCCCTTCTTCCCTCCATTCCCTGTCTCCTTTCACTCAACCTAGTCCGTTATATCCAATAACATCTTTTGTTGGTCTGGATTCCTCCTCCAATGTTTGAACTCTGAGTCTTTCTGATATATCCTATTTCTGCCTTTTCTGATTTTTCCTCGAAGATGGGCTCAGACCTGCCCGAAAAGACAGCAATATATATTTGCCTCTTTTCGAAGGACTGAAAAGACCATCATTTTGGTGTGTTTTTACTGCATTGATACCAAGCCCATAGATGTTTTTTTTTAAAAACTCAACCGGTTAGCCAACAAGTAGTTTCTGGAATAGAAGTACTTTTTCTAACAAAATAGTGCAGAGAATGTGACTGCCAGTTCAATGCAGGATCTATTGTCCATCCACAATTCTCCCTTACAGGAGGAGGTGATGGTGAGTCAACGAGAGGCCAGCCCAGAGGCTGGCAGATCTGTGGTCCATTGGCAAACTAGCTCTTTTTTTTTTATATATACACTGCAAAAAAATGTATTTGTTTATAGAGACACAAGGTACAAAAGTTGGAGACAGAATGACAAAGAACAGCGCTCCATGCAATATTGGAAAGAATACCATTTCCAACCCAAAATGTCGACCATCACCATCTCCACAGATGCTGCTTGACCTGTTGAATGAGAAAAGTGAACAGAAGAAAGCCTTGCACTGTATCTCAGGACTTGATGAGTGAATAAATTGAACTGAGCAGAACAAGCACGACAGGACAAGGACCACGAGAGGATCCTACAACAAGCTGTACAAGGCAGCAGTCGCTTGAAGTAAATAGGAAAGAGCTGATGTTTCCATTGAACAGAATAAGCAGGTTTTGTGGGGTTAACAGCAAGAGCTGAACATGGAGCAAACTCTGGGTGAACTGGATGAGCAGGGAAAGTGGAGGATAGTCAGGGGATCTTCACACATGCAGGTGAGAGGAAGAAATTAATCATCCAGGCCATCTGGCTCACTGCTGTACTTCTGTCTACATCCAGATGGTCTATAGAAGGAGCAGAGTTGGCTGTAAATTTCCATGGTTTAAGCTTTCTATTGGATATCAAAATGGATATTTTTGTGTTTGCTGGCACGGAGACAAACCAGTGTGCTTTTATAAGAAAACATGTTATTTATGGGTTACACATTAACCAAGAGTGCACACAGCGGTCAGTGTGAGCCTGTGTGAGGTCCTTCCATTAAGCATCCGGTTGGGAGTATAAACCACAACAATGCAAACTTTCAGCTTGACCAGTGTCCGCATATTTACCAGGAAATAAGCAATGGATATTTGTGCTAATATACTTAAGGACTGTTGAAATTAGTGCTGTCAAATATTATTTGGCCTTGATATTGAGGCATTGGACCAAAATGTGTGTATATATACAGCAAGTTCTCCAAATTCTAGACAGGGTGTGATATGGGTGGACTCAACCCTCAACCCAACAATAGTCACCACCCTTTTAACAAGTTATACTGAACTTTTTCATTAAGGTCCTACCCTGAGGCAGGTTTCAGTGCCCAACATTAGTTTAGCTCCACTGAACAAGCTACATTTTGGGAGAATACATCAAAATTAATCTAAAATTTCACTCTCTACAAAATCAAGTTACTTGCTCTTCAGTTTAACTTTAAGGAAAGTCGGAGGGAAACAGGTCAGAGGGAGGACTGCCTCAGGTCAGTTTAGTCATTGGGTGTATTTAAGGGAGAGATTGATAGGTTCTTGATTAGCCAGGGCTTCAAACGTTATGCAGAGAAGGCCAGAGAGCAGGGCTGAGTGGGAAAATGAACTAGCTCATGATTAAATAGCAAGGAAAACTTTATGGGCTGTATAGCTATTTCTGCTCCTATATCTTATGGTCTTAACTTTGCCTGCAGAAAGGAGCCAGTCAAGGGTTTACAAAGGAGATCCTCAGAAGTCTGTGCACAAGTTAGTAGCCCCCAGGTTGGGCAGCCTAGTCTTCCAGGGCTGCGGGCTCCAGAAAGTGGCAGATTAGCATAGGGCACCATAGTAAGGGAAAAACACACCCCACTGAGAAGCCTTGGAGTGGACTCAACAGTGAGAAGCTTCAGCTCGATGCTCGGCAGCTGAAGGCATTGCAGTAGTCTGCAGTGACCAGCTTTTTGGGAACCAATGACAATCAGGGCTCCTGAAGGACCTCTGATACTTGGTAACCAGAAGCCAAGGAGAGTGACAGATGCCTGGAGTTCAGGTTCACCACTGGAATTGATAGAAGGCCATTGTGGAAGGATTTCTGATGAGCATGGGAGAATGGGCCCCTTTATTAGGATCAACACCATCTTAAAATGGCATCAGTTGCTTGGTGGGGTATGAAGCTGAAATAATTCTTAACATTACCTTTTTAGTTTTAACTAGGTTAGCACTCTGTTGATGTACAATTTCATGTTATGCTTTCCTTCATGAATATAACAATGATTTTTTAAATATATAAACAGTTTTATATTGTCCAAGTTGCCGTTAGCCAACTCACCCTTCCCTGGTTTTAAACTCTTGCACAAAGGCAGGGTCTCTATGATTCAGTGACAAAAGGGTATCAGTTTCAATGATCCAGTTAACTTTTGGGTACGACATTTGAAGAGAGCCTACTTCACTTAATTTGAAATTTCAACAGAACTGATAAATCTTTTCTAAATTTGGATCACTGGGCAAGGAAACTACTGGAGGAACACAAAGGCTACCAGTAAGGTGACGATGGGAAGCAAGCAGTCAAATGGGTTGCTTGCAGTAAGTAGCACTCTACAGGTTAGACAATCATGTTGTAGGTTGTACTCAGCAGTGCATTGTAATAAAGGGTTAAAAAAAGATGCAACTAGCATAAACAGCGAGATCTATAATTAGATATACAATGTTCATTCACATAACATTTGTTCCAGTCACATTACAAAGAGAACCATTTCATGTGGTTGAGGAATAAAGCAATGAATACCGTCAAGATTAAACCGACATCCAATATTATTCAGTAACAAAAATAGCATGTCCAGTCCAGCTGAGAAATACCACAGTACCTCAGTTCTATAAAGAATCTATTAGGAAGAACAGTTCTCCTAACTGCATTTTGAGATAACAGAGTATAGCAGAAACCCAATGCAAATCTACAAACTACATCAGTTTGCTGCAGAAAGATAGCACTTTGATTAGCAGTTAAATTATAATTCAGACTTGGCCCGCCAAGTAACTTACTAAAGAAAGTATTACGCCACTGATGGCTTCACTCTGGAATTACAGGAAGGCACTGAGAAGAGCTATAGGTTATACTACACCTTCAAATAATTCTGACATTATCCTTATGTTTTTAACTGGGTTAGGACGCTATTGATAGATAAGCAATTTCATATCATACCTTATTACATGAATGTATCAATGATTTTATTTAAGTCAGCTTTTTCAAGTCCAAATTGCTAGCACCAATCTCATCCTTCACTGCTTTTAAGCTCTTGCACCAAAGGCAGGGTTCCTATAATTCGGTGGTAAAAGAGTATTAGTTTTCAACAATCAAAGTTGGGTACAGAACTTCACGTAATTTTGATGGCAGCAATGGCCTTGGCACAATGATCAGCTTGGGCGCACAGACGAGGATTACAGGCCGAGATCTATAGCCCCTTCTCTCTCTCTCTCTTGTCACAAGAGACCCATGCACCAAAATTGCCAAGCGAGTTAACACCCACCACAGGCCAGGATTCAGTGTGGATGGCACCAGAGTTCAATAGGAAAACAAATTAACAAACCACTGGCCCTCCGAAATTTGCTGAGGCTCAATATCTCAACCAAGAAATTTGCCTCGAGGTTTTTTTGGTTTTTTTTCTTTAAATACACTTTCCTCAAAAACAGTCTAAACATTACACTTGTGGAAATAAATGCCATGCTTGAAAAGCAAATTCAAAAATTCCAGGAAGCTCATTTCTAAAAGAAAAAGTGGCAGTTGTGTGTCAAGATGCCAAAGATTGGTAGACACAGGACAAGATCATCACTGCTATTAGATCATAATGAGCTAAATGCATCTTAGGATCGATGCGTGGCTCACTTTGGATATCAAAGGGTACTGAATGTCTCGAAACTTTCCTGTGGATTCAAAACTCGCCAAACGGCAGGAGTCCTATGAAAGGATTCCATTCAAAAGGACATTTGCCCATGGGATGTTGGGTTTTATATCAATCTTTCACACTTCATGTTCTGTAAAGGTCACTGTACCATACAATAAGATAATGAACCTCTTGGACCACAGCATGTTAGGCATATCTTTGTAAGCTACAAATTTCCCAAGGGGCGAGGCACTGTTTAAGATTGGAAGGAAGCTGAATCAAGTGGCAAAGTCATCAAGATTAAAATGTAATATAGGTTTGTGGCATTTATTTTGTTTTGTTCCAATAAGCTGAATTGTTTAGCACTATTTTTAAGCAATAAATGTGAAATGAATTGGCTTCACTTCCCCCCTCCCCACAATATAATAGGGTTTTAATAATGTGAGCAACTTGAGCCTCCAGATAAATACAACAGCAGCTTAGTCTTGATGCAGCTGTTAACACAGCAAGGTGAATAGTTGGCACAGGCTTCTGCTAGCAGACAAACTCTTGCCGCATCCGAATGATTTGCAACAAGGCAGCTTGCACATCTTCATCCATGTGCCCCTAAACACAAGGAACAAAACAACAACTCAGACAGCTTCTACAACACACATTCACAAAGGTTAGAAATTAAAATAATGAACGCACTTGTAAGACAGCGGGTGCACAGAGTCAAACAGCACAGGAAATGACCATTTGGGCCATCACAGCCTCACAAACTCTGAAAGAACTGTATGAACAACTGCAACCCTCTTTCTGCACCCCGCCGCCCCTCCCCATCCCACCCAGAACCCTTCAATGCTAAAATCCCATTTAAACATTGCTATCGTATCTGATTCTACCACCTCCCCTGGCAAGACTCCATGTATCCACCTCTACCTCACAATCTCCTAAACATTCCCCCTCTCACTTTAAACGTACATCCTCTAGTATTTCATATTTCCACCCTCCAAATATCTACCCCATCTGTGCCTCTCAATTTTATATACTTCCATCAGGTTACCCCTCTGTTACGAACCAACCAACCCCCCAACCCCGTTAATCTTAATACAATAACAGCAGTGGTAGATTTGCCAGACAGTGGTAAATTCAAAACAATAATTTTTAATTAAACTATTAATCACATAGCGGTTCTCACGATTCTAAACTTACTAAACTCTAAGCTTAATCCCCACTATGTGCGAATGAAATTGTATAAATGGATCTGGGGTTTGCAGTACTGCTAGCACAAGGCTGAATGTATCCAATACTACTCCCTTAAAGCATACATTGTCCTGACATCCACAGTGATCCATTTTAATTCCAATATTGGCTTGTCTGCTATACTCTGCATTTCCAAACTAACATCTTCACAAAAAGGAACAGAAGTAGGCCATTCAGCCTATCCAATCTGCTCATTTTTTTCTTAGCATTATAGTGTTTGTTGAATGTGCTGTGATGTGTAACCAAGCCCACGACATAACCCAAGATAAATAATTCTATGTTAACTTCAAATATTATCAACACATCTGTTACACCCTCAGCCTCCAAAGCTCTTGAGAAAACAACCCATTTGATCAATCTCTCTGTATGATTAACACTCTCTGATCCAGGCATAATCTGAGTGAATTTCTTCTGCACGCTCTCCAAAACTTCTGCATCCTTCTTGAAATGCAGTGACAAGAACCATGGACAAAGTTTTATTCAGCTGTAACAACTTCCAGACTTTATACCCAATGCCCCAACTCAAAAGGCAAGTAGACTGTACACCTAACGACCTCTATAGTGCATTTCAGCGTCAAAGATTTGTATCCCAACATCAGTACTTCCAAGGGTCCTGCGATTTACTTCCCAAAAATGCAACACCTCACACTTGTCTGAATTAAACTCCACCTGCAGTTTCTCTGCCCACATTTCCAACTGGACTGCATCCTACACAAAATTGGAACTCATCCAGCTCTTAGAGTTACAGATGTTAACAATGGCTTTAACACAATATTCCCATCAGTGTTGAGCCACATACCTGCGCAGCATTCAGAAGATGTGTTCGATAAATTGCAATGACCTCACGGTGTTGCCTGTCAGCATCCTGTGGAAAATCAGAAAAGATTGATAAAAACAGAGCAGAATTTCAAACGTCCAATTTAATTAAGATACAAACTAAAAATGCTGGAGATTTTCAGGTCAGGCAGCACTTGTAGAGAGAGATGTTAACAATGACCCTTCATCATAATGAGAAATTTGAGAAAACAAGTACCAGACAGAATTGAGAATGTCTGTGATAAGAGTGGAGATCCAGGTTATTTGGGGAACCCAGGTTTCCACCATATCACAGACAACACCTTTGTTCTGTCAACCCCGACACCTCTTTCCAACTCAAAGCAAAAATAGTCTTCTCACTTTACTACCGGTAATTTTGATGAGGTCATTAACCTGAACCACTTCTCCTTCCAAAGATACTGCCCAACCTGTCAAGTATTCCTAGCATTGTAGGGTTCCAGTCTAGTACATCAAAAACAGGAAAATATCTCTTCACAGATTACCTGAGGATCTTCAGATCACATAGGACTACATTTGACATGGCATGATCTTAACTACGAGTGGAGACCACCATAAATGTGATGAAACACAAAAAAACCTTTCTCTCCAATGGATCCTGGTTGACCTGAACATTCCTAGTTTTGATTTCAGTTGTTCCTATCTGCAAACATTTGTTTGGTGATTACACTCTAGGTCAGGTTTGATTTGTTTGGAAAAATTTAATAAAGGCATATTGTAGCAGCCCGCTAACCGGGATATGACCCAGTACACAAGCTGGCCTATGAACACAATGACCGTGCAGACCCCGCAGGTGACCACCCACACAACAGGAGTGGAAATGTCGCCCAATTGGAGACCAGCCTCCTGAAGTCAGTAGCAAGGAGTGAATACAAGCTTCCAGTGCAATAAGTCTTCGTCTTCGACTCCACGCTACTCGGTTGCATACATGCTACAATATAAAAAAAATTTAAGAGATCTTGACAGGGTGTATACGAGATTCCACTTCCCTTAACAAGGATTAAGGGAAACATAACAAGAGGTGAAAGGAGTTGAGAAAAATTAGTCTCACTCAAGTGGTGATATTTAGAAGGCACTGTGTTTAATCAAAGCTATGATAACCTGCCGAGCTATGGATGAAGAACTGGATTTTCTACTTAAATTATTTCAGTATTTCACAGACCCACTGTCATTTTCAACAATCCTCAACCCTTCCCAAATCCCTGGCAAAGTTGGGGAGCATGGGTTAAAACTACCTACATAGAATGGCTGTATGGATTAATATAGCGATTAATGAAAGGCTTTTATAGTGCCAGCGACTCGGGTTCAAATTTGGCATTGTCTGGAAGGAATCTGTATGATCTCTGTGTGCTCCAGTTTCCCCTAATTTTCAAAACTTATGGGGGTTGTCAATGAATTGGAGTATTTGGGTGGCAAGGGCTTGTGGGCCAGAAGGGCCTGTTACCATGTTATTGCTTAACGTTTAAATTTGAGTAAATCATAGAATGGACTATTCTGTGCCCATCCCTCAATCCATCTGGGAAGGAGATAATGAGCCATCTCCTTCAACCACTACAGTCTACATGTACTGTTGCAGATTCACCTTGAAAGCTAACAGTTAATCATCAAGCTGGAAATGTTTACCAAGTAGGGTTGAATTAATGTACGTTCTAACACAAACCCATTACTCACCATTAACCTCCAACTTAGATTTAGACGGAACAAAAATTCTTTCCAATCTTAATTGAAATCGCAACAGCAAAGAATAGGCAGCTAAGCCCTGAGGCTCCCTGTGTGTTTATGAAGTGATACTTCAACTTACAGCCAGCTGTTGCTCCAGGTTTTTGATTTGGTTCTGGAGTACCTCCATTTGCTGGCTTGGTCTCTTGGGGTTATTGGCAGAATAAGAAAGCTGTGATAGACCATTCAACGCTTGCTTCAGCCTCTCCACATCATTTAACAGCTCTGTTATCTGTCCAGGAGAGTGGGAAAAAATACAACTTGGTCAAATCAGAGAGGGAACAATACAGTAAAATACAGTTTTACTCAGCACTTCCACAGAAGTCAGATTTACAGACTTTCCAGACGATTCAAATATCAACATCCCAACACAATTTTTAATTTGTCTTTCATTTTGTTACAGAATCTTATAATACATTTCCCAGGGAATTCAACAAGATTAAATGGAGCTCAAGAACTAGGGCCCTAGCAAATTAGAAGTACAGCAAACATTACATATTGAGCAATGTGCTGGGATTTCAGACTGCTCAGATCACAGAGAAAAGGCAATTGAGAACCACATGCACACCAATATTTCCAAAACAATGGACTGCAACTACAGAATAAACTTGCATTTCAGGACAGTTAAAGGCCATTACAGCCATGTAAACCTACCAAACCCATCCTTGTTCTCCAAGTGACCCTGATGTTGAGCAGAACACATCTACTCTTAGAAATGTTGCCAGTGAATGGCTTAACATCCCAGCATCTCAGGCAACCTCTGAGAATGAGACAGTCCCTTTAGGCCTGCACTGCAGCATTAACCCAAAATCAGATTTTGGCTCCAAGGTGACTGAGAAACAAAAATAAATTTCAAATTGCAAAGGTCTAATTCATCGCCCACACTTGCTTAAGAAATGAAAATATCCAGATTTGCTGGAGTTCTAGGTAAAAACACATTGAAATCCTACCCCACAAATAATCACTGGTTATTTCATTCAACAGCAAACTAACCTCTTCCACGACAGAGGTGGTGACCATGCGCCCCATAAAAAAGACTGTTCTCAGAGCAATCTCAATGCCGTTCTCTCCCCTACTTCACTTGACCAAGCAAATTTCAAATTTTCACTGCCTTCTGGTGGAAGAACATCTTGTTCAATTCATGAACAGTTTTATACTCATTTTTGACCCTTTCAGAAGTGGGAATAAGCAAATCTCTCCCATAAAGTAGCACCTATACTGCCAACACCCACTACCTTCAAGTTACCTTGTTATCCTTGGCCTCAATTTGTTTAGCAGATTCGTGAATGCTTTTCTGCAGATTGCAGATTATTGCCATGGATTCATCGTATTTATTTTTCAGCTCTTTTATTTCCTGTTCAAAGCTGAAGGTTCTCAATTGAAAGGTCTCTTTTTCATCTTTAGCTGATAGCTCTTTCTCTTTGGCACGCAACACCTCAGTGGACATTTGCTCGTGCTTGTCCTTCAACTTTGCCAGGTTGTCGTTTAACAAGTTTATCTGCGTTTCCAATGAGCTCTTCGTCCGCTCATGCTCTGTCAAGTCCAACATTTGCTTTGCCTTCAACTCTGCAATTGTTCTTGACATTGCTTCAATATCCACTTGCAGCTGAGAAATCTCCAAAACCTTTTCTTTCATTTCTTCCTCTCTCTTGTTCATCTCGTTCTTCAGCCGTACAATATCTTCTCCCATCTGCTCTTTCAATTTGTTATGCTGCTGAAGAGGTAGAGAATCCTTCCTCTGATCATCCAACTGGAGGAGGAGATGGGCTCCTTTTTCTTGCTCCTGCATCCATGAGGCCTTCACTTTATCCCTCTCCTCCTGGAGCTCAGTAACTCGGTTACTCAGTGACATTTTCATGGCTTCAAATGTCTCACCAGGAATGTATTCCAACTTTATTTTCTCATCCAACGTTTGGAGAGCCATCTGCAGCTTGGCATTCTCTGCCCGTGACCTTTCATTTTGCAATTCAACATCCAGAAACTTCCTCTTCACTTCTTCCACCTGCTCATCCTTTTCTCTCATACCATTGAAAAACTTCCTTTCCATTTCTTCAAACATAGCTTTGGAAATGTACCGCTTCTCCAAGTCTTCCTCCAACTGTGCAACCTTTCTCTTCAGCTCTTCTCTCCCCCCCTTATATTGCTCAGCTTCCTCTTGGACCATAGAACACAGCCGAGTCTTCTCTGATAATTGATTCCTCAGATCATTCACCGTGGCATTAAACTTGCTCTGGTTTTCTTTGTAATTTTCCATGGGAACAAACTGTGATCTGATGGATTCCTGCAGTGCTTGAAATTCACTTGCCTGGCTTTCTTTTTCCTTATTCAGTGCAGCAATTTTCTCCTGAACCTTCTCATACTCCAATCGAGAGTTGTCAATCTTCATTTGCAGCTCCTCCTCCTTTCTCTCCCAGGCAGCCTTCATTTCTTCATGCTGCTGAAGACTCAAGTAGTCTTTCTGCACCTCATTTCGAAGGTCAGTCAGCTGGCCTTTCAGTTCCTCATTTTCTTGCTCACTCCTTGTCAACTCGCCTTGTACTTCACTGCATTTCTGCCTCACTGCCAACAGCTCCATTGTGGATTTCTCTGAAGTAGCGTTCAGGTGAGTTTTCAGTTCTTCATGCTTTTCAAGCGGCACATATTGATTCTTCAACGAGTCTTTCACAGCAGCAATTTCCTTGAGCACTTCTTCAGTTTGTTGCTGTGCCTGGCCATATTTCTTATTGAGTTCTTCCAATTCCTTCTTTGACTTGCCAACAATGGAATTCAGGGCTGTTATCTCCTCTTTGTGTTTCTCTGCAGGAATATACAGAGTCTTCACTTGATTAAGGTTTTTGCTTATAGTATTCTTCTCAAGCTTTAGAGCTTCTGCTTCTTTCAAAGTTTCCTTGTGCTTTTGTGTTACCTCACAAAGTTGCTTGTTGAAATCTTGAATAGTTTGGTTCAACAAAGATTTCATTTCATCATGCATCTTCAAGGGTACATAAAGGGTTTTCAGCTTGTGTTTTAAATCTTCCAACTCCGCTTTCATCGAAACATTTTCCAGTTGAATAACCTGATTTTCCTTTTGCAGCTTTTGATGCTTCTGTGTAATATCAGTCAAGGTAATACTCTGATTCTCTAACGTTCTCTTTAGCAACTGATAATGCTCAACCTTGACACAGGCAGCTACTTGAGCTTGCTCCTGCACCAAGTCCTTCTGCAAATGAACCACCTCTGACTGAGATCGCTCGTATTCACTCCTTGCTACTGCCACCTGTTTCTCCTTCTCTTCCAAAGTGCTGATGAACGAACTCCTCATGTTCTCAAACTCCTCCATCAGCACACACTGAGACAGCTTCGCCTTCAAGCCCTTAACTTCACTTTCAACTTCACTGACCCTTCTCACTGCTTCCTGCTTTTTCTGCTCTGTTGCACTCAAAGTCTTCTGCAGCTCTTTTACCACTTTCTTGTACTCCTCCACTTCTGTTGCCTCAGCAGATTCTTCGATTGATAAAGATCGATTAATTTGGCGCTGCAGCCTTTCCACGTTAGCCACGTCTTCCTCGTGTTTCAATTTCATTTCCCTCAGCTGAGTTTTAAGTTCTTCCACTATCTTGTTGCTTCCCACTGGGCCTGGCTTTGAAAGGTGATCCTTCAGGGCATTAACATGGGCCTGCAGGATCTTCACTTTCCCTTCTGACTCAAACATTCGCTTCTGCACATCACTTAACGCATCCTCCAGCTGCTTGATCTGCTCCTCCGATTCCTGCTTCACATGGTCACGGTCCTCTCTCAAAACTTCACACTGCTTCTTCTTGCTCAGTAGCTCCTGCTGAAGACAACCCTTTTCTTTCTTTGCCACCTCTAATGTTCTTCTCGTCATCTCCAGATCCTTTTTCAATTCTTCACATGTACCAAGCACACTTTGATGGGTTAGCAATGTATCACTTGACCCAAAAAACAATTTGGGAGAACGCTGAAATAAACATTTGTAAATCCATTAGTAAGACAAAATATTGAATTAAATAGCTGAATAATAAACTCACATTGACCAGCTCACCAGCATGCTGAATACAAACTTCATCAGGATCTTGACAAGCCACTCGCAAATTTGACATTTCCCATGTCTGGAGAGTCCAAAACCACAAATCCCAGTCTTAACAAAAAAAAGCCTTTCATTTAGGATCGAGATAAGATTTTAAAAAATTCTTGATGCGGAGGTCAATTAATCTTTGGATTTCTCTATACAAGGATGTAGAGGATCTATCATTAAGAATATTCAACAGAGATGGAAAGAAATCAGGATGAATAAGTAAGGGGCAAGAGAAGCAAGGCATGTGTTGCAGATGTCAAAGATCAGTCTTGACATGATTAAACGATAGAACAGGCGCTATGGGGCAAATTGCCAACTTCTGCTTTTAGGACTGGCATGGATTTCTCTGTTACTAATGATGGGGGAACCAGAAGATAAACTGAAGCCTTGAAAGGAAGTTTTAGTCAATTGAATCCTCTCAACTAAACTGTCAAGTAATCCTGAGAAAAGCAAGCCAAATCAGTGTGGTCCACTCTCACCAGTCGATCCAAAACAAATAATATATGGCATCAATTCAATCATTTAACCTTGATTCATTGTAAACCACAGGGGGTTTGGAAGTGATCAATATGAGCTACTAGAGAGCAAGGTAGAAATTGTAGACAATACAGTATTCAAGTTACGGTTACATTTTTCAAAGTCCAATTGGACGCAAGTATGCTGTAGAACGTCAAACTGAAATGCCAACTTTGGACACAATTTAATTTTACTGCAATTATCAGGCAACCTCACCGCACACTGAATTCTGACCCCACAGTTACACCTGGGCAGGAGTCCCCAAAGTTGTCAATGTCAACTCCTTGAGGGGGGGTGGGGGAGGTCAACTGAACTTCTGCAGTAAAAAGCAGAGGCACATCAGTGGAAAGTAGCACGTGGCAGTGGCACCCAACTTCTTGCGAGAGCGGGCCTTGGTGGCCACCATGCTGCATTTGGCTAAGTTGAGAGCGAACAGGAAGACGGACAGAGCGTAGAGAAAAGATGTACGTGTTCATTGTAGCTTTGGTACTGCCCCCCCCCCCCCAGGTATCCATGCTTGGGGTCCATGAAGGATCAAGTATTCCGTGAAGGGGTTGATGATCTAAGAAGTTTGGGAACCCCTGCCTCTCGTGCTCACTTCTGCATTTCCAGTTAATCTGGGCTCAGCTGCTGAAACCTTCAGCACAGCAAGTTCCACATGTTAACAACGCACTCAGTACAACAAGGTACATCACACTGGATCTGATCAGTTCTCCACCATGTGGAGAAAGAACAAAACCCTTCACCCAGACCAGATCACCAGCACTCCTGCGACACTCCCTTGAAAGGCATACAATGTTGAAATCAGAAAAATTAAGAAATAAAAGCCAATATGATGGTGGTATTGAAGAGACTGATAGATGAAGTTGAATATGCAGGGAACTGAAGGCTATAGGTCATGCACAGGCAGAAGAGATTTAGTTTATTTTGCACATGTTTAGTGCAGACAGACTGAAGGGCTTGTTCCCATGATGTTCTAAGATACTAAAAGTATTCCACACATCATTCAAATCATCACGGAAACTTGCTGCATATTATGTCTCCGTCAATTAAGGAACAAACCACTTTCCCTCTCTCGCTCAGTAGTTCAGTAGATTACAGGACCCCAAGTGTACCTTTTAAATGAGATTGGTTCTTCAGTTTCCATCCTTCTTTCAGAAGGTGGAATCTGGACACCTGCAGACGCCGGGTGAAAATAATCTGTCAGCTCTCCTCTCAGCCATTGACCAATGGCATAAATGCAGATTATACAGCTACCTCAAAACTCTAGTCACAAGGATCAATGCTGACCTCTACGTCGAGATGTCTATGTTGAATTTGCCTTGTCTCCCTGTAACCACGCATCTCTGGGTGCATCAGTTTCCTCTTGTATGCTTAAAGCATGTTGGCTGATAGGTTAAATGGTGATTGTAAACTGCTCCTGGTATGTAGGTGGGTTCCTTGAGAATTGGGGTAATAAAAGGCAGAAGAAATGGCGGAATTGCAAGGGAAAAGATGGGATTAGTATAATTGTCTTTCGTGGCAATAATGGACTAATGGGCTGAAGGTTTCAATTTCCTGCCATATGACTTAACTCTCAGCTCTAAAAAACAAGTCTTGTCTTTTTCCTTATTTACACACACTAGTCAAGCAAGATGAAGGAAAGCACTTACTTGCAATTCCATGCCCAGGAGGTTTTGCTCCTTCAGAGCTGCGGCTTCTTTCCCTTATTTTAAAAGGAAACAGAAAACAAATATTTACTCAAAGATGCTCAAAATGTTAATTATATTTGCTAAATTTGCTACCTTTTGATAAATAGTGTTTGCAATTTTTTTTTCCTCCGCAAACACTACAACAGGAATTAAAGAGTTATGTAAAACAGCAAACAAGCAAGAGAATTTAGTTTGGAGCTGGACACTTGGTTGCTGAAGCATTTGATTGAATTTAGGCCAGATAACTTAATTATTGCCATCCATAAATCTTGTGCAAATCAGGTTTAGGGAATCTTAATCCAGTTTGAGGTGTATGAAAAAGTAATCTGCGCAGAGCTAGGGGAAAAAAAACAAGCTGGATTGTACTCAAAAAGGACCAGATCAAGCACAAAGGGTCAAAAAGCACATACTGTGTGTGGTACCCAATTCAGCCCAAACACTAATTTCACATGGAAGAATCATGGGGAGATGGACAGCATGAATCAGAGCATGCATTGGATATGAGCATTTGGGTGCAGTAGGGACAGAGCAAGGTTCTCTCATCAAGAAATGCTCAACATGCCTGAAAATGGGAAAGCATTTTCTACCATAGTACATCTTATTCCTTACTGTACATGAAAGATTACATGCAATCACTACCAATTGAAACACTTCACATGCTTGTGAAAAGATTTTTACCATAGAAACCTTGAAATATTAGGACACACTTTCTGACTGAGGTCAAGTCGAAAAGAACTGACAGCTGTATCAAGAGTACAGCTGTCATTACAGACCATTTTGTATTTCACATATCCGACCCTATTGGGACACTACAGGGTCATATACAACATGTCAGTTAATGCAAACAAATCTACTAAAAACACTGTCCAGTTAGCCCAAAATGAATCAGGAAACTGAGTCCACTGAAAATAAAGGCAATAATCTAATCAAAGCCAAGATTATTTGCTCTCTGCAGTAAGGTTAAAAAAAAAACTCAACATGTAGAAAATCTCTGAAATTCTCAGTCCAAAAAAAGATTTTTGAAAAAGAGGAATTAAGTGTTACGGAGATCAAGGAGGTAGGTGGAGTTGAGTCCATCATCAGATCAGCTGTGATCTTATTGGATGGCAGAGCAGGATCGACAAGCCAGATGGGCAACTCCTGCTCCCATTTCTTATGTTCTTGTACAAGCTCTGCACTTGTTACTGAATTAACCAATCACAACCAAGGAAACGCTATTTTCCTTGCATTGCAACTTTCAAGAGTAACGAGAGATTGCAGAAATATTAATTATTGATTTCTTTGCAGCACTGTGTTCTAAGATCATTTGAATTTCTCACATACAAGTTTACATATAGAAGGATGCAGTCCTTAAACCTCCTTGAAATAGACTTATCTCTGCACCTTTGTCTTCAAGACAGTTGCCACAATGTAGAGCATTAATTTGCTAACTATTCCAAATGCAAATTCAATAGAATGCAAAGTCAGAACAAAGCCATAACTCAAAATAAATCTTACCCTTTGTCACCTGCATGCCAGCTGCCATCTGCTCATACAGTTGTCCAGTCTGCAAAGAGAAATTAAAACCCACTAAATTCAAGAGGTTCCACCAATGTTTCAACCACAACTGGCATTTAAATAGCAAATTAACAATAAAGCAAGAATTTTTTTTTAATATATAAACAGCATTTTAATCCAATGAAAGTTAAACATGAATCAGAGGTGGTACTCCGACACAAAGGAATAGGTTTTAAGAAGCATCTTGAAAGAGATGGAAAGATTTGGGAAAGGAATTCCACACAAAGTTGACAGCATGGTTGTAAATCACAGTGGGACAGTAGTTGGTGCAGAGCTCATGCCTGGAGACACGTTCTGAGCACCTCAATCTCCAGGAATCAAGACTGCCCAAGTCCAAACCTGAAAGGATGAGAGAGTTCCCTTCTGTTTCTTGAAGATCTGCACACCCTCTCCTTGATTAAATGGTTAAACCACATCAGTGGAGAAATATTCAGAGTACTATTCTTTGACATGACCATAACAACAAATAGAGTACCCAAAGAATGGAAAAATATTTTCATCCAGTGCTTCAAAATAATCTCAAATTTTAAACCAACTCAATCCAGCAAAATATATAAATTCTTGAAGAGTTAAAGAGTAGCAAGAAAGATCGAGCACTGCACACATTGCAGTCCCTCAGTATCTGTCAACATCCACAAGAGAGATTAAAGACATGATTCTGAACATTACCAACTCCAGTACGAAATTTGCAGCCATCAACACAACAGGCAAATTAACTCTTTCTTTGGACAATTGCAGTGTAGGAGAATTGATAGGCTTGATAACTACTGGAAAGCCAAACAATAACATTATGGATAATTAACACCCCCACCCCACCCCCCCCCCCCAAATTTACAGATAAAGCGTCTGACCAGGGCAACTCTTATTAAGCAGGGATAAGGAGACTCTTTAGAAGAGTAGTCCTGAAGGGAAAGGTGCATAAACCTGCTCCCCAGGTATAAATATTTTAAGCACGGTTGGATGTCTTAACATGAATTTGTAACCTTTTCCACAAAATCGTTTTCACTGTATTAAACTCCTTCCTCTTCTTTAAGAGTTCAAAACTAATGTCTGGGTAAAAAAAAATTTTTTACCCTTGTATTCCCGTGGCTTATCATTTTCTCTAACTTTATTCCTTGCCCACTCCAGTACATTTTCTTTTGTCGTACATCTCAAAAATTTTACTAAGATGGATCTTGGTTTTTGATGTGTCTGTGGTTTCGGAGCTAACGCTCTGTGTGCCCTTTCTATTTCCATTTCTTCCTGCATTTCTGTCATTCCCAGGATCTTCGGGATCCATCCTTTTATAAATTCCTTCATGTCTGTGCCTTCTTCACCCTCCTTCAGGCCCACTATTTTAATGTTGTTTCGCCTACTATAATTTTCCAACATATCAATTTTCTGAGCTAACAACTCTTGTGTCTCTAATTTTTTTTGTCACTTTATTCCAATTTTTCTCGTCATTTACTTCCATTTCTACAGCCATTTCACGCTCTTCCACATTCTCTACTCTTTTCCCTATTTCTGTCATGACCAGCTCTAAACTTTGCATTTTATCTTCTGCTCTTTTCATTTTTCTTTTAATTGCATTAAATTCTAATGACAACCATTCTTTTAATGATCTCATTTGTTCTTCAAAAAAAGCTTTATCTATATTCTGTCCAACAGTTTTACCTTCTATTTATCTGTGAAGATCTTGATGATCTTCTTCCTCTTCTGTGTCTGTACCCGTGTTTGTGCTTCTTCTCTTCTTTGTGACTGTGTCTTTTCTGTTTTTCCTGATAAGCTACTTGTATCTCTTTGTCGGGCCTCCTCTTGCTGGCCCTCTTGCTATTGGTCCTCCACCTCCTGGGCTGCTCGTCTGTCGAGCCTCCTGTCGTTGATTCTCTTGTTGGTCACCCCTCCGTTTCTCTCTCATCTGTTTCCTCGCTGCCTCTACTACCGCCTTTCTCGTCTTCCAGCTGAGCGCCCTGGTGTCAGGCGTCCCTTAGCTGTTTGTGCTGTGGTTGCCCGCTCCTCTGCTGAGCACACCCCCCCCGTCGGTGTCCTTTGAATGCGCAGTTGCACACTTTTGCTTGGCTCCGAGAGCCATTTTTAAAGTCCACCGATCGGGAGGTCGTGACTCCGCAGGCCAGGTACTAACCTCAGGGATCGGGTACTCCTTGCCACCACAGCTCCCTGTTCCTTCGTGCAGGTAAGGCCTTCTTCGGCGACTTTTCTACTTTTTTCGGTTGTTTTTACTTTCTCCTTCTTGGGTGCCATCTTCTTTCTCTTCTCTGTAACTTTATCTTCTATTTCTTCTATTTTATTTTTGTTGTGCTTTGTCTTTTCCTAACTTTTTTCCTATTTTTCTGGAGGGCTGGTTTTCCCGACCGGCCACTACTCCATCACATGACTCCTCGACTGAACAGCCTTGATGTTCAAGGCGGGGCTGTGTGGCTTACTCCTTTTTTCTGATGTTCTTGTCTTCTGTCCAGACCAGCATCAGCAAAGACAATAGAGTCCACTCCCATAGCACTGACAATTCTCTGCTTTCAATACACTCATCAGATGTCCTTCTGAATTGTACAGTTAGAACTGCCTCCAACTTGTATTTGCATTCCAGACCTCAGTCATTTAAAGCATTTGTTTTCTCTCTCCCTTTCAAATTTAAAAAGATGTGGATTGTGTTGAAGAATAAGCCAAGGGATAGTTTCTCAATGAAATGGATAGTATAACAGAGGGCATCAAGGATAGAAAAAAGTATGGTAGATATAGAAATGTTTCTACTTTTCAGAAGAGACCAGAACCAAGTGACAAGTGTCACAACACAAATCAAGAATTTTATGGGAACCTACTTTACAGAGGAGCAAGAAGGTGGAATTTTCTGAAATAAATTAAGAGCAACCTGGATAAACAGCCGAGGAAAAAATGTGAATCAGAGAAGGGCTGAAGGGTTTGTGGGGTGTGTGAACTGACCCACTGGGCTGAATGGCCTGTCTGCACTCCAAGTACCTAACAAAAGTAGCTGGTGGCTCAGATGAATAGGACACAGGTTGTGTTAGCAATGATGAATGAATCAGTCTGCTCAGTACAGTTATTAGCATTTCATTCCTTGCCTGAAACATCAGTCTAAACATCATCCAACGCACCTCATAATTTTTAAGCTTTGCCTTCAGGTTCTCGAGCATCTTCGCATTTTCTTCCTGCTCTCTGTCTCGTGCCAACAACAGATTTTTCAGCTGCTGTTTCTGAAAGGATTAGACAAAACACACATCTTGCATCATACTCCATTTTACCTTTAGCCAGAGCCTGATTTTACCAGCATCACTGCTGTGTACCTTGGCTCTGTGTTTACACCATAAAGATCCGATCCCTGGTAAACAATGAGAATACCTAAAATGTTTTAAGTTTATGAAGCCCCCCCCCACCCCACCCCCTGTCCTTTACTTGTTCCTGTTTCTCACTCCTCTTAAATCTCTCTCTCCTTCCCCCATTTCATTCATCCAATCCGATCACAGATTGCTCCCTCCAACACCACTTTTCTTTACCATTATCATTTCCCCATCCCAATCAATCTGAAACGATGATTATTACTCTCCAGGGACACTTCCTGACACACCGAGTCCTTCCAACTGCTCAGCTGCGCCTTCTTTAGCAGAAATACCTAAAGGGGCAGATCAGAAACTGATCCCCAAACAGAAATGTGACTTGTAAACATTTGTTAGACCATTCAGTCCTTTAAGCTTGCTCCACCATTAAACACAATCGCGGCAATCCTCTCCTCCATGTGATGTTCACTTCCAACTTCCCTCCAGCACGATGCCTTGTTGTTTAGAGCTGTCCGTGGACTTGGGAACAGAAGGACTGAACTCACGATCTCAAGTCCATTTCTCACTTAATCTAAAATCCATTTACTGCTCCTTGCTGAATAAAAACATTTTAATATCATGTTTGAAATTTTCAATTTTGTTCTTGCCACCAATATCCCCTCACGCAACTAGTTTCAGTTGAGGGAGCAGGGGAAATAGAAAACCGATCACTAGAGAAAGATTTCCAGATGCTGTTTTGAAGTATTAACACTTGACACTGAATTTAAGGAGTACTCAGAGCTGCAACATGAGATTCTAACATTTCAAAAGGACAAAAGGGCTTAAGTATCTTCTGCATCTCAATTTATAATGCAGTTTTGTGAATAGCAAAATAAATTTTGTGCATTAGCTAGAACAGATCAGGAATCCTCACTTCACAAAGTGCTTACTTATAATGTATAAAATGTGATATCCACTCAATACATGGATTAATTTAAATTGGTGCATTACTGGACTGAATCAGGAAACTGTGCAAATTGAGGAGTATCAAAAAAATGGCAATGCTGCCATAGCTGGTGTGGACGGGAAGAGAGTGGAGAGCAGGGAGAAGAGACACAGCGCTCTCCTGCAGGATCCAACCACCCAGTCCAACTTCTGTCAGCTCTGTGCAGGCTTTAAATAGCCTGTTACGGATGTTTATTTTAAAATCTTGCGACCACGGGGTCTGGGCCCAAGGTGGCGGTACCCATGTTCGACAGCAGCCACAAGGGGTTGCAGACTCTGGGGAAGCAGAGGACACCATAAAACAGGGAGACCACCCCCACATGAGAAGAGGAAGTAGGGGAGAAGACGCAAGGGATGATGAACCATCAAGGGATGGAGGTTGAAGAACACACAGGCAAGTGTGTTGGTGACTTGAGGCAAAGAACCCACACAGGCTATGGGCATCTGCAGTCAAAGGACAGGCACCATGCTGCAGACTACTGGAGACTGGATGAAGGGGTACCAGGTTTTGGAATAGATGCGAGAGGTACTGAGGACTGAGTGTCCATAGACATTCATTGACTCTGGGGGAGGGGGACTCTTGCTTCTCTTTCTGAATATATGGGGTGTTGGTCAATTTATGCTGATGGCAAGTCTTAGCCTTACAGGAAATTTCACGTAATCAAACAGAAAATGTAATATTACGATATTACGTGACAATAAAAGAATCTTAAATCCTGAATTCTATATCACAGAGTATCAGGCAACAAAGCATGGACAATTCAGCTTTAACATGCAGAATCCAAAAGGGGGAAAAAAAAATAAATCAGGAAATAAATCCAGGACACAAATTTGAACTACATCAGATTAAGAAAAAGCTTATGGTTTAAGGTAAGAAAATGGAAATTTAAGAATGTTGTTGGGGTGTTTCACTTCACACATTAACAGTGCAGGAAAACTAGGAGTGATTCACAGGCAACCCAAATGATCCAGACAACTGTTTTTTATGATACAGGTACACGATCCTTTATCAGGAACCCTTGGGGGACAGTGTGTTTCGAATTTTGGATATTTCCAGATTTCGGAAAGCCCACGCGAATTGTGCTGCCATATCCATCCCCATCCCCTTCCAGTCCCTCAGCCGCCTCCCCCGACCGACAATCCCTCGGCCGCCTGGCAGTCTTCCCTGGCCGCCTCCTGAAGTGCCAGTTGATGAAGTAGACAAAGACAATGTGGTCAAACAATAATCATGGCTTTTATTAGCAGAAACTCATGGTACAATAATGAAAGACAGTTTTACCCAAGCGGAGTGTCCTTAACAGTAGAGATAATGCACAGCCAATGTTAGTACAGCAAGGCTCGCCAGAGGGGAGACGGGCAGCTTGGCAGACATTTACCACACCTCCCCTGACCACTGGTCTCTCGGCCACCTCCCCCGACCGCAGGTCCCCATTTGCCAGATTTTACATGTCCGGATAAAGGATCGTGTACAAGCTAGAGCATTTTAGGGCAAAGAATAAAAGGGTCACAAATTCTTGAGAAAATGTGCTTTTAGAAGCAGGCATATCTCTAAGGTTCATAACAAGTTATTTTGAACTTGCACAAATTGAGAATTAGACAACAGTGTACACCATAAATAATTTTGAGTTACACATTATAAACGAGCGTTAAAGGTATTGAAATAAATTTACTAGCATATTATCAAAACGATAGAAGGATTAAGTGACATGGTAAAGATTAAGGATGAAAGATTTTGAATTGTTAAGAATTTCAAAGATGAACCCAAAATAAAGCAACGTCAATGAAATAGAAAGTCAATTCAATAAGTTCCAGAGGGAATTCAAGAGGAATTTCTTTATCTAGAAGTTTTCTGTAAATAGAATTCAGCAGCATGGGGAACAGCTCAGAATAATGGAACAAAGCCATTAGTAGAGAGTCAGGCAGTAACGATATTTCATCAGAAAGGAACAGGAGGCAATGCTGAAATGGAGTGGAAGCAGATTCATTGAAGCAGGAGACTAGAATGGGCTGGATGGGCCATTCCCCATCTGAGCATTTGATGTGGTCCAATGAGTTGGAAAAGGTATCCAAGAGAAGACAAATTCAGAAACCTACCAAGTTTTATTTGAAGAGTAAAGATTGGTGGAGAGACAAGAGAAAGAATTCACTTCATACATTGGTCCAGGTTGAAAGATCTCTTCGAAGGATGAGCTGCTCAAGGAACATATAGTTTGTGAATGATTGGTGGGGAAGAGGTGGGGAAACTAAGGCAATTTTGTCAAAAATTCTTATTTTCAGTCAAATCCTTTTAGGCAACTCAGTGGCACAGCTACTACCTCACAACTCCAGAACCCCAGGTTCAATCCTGACCTTTGGGACTGTGCCTGTGAAGTTTGCCCAGCATGCAAATTTCCTTCAGGTTCTTCCCATATCCCAAATATGGGCAAGTTGGGAGGGTTAACTTTCTGTTGTAAATTGCTTGAGTGAATGGTGAGTGGAAGAAACTCGAGGAATTGATTTCTGTACAATTAGAGATAGTGGGAAAGCTGTGAGCATTAGATTCAATGAGCTAAAAGCACCTCCTGTTTGATGGAAAAAAGTATTGACACCTCAAACTGCACTAGAATGGCTTTCCTTTTCATTATTATTTTGTAATCACCCTGGAGGGCACGAGATTCTGTTTGGCTGTCAAAGCATCTTGCTCGAACAACAATCTGATCCAAGTTAAAGCAGAAATATACTGCAACAGTTAGTGCTACTGTCTCAGTTCCAGGGATCCAGGTTTGATTCTGAGCTTTAGTCACACAGGAAACTGCAGACACTAGAATCATTGCTCGAGGAACTTAGTGGGTCAAGTAGCATCGGTGGCAGAAAAGAATGGCTGATGTTTCAGGTCAGAACCTTTCACAAAAGTGCAATGTTGTCAGGTGGGAGGGGTTGGACAGGGGCTAGTAGAGCATTGATAAATTAGGCATCGGTAAATGATTAAAGGATTCAGATGCAGGACAATGGGAGAGAGGGGAAGAAAACAGGTGGAAGTTGAATCGTATAGGCTAGTGGGGGATGACGTGACACAAGGGCAGTTGGTGCTGGAATCTGATTATGGAAGGTTACGATAATGGTACAATGAGCATGGTTATGGAAGAGCTGTTCGAGAAGGACTCATGGTACCAGATGGACCCAAAGGAGGAGGGGAGGGGTGTGGGAGAAGAATGGAAGAAAATGAAACCAGATTTTTTTTTTGGGGGGGGGAAGGTAAGAATAAGTAGGGGTGCTAGGTGTGAGTGGGTGAGGAAGAGGAGTGTATAAAATTGGTCAGAAGAGGAGAAACGGAACTAGTTAACTGAAAGTGGAAGACTACTCAGATGGAAATCAGGAGTGACATTCCCCTAACCCATTGTTCCTGCATGACCCGTTGAGTTCCTCCAGCAAACTGTTCACTGATCCTGGCCCGGGGAGGGGGATGGGGTCATCTGCACTGTTAGAGGAGGAATTGTGGAAATATTGTTCATCACTAAGGGGACCAGTATGTTTTTTTTGCTCTTCTAAATTAACCCCTCCATGAAAGTTAAACAAGTTGGACAGAGCTGATGGGCATTTGTGAAGAATAATAAGTTGGAGGGGCTTGAGAATAAGAGGGCGAGAATGGTACTAGTTAGATGGTTGAGGGTGTGGCCTCAATGAGCCCATTTCTTCCTTTTGCATAACTGTTTATGAATCTCTTGTTGGCAAAGCTTCCCATAATTAAACACTGGCTGGCACCAGTGTAATCCATTTGTGGGGAGTAACAGGAGGAAATTTGAGAGAAAATACAATGTGACAGCAAATTTTAAAAGCTGAACAAGACAGAAAGATAAATAATAATTAGTTGCACCCATCCTGGTGTCCTGGGATACAATGAAATTCTTGAAGGTAAACAAAAATCTGCAGATGCCGCGGGGCCCAATGCAGAGTAGAAAAGTGCTGGAGAAATTCTGCAGGTTACACAGAATCCAAAGGAAATAAAAAGGTCGTTGATGTTTCAAGCATGAGCCCTTCTCAAGAGTGCCAGAAATCAGACAGTTGGTGGGGGATTGGGGGGGGAGGGATAGAGTGGCAAGAGGTGTTTTGATTTCTTCTTCTTTGGCTTGGCTTATTGGAGAAATAAAAGCATCTGAGATTCCTACATCACATAACACAAGACTTGATTCACATTTTGAAATTTTGAAAACTCACCTCATTCTGAAGCTCTCCCACTGACTTGGACTCCTGTGTGATGGGAACAACAAATTTTACCATCAAACAAAGCACCACAACACTGGGAGTTAAACAAGAGAGTCTGCAGACACTGGGGTGGAGTACAATACACAAACATGATGGAGAAACTCAGCAAGTCCCAAAGCATCTGTAGGAAGCAAAAGGTAACCAACACTGATGCTATGGGACCTGCCGAGTTTCTCCAGCATATTTGTTTATTGTACTTCATTACATTGTTCTTTAGCCTCAGGAACTTCACTAGTCACATTTCTGGCTGTACCTACAGCTCATTTCCAAGTGACTAAATATTTCTTTCCCTCACTCTTCACAAACCTCCGAAAACTTCAGGACCACAGCCTAAAGATTGCCAAAGTAGTATTTGAGGAGTGTTTAAGTGACAGGTAGGTGATGCCAAGCCCAAGTTCTGAAAGCCCACAGATCAAAAAAGTAGCAAACAAAGGTAAGGAAACAAGACTAGGCCGAGACGAATGAGCTTGCAGCATGGCTCGTTTGAAGACGAGAGAAAGAGTGACCGTAGAAGATAAATGAGGGAGACAAAGAGGAATAGACAACAAGAGAGAACCAAGTATGACAAATAAATGTCACAGCTGATAAAGAAACCAAGTCATAAATTTTAATCTTAGGCATAAATGCTCCACATTTCAGAAGAATAAAGCAAATTAAACCACTGGCTCCAAAATGACAGTGATGGCACAAAACAAAAAAATCCGAATGATTAGGTTTTGAATATACAGTATAATCATTCAAACATTTATAACCCACTGGCTTCATCATCCCCCACACAAAACACTGCCAGATCTTGCAAATGCTGACCATGAGTAGCTTATCAATTTATTAAATTACAGTAAAATTCTTCACATAATTAAATATACCAAAAAAGGTTGTTCGGATTGACTTCATTAATTTATTACCAATTTAATGCACAATACTTACAAGTGACATTTAGCAAATTGAATGCAGTGTATGTGGGAGTGGGAGAAGAAACTATTTTATCAGAAATAATAGTCGAATTTGCATGAGAGCATGAATGAATTAGGGTAGAATTAAAATGTGTTTATTTTCAAGTGACAGCAAGAAAAGATGCTCAAAGTTGAAATTAGATGATTAAAGGATATTAAATATAGCAAACAGCAATCTATACAATATGCAAATATGGGAAAGAACCAGTCAGCCACTTTATTTTCAGTTGTGCTGTAGCAGAGAGAATCGAAGATGACATTTTAACACAGGTACCCAATTATTCTCCAACCCACAATCACACTATACATGTAGATGCTTCATCAAAAAATGTAGATAGTCTGCAAAATGTACCAGTTACCACCTCACTCTCAGTGCACAGCAGTTCCCGACTCCAGAACAGCCACATGCAAGACTAGAACGTGCAGGGGAATGGAACTAATCCATCCAGGCCACAGCACGTCAAACTTCAGGAACTGCCGACACATTAGCACGGTGCTCCATGCTCAGCAAACACTCCCAAGGGACAATTTGGAATGGGCAATGAATGGTGACTGCACCAGCAATGCATACATTGTGTAAAAGAAATGAACAAGTAGCCATAAAGCAGAATACCCTTTAATTATATGGAGTTAGTCACATGTGGCCTTCAGCCCAACAAGTCCATGCTGACCAATATGATATACTGGATGAATCCCATTTGCCTGCATTTGGTCCATATCCCTCCAAGTCCCTCTCATCCATCAATCTGTCAAATGTCTTTTAAATGGTGTTATTGTCTTGCTTCTCATTTCCTTTGGCACCTCATTTTAGATATAGACCACCCTCTGAGTAAAAACATTTTATCTCAGGTCCGTGTTAAATCTGTCCCATTTACCTTAAACCACTGCTCTCTTATTCTAGAAGAGTCATTTACAAACTTTTTCTTTCCATTCACATACCATTTTAAATAATCCCTATGCCATAGGTACTCTGTTATTATTAAGGGATTACTTAAATTGGTATGTGAATGGGGAAAAAAACCATTGCTCTAGACCAAATTGTTACTGAAATATTTTGCTTGAGAAAAATTGTCATTGGCCCATGTCCTTTGGAGTTCTGAAATAGTGCACATAACGAGTCAATTAGGTACAATTAAAACAGTGGTTTTCAAATTTTTCTTTCCACTCACATACCGCCTTAAATAATCCCTTGCTAATCACAGAGCATTTACAGCATAGGGATTACGTAAGGTATGTGAGTGGAGAGAAAAAAGTTTGAAAACCACAAGAATAATCTTCTCGGGGTGGCTGGTGGTGGGGAGGGGGGGGCGGGGGTAAGAAGAAACTATTAGCATTCACTTTATCAATTGTGTTGAATTTGCATTCCACTTTCTGGGAGCTCAAACATTCTGAAGGAGACATCATCTTTGACATTTTCTGCTTTCTTTCAAGACCTGGTAAGCTTCAAACACAAAATCGCTGTCCCCAAATAAGTTCAACTCCCAAGTAGCAGACATTAGAATTGGGTCTTCTATCTCCACCATCAATGACAGGTATTTCCCCCTCACCAGAGGCTCTGCCTTTATCGAAGGTTCCACATAATCATAGATGTTTGATTACTCACCTGGTAAAGCTGTTTTTGAAGTCCACTCACTCTCTCCAGGAAGACCTTCTGCTCATGGTGGAGTTTTTTCAACCTTCCTTTGAGTTCCTCATTTTCAATCTGAACCTCCTGGAGATAATTAGATAATAAATTGTCAAATCACTGGGGGCTGGGGGTGGGCAGGCGAATGGGAGTTGCAGAGGGACTTAAATGGACCTTGCTACACTTTATTTTGAAGCAGAAAGTGGATGTGAAGGACATTCAATAATCTAAGAACTGATGAGGTGCTGAAGAAAAACCACAATCTCGAAGGGTAGATTAATTCTCACTGGCTGGAATTTATCTCTCTGAGAGCAATCTGTGGCCTGCATTGTATTTCCTTGAACAATGCCCCCCCACCTTCAAAAGTAAAGCCTAAAAGACATTTGAAGCCTTGAAAAGCACTATTATAAACAAGTCCCATTGTTCTACATCCATTGCTATTGGGATTGCCACAGCTAAAAGTACATGTAGGGTGAAGTTTGTAACTTTCAAAGTTAAAAGAAAGCAAAGAGAAGTTGGAGGGGCCCCAGAAGATCAGGCAGCATCCATGGAGAGAAATGGACAGTTCAAGACCCTCCGATGTTGTCTCACCTACTGAGTCCCTCCAGCTTCTCTTTGTTCGCTCAAGATTCCAGCCTTTGAGGTTTTTGTGTTCTCAGTTTTCCCCCCTTGCTCCTGTCAAGGTCACTAAATGGACCAGTGGCTGTTAGTGAATCTGTGGAGCGCAGCTGGTGGGCTGGGTTGGGGAAATTGGGAATGGATGAATGTTACCTTGATGAAGAGCTCAAGCCCAAAACCTTGTTTCTGTATCTTTATCTTTACTAATAAAGTCCACTGTTTGCCCTGTCGAGTTTCTCCAGCTTTGTGTTTTTACTTCAACCACAGTGTCTGCAGACTTTCATCAGAAGACCTCATTCCCCTGACGCTGAGTCATGGGGCCAGATAATTCTTTCCATCTGTCTTTACTCTCCCCACAGCTCTTTCATTTGAAAGGCAAGTCTGGGTATTTTTTTTGTTTATATTTCAAAGTCTATTAATGTTTTTACTTAGTAGCAAAGTTAAAGAAATGCAACTTTTTAAAAAAGTTTTTCCATCCATTTCCAAATGAATAAGAAATTCAAACAGCAAGAATTGTTCGAGCCATCAGAACACCCGCGAGTAGAACCATACTTTCGTGCTACCAACCCCATCCCCTTTCAGCTAGCTTAACCTCAATAAAGGGTCAGCACCATCAGAAGTCAAAATTTCAGTGCAGATGGTGACCACCTGGCATCATTAACTAGGTCCTTCTCCATAGATGCCGACATACTATTGGGACAGAGTATACAGATATGTTTTTGTGAGATAAATTGGGGAAGGTTTCTTAGAGTAGGTCACATACAAACACTAAAACATTTCTTATTTGAAATACCAGCTCTCTGCCCCATGCTAAACATATCCACTCCACAGCTTTTGCAAGAGCTTTGAAGAGTGCTCAAGAGACTTCACTAATGGATTCTTGTTTACAAAAGGCAACAGATGAAAAATCTTGTCCGAGCTGCAGATTGTCTGGAAGAGAACTTGTTGTTTGAAGAGGATCATGTCATTTTACAGGGAGAGGGCATGGAAGCTTTGTCAGCAAGACACCAGAGTGGCTGATTGAAAATGAATCAGTTGTGGATGTCATCGTACAACGAATCTTTCTCTGAAAACTGACAAGAACCTTCCTGAGCGGCAACGCTAATTTCCCCGGACACGCTGGAATTGACTAGACATGAATGGTTACCACTGACCTTTCAAGCCTAGTGAACTTTATAAATGTTAAATTCTGTGCACAGTATAAGAATTGCCTGCAACCAGTGAACTTGGAGGAGTGAGAAGTGAGATTAGACTGTGAACCAAAGAACTTTTCTGAACTTACACACAAATTACATACACGTGTGCTTAGAATTAGAAGGGGGTTAATAGTGATTTTAAAGTTTAATTCTATTTTCATGTTTAAAGATAATTAAAAGCAACTTTTGTTTCAGTAACCAATTGACTTGGTGAATATCTATTGCTGGTGGGTTTTTGGGTCCTCTGGGCTCGTAACTTTATCGTACATACTAAACCAGGATTGTCAATTTAGATTATCTGCTCAACATCCTGCATCTAATCCTGAACAGCAACCTATTGAATTAAATGGCAACAAGAGCATTAACCAGGCAATGGCAGTATTCCATCTGAATTAATTCTTTATTCAAATGCAAAGGTGACAGGCAACGGACTTTAGAAAATGTTGAAGAGACTGTGGATGCGGGAATCTGCAGCAGTAAACTGCTGAAGGTACTTGGTGGATAAAGCAACATCTGTGGGGTGAAAACAATTGTCAATATTTACATTCGAGACCCTGCAATGGGAGTAATCCAGAGTCTTAAAATGTCGATTCCAACCCCACCATCCATCCCTCCCCCCCCCCAGCACCTAACCCCACAGATGCAGCTTGACGTACTGAATTTCTCTAGCAGTTTGCTTCTTGCTAGAAAACTATTGGTTATTTGCAGAATGTGCGACTGTAACAATACCTTCATTGTGCGCTGTTCTTTTGGACTTGGTGTTAAATTTGTCTCAACTGGAGGATGCCTTTGATCCAACTTCTGTGGTATTTCAACAGTCTGCAAAAGTACAACGTGCTTTTTGTTGAAAAAAAAACATATTCAAGGAAAAAGAGAATGCAATGTTTAAGTAATGTTACGAGCCCAAAGGACCCAAACCCAGCAGCAATAGAAATTCAACAAGATAAATGGTTAAACAAAAGATTCTTTTAATTATCTTCAAATATGAAAACAGGATCAAACTTTAACTTACGACTACTACATTGTATGCAATGTGTGTACAAGTTCAGAAAAGTTCTTTAATTCACAGTCCAATCTCACTTCTCACTCCTCCAAATTCACTGGTATCAGGCAATTCTTATACTGTGCACAGAATTTAACATTTATGAATTTCACCAGGCTTTGGTGCTTGAAAGGTAAATAGTTACTGATCAGGAAGGTTCTTGTCAGTTTTCAGAGAGAGATTTGTTGCTCATTGGACACCCACAAATGATTCCTTCTGAACAGCCACTTCAGAGTCTTGCCGAAGAAACTTGCCCCATCAGGGTTTTTTTTTTAGATGATAACCTTTCTTTCAGGTCACCAGTGTTCCTTTTTGTTTCCCTTATTTCAAGTGAAACATTATACAGCCAGCCATAACCTCTTAAGGACCACAAAGGCTTTGACCAGGCGGAACTAAAATCCAAGTCTTCAAAATGAGGTTTTTCCACAAGCTTGCCAGCTTGTCATGTTCCAGCTGCTAATTAACTGTAGAACTGTATTCTCACTCTCACACACACACACACACACACACAGAAAATGACGTGACTCTCAGAACAGCCAAGTGGCCTCAGATAGACTGTGGCTCCGAACCTAATCTTCAGAGTTCGTACATCTGTTGCTTTACAAAACAATAATCCATTACTTCACAGTATGTCCAATTAACACCAACTTGTGAAGTCCTTATAGACATCCTTCAAAGTTTTTGCAAAGCTACCCGGAGCCTGGACTGTCTAGTTTGAGCAGAGCTCCGGCATTTTAAATGAGATGTTTCGAAATGTTTGCAAGTGACCTACACTAAAAAACCTGCCACAATTTATCTCCTTTTAAAACATATCTATATATAATATAAAATATAACAATCTGTCACAGAACAGAGACACAAGAGACTTTGGATGCTGGAACCTGAAGCAAGTACCGTCGGAAGAAGCCAGTAGGTTGGGCAACAGCTGCAAGAAATTGTCAATTTTTTGGTTCAATATCCTGGATTAGGTCTCATCTGGTTGTTTAACTAAAAGATTTTCTAATGATGAAACAAATGAGCTTCAAGATGGTGAGCACTGATATATCCAAGTGAAGGAACTGAGTAACAGATATTCAGTTGGCATTTACATGGCTTTTCCCTGACCCACAACATTTTGGAATCAGTGCTGCAGTAATCATCGTTTTGGTGAAACAGATGCCGATGCCGTGCAGGTGATGGGTATTCCAAACCTCAGTTTTTCCATCCATGAGTGCTTCTATCTTAATAATTACTGCTTACACCAGGTGTGTCAGCTTCTGAAGCAAAATATTTCATTATGCAAGCCAGCAGTGGTTTCAAAAAGTGGCCTACAATAAGATCCAAGGAGAGATTTCTGGGAATTACAATGTTTTAAGGATTCTGTGACAAGAATTTGGTATTCTGTATTCTAGCCAATTACTTGCACTCAAAAGAAACAATTTTCTTGATGATGGTGGGAAGGGCAGACAGACACAGCTAAAGTTTTAGAGAGTCTGCAGCCAATGCCCACCCTTTAAAGGGAGATTCGGGAAACAGTGATATAAACACAAGAACATAATAGGAGCAGGAGTAGGCCTTCCAGCCTGTTGAGCCAGCCCTGCCATTCAATGTGATCATGGCTGATCCAAATGAAACTGCCATAGGAGTAAACCAAGTCCCAACAAAACTGGAGGGGATGATCTCATCCCCTTATCCTCCCATAGGTCATCTCAGTACAAGTACTGTCAGCCTGTTAAGACTTCACTGCTGGTGTTATTTTCATTGCCTCAGTTATTTACGAGCCTTCAGAAATCATCAAGCTGGCCATTCTACATACTGGAGGTACAAGGAGATACTTCGATGCAAGTCATCAACTTGCTTCTTCCCAAAAAAAAGTCAATGTCTTTGTGCAATAAACACACAGCCCCTGCAGCTAGATACCCATTCATATATATTCTAACACAGATCGAAGTGGTGGATTTTGGATAGTCATAATCACCAAAAGATGCATTGTTACAACAAAACAACAATCAAGAACTGATTTTCAAGCAAAATAGCTTTTTGTAGGAATAATTACCAAAGAAAAAACAATTACAAGTCCAGAAAATAATCTTTAGAAAATCCCGAGATATGGCTTTGTCGTCATCTAAATTGTTAAAATTCATTTTGGCACAAAAGTAAACAAGAAAATTTGCAGATGCTAAATTGACTGAAGGACACAAAATGCTGGAAAACCTCATCAAGTCACATAGCATCCATTGGAAGGACAAGACAAATCAAGGTTTTCATGCCTGAGCCCTTCCTCAGGGATCTGGAAAAAATTACCCTGATAGATTGACTTTCTCTTTCTGCAGACATTGCCTGACATGCAAAACGTTACCACTATTTCATTTCTGATTTCTGAAATCTGTAGGTTATCGACTAGAAGGTACAAGCCTAATTTTTTTTATAGCCTTACCTGAGGTACATGGGGCAACTTCACACTGGGTTCTTTTGCTATGGGGGGGGGGTGGAGGGAAAGGAAAAATGTTAACAGCATTATTTAAACAGAGTCAACTTTTACTCTGCAAACTCTATTCATCCTGTTCTAGAGTGTAAGGCACAATGGCAAATTAATTGTGAAAGAATATCCTTCTGGGTACTACTGGTAACATCCAACATTGAGGACCACATGTGTACAATTCTCAGAGCAACTCTTGACAGTATCTCCATTACCTCTGCCACTTAGAGACCTTGATTACAGATATTAACAAACACACCTGATCTTTGATACCTCACCCCAACATGTGACCTCACTGGTCTTCATCAGTGAACTCCCTCCCCCACGGCACTGTGGGTGCACCTTTATCAAAAGGACTTCAACGGTTCATGAGACAGCTCATCGTGTTCTTAATTACAATGAAGTATCAGATTTATCACTGTTAATGCTCAATGTTCAGTTGTGGTAAGTGGGAACAGTTCAACATTTAAAAAAAAACAACTTCGACATGAAATATTGATAGCCAACATCAGTCTTTAAAACCATCCAAGGTTTTATTCAAAATTTGTCAAAAGTTCTATCTACAGGAGCAGACATTTGCAAACCAATACTCCCAAAGCTGTAAACACAAAAGTTGAAAGTAAAATCGAACAATGATCTTTCACATTGACAGAAATTTACACAGGTTTAAAGCCAATAATTGGAGAAATTAATTTTGCCTGATCTACTGATTTTCAGCCCTCTGTTTTTATTCCGGATTTACAGAAGTCCTTACAATTCTCATTCAAGATCGAGTCCACAGCATGCAAAGTGGCTAATGCACGTACTCATTGCAACTGATGGATATACAGTGGCAGAACTGGGAGTATAGCTCCCTGTCAACTCCACCGCTCCCAATTCAATCCCACATTCACACATCTGTTTGGAGTTTACATGCTCTCCCTGTAACCGAATGGGTTTCCTCCCACATCCCAAAGACGTACCGGTTGACTGGTTAATTGATAATATAAATTACCCCAAGTGTAGATGGGTGGTAGGCGAATTGTGGAGGTTAATAAATGAGAAAAAATAGGTTACAGGAAAACAAGTGGAGAAAAGAACTAATGGGATTACTGAGAGCTCAATGGCCTCCTCCATGCTTTAAAGAAATGAGACGACAAGACCAAGGAGCAGAATTGGGCCATTTAGTCTGCACCACCATTCAAGATCATGGCTGATATATTTTTCCTCTCATTCCCATCTCTTGCTTTCTCCCACAATCTCTGACACCTTTACAAACCAAAAAAACTATCAACTTTTAAATCTACCCATTGACATATATAGCAAAGAATTCCACATATTCACCACCCTCTGGCTGAAGAAAATTTTCAGCATTTCTGTTCTAAGGTAGGGGGGGGGGGGATCTTTTATTCTGAGTTTATGCCCTCTGGTTCTAGACTCATCCACTGCTGGAAACATCTCCACATCCACTCAATCCAGCCCTTTCACTAGATTTTAATGAGATCCCCATCATCCTTCAAACTCTAGCAAGTACAAGCTATCAAACTCTCCTCTAACCCTCTCATCTCTGGGATACTCAAACCTCTAATGGGCCCTCTCAATGCCAGCACATCATTCCTTAGATATGGTTCCCAAAACTGCTCACCATTTTCCAAACGTGATCTGACCCACACATTGTAAAGTTTCAGCATTACATCTTTGCGTTTATATTCTAGACCTCTCAAAATGAATGTTAACACTATATTTGCCTTACTACTCACTCAATTGGCAAGTTATCTCCACTTTAAGCTTTTGAATGCACTGGCTGGATGTTAATAGACAAATACATTCTTAAAATCAATGACCACACCACAATCTGATGTATGACCACAAGCAATATATACAAATTTGTGCAAGTATTATCTATGAATAATCTCAGTAATAGTTCACATTAAGTATTGCATAATCAGATCAGACTGGGAACAATCTGCTTGCAAATCAGATGCCTGATAACATTACACAGACCCCACAGTCAATACAGATTTATTCTGTGGCACACATTAAGTAATCTAGTCTGCCATCAGAAGATGGCACTGGAGAGCTAAATGTTAAACTCCAGACACACTGATTTACTTACTTCAATTTCTTGCCCTCAAACAGCTAGCCCTCCCATTACACAAGTTATAAGATAGTTACAGCATAGCAGGAGACCATTCAGCTCATCATGTGGTCAGCTATGTATGGAACCAAAAGAGAATTTTGGGGTGGGGGGGGGGGGAAGGAAGATAAAAGAGATGTTAAAAATTTTTTTGCATCAGTATTCATTCAGTAAACTGGCACAGTCGAAGGAATTAAGAAAAACAAGCAGTGAGATCATTGGAACCGATAATAGATTAAAGAGGTGGTGGTTCTTGCGATCTTAAAGCAAATAAGGGCGGTTAAATCCATAGGGCCTGACAAGATATTCCCGCAGACCTTAACCTTAAAGCAGGGGCTTTAGCGGAAATATTTATAATGTTCTTAGCTAGGAGTGTGGTGCCAGAGGATTGGAGGATAGCTCATGTTGTTCTGGAAATTATAGGCTGATGAGCTGGACATCAGTAGTAGATAAATTATTGGAAGGTGTTCTAAGAGTTCAGATATACAAGCATTTGGATTAGCCAGGGACTGATTAGAGATATTCAAAATGGCTTTGTGCAAAGTAGGTTATTGTTTACCAAGAAAGTTGGTGAAGTTAAATCAGTGGATGTTGTCTCCATGGACAAAGCCTCTGATAAGGTTCCACATAGGAGATTAGTCAGGAAGGTTCAATCACTCAGTATTCATGGTGAAGTAGTAAACTGGATTCAACAATGAATGAACAGGAAAAGCCATTGCTTCTCAGACTGGTGACCTGTGACTAGTGATGTGCCTCAGGGATTGGTGCTAGGACCATTATTGTTGGTCATCTATATCAATGATCTGGATGGTAATGCAAATTGGATCAGCAAGTTTGCAGATGGCACGAAGACTGGAACTGTTGTAGACAGCAGAGAAGGTCTTCAAAGCTTGTAGATGGATCTAGTCCAGATGGGAAAATGGGCTGAAAAATTGAATTTAATGCAGTCAAGTGCAATTGTTGCATTTTGGAAGGACAAACCAAGAACAACATACATGGTAAATGGTAGGGTACTGAGGAGTGTGTAGAACAGAGGGATCTGGGAATACATATACATAATTCCCTGAAAGTGGCATCATAAGTAGGTAGTTTTAAAGAGAGCTTTTGGCATTTTGGCCTTCATAAATCAAAGTATTCGGTACAGAGGTTGGGTTGTTATGGCAAAGTTTTAATAAGAAATTGGGGAGGCTAAATTTGGAGTATTGTGTGCAGTTTTGGTCACTAACCTCAGGAAAGATATCAGTAAGATAGAAAGAGTTCAGAGAAGATTTAGTAGGATGTGGGCCAGACTTCAGGAACTGAGTTACAAGGAAAGGTTAACCAGATTAGGACTTTATTCCCTGGAACAAAGAACAATAAGGGGAGATTTGAAAGAGGTATTTAAAATTTTGAGAGGGGTTGACAGAGTAAACATAGGTAGGCTTTTTACCCAGAGGGTAGGGGAAATGCAAACCAGAGGACATGGGTTAAAAGTGAAAGGGGAAAAATTTAAGGGGAAAACTTCTTCACACAGAGTGTTGGGATTGAGAAACTAGCTGCCAGCTGAAGTGGTGAATGCAGGACAAATTTTAACAGTGAAGAAGAATTTGGATAGATACATGGATGGGAAGGGTATGGAAGGCTATGGACATGCAGATCAGTAGGATTAAGCAGAAAAATGGTTCGGCACAGACTAGAAGGGCCAAAGGGGCTTTTTTCTGAATTTCAATGTTCTATGTTCCTAGTGGTTGCAAAAACAATCGAACCAGCCCCATTCTCCAGCCCTCTCCCACTGCAAACTTCAATATATCCCTCTCTGAACACCACAAGTTACATGCACCATTGCCCCCACAGCATTTAGGAAGTGTCCAGATCAGCCATTCTCAAAGGGGGCCCCACAGCCTTGCTGGAGGCCACAATACATTGAAGTAAAAGCATCCTTTTCACCTCAAATAATAATATTTTTTTAAAATTTAGTCAGTAGAGGTACGGAAAAAAACCCAAACTTAACTGCATTGCAAGGATGGGGACCTATAAACCTTGAACAGAGACCTGGGGGCAATCACTAGGGAAAAAAAGGTTGAAAATGGCTGGTTTGATGAGCACTTGAATTGCCTCAGGATTAAAGGTTGGGCCAAGTACTGGGAATGGAATTAATACAGAGGGTGTCCACAAGAAGGAATTTTTGAATTAACAGACTAATTTATCCATCTTATATTTTTTTCCTGTCTCCTGCTGCATTATGTAATTTGATTTAAACTATTGTAGCTGTGTATCTTATGTACTCGTGTGGCTGCAACAAGATCGCTATCGCTATGTGTAGAGAAGAATAAACTCTGTCATAGTTTCATGATCACCAAGAGTTATATTACCTTTTAATTCAGATTTATTTCATAACGAACTTAAATTTCATAATGAACTTACATTTCCTAGCTGACTTAATGGGATTTGAACTTGGATCCACAGATTAATAAACCAGGCATCTGAATAGCATCAACTTCAATCTTAACAATGTCTAGCATGTCCCATTATAAATAATAAGAATTAATAAATCTAATGTTAAAAAAAGATATTATTAAAAATTTCCTATCAGAGGGAAACTCAACCACATAACCATTTGAAAGAGCAAGAGGGAATAGAGATTAAATGGTCTGAAACCCAGTCAAATTCCAAGTCAGGGAACTAGTGATGGAAACTGTCAGAGGTTGATGATGGCATACCAGCACCTCATCAGAAACCAAGGAAATGCTGCATTCCTCAACAACTTCTACAAGTCCATTGCATCACTCTTCAATAAGAACAGCTCCTTCCACAAAAAAAAACTACATACAGCACTGACACCAGAGTGTGCATTACCAACAAAGACATCACCAGACCCTTGTCACCATCCCACCCCACCCTCTATCGACACATCTGAGCCACAACTCAAGCCCACACTGGACATTCCTCCTCACTGAATTTTTAAAAACAGTTTTCCCAATTATAATTTTTCAAAAACAAAACAATTCCAATTTCTAACATTATTAAAGTTAAAACATTCATCTTGTAAACCAAGGTGGGAAAAGCACTAACTCTCCATTCTTGAATTTATAAAACTATGCCTTTGAAGTACGGTCTACTCCCACTTCCATTATATACCACTGGTCTGAAGGAAGATTTCCATTTCTCCGATGCATTTCACAACCTCAACACAGCCCAAAGTGGTCCAAAGCAATGAAGTAGGCTTGAAATGCAGCAAAATCTGGCATGGAAGCAGTGCACAACAAGATCCACATCACTGATATTAATTAGATTGGAATGAAGGGTGAATTTTGGCCCCACAACCTTTGCGATCCCAAACAACTGCACCTCTAGCAGCACTCTCTGCAGGGTGAGCCAAAGATCAGCATAACTTGAGGACCTATGGTCCTTGGATTCTAATGCCACCCAGAAACAAGTCCAAAAGAAGCACAACAAAAATGGTAGAGAGTTTATAGGTTCAAACCACAGCAGTTGTCCCCACAACTCAAATTGCAATGCAATCCACCTGGAGATCACCAGGCTGCAATGTGTACATCAATATCCTTACCTTTCACCACTTTCTCCATTGCAGCTCTGATCAAAGCCAAAACCTCTGGATTTTTGGAGAGTTGTGCATAGTGCCAACACTGGTGACTTTGCTGATCCATTAAAGTAACATCCGCTCCATGATTCAAGAGAACCTCCACCGCATCCTTGCAATCAGATTTGCATCCCAGCATCAGTGCAGTCCTGTAGCAACAGAGGATCAGGGTTAACAGATGACTGATGGTAGATGTTGGAAGCAGATTGCAACATTGCAGTTCCAGCAGCTGCGACACAGTGATAGATGAAACGGATATGGTACATACGCAGCAGACAAAGGGTAGCCATTCTACCCTCAGTCCTCGTCGGATATTCAACACAATTGTTGACAATCCCCTCTTCTTATTTCTCATCTTTGTCCACATCTTAATCCATATCCTGTGACTGCAGCCTCTCATTCTTGAGAACCATCATATCTAGTCTGTCTCTGCCTGATAGAATTTTATGCATTTCAATGAGATCACTTCAATCCTTGTCAACCTCAAGTGCAAGCCTAGGTGATCTACTTTCTCATATGACAAGCTTGCTATTGGAGAAAACAATTAAACTGGCAATGATCTGTGACATCTACATCTCTGAGGAAAGACAACAAAATTGTACACAATACTCAAGGTGTGACCTCACCAAAGCACAAGATCTTTAAACTTAAAAACTCCATACTTATATACTCAATTTCTTGCAATAAATATCAACTTATCCAATTGCTTTCTGCAGCTGTATATCTGATTTTAGTGATCACCATACCAGTACACCCAGGTCCCTTTGTACATCCCTGAGTGCCAATCTCACACATGAATATTGTTCTACTTTTGATTTTCCTGCCAAATTAGATAATGCATTTACCCACATAAGGTTGCATTTACCTTATATTGGCCCACTTACTCAGCTTGTACACTCTTTGCATCTTCCTAAACTCTCAATCCCACACCCACGTCATCAGAAAACTTAGAAATATTACCATCAGTTCCATCATCGCAATTTATTGTGAACAGATGGGGTCATCTCTCAGTTACTGAGGAGTAGATGTGACAGATATCCACTTTACTCATGTTTGAATATAGAGGGGCTACATCAATGAAGATCATCTACTTTATGCAATTCTGCATAAATCAACTCACCATCTGCCACTTCACCAGATTTAATAGTGGAACTGAAAGCCAAGAGGCTTTGTTCAAACTTGCATCTTTTATTTCTGACATTACCTTCTGTCATTATCCCTCGAGTTGACGTCTGCTCCACGATCCAGTAAAAGCCGGCAGGCCACTGGACGGCACGCTTGGGCGGCTAACAGGAGAGGGGTGCATCCACCCTGAGCACATGAAAGAAGCACAGTGAAGGAAATCATGAGGGTCTGGTCCTTCCACACAAATGTGCTCACTGCCGAGCACATCTGACATAGCTTTTCTGTACCCTGATCCTACAGGGTGTGAAATTGGATGGAATATTCCAAGTCATTCAAAACAGAGGTGGGGAAGGAAAGAAATTGAATGGGAACCCGAGAGGTAATTTTATTTCTTAATTTTAGATAGTGGAATATGGAACAAGCTGCCAGAGGTAGTAGATGCAGATTCAGTTGTAATGTTTAAAAGACATTTGGACAGATCCACGAATAGAATGGGTTTAGAGGGATACGAGCCAAAAGTAGCCTGGTAGGACGAATGTAGGTGTGACATTTTGGCCAGTGTGAGCAAGTTGAACCAAAGGACTTGTTTCTACACTGTATAATCGTGAATATCAGAACTCGTTGAACTCTATACCAAATCCAGAAGGCTGCATTATACAGTTTTTAAATTTGGATAGGAAGCTGCCAAAAACAGTCAAACCATTGAGATTTCTGACTTTTACCTGGTGATTCTTGTTGCACTTACCCCATCCCTGACATTCACAACAGCTCCGTGGTCCAGGAGTAGCTTCACACATGATGCACAACCAGCAACTGCTGAAACAGGGAGTAAGATGATGATGGAAAAGCACAGTGCGAACATTCACATAAGAGTTAATTCACTGGAAGTCTAAAATTTGAATCCTGTTTAGTCTGATCACTGAATCAGACACAAACCATCCCAGTGTAGCCAGTTGTACCAAATACACATGTATTATTTCATCAATTCACTGGCAACTTTGGTCTGTGTCAAAATATGCTCGACAGCCTAGACCTTGGGGTAGCAAAGTGGTAAAACATCCCCCTCCCCTCACTGAGGAGAAAAAGCCTGGGAGAGGACCCGACAGAATAGGGACCACAGCAACTGCGGTGGTGGGGGGGGTCCATACCAGGCCACAGGGTGCTGGAGACTGGCTCGTGGAAACCAGACATCAGAACCTAGATCCGTGAGGATGGCAAGTAGGGGCATCTGAAGTACTCAGGCACTGACAGCTTCCTGATCCTATCAGGGGTTAGGAACCAGAGACCGAGGATGACTCAGATGGCTGGAGCTTGGGCTCACCACTGGACCAGACAGGAGGCCATAGGGGTGCAGGAGGCATCGGAGGAGGTGGTGAGATCCACTGACACGATGACCCTGAAAGGACTCTTTTGCTTCTTTCTCATCTGGCGAGGAGCACTGGACCAGTGTGGCCTCTGAGTACCTCTCCAGGGGTGTCTGCGACAATAAAGGAACCTTGAGCCTATTAAAATTCTGTGCCCAAAATACAGCTAGTTTATGCAATCTCATACAGACCTGCATCGTGAAGAGCAGATCTACCTTGATTGTCTATCGTGTCAACAGGGCAATCTTGCTGTAAAACAAAAGGGCTTTACTTAATCTAGGTGAACAACAATCAAAAGATATCCTGACACAATGAAAATGCACACATCACTCACAGAAGGCAAAAGTACAAAAATTGCAGACACTGAAATCTTGAACAATGACCTGTTGAAGGGACTCAGTGGGTCAGGCAGTATCAGTGGCGAGAAGGGGTCGATGTTTTGGGTCAGAACCCTCCATTAAAACAAGTGGAACGGGAAGACATCAACTGTACAAATTGGGGGAAAAGGTTGAGAGCAGCAAAAAAGTGATTGGCAGAAGGTGTAAGAGGTGGAGAGACAAGTCGAAGATAAGACAGTGGCAAGGAGAGGTTAGAGAGAAAAGAAAGAATTAGAGCAAGCAGTACAAACACCGGTCCAAAGTGGTTGAGTACAAAACCAGTCCTGGAAAACCAGGACACCGAGTATGTGCACTTCTTGATAGTCCTAAAAAACTGGGACCCAGCGTATATGCACTTGTTGGTAGTCCTGGAAAACCATTACATGGAGTCCAAAGGGTTAAGGCTGTCCAAGATAAATATGATGTGCTGTTCAAGTTTGCCTATGGTCTCACTCTGACAATGGATGAGACTGAGGATGGACATGGTGAGGGGAATTGAAATGATTGGTTATTGAAAGTTCAATCCTAAACCCATAGTAAACACTATCTGCTTTCCAGCCTCCATTTCTTTAACTACTCCCATTCTTACATTTCACTCCAATCTCCAGCTAACCCCTCCCTCAGTGTACTCCTACCCATCTCTCCCCACTTCTGTCCAGTACTCTTTCATCTCCAAGCCCCTCCCCAGCTTCTTCCCTCCCTTGATATAGTTGCTATCTCCCCTTCTCACTTTAGTCTTGATAAAGGGTCACAATCCAAAAAGTTAATTGACCCTGATGCTATCTGACGCACCGAGTTCCTCCAGCAACTCAGTCTATATTCTGTAGAGCTATGCCAAAGAAATTTAATTGCCAAATGTAAATCACTCTCTTCAGTGGGAACAGGCTGTTGTAAACTACTTTGTAAGAGCTACACGACTACTCAACCTTTTCAAGATGGGATGCTTTCTGTATCATGAACTTACTTGGAATACCTCGTCACCCACTTACCAGAGCTTTAGAAATACTGCAACAAACCACCAAGAAATCTGAATAAAATTAGAGTAGGTCCCTTACTGCTTCAGGGACCTGGGTTCCATCCCATCCTCTGCCATTTTTGCAGTTAATTTACAAAAGAATTAAAAGGGAATGGGTCTAATGAGATTATTTGCCTTGGAGCTGGCACGGTAGACGAGCCACCTTGGTAGATTGGCTGAACTGTCTGTTCCCCTATTGTATTGCGCAAAACAGCAATAACAGGAAGAAAAAAAAAACTTAAATTACATCCTTAAAAGTAGCAAATCAATAGAAATCTCAAGATTTTTTTTTTTAAATATATCAGTCTTGGGACACAGAGTCATCATGAGAAGTCCATACAAAAATATCAGAACTCCTCCCCCATTCCCTCAATCATTCCAAGAGTTGTGCAACTTAATTTCACAATCTATGGGTTACATGATCGGTCAAATAAACCCAAATGAAAAAATTATATTCCATTGTTCTTGATGCAGTACTTTCCACACAAATCTAAAAAGTGACTGACGTTATGCGTTCCTTGCACCAAGAAAAAAAAGCACAGAAGGGCTCATCATGACATGGTGGTGTTTAATTTCTTCTCACCTCCCCCCAACCCCCATTTCCTCATCTGATCACTCCAGCCTTCCTCCCTATACATCAGGAGGAAGTACTGTAGTGCTGAGAACAGAACTCAGCTACAATAAGCTTGGGGAGAACAGAAGGACTTGAGAAGTTGAATAAAAAAGGAGGAAGGAGTCGAAGGCAACATCAACAGGATGAAAATACAACAAAGTGGTAAAAGGATTGTGCAGTGTAGAGACTGGCACAAATTGATTTTGCGGTGGTGGTGGTGGGCGGAGGGGGTGTCTGCAGAGGGGACATCTTTAAGGGTTTTGGCCCAAAACATCACTTATACATGTTTACCTCCTATGGACACTGCAAGACCTGCTGAGTTCCTCCAGTATTTCTGTTTTTACTTTGACACAAATTATAACTTGTCCCTGCACTGTAAATATCGAACAAAAGACAAGTAAATCCCACAGCCTTTTCCATCCTCTCATGCAATCCCTTGGGAGAGAAAAGATTGGAATGTAAAGATTCCTCTCCGACTAGCAATGTTTGCTCCTTTTTGAGAATGGAGCAATGAAATTACATACTTAAATATGTGTTGCAAGCATAATCTTGGCACCAGGACACTGCTCTAAGAAGCTTCAGTTTTACCAGTGGTAAATTATTTAGATGGCTAAATTAATATGAACAATTTCTTTATTGACATATGGAATTGGATTTTATATGAATGTCATAAGGCCAAGAAGCAATTCCAACTACCTGGAGCAAACGCTGCAAACACAGTGACTGCCCATTTTTAGCAGCAAGATGTAACACATTTCGTCCTGCAAAAGAAAAGGAGAAAACAAAATCATTCATCTTAGACACATGGAAGGTTTTTTTTTTCCTCAAAAATAACTTTTAAACAACAGCATTGAAAAATTCTGGTGGCATTCTTGGTGACAAAGATTGTTCTTAAAGATTCCTTTAGGCATCCACTGTGGGCAACAGTTGATGTCAGCATAAAACCAATGCTTCTGGAAAACCCACTGTGGCCATTCCCCCTGAGCAACTCCAGCTCCTTAGCTCTTGGACCTGTAGCCCAGTGAGTCACTCACCAGAGGTGCTCGTTAAAAACAGAGGGTTTTGCCTTCACTAATCTTTCAGACCCTAAAACGAAATATTCTCAACAAGCTACAACATTTTGCTTCAATGTTTGAAACGTTGAAGCAAATTTGCAACCATCTTCCAGCACATTATAATTTCCTTCAAGAAAATAGGACTTCTTTATCTTAATACATGATTTCTGGTCCACCAATGCACTAGACTGTTAATGGAAATGTTTACTGAGGGAGGGCGGGAAATACTGCTCGAGAATGAATAAATTCCTAATTTCATCACAGTACTTGCTTTTCTTTTAAACTCTCCTATGGCTCCACTCTCAACACTTACAGGATAACTATGGCTGTTATTTTACACTTTGTTTCACATTTGGCTGATTCTCTGAACTTCAGGAACTTGAACTGTGCAAAACTTACAGGGATCAAGGTATAGCTCACAAAGTTATTGAGTTAAGAAAGTTGTCCTGAGTAAAATATCCCTGTAGTAAAAACAAATGCTGAAGGGACTCAGCAGGTCTTGCAGCATCCATAGGAGGTAAAGATATATAACTGACGTAATCTACCTTGAAGGAAGGCTCTTCCCATCTTTACCCTACAAGACAGGTTCCTCCAGCATTTTTGAGTTTGTGCTGTAATCACAATGTCTATAAACTTTGGTGTTTCACTCAAAATATACCTATCTTCCATGGTGTTAAGAGATTGAAATGCGCAGAAATTAGCAATGGCTGAATCAACAGTGTCACATTTGTTATTTCTCTCCTGCTCCTCTGGCTGAGAGCTTTTTAACCAAGATCGCAGGGTAAATGTTTGGCCACGTTGGACTAAGATCAGAGTCTGTGGAATTTTCTACCATAGAAACATTTCGTTCGTTGAGTATATTCTAGGCTAAGATCAAGAGATTATAAAATGCTGAGGAAATCAAGATTTGGGGATAAAGCAACAACATAGAGTGAAGAGTTACCTGCAGCATCTATTGCCGAGACATCAACACCATGGGAGAGCATTGCATTGATGCAAGGAACATCCCCTTTCGCTGCTGCAACGTGGAAACTAGAAGGGAAGGAAAAGGAAAATTAAGCTCACGCAGCAGGAGACATTCTGCTTGAGGAAGAGACTTCTCTCCCACAGAGCTACTCTAATTTTACACTCCTACTTTTAGAAAAGCAGATGCACAGCTATCAAGTGTCAAAGTGCAACAAACAGAATTTGGCACATTACATTCGTACCAATTATAAATGTAAACATGGACAAATTCTGGCAGATAAAATGTCTTTAATAAAAGGGCCAAAAATGAGCTACAATTTTATCAGCATATTTCATAGCTCAATAGGATTCAAAAATCTTCATAAAATATCTCCCAATGGGAGAAGCTTCATTCTACTTGCCCTATTGAAACCAGTTACATCCTTGTAAATCTCTATGAAATTTCATGATCTTTTTTTCTTCATGGAGAACATCACCAGCTCCACCTGTTGCTGAAGTCCCACATCGCTGGAACTACTCGCATCTACACCTCTCCAGTGCCTTCTATCCTTCCTAAAATGATCTTGCTCTGTAACTCTGCACAGCTTTTATTGTTGCACCGTGTACGGTTTGACTAGCTGGACTACTCGCAAAACAAACTCTTCACTGTCCCACAATAGGGATAATGTCCCCTCAAGGTCTAACCACTGACATAAAAACATTCAGCAATAACCACTCACTTTTACACTCTATTGCTCTTTTTATGATGGTCAGGATTCCGCGTTTCATAAGACCTTCTGAAGCATTTATCATTTTCAAAGCGATGTGAACACATGAAAGCAGTTCTTGATTAGTAAGGGCGTAGTCAGTTATGGGGAGAAGGCAGGAGGTTGAATGGAAAATACATCCATTACATGAAGCACAGTGAAGACTGAGCTGAATGGCCCAATTCTGCCCCCAAGTCTTATGGTTTTAGTCTACACCCAGTCCCTGCGCACACATTGTATAACTGCTATTTACGTTACATTCTTTCCTCATCCAATCTGCCTAAAAGAATGACAATACTTTTAAACATCAAGAAAACATTGTTCGCAAAGATAAAAATCAGTGGCAATATTTGTGAATAAAGAGAAAGGAAATCAAATGAAATTTAATCCCTTTTTAAAAACTGCACAAAGTCAAAGCCCAGATCATCAGTTGTGCATCAATGCCAAAGCTAAACTTGCTCTAACTGGTTTGAAATAACTGAGCACCAAACAAGCATAATGGGATCTAGGCCCTATCAGTCTCAGACCAAAATGTGAACTTTCACTTAAGGTCTCACATGGCCACAATAGGATGTTATAATCTTAGGGGGTAGTTTTAAAAAGATTGTTTCAATCTTTTGATTTTTAATATATTTTGTTAATGTTTCTGAGCTTCAGAGAGATTTCTTTTGCAAGTTCTGACAGTCGACTATGCTTAACCATGTGAATTTTTTCACTATTTTATGTTGAGCACGTCAGGATGGAGGAAAGAGAGGGTAAACTTGCTGCTTCAATTATTGTATGCTGACTGGATATTTTTAATAGTACATCCACAGTTTTGCTTTCAATGGTTTCATTTACCGCAGTCCGAAAATATTAAATGGAAAATTCCAGAAGTAAATAATTCATAAGTTTTAAATTGTGCATCGTTCTGAGTAGGATGATGAAATCTCACGCCGTCCTGCCCAGGACATCAATCATCCCTTTGCCTAGTGTATCCACTACCCGCTCGCTAGTCACTTAGTGGCCGTCTCGATTACCAGATCAACTGTCGTGGTATCAGTGCTTGTGTTCCTAACCCAAAAAACTTTTTAATATTGTTAGAATTGTTCTATTTTATTATTAGCTATTGGTTTTAATCTATTATTCTGCGCAACTTTAAATTAAACTATCATAGGTATGTATGTATAGGATAAAACATAGGGTTTGGTACTATCAGTGATTTCAGGCATCCGCTGGGGGTCCTGGAACATGTCTCCCATGAATAAGGAAGGGGACTACTATACAAAAAGAATTCTTGTCGAGACCACCAGAAATAAACCATTAAGAATTAAAACTGATATGTTGAATAATCTCAGCATTACCAAGTGAAGCTCAATTAATTGCCTTTCAGCTGCTTTACATGTTAACGGGGTTAGGGTTAATCAGAGACAACCAGCCAAAAGAAATGTACCATCACTTGCACCATAATGAACTTTCTAAGGATGAGTTTGGAACGATTCATCTTTTCAAAATTTATGCTGCTGTAAACCATTCATCTTTAACAAATGGAGCAGAAAATTAGACCCTCTGTTGCCCCTGGACACAAGATTCACCAACAACAAAGCCCTGAGAAAAACAGCATTGTAAATAGATTTTTTTTTAAAGTTTACAAACTGCTGCTTGTATCCATAAAGAATTAAGCTTTGTGTTTATTATAAGGAAATGTTAAGATTCATTAAAATAATATTTGGATAAGAGGCGGGATTGAGCTCAGGATACATTTCCAACATGGCTGCAGTTCCACCCAGTCATTCTCCTGAAGGAAGGCATTATTCCTGCAGGTTAAACTGGTCACTGAACCCCTCAACCAACTCACAGGTGAAATATCATGGGGTGATGGGATATTGGCAGAAGACAGAACCACCATTTTCATACTCCATCTTCTTGATGAGGGGGAGAAGAATTGCATGTTACTCAGGTAGTTAAAAGATTCCAAGACGAAAGAAAAAAGGAGCTCGTGCATTTAATCCTCAAACTGATTCTAACTGGTGCTGAAGGAGTTTTCAGTATCTGCTCTGGCATTTCATGGAACAGAACATCACAGATAGAAATCCACTGCATTACCCACATCAATCATCTCCTTCACCTTCCAAACACAGACAGGACCCCCCTCTGCCCAAACACAGACAGGACCCCCCTCTGCCCAAACACAGACAGGACCCCCCTCTGCCCAAACACAGACAGGACCCCCCTCTGCCCAAACACAGACAGGACCCCCCTCTGCCCAAACACAGACAGGACCCCCCTCTGCCCAAACACAGACAGGACCCCCCTCTGCCCAAACACAGACAGGACCCCCCTCTGCCCAAACACAGACAGGACCCCCCTCTGCCCAAACACAGACAGGACCCCCCTCTGCCCAAACACAGACAGGACCCCCCTCTGCCCAAACACAGACAGGACCCCCCTCTGCCCAAACACAGACAGGACCCCCCTCTGCCCAAACACAGACAGGACCCCCCTCTGCCCAAACACAGACAGGACCCCCCTCTGCCCAAACACAGACAGGACCCCCCTCTGCCCAAACACAGACAGGACCCCCCTCTGCCCAAACACAGACAGGACCCCCCTCTGCCCAAACACAGACAGGACCCCCCTCTGCCCAAACACAGACAGGACCCCCCTCTGCCCAAACACAGACAGGACCCCCCTCTGCCCAAACACAGACAGGACCCCCCTCTGCCCAAACACAGACAGGACCCCCCTCTGCCCAAACACAGACAGGACCCCCCTCTGCCCAAACACAGACAGGACCCCCCTCTGCCCAAACACAGACAGGACCCCCCTCTGCCCAAACACAGACAGGACCCCCCTCTGCCCAAACACAGACAGGACCCCCCTCTGCCCAAACACAGACAGGACCCCCCTCTGCCCAAACACAGACAGGACCCCCCTCTGCCCAAACACAGACAGGACCCCCCTCTGCCCAAACACAGACAGGACCCCCCTCTGCCCAAACACAGACAGGACCCCCCTCTGCCCAAACACAGACAGGACCCCCCTCTGCCCAAACACAGACAGGACCCCCCTCTGCCCAAACACAGACAGGACCCCCCTCTGCCCAAACACAGACAGGACCCCCTCTGCCCAAACACAGACAGGACCCCCTCTGCACAAAGCCACATTGATTACTCGCAATGACAAATTCTTAACATTTCCTACATTACACAGAGGTGGATGGGACTCGGTAAAAGTGAACTAAGAAGTTGGAAAGGGAAATGGCCGAAAATAATTGGCAAAATTTTCAGGAAGAGAAAAGGAACGTTTTTGTCAGTGGCATGCTGCTGTGATCTGAAAACATTGCCTGACAAGGTAACAAGAACTTTCTGAAGAGTAATTCCTGACAGAGAAACGCGGGTCAGTAGTGAAGAAAGCAGAACTGGAGCAGGTACAATAGGCTAAATAACAGTCTTCACAGCCATTGAATACCCTGACTACAATAAAAGCACAACATTAAAACAAAGATACTTAAACCTATCTGGTAGATCATCTCATGATCTTCTTGTGGGGTTCTGTGCTTGGCTTTGTTTAACAGAGCTCCTAAGATGGCTGCAGGGAAGTTTATTACATCAAAAATGATAGCATATGCCAAGTAGTGTTTTATAATCTTTAGTCTTTTTTCAATGCCCAAGTCATTGTTTGAGTCTCTTTTATCATGAAGGATCAGGGATCAGACAAATTAATTTCAACAGAAATCAATTTCTCTCATCAAGCTTGATAGTTTTCCGTTGAGAACAATTGAATTCACTTCTCCTGATCTCCTTCAACTGAAGGACAACAGTGACTAGTGGCCCATTGTGCAGGATGCCTATCCACTCCACAGGTTCTAATGCAACAAATTTAGTAGAAATTCACTTCAGATTCAGTGAGAAGGATACTTCTTTCATTTTTTTAATTCAATGTTATTAACAAAACAGATCTAGGTCAAAGGTCTTATAATTATAGATAGGACCAGACAAGAGAGTAATCTGATAAGGAGAGGGGGAGAATGGCAAATGTGGAGGCTGACAGGGTAGGCATTCTGAATGGGGGAGGGAATGTAAAACAGATATTGTACATACACAAATCAAATTTAAAGCAAAACAATTCCAAAAGTAAACAGTTCTTAATTTACGATCAAATTTTGATCGCCCAGTATTTAATTACTCAGAAAGCCCCAGTGTTAAGTATTTGGCACCCACTCTCCCACCGACCCAGATCCCTCTCTTGTTCTCCCCACCACCTCCCAACTGATCCCACTCTCAACACCCTCACCCACTCTCCCCACTGACAACTTCATCCCCACAGACCCCAGCTCCCCACTCACACCCCTTCAGACCTAGCATTGCAGCATCCCTACCCCACTGATAGACTCAGACTCCAAAGCTCCAGTCCTCCCTTCCAATTAACCAGAAAATTTATTATAATGCCAAACATCTACAAAAGCAAGCTAAATATGGATTTAGGTACTAATAGAGCTGACATCCAATAGTCCAGATAACCCTGCTTGTTCACCAAAGCCCCACATATGTCAGTTATGAGTTTTCGGTTTTGTCTTGTCACCTGCTACAAGATTTTGGCTTCTACAAAACAAAATCTTTAGGAGAATGAAAAGGGAAAGGTCAATTTGAAGGTGGCACCAGGAGCGACAGTGGATGCAGGACACTTACGCTGATCTGCCGTCCACGTCCAGCTTGGTGGGGATGACCCCTCTCTTGGCCAGCACTGATGTAACCTTGTCCACATCTCCCTTTTCCACTGCCTTCAGCAAACGGTCATCATATTTGCTCCAATCTGATGTCTGTGTTTAAAAAGCAAAAGCATCGATGAAGTGTTGGATGCACAACATCTTCATTCAGTTACACAAGGAGAGCCTTCCTCCTCTGCTCTGGCATCTTACAGACCAACATCCGTTCCATCCAATCTGATCATGAATCACACAGGCATCTGTAACACCACAGACTCTGCAAAATGAGGAGCTGTGTTGACAAATATATTACTGACCAAACCATCAGCCTAGTCAATGGGAGTAGAACTCATTGAGAACGGTCCAAACCTTTTCACCATATCACCTCACAGTGGGACCCAAAAGATCAAGCCAAATTATTTCTATTGTCCCCTGAACATCTTAAAGCACTTCACAATCCAATGAAGTAACTTCAAGTCAAATAGGAAGTAGCCTATTTACACACTGCCAGATCATACAACATCAGGATGATGACAGTTCCCTGATAATTTAAGGATTCTTGGTTGAGGTGGTGCGATTTGGATAGAAGTGTTAAGCTCAATCCGAGCAACACACCACGCAACTACAGGGGTCATGAGAGCACCAGAGGTGGCTACCTCTGAGAAAGTGGTGAGATCCACGGTCACTCAATGTGGAGACTCCCTCACTTCCTTGTTTTAGGAATGATGCCAAAATACTTGGTAACTCAAGCTTTACAGAGAAAAGCTGTTCGACATGCCCTGGATATACGTCAATAAATTCAATCTCAATGATCCAGAAATGCTGGAGAAGCCCAGCAGGTTTTACAGAGTCCATAGGACGTTTCATGCTCTAACACCCAGGTGCCTGAATTAAAAGGGTGGGAGAAAGAAAGAAAAGGCAGAGGAAGGAGCACAGACATAAGGTGTTAATTGGATATCGATAGGACAGGAGAGAGAGGAGAGAATTATATTGGGGAGCTACGGTTTGGCTCTGTGAATTTGGAGCTGGGGAAAGGAATAGAGAGAGGCAGAGTTAGAAAAAGGAGACATGGGAGAGTGCTAACGGAAACTGAAGAAATCATGTTGATGCCATACAGGTGGAGGGCTCCCAAATGGAATTCAAGGTCCTGTTCCTCCAATTTGCAGATGCTCTCCCAGCCTGACGGTGCATCAGGCCACGGCAGAATGCGTCTCACTCAGGCAGTGCATGCAACTTGTTCAGCAGTGAACCCAAGCTTCAGGCATCTAAGTCACACCTACTTGACCCCCAATCCGAACAGAAAAGTGGTAAGAGGCCATCAATGGCCCATGGCTTGCCACAATGCCTTCAACTACCGAGCCCTCATCTGGAGCCCAGTCTTCTGCTGTGGCTACCTGTTGTCGGGTTCTCTCTAGAGTCTCCCTCAGCAAGAGAGGGATAGAGTGTTCTCTTGTTTTGCTGCTTCCTCAGAGCCCTCAAAGTGGGGCTATATATTAGACGCAGACATTTGAGGACATCGATGGAGAAACAGTTGCAAATACAGGAATGTGTTCTAGTCTTGCATGGTCACATGCAGTGGGATGGGTTGCCCGGAGAAAGAGCATGCTCACCACCACCTCCTTCAGGGAAATTGGAATGGATAATTAATCCTAGTCTTCCCAATGATACGCTTGTAAAATGAAAAGCAGTCATTTGTACATCAGCAGGAAGGCTTGAAACTGGGCAAACCAGTGCAAGTCAGTGAAGAATGGGATAGGAAGCAAACAGTGACCTGATGGCCATCTCACAAATCTGCTAATACCTGGCCAATGGAATTAAGAAATGACTTTCATTGATACAGTCCCAGACACTCCAGTACAGTGTGTCAAAGCCACTGTCCGATTCAAGTCGATGCTAATCTACACAAAGATCTGCTCAAAGACTCTTTTTTTTTTAAAAAAAACCCACGACCTGCTGGAGAAACACAGCAGTCGATCAGCATCAGTGGGAGAAAGAATGGTCTGCACACCATCAAGACTCTCTTCATGCTCAAAGACTCATCTGTTAAAGGAGAGCAGGATGAAGGGAGGGAATTTCAGGTCAATGTAAATTGGTACACCAGCACTGAGAAACAGTAGCAACTGCTGAGGACTTCAAGTTTGCGAGCTGTACACACACCAAAAATACACTCAATGTATTTTCTATTATGAACCCTGGTCTCCTATTTTCTTACAAGATTAATGCAAGTCCCAATTAAAATGCAAACTTCAAGCTGGGCATGACTTGGAGCATGCAGCACCTGTTGCAGTGTATGATGACAGCTTTCCTGTTGCTGGTTTTACTAATGTGCAAAGCCTTCAGCTCAACCCGACTGGCAGACCCATAATTATCAAGTGCTCCTTCTCTGTTGCATTCTCAGTTACCCACTCAAAGTCTCTGGTTTCAAACTTCCATCATCCCGGATGCAAGTTCAATCTATTTGAAGCCTCAAATTTTAATACTTTGATACTAGCCAGCAAAAATCTGTCACATGATCAAGAGGCCATTCAGTCTCTTATTTGCTCTGCTGTTTAATCTTATTCCATTTTCCATACAATACATTCAGTCAAGTAATTCTATGCAGTTTACACACTGATTTTTCCTCCCACATTTCACCATCCACAATTATGGAGGCAATCAACAAACCTCTGGGACACAAATAACAGAAGCACTTGGATCCATCACAAGTCACAGAGAGAACATGCAAACTCCACACAAGCAGCACAAAGGAAAATAAAGGCTCAAGATCAAGTCACTGGAGCTATCTACATCCAATTCCATCCACTGTCTTGACTCCCAAATCCTTCAGCTAAATAAAAATTTCCAACAAAACCACTACCTAAAACTTTTATTAGGAAGAGAGAAAATGGGGTAGCAGTGGCTTGACAGATCAAGACTGCCATCACTGTGACAGTATATCCTGACATTACCATTGAACAGCCAGACTTGAAGAGTACATCAGAAGCACAGTGCAAAATGTTAAATAATGAGCAAATGCAAACAGAACTGATTCTGTCTATTTATTCCTCCTCCATTCATTCTTTTGTCCAACTACACTCTTGCAAAGTATCTGCAGATGCTTTATTACGTCAAAAGCCTTGGATAAGTTGTCACTGGCTCTACCAGATGGTAGAGTTCCAAAATGAAACAAGTTCATCAGCTACAAAACTTAAGTTCATTAGGGACGTGAAAGGTGTTATTTATATTAAAGTTTCAGCTGTTGTTCAAGATACAAACATCAACCAGGACATGTGTAACATTCACTCTACATGTGCAGAGTAGCCCCTCCACAGATTTCTTTCCTGTGGAGGGGCTACTCTGACAAGGGATTTCTTACTAAGACCATTGATTGCTGTGGAGACTGATCCCATTCATTCCCTTTTCTGAACTGTTAAGTGCTGCAGAGGTCCCTTTCAATGTAGGGGAAGCCTGGCACGTTCCCTTTGAGCAGCTGGGGTACCGGACAGAGGGCCGCATAGTGGAGCCTGACCCAAGCCTGAAACACCAACAGCTCTTCATCCACAAAATGCAACAGGAATTTGTATGGCTTTCGAAAGGGCTTATGTTTAACATCATTGTCTAATATCTCTTTAGAAAAACAACATGATGTTTAGTTGAAGTGTTCTCGATGGGCAATGATGGAAAGTGTGAGCAAAGTGTCAATGGGCAAAGGAGATGTTTCTGTTCTTTGCCCTTCAAGAAGCTGGGGAGAGATCCACCACGAGGTGCAGCCTCCTTTCAATTCTGATTTCTGGTGCTCCCTGCTACCAACTCAAGCTTCTTCAAAATACTTCAGTGTCCTCCCACATCAAAGAGGTGCTGGTTGATATGTCAACTGACAACAAGGCTATCTCAAGGGCAGATAGAGGGGAGAATCTGACAGTCTTAATAGGAAGACAGGGAGAATAAGATTAGATTTGTGCAAACGGCCAGTTGATGGTTGCATCAGATTGGAAGCTGAAGGGTCCATTTCCATGTTGTAGGACAAAAAGACAAACAATAGCCTGCAACCGATAGCCACGAAAATCTAATTTATTCATCAATAGAGGACAGACATTACGGAAAAGCATAGAAAATAATGGTCATAAGATAACACACCTTAATGCCCAAGTGAATACTAATCATGTCACAAACTCAAAAAAATTAATACCTGCTTTTATAGAGTACCTTTAACACTAAAATGAAACGGACACAAATGTTTGTGCTGGTGAGTTTGATTTGTAGATCTCTTGGTAAGTTTTAACAGAGATAAAGAGGGGTCATTAAAAGGACATGTTCAAATTTAACTCAGTTTGCTTGTTTGAATTCTGTCGTGTACCAACATGCAAACTGAAACCTGTAACAAGAGGGGAAAATGCAAAAGACTGATTCCTCTCTTCAGAGGTTTACAACGATTTCAAAATTTACAAAATTCACTTGATTACGCTGTACCAAAACATTTCCATGATTGCTTTAATCACTCAAGATTCAAATGCTTGCAAAATATTAAATTGCTCAACAGTGTTAGAAAATAGTTTACCAATTTGCAAACAAAGATCAGGAAGAAAAATGGTTACATAATCTGATGATAAAAGCCAAAAGTCAAGTCAACAAGCCTGAAATAAATAAATATTTTGGTTTTGAATACGAGCCAGGGAAGTTGCTCGAAGGTTTGGCCTTGCAGCTTAATGGCATCACTTATTCACATAGATCACAGCCTGTTCACTCTCACGCATCTATTATTAAAGACTGCAGGATCAATAGATATCGAAATTCCACAGGCATCAGATATTCACTCATCCTTCCTTCCAATGGCACTTGGCTCTGCTGCAGTGTGGCTGGAAAATCCACAATACAACATTACTAATCACAGCTTAGTAACAAATGGACACAAGGGGGGAAAACCATGCACTGCATTCGCATACCAAATTAAACTAGAGAACTTTGGTTCAAAATACCTACATGAGGTACAGAGGCACAGAAAAACCAGCGCTTCATGCTAGAAGAGAATGCTTCTAGGGCTCAGGCAGATGTGTAATTGCAAATGCAGCTTGCTATAAATCAACTCCACAATTGGCAGGGTGCAGATCAGGAAGAGAAAGAACAGTGTTGCTGCGTTTGCAGGGTCTGACTGCAGCTCTACAACTTCAGAGAATCGTATGGCCCCAGATCACAACTCCACTTGAGCATTTTACTAAATTCTCTTCATCTTCCGAGTCATCTTCCGACGTCATTACTCCCTGGGAGGATCCTTGTTTGTGGTATCTTGAGTTTTGTTTCAGAGACTACAAACTGCAGCCTGAAGATTATAACTGAATCAAGGTACTTTTTTTCTCGTCCCCTGTGCAGAGGGTGCCGCTTGTTCAATTCCTGCTCTTTTCAAAAGGAGCAAGTGTGGTCGAAGATCTCCGGGCTCCTGCTGTGAGGCGGTGCACACCCCCCCAGCAACTTGTGCCAAGCTTAAGCTTTTAACTTGGCACTAAAATATCACAGGCAGATCACAGTAAACAGGGCATGATATCAGCCAACTTCTGCATTTCTGACCTCGCAACCCTTTGAGAGACGTCTGCAAGGTATAGCTAATAATAATTCTGTGCATGCATAGCCTGTGAGTAATGGAGTATCAAGCTATCATCGTCGAAGTCAAAGAACCATCAAGGCATGTTTTGCAGATTCTAGAAATAGTCACCTCCAGCAGAGAGATTCAAGTGTCAGGTTCAGAAAGCCTCTGGACGACCTTCGAACAGACGCCTCACCGAGTGACCAAATCACTCTCCCTTCAGCTATAGACTGCATCATCACTGCTCTGGGCAGGTTCAACAATCTCCATCATCAGTGCAAAGGCCACCACTGCCTCCCCATCACCCCAATTCCCTGTCAAACCAAGTCACTCTAGAGATCCATCAGCAGTATGATGTAGTTACAATGCCACAAGGGAGCAGAGTCAATCACATGGAGAAATGTTGCGTGCTGTTGGCTGATGCATGTATTTTAAACCACGTGGTTTAAATAGATTTTGAGCCATGGCAATTTATATTTTCATTTGGAATTTTAAAAGTATTAAAAACATGGGGTACCAGAATACTTTTCATCTCATGAGCTGACTCGAAACTCTGTTCAGGAGATAACAGACTGAGTTCCTGAAAATCCAGCAAGCGGGAGACTCAACTGTTAAAGTTAAGGTGTCTTCAGCCCAATATTCCAAGGAGTAAACACTTTTTGCATTAACTATCTACATCTTCAGAGTGTTATTTGATCTAGCAAGGCATCCCAAGAGATCTACAAATCAAACTCTGACACCAACTGCATTAAGCCTGTCAAAAGGGAGACTTGGGGGCAGGAATGCTGAATAGGCATCAAGCACAAGGAGAATTCCAGAACTTGGGATCCAATTAGCCAAATAGAACTTCAATCAGGAATAGGCTTTTGTTGACTGAAAATTGTGTTTAATGTCCAAAGACACAAAACATCAGCATTAAATCACAACTACTTCCCACAGAAGAGAAATCTGGTGATGGAAATAAGTACATGTGGAAATGTCATTTGGTTAAATCCAAGCAAGGAAAAGGAACACTGATTTTAAAACCAGGAGCAGGAAAGATATCAGGGCCCAATCTCAACAGCACATGGATACACAGTCCCCAGACACTGTGTTTGTTTGGTGGCATTCTGTTATCTCAAGAAAAACAAACCAGAAAAATCTTTCAAGGCATGCCAAAATACTTGAAGCATTTTCAAAATGCAGTTGCAATGTCAAAGACATGACAGCAAAAGTGACATGCAAGAAGACCTTATCAATGTACTCAGATAATGAGTGGATAATTATTTACAGCAAAGATGAAGGAAAAATGTCCCTGTTATTTGAATTAATGTAATGAAATCTTTAGGTTCACCTGATATATAGACAATGTTCCTCGAGATCTAGTCTGAATCCTCTGGAGTGGGAGCAACCCATTGAGATAAAGCCAGCAATGACCTTCATGCAGCTGATAATTCCTTTGGAAACTGAGCATTCAAGAAAGCAGCAATATTTCTAGCCGTTCCTTTTCAAATCTTGTGTTACAAAACTTTTGAACAGTTACCATCTGAAATGCAAACTGTAACACAACTAGCTTCCAAAAAAATCAGTACATGTATTCCAAGGTTTCAAGATACTAAAACATTTAACAACTTATATACCTTTAGATTCTGTGGGCTTTATTATGAAACTAATGCACTCAAATCAATACAAATGCCACTGGATGAAGGCAAGTTGACTGAAGAAGTTTCCTGTACCAGAGGCAAAAACCAGATCCATCCCCAACAAGCAAGGTCAATAGCATATCCATTCAGATGTTAAATAACATCAGGATAAGTGTGTGACCCTGCTTAACACCCCCTTCTCCCCTCCCCCCCCCCCCCCCCCCACCCTCATTTAAGATGGTGTGGATCTAGTTCTGGCCTTGCTGCTATCAATGCAAGTATCCACATTCTTACATTGAAGTAGTCTGCAAAACAAGTGCCAACTCCTACCCCAGCAAATTCTGTAAAAATAAACTTTGGGGCTGGTCGAATTAAATGCTATCACCAGCTCAATAAATATAACCACCAGATCTCTCGAACTCCAACGTGGTCCCTGTCGTTAAATATCAGTTATAAATGTTATTTTAATTTAGGGAGATTCAGGTGAACAGCTCCAGCAACCAATGTTCAATGTCTGGTTTTGTGTGGAGATCACCTGGACTTCCTCCCACATCCCAAACAACAACTTAGTAGGATAATTAGCTGTATTTGACATCCCCACATTTCACTACTCAACGAGAAGGTGGGAAGAATGAAAAATGAGGTTCGTGCAATAATCGTCAGGGGAGACTCTGGGCGAAATGGTCCATTTCTGCTGCTAATATGAGACTGTCTCTTAAGAAACTGGAAACACTGTCAATCATAAAACCCCTCAAACCTACCAAGCCTTTCAGTAGGACCATGGCTGCTCTGACATTGGTCTTTGCTCTACTTTCTTGCCCATTCCCTGCAACTTTCAACTCCCCTTAGGCCAAAAATAACCTGTAGAGAGAGATCACTTTCAATTACATTCAAAGATTCACACTAAGAATTCCAAAGATTTACAATCTGAATTAACTCATCTTTTTCTAAATGGGCAATTCCTTATTCTGATACCATGCCCCCAGTTTAAAATTCCCCACAGGAGAAAATATCCTCCATCCTATTGAGCCCATTAGTATTTTATGTTTCACATCATCTTGTTCTTCTAAAATCCACAATATCAACCCAACATGATCATTCTATGTGCCACAATCTCCATCCCAGAATCTTCTCTGAACTGCCTCCAAAGCTTTAAAAGCCATCCTTTAATAAACTACACAATTTTTCCCACTGTGGTCTCATCACCCTGCAGAGTTCTAGGAAGATTTGTTACACTTCTCCCTTCTCTTTGCATTAAGGGACAACATTTCATTGGTCTTTACTGTTGCTCTCTTTAATGACATGCTGACTTTATTTTAATGAACAGAGCACCCCCCCCCCCACCCCCATACTATATTCTGCAGCTTCTCTCCTTTTAAGCAATATTATATTTCTATTCTTCCAACCAGACTGGACAACTTCATGCAACTCCACGTTATACAGGAAGTCCCCAGGTTATTCAAGGGTTCCATGCCCAAGAACTGTCGCTCATTCAACAATTCCCATAATTAAACTAATTGTGATATCCATATCATAGTGTGAATTCAAAGTATTTTTTTAATCTTGAAAAATGTTTTAAAATGTATGGGAGAATGTGCATAAAGTTTTTGTAAATCAGGCCTTCAGGACCCTGGAAAATCCGTGGCACATAACATGTTGAACAGTTTCCAATTCTTGTCCCATCTGCTCCCTGCCCTCCTAGACTCTCATTCTTCGACACACATACAGCAATTTACCTACCAATCCACGCTGAGGTATGGGAGGAAACCAGATTATATCCTATCTGCAAAAATTTTTCCCATCTCTATCCCTTTTCAAATAGAATTTAGTGACTAAAGCAGGAAAGACTACACAAGGCTTTCCTTGTTGAAATCAATGCACATCTGCAAAGTGCACATTCAAGGGGTCATCCTACCAATGAAATGTTAGGCAAACGTCCCAACCGACACTCCTGTGTCAAGCTCCAAAACTGCCATTTTTTAAGCTTATTTGTCACATTATATCCAATACGGTGAGATGTTTTTTTTTCCCCTGAGAGAAGTCTAACAAGCCATCTAACATTCATACAGCCATGTGAAGAGAAAGCACAAGTACAAGAAGAGCAGAGGAAGAAAAACTAGTATTTTATAAGAGAACTGGCTAAAAGCTTGCAAGATTTTGCAGGCTTTGGTGGCACTATTCTGACTGACATTTTGAAAGAGCAGGAGATTTACCTGGAAACAAATTACGGTAGGTGACTTGCTCATTATAGCATGATGAACAGCGTTAAGTCAAAGTTGGCTTTCTCAACCGGATCAATAACTTTGAAAGCACTTATTGGTTGCAGTATCAAGACATCACAGGTGCTGAAAGTTCCTACAGAAATCATTTTACTATGCCATGACTCAAATATTGAACTATCTGAATTTTGCTCTTTTAATTAATCATTCAAGTATATTCATCATCCGATTGCATCAATATAACAAGACAAAATAGCGTTGCCCGGTCGGTCCTCAATGCAAACACGCATTCAGGCATAGCACGCTTGCATGTGATACAAATGCACGCTTGCATGTGATACAAATGCACGCTTGCATGTGATACAAATGCACGCTTGCATGTGATACAAATGCACGCTTGCATGTGATACAAATGCACGCTTGCATGTGATACAAATGCACGCTTGCATGTGATACAAATGCACGCTTGCATGTGATACAAATGCACGCTTGCATGTGATACAAATGCACGCTTGCATGTGATACAAATGCACGCTTGCATGTGATACAAATGCACGCTTGCATGTGATACAAATGCACGCTTGCATGTGATACAAATGCACGCTTGCATGTGATACAAATGCACGCTTGCATGTGATACAAATGCACGCTTGCATGTGATACAAATGCACGCTTGCATGTGATACAAATGCACGCTTGCATGTGATACAAATGCACGCTTGCATGTGATACAAATGCACGCTTGCATGTGATACAAATGCACGCTTGCATGTGATACAAATGCACGCTTGCATGTGATACAAATGCACGCTTGCATGTGATACAAATGCACGCTTGCATGTGATACAAATGCACGCTTGCATGTGATACAAATGCACGCTTGCATGTGATACAAATGCACGCTTGCATGTGATACAAATGCACGCTTGCATGTGATACAAATGCACGCTTGCATGTGATACAAATGCACGCTTGCATGTGATACAAATGCACGCTTGCATGTGATACAAATGCACGCTTGCATGTGATACAAATGCACGCTTGCATGTGATACAAATGCACGCTTGCATGTGATACAAATGCACGCTTGCATGTGATACAAATGCACGCTTGCATGTGATACAAATGCACGCTTGCATGTGATACAAATGCACGCTTGCATGTGATACAAATGCACGCTTGCATGTGATACAAATGCACGCTTGCATGTGATACAAATGCACGCTTGCATGTGATACAAATGCACGCTTGCATGTGATACAAATGCACGCTTGCATGTGATACAAATGCACGCTTGCATGTGATACAAATGCACGCTTGCATGTGATACAAATGCACGCTTGCATGTGATACAAATGCACGCTTGCATGTGATACAAATGCACGCTTGCATGTGATACAAATGCACGCTTGCATGTGATACAAATGCACGCTTGCATGTGATACAAATGCACGCTTGCATGTGATACAAATGCACGCTTGCATGTGATACAAATGCACGCTTGCATGTGATACAAATGCACGCTTGCATGTGATACAAATGCACGCTTGCATGTGATACAAATGCACGCTTGCATGTGATACAAATGCACGCTTGCATGTGATACAAATGCACGCTTGCATGTGATACAAATGCACGCTTGCATGTGATACAAATGCACGCTTGCATGTGATACAAATGCACGCTTGCATGTGATACAAATGCACGCTTGCATGTGATACAAATGCACACTTGCATGTGATACAAATGCACACTTGCATGTGATACAAATGCACACTTGCATGTGATACAAATGCACACTTGCATGTGATACAAATGCACACTTGCATGTGATACAAATGCACACTTGCATGTGATACAAATGCACACTTGCATGTGATACAAATGCACACTTGCATGTGATACAAATGCACACTTGCATGTGATACAAATGCACACTTGCATGTGATACAAATGCACACTTGCATGTGATACAAATGCACACTTGCATGTGATACAAATGCACACTTGCATGTGATACAAATGCACACTTGCATGTGATACAAATGCACACTTGCATATGATACAAATGCACACTTACATACAACACTAAATAAATAGTTGAGTAACAGATGGTTTATGTGAGCACTTCAGTCACTCAGCAGTCTCACTGACTGTGGGAAGAAGCTGTTCCTCAGCCTAGTGGTTCTGGCTCTGATACTCCTGCATATCTATCCTGACGGGAGTAGCTGAAATATGTGGTGTGTGAGGTAATGGGGGCCTTCACTTATTTTGCAAGCCCTCTTTAGACAACAATCCCAGCAAAATCAACCTTACTTCACATTCAGGTACAAATTGATCTATGAAGGCATATAACGAAAGGCCTAAGACCTAGCGTTGCTCTGCGCCATGTACACAGCAATCCTCCACAGTTACAAGCTGAAGAAAGCCTGCAGACCAGCTAACACTACCTGCACAGCGTGTGCGGGACACTGTACAAGACGGGCGCTGTGAGCATGCGCGAGGGAGTAACTGGAAAAAAAAGTCCGAGGATGGGGCTCAGGAGGAGCTGCTGTTTTCTCCTCCCCCCCCCTCCCCCATAGCATTTGGTTATCTAGCAGCTCTGGCCTCCAGTGTCCTCACTGAACACCAAACACATACACTAATCACTTATGGCAAAGGGAATACTTAAAGTAGTATGTGAGGGGAAAGAAAAAGGTTGAGAACCACATTAATGTGTAGTTAAGGGTGATTGACCCTGGTGCTCTTAAAATCCACTTGGTAAAATTTGCAGATAGTCAAGGAATTATATGGGCTATCACAAGACTTGAAAATGTTTAACAAATGTAATCATCTACAATGCAGCATGGATTCAATAAACACTGACCATTAGGTCCAAACACAAACATTTAGTTCTCTTTGATAAGATCTCCATTCAGTAAACATACCAATAGTTAAAAACAAGATGTACATAATGTAAACTTCTTGACCCTTTTCAAGCCATTCCTGGGATGAGATCATTAGCTTTTACAGCAACCCTATTACAGCAACATAAATTCTACTGGGCTTAGCTACTACTATTGCAAACTTAGAAATAGCCACTGCATTACCTCCATTTTTCTGTAGTAACCGTATGAAAGTGATACAGCAGGCACAATGAAAATAAATGTTATAATTAGCTTGTTGGAATTTCATGGAATTTATGGTGACATCAAGCTTGGTTCAGGACAAGCCCTAACAAGGATATAAAAACCAGCCAAGACACGTGGGCAGGGGCAGACCAGCAAGGGAGGCAATCTGTGCTCAATTACTTTCAGGAGAAATGCAAGATGCTATGCCTTGTAGCCAAAATATTCCTGTAAATCTGCAGAAGGTTAGGCTTGCTGCAATGAGGAATTTCACCATTCGTATGAAAATGGTTCATTGGCTCAGTTGTTAGTTAGTTATCGCACCTCTGCATCGGAGAGCAGTGGCTTTGAGTACCAGACTCAATTTCAACAATGAAAAATTTGTTCTGCTCTAAAGGCTAGTGCTCTCTTGCTGTTTGGTTCAACAGTTATGGTTTTTAGGCTCCAGGCACAATCAAGGAATCTTGTTGCTACATGGGCAGTCTAAAAAGGAACTTTGAGACAATTCCTGCACTGTGATTTATCCTGCAGGAACCCTACAACTTTAACTTTTCGGAGGAAGCTGCAGTGTCATTCGTACTGGAAAAATCTGTTGTCAGTCATCCACTCTACTGCACATCCAACCACCAAGATTGTTGCACACAGGTACTTGCAGTCAAAAAAAAAGCACCCAGTGTGAATGACCATACAGGCAGCAATTATGTCAATTTTTTCAGCAATTTTCCCAACATTGCAGTCTAAAAAATATTAGTGACAGAATTCAGCATGCCAATAAGAGGCATTCATATATACAAAAAAAACAGAAAATAAATTAACAAAAAAATTCCAGAGTTTAGAGAGGGAGGACAGTTCAGTTTTTATAAAAGCAAGCATCAACTCAATTGACTTCAATTATCTCAAAATATTTTTAGCCTTAGGTTGAGAGAATTGTTTTAATAATCAAATGCAAGAATTATTTTATTCAAGCCACACCTTTTGCTTGGAGAAAGTTATCATGAATTGCAAGATTCATACCAAACAAGCCATTGCAAACCGACAATTGGTTTGCAAACTTGTTTTCAAGGTCATAATACTTCTAAACTTCACTCTCACCACCTTTATCTCCCCCAACAATATGATAATTTCCAAGACTGCCCATTTACAACTATTTAACTTTCAATTACTGGGTTCTAAAACTTTTTTTTGCTCCAAAGTTCCATAATAATAGATTTACACATTCTAATTATAACTAAAAACTCCTGCCCACACCTTTATTACAAAGATACTAGTTTGATGGTCAGAAAACAAAGATTACATATTTGAACCTTATTCATTACACACCAAATATACATTGTGCCCTTCACATTGCATTCCACAGTGGGAACAGCCAACGATGAGCGAGTTATTTAAGATAGTTATTAGTATATAATGGTGATTTAAAGCCCATAGACCCTCCCAAAAACCCATCTAGTTCAGTAATGTCCTTCAGGAAAGGAAATCTATCCCCTTCACTGGGTCTCGTCTCTGGGTAAGTTCAAAACCACAGAGATGTTAACAATTCTTATTTGCCCTCAAATGAATAACAACCGGTCAGAGGAAATTACAGATGGACAATAAATGCTACCCCAGCTACCAACATCCACATCTTATTGATGGATAAGTGTTCCTCTGAGAAGGAACCTCGAATTAGAAAGTTTAAATAAAGGTACAGAATCTTTTATCCAAAACCCTTGGGACCAAACACTTTTTGGAGTTTTTCCAGGGAGGGGTGTGCAGCGGGCTGTCTACGACAAATCGGGCATCTGTATTTGGTGAATCAGAGGCATTGGACTCTTTTTTCCCCCTGACGGCACCTATAAAGATACCCTTGATTTCCACTAATTACTGACACGGGATATTCAAGCACTAGTTGAGCATGGGTCAAGTCGGGTCACGTTTGGTGCCAAACACGAGCTTTGGTGTGCAGATGGCATCCATAGAAAAAAATGTTCAGTTTTCAGAATTTCAGATAAAAGATTTCGTACCTATATTCTATAAAATCAGCTTTTCCCAAACTGGGTTTCGTGGAAAGTCATAGGGGTTCCAGGAAATGATGATCTGCATGGATGAAGACTGTGACAGGGCCAGAGTCGGCACCATGCTGATGCGTGTGGTGGCTTCTGGGAGCTAGTGGCGGCAACATGAAGATTTGCAGCATGTGCAAGAAGGGGGCTCCAAAATAGCGGCGACCAGCCTGCACATTACCTGCAGTCAGTGAACAACAGGAGTGTGTGGTCAGTGGTGTCCTACGTAGTGAGGGGGGCCAGGGAAGCAAGAGGCAACCCAGGGTAGCCAGGTTTATGGCAGGGAGCAAGAGACACTGGGGTAGCCTGGACCTGTGGCAGGGCAAGCTCAAGGTTTGGGGGGTGGGGGGCACCTTACTAAGGCTCAGCCGAGGTCCCAGGTGGAAGTTAATCTGCTACTGGTGAGTTTATTTACTTTATTATGCTTGTGTATATACACCAGGTTTTTTAAACTGTAATTGATGATTGGGGTTCAGCTATTTCCAAGTACTCCCAAAAGGGTTCTGTGACCCAAAAAGTTTGGGAAGACCTACTATAAAGACTTCAATAGTCTCTAATACCAAATAGGGTAGTAACCAGAATAGACAGCACTAGATGAATGATTTAATATACAACTGAAGACATGATATTTATTTTTAATTTCAGCCACAGGATATGAGCAAGGTGAATACTTCTCACCTCTCTTTACCTTCAATCAACTCCCCAAAACTAGGGAATTCAGAAGAGGCCATAGAGGTCCTAAATCAGATGTAGTATTATGAATAACAACGTGTTGGTGGCTTCAAGGCACGCAAAAGTTGATAAAAGCCAGAGGCTTGTCCAGATGGATCTGAGGACCCATGGGAAACCGGGAAACAAAAACTGCAGATGCTGTAACCTTGAGAAAGAAATGAGAATCTTGAGGGATAGAGTGAGTCAGGCAGCATCCATGGAGAACAATGATCAGTCACCATTTCAGCTTTATTGAGAAATTGCTGTAGCCCTGCATAGATTTTCTAGCTTCTTGGAAAATTGGGATGTGGCACTTTTTATTTAAAAAGGAACTCTAAGAACATGACAGAGACAAAAGGATATGATTAAATTAGAGAAGGTGCAGAAAATTTGCATGGATGCTGCCAGCACTGGGGGAATTGATTTATAAGCAGATGCTTGGTAGGTTGGTACAGTTTTTCCTGGGAAAAAGGTACAGGGATTACCTCGGAGTTTATTAAGAATGACAAGCTGGGATTAGTGTAAAGAGGCTTCTGTACCTTCTGTCTGAAGAAACAAGGAATCTTGAGGGTCAAAATTCCTACATCCCTCAAAGTCACTGCGCAGATTGATATGATAGTTAAGAAAGCCTATGGAATGATGGGTTTCTTTAATAGAGGGACTGAGTTCAGGAGTAGAGAGGTCATATTGCAATGCTACAAATCTCTGGTGAGGCCATACAGAGTATTGTGTTCAGTTCTGGTCACCTCATTGCAAGGAGGATGTGAAAATTATGGAGAGAGAACAGAGGAGATTTACCAGGATGTTACCTAGATTGGAAAACAAGTCTTATGAGGCAAGGTTAACAGAGCTGGGACTTTTCTCTTTAGTGCGTAGAAGGATGAGAGGAGACTTGGAGGTCTACAAGATTATGAGAGACATAGATGCTAGTTAAGTGGACAGCCAGTACTTTTTCCCAGTGCAGGAATAGCGAACACCAGAGGACAAAGTGAAGGGAGGGAAGTTTAGGGGAACATCAGAAGCAAGTTATGATCAAGTTTCTCATAAAAATGAAGGGTACAACAGTTCAGTCTAAAGCCAGTGTTATGCCTAAATAATGGAAACTACAAGGGGATGAGGGAGAAGTTGGCCAGGGTAGACTGGAAATACAGGCTATATGGAGGGACAGTTAAACTGTGGGAGACTTTCAAATAAATTTTTCACAGTGCTCAACAAAAGTATATTTGAGTTGAAAGCAAGAACAGTAAGGGTGGGGTCAGCCAGACCCAGATAACAAAGGAAATAAAGGAAGGCATCAAACTAAAAACTCATGCGTACAAAGTGCTATGGAAAACTGGATTAGAAAAACTTTAAAAAGCAACAAAGAACCACGAAGTGAGCAAAAAGAGAAGGAAGGTAAAGTACAAGAAAAAATTAGCATTAATCCTTGAGCCACACATTTAGCTCTTATGCCAATCTGCACATGGTTCAGGTAATAATCCCAGAGATCATCACATTTTTGGGTCTGCTTTTTAATTTGTCCCTCGCTTCCCAAATTCCCTTAGTAGAACCTCCTTCCTGGTTCTACCTATGCTGTTGATACCCACATGGACCATGACAGCTAAATCTTTCCCCTCCCATTGCAAATTCCTCCACAGGTCAGATAAGATGTCCCAAAACCATAACAGTGAGAAGATTTGTGACCAGTGTGATGTCAAGCAAATATAGACAAAACTTACAAAGGTGTTGCAATCACCTTCAGAACCTTTGTTTGATTATAGTTTATGTATTCAAGATTCCTTACATTGTCTATTCACAGTCAGTTGTTACTTCAAATTAATTCTGTTGTGACAGATATGACCAAACTGGGCTAAGATGGCCATTAACAAGCAATCTTGACTGTACCATAGTCAATCATACAGCACAGAACAGATCCTTTGACCCAATTCATTCATGTGATCAAGGCCAATTCCATTTGCCTGTATTAGGTCCATTATTTCAAAGCCCTTCCTATGAACTCACTGTCCAAATGTCGTTTGATTGTTGTAACTATGCTCACTTCTAGTTTCAGTAAAAGCACAAATGCTGGAGGAATTCAGCAGGTCTCGCAACATCCATCGACGACACTTTAGTGGTGCCTCAAACACCCATGATGAGCTCGACAACTTTATCCACTTGGCTGCCACCTTCCTCCCTGACCTCAAATTCACTTGGTCCATCTCTAGCAACACTGTCCCCTTTCTCGATCTGTCTCCATCTACCTAGATAAACACTACATCTCTTCACACCTTGTTCCCTACAAGGATTCTAATCCTTTCTCAATTCCTCCATCTCCACATCCAATACCAAGATTAGGTCTTCCAAGCTAAAGAATCAGCAATGTCTTTGAACATGGCTTCTCCTCTACCCTAACCTGCATATCCTCCATTACCTGCACATCTGTCCTAGTCCATTTCGCCCCAATGCACAAGGACAACATTCCTCATTCTCACATATCACACCAGTCTCCATGTAGTCCTTTGCCATTTCCACCACCTACACTAGGCATTTCTACTCCTCTCGTCACCTTTCTTTTTTCAAATATATGTATATATTTTTTAAAATAAAGAATATCATATAAACTTGCGTACACAATTTGAAAACGGGCATCTCATGAATATACAAGTATATTAAAAAATTGATAGAACTACATTGAACAATTTCTTGATCCACATAAGAAACAAGTGATTAACTGATCTATAACCATGCTCAACCCACATTTGCCAAGTTAAACTACATAAAAAATGATTTAAAAAAAACAAAAAACCTCAAAATTAAATCTAATCTATCCTCTCCCTCTAATCAAGGTTACCTTGAGGAAATTGTGGATCTGATGGCATCCTCCAGACGTTGGACAGAGAATCTCCGAAACATTCAAAATTCTTAATTCTTCCAATCATGATTGTGTTCTATGAATGGAGCCCCACATCTTTAAAGATAGAATATTTCAATTTATAATGTTGTATCTAATTTTCTCCAAGCTTAAATAGGACATTACATCGCCTTTTGTAGGGGTCTCCCTCGTCCACACCTCACTTCCCACCAACTGCCCCCTTGGCACCTACCCCTATGAAACGTACCCACACCTCCTCCCTCACCGCTATTCAGGGCCACAAACAGTCCTTCCAAGTGAAGCAACACTTCACTATTGCATCTATTGCATCCTGTGCTCCTGTGGTGGTGGTCTCTACACCAGAGAGATTGGACGCAGACTGGAGAGCTTTGAGCACCTCTGCTCCGTTTGCTTCAATAGCAGTGATCTCCCAGTGGCCACCCATTTCAATTCCCCTTGCTGACAATTCCCATTGTCTCATGCACTGCCAGACTGAGACCACCCACAAAATGGAGGATCAGCACCTCATTCTGTCTAGACACCATCCAACCAGATAGTATCAACATCAACTTATCTGATTTCTGTTAGCTCCTCTATTTTCCCCCACGCATCCTTTTACCTCACTCTCCCTTCTCCCCCCCTCCTCCCTTCTTCCCCCACCTTCCCCCCCACCCCCCCCTTTTCCCCATCTCCTTTACCCCAGCTCTATATTCATTGAGCCAAACTCCATTCCCAAAAATCAAATCTCTCCTTTCCTCTTTCCTGGCCTTCTCTCCATATTCAATTAACACCTTTTGTCTACTGGTGTGTACTCCTACCGTTGCATTTTCTTTTAATTCACATGCCTGTCTGCTTTTCACACCCCTTGAAGAAGGGCTCATACCCAAAATGCCAGTAATACATCTTTACCCTCTGTGGACACAGAGACTGGCCAAGTTCCTCCCGCATTTCTGTTTTTACTACAATCACAGCATCTGCAGATTTTAACTGTTCACCCTTCTCATTTCCTCTGGCAGCTGGTTCCAGATAACAACCCTCCAGGTTAAAAAAGATGTACCTTTGGTCCTTCAAGCTTAAACTAGTTCTAGAATCATCTATCCTGGGTAGTGAGCATTCACTTTACCCGTGCCCCTCATTTTATAAACCTCTACAAGATCACACCTCAGCCATCTTTGCTCAAGGGAACAAAGACCCAACCTCCCCCTTTAAATCAAGTATTCCAGTCCCGTCAACACTCATTACTGTGGGACACTCATTCATGAAGTCGTGGGATCATTGAAGATCAGAAACTCAAGAATTTCAGATCAATTTTTGCAATAATGAAAAATGCCACCGAGGAAAATAATGTGATTTTTAAATCAACCTTTCCTCTTTTTAAAAATATTACATGAGAAAAAGTGGGAGAGGGACAGTTGGAAAATAACATTAGAACCTTTTACACCTCTTAATTAGCCAAAAAGAAAAAAAAAATTGGGTTACCTTTGCTCTGTACCAAATGACTTTTTAAACTTTGTATTTTTGTACTGTGTTTTACTTGTATTCTTTATGACATGTCAACTGGTCTGCTCACAAACAACCTCAATCACTACAAATTGGTACATGTGACAATAACCTTGGACTTGAGGCCTGGTTTCTGAAGAGACACTGCTCGTAAAATGTAGAACCAACCAAGGAACAGGTGAATGAAGGGTTGGTAAAGGACTTGTTGCATCAATCAACAATTATTTAACAGAATGGAGAAACAGCTCCCTTCTGTATCGGCAGCCTCATCTGCCCCTTTGCGTCTTCAGTAACCATCTCAGCTCTATCCCCAAATCAGGAGACTGTTGGCTCAAGTCACACCTGCAAGAGCCAAGCACAAAAATCTGGTCACAATGGAGAGCAGCATTAAAGAGGCATTAAATTAAAAACTACATCTGTCCTTCGAGCAGAGTTATGGGGAAACTATGGAGTCCTGCAGTTAACCTTCAATCACATCCGCTAAATAGATTATTCTATTATCACACGGCTCATGAGGACTTCCACTGCACAAACTGGTTGATAAATTTCTTAAATTCTGAAGGACGCCTCAGTTAACATCGTGGTTTGTGCAATGCTGTTACAGTGCCAACGAATAGGGCTCAAATCTGGCACTGTAAGGAGTTTGTACATTCTCTCAGTGAACGTGTAGATTTTCTCAAGGTGCTCAGGTTTCCTTCCGCCCTTCAAAATGCACCAGTGTTGTAGGTCAATTGGGCAGCATGGGCTTATGGACCAGAAGGGCCTGTTACCGCACTGAACTTTTTAAAAATAAATGCAGGATCAATTACACATTCAGAATTATTTCACTGATTAAAAAGCACTTTTGGATGCCCCCAAGTTCGTGAAAGGAATTATAAAAATGCAAATCTCACTGCTTTCATTTTCCTTTGACTGTTGATAAAAACAATTTTTGATGTGCATGTACCATATGGCAGGATTTTTCAACTTTTTCACTCCTGCATTTGCAAATTCAGTCTTTGCATCACTGTGAAATCTACACAATCTTACTAATTACCACCCTGAATTTCTGCATGTTTGTGCCTTGTCTTTATTTTAAGAAAGATCAAACCAAAGATTCTTTGGGTTAACATCACAAGATCATTTGACAGAAAACAATACTTTTTTCCCTCAAAGCCTCTTTTTCACTGGCTCCCTGTCCCAGGAATTAACTGGGACAGGATCCAACAGAAAAAGAACACTGAATGCTGGAGACAAATGACTCCATTTCACAGTCGGGATTAACTGCCTTTACCTTTACTCATATCCCTGGGGTTTGGTGACAATGGCGCACTGATAAAACTAGTGGAAAAGGGACAGCAGAAAGTCATCGGTTTCCAGTTGAAGATCCTCAGGGATGAGAGTGTTCAGTGGAGAAGCAATTAGTGTCCCAGTTAAGGGTGGCCCAGTGGAAACGGCACAAAGGGCTTTCTTTCCCAAGACACTGCACAGCCAATTAATTGTGATGGCAGTGGAAAAGGGGCTAGAGGTAGTAGCCCCTTTTCCACTGGCACCTTGTCGCAGCAATTAACAGGGAATTGATTGGTTAAGGGTCAAGTGGAAAAGGAAAACAATCAGCACACCAGCATCAAATGATGCCAGAGATTGACGGCCTCGACCCCTATTCATAACCCTGGCATCTGCTGACGTGGGCATGCTGATTAAACTAGTGGGAAAAAGGACAACTTCCATCTATTGCAGTTGAAGGCAGATTCTCCAATTCCCCAGGGATGAGTATATTCAGTGGAAAAGCAGTGGTTAAAGGTGGCCCACAATTAACTGGGATGCCAGTGGGAAAAGGGCTAATGATTCATAACTCTAAACTCCACTGAAGCACCAATCTGGCACATCTCATCTATTTGTTAACAGCAGGCAGTCCCAGCAGCGAGGGAAAAAGGCTATCAGCAAAATTTCATTTCAGACACCTCATGTTGCATTGCCACTTAACGTCCCAAAGAAAAACAAGAAGTCATGGAGAAGAGCTTCATAAGGAAGTATTTCACATCTGTGACTTAACATGTTAAACTCTGCACCACACTGTGAACGTACCTCTCAAGATCAAACAAAAAAGGCATCCAAATGTTCAAGTGAAACTGCTGCTCAAAATTTCTTTTATATCTTTATATGAATATTTGGACCATCTGCTTTGTTTAAAAGGAGAATTTACAATCTAATATCACACAAAAACTTCAGTCTTAATGAAGCTTCTGATCCAAAATGTTGACAATTCTTTCTCTCCTATTGATGCAGAAAATAGTTTTTTTCCTCCAGACTCCAGCATCCACAGCCTTCTGTGTGCCCACAAAAACTGCAGATGGTGGATTCTTGAATGAACAAGCTGGAGAAACTCAGCGATCAGCCAGGGGGAGAAATGCCTCAACGTTTCTGCTGGATCCTTTAATGCTGGGTCCTTCAAATATAGAACCACTTGGATGAGAATGCAAATGGATTGATCAGCAGGTTTGCTGATAGCACAAAAATTGGTGGAATTGTAGAGCAAACTTTGTGAAAGGATATAGCAGAACATCAATCCATTGTAAAGTAGGGTAGAGCAGTGGAAGATAGAATTTTAACCAGGCATGTGCAAGTTGATCCATTTTGGAATTTCAAATACTAAACAGGACAGAGTAAATGGCTGGGATTTCAGAAGTGTTGGGAGCATGTACTGAGATGCATGTACTCAAGGCCCAAGTTCATAGATCCCAAAAATGGTAACACTGGTGGGTCTTTATTTTTAAGGTTGTCAAATTTACAATCCATTTTATTGCCTGTTCAATATATCAGTGATATTTGACTTCCAAGCAGACAACCTCTGACAAACCCACAGACCACAGGTTGAGGAAGACGGATTGAAAACAATTACAACATTCTGAGGGGTAGATATTGAGTTATACATACATGATCTTCCCAAGGCTAGCCAATGCCATTTTAGGTTAGGCATTAATCCTGCATGTACCCCCTTCCCTTCCTTCTGCTATCAGAAGAATCTTTAACCTCCTGTCCTCTCCCCATCATTTCTCAGCTTTTTTCTCTTCTACTGTTCCACCTGTATCCACCCATTACCTCTTAGCCTGTGCTCCTTCCCCTTTCTTCCCCCCACCCCCCCCCCGCCCTTTCTATTCAGGCATCTGTATGATTTTCAACATTCCTGATGAAGGGCTTGGGTCTAAAACATCAACTGCCTTTTACTTTTCTTTCTATAGACTTTTTCAGGTGTATTCTACACTAAGAATGTGCCTGAAGAAGCAGAAGCGGCCCTTTAAATTGCCGTTCAGGTGGCAGCATTTAAAGTGCAACGCTGGCCACCTGAAGGACACAGCTGCACAGGATGCAGTTCTGAGCACACTCCAGCTCCTGCCCAGCGTCAGCTGTGATCAGCAGCCTGTCCCTTTAACATCCACTTTCAGCCAGCTGGATTCAGGTGGCTGGGGGAGCCACTGAGTTGAGCTGATTATCCCTCTCGGAGGAGGGTTACGTAGCTGTCTCAAGAGTGCCTCCTCCACATTCAGGTGGCCTCAAAACAACCGCGTATTGCCTAAACATGCGGCTTTACATGCGGGGCAATTGGCCAGCTGAAAGTGCCCTATGTGTGCTGCGTGACCTGCTGAGCTTCCCCAACACTTGTGTACTGGGAAGTTTTGCGATATTGGACAAAGAAAGATATCACCTTTCAGACCAACAAGGTTTTAAAAGAAGATACTGCAGGAAGTTTGGCTGCACTTCCTTCTTGGACATTAATGTCAAGAGCCATTTTCACATAATAAGAATTATATTTGTATGGATTCAGGCCATCCTGCCCATGCATCAATTTCCTTCTCTGCCTGTAGCTTCCCCTTAAATACATCCCAACCATTTGGCTCAATCATCATCAGATCTCTTACATGGACTGCAAATAGATTCTGAGGGTAACCATGTAAACCCAATCTTGAGCCAAAAACCCATCTATAGCCACCCCTGCATGGGAGGTGTACTTTTCTACATGTCCAGTTTCTGTTTTTGGAAGGGAAATATGTTTTTATACAAAGCTAGTTCCCACTAAAAATCAGTCGCCTCAATTATCCAACATTATTCTCTTGGTCAGGGGTGAACAAACTATAGCCCATTGTCCATTTTTAAGTGACCCAGGACAAATTTTAAAAATAAAATGGAATATGGCCTGTTAGAACATAGTGACTAACAATAAACTACACTATATGTACATTGCATTTAGTTTCAACACTAGATGTCGCACAATAAACTACTGTAATGTCAATAGTTAAACTATTCAGTAGTGTCATATAGTTACTTCGATAGAAAATGACTGATGGCACAGGGGTTTTCTGGTCTAAAAACAGTTTTTTTTTCCCCCCCTCGCAGCATAACTGGTTGAAAACTGCCAGGTTTAATATTGTTTAATCTGTGACTCCAAATACTTTATGTAGCCCACAACAATCAAGGTTTGGCCACGCCTGCTCAAGGTAAGGGAAATTTCTTGGGAGTTCATTTGCAACTTTTCATAGCTGAAACCCTAATTCTGGATACCAAGCGTCTCCAGATAGAGCCTTTCATTTGGTTACAAATTAGAAAAAATCCTAATCCATGTCTGAGCAATCTTTCAATGCACCAGTCTTTCCTAGATTCTCTGGAAACTGATTCCCTCAAGGCCAATCCCTAGAATGTGTGCAAAGCCAGTTCAAGACAATTCAAAAGGATTTTCATAAACCACAAATTTGTGTCATTGTTTTGCTTCTCAAATTTAACCAATACTAAAGCCAACAGATGCTCAAACAGAAAACACTTTCCCAGCTGGGTTTATTGGAATAACATCTCACAGGGAGTAGTTGGAACAAGAGAATCCTGAAAAATCTGTCCACAAAGCAGTATTTAAATCCAGGAATAAATGCACTCACACTGAACTGACCCCTCTCCCCAACACACCCAATGACGACTCAGTGAATAAATACGTCCATCCTGTGGAACTAAACTGTAAAGACTGGTTTATTTACAGGGACAGAGCAAAGTTAACTTGCTTCAGTTATTTGGAGGAAGTGGGGAAGCTGGGATAAAGAGATTGGCTGAAGGGGTGGTATGCACAGGGGTGTTAAGAGAAGCAAGCACATAGGACAGTGAATAAAGCCACTGTGTAGCACTCGTGATTCCCATGCGATCCTGACCTCGTGCACTATGCGTGTTTACACCTTCTTGTAACCCTATGGGTTTCTTCTAGGGCTTCAAGATCGGTAGGTTAATGGGTCCCTATAAAATGCTCCTAGTGTGTAACTTTTTGGTTAAATCGAAGGGAGCTGATGGGAATATGGGAGAATAAAATGAGATTAATGTAGAATGATGCAAGTGGTCAGTGAGAACCCAGCGAGTCATTTCAATACTATACCTCTCTATAGCTCTGAGATGAGGAAGGAGAAAAGGAAGAGTGAGAGCAGTTATAAAAGGACAGCAAAAAAAATGAGGTGGTAAAGGAGGAAGCACTGGGAGCATTTTGTGAAAAGGAAACTTTTACTCAAAGATCTTAATTATGTCAATCAATAAAAATCAAGATGGTTTCCTCGCACCTTTCAAGTGCTCTAATTATCTATAAAATAATCCTGCACAATTGCTCCAAGTACTCAGGTTTAATGTTTCCCTTCCCCCTTTTGCTTGTTCACAGTTCATTACACCCTATTTACCAAGAATAAATCACTGCATTGTGCCGATCAACAGAATAGGATTTCACACTGCAACTCAGCACTCCCTTTTGTTATTAAAACACTTTCAAACACCACTTTTCCAACAGAGATCCAGCATCATTTATCTTTGATCTGCAATATTTATATATTAGAATCTTTGAGTGGGCTTTGGAAAAAATTTAAAAGACCATTTTGAAAATAAAACAATGTTCAATGTTATTTTTGTTCCTGCTCGCCCACAATCATGCAAGTTCTTAAGAGGGCAAGGATCAATCAGGCCATGAATGCATTCATCTAGAATTAGCAGTCCAGTTACAGGACATTCAGCCATCCTTCCAACACGACAGTTTCTATGGGTCACACCTCTTTAATCCTTCCATTTGTAATCGTGTGTTCTCCTCTCCCTTCCTGATCTGTGTCCCATCAGTTCTTCCTTGTTGGTCATATCAAGCAAGGAACATTCACATCACTCAACATTGCCAGGGAATATCCTTTTCCAAAAGAAGAAATTGGAAGGACCTCTCCCCTCAACACAAAACTAGAAAAATCCTCGAGCTGTGAATGCAAAATGGTTAGTGATATGAGCAAATAAGAGGAAAGATGCACCTAATTTTATTCCAGGCTGACAGAGCAAGAAAGGCACAAATTCCCACCTCACCTAAACAGCAAAAAAAAATCTGCTGGACGAACTCAGTGGGTCAGGCAGCATATGTCAGTGATCAACATTTCGTGTTGAAACCCTGCTCTAGTGCTAAAGCAAGATCTGGACCCAAAACCTCAACTATCCTTCCTCCTCCATGGAGGCTGCCTGACCCTCCAAGTTCCACCAAATGTCAGCATCTGAAATCTCTCATCTTCATTCAAGCAGCACACATTTCCCTCACCACCTTCCGCAGGGATTGCTCCTTCCACAACTCCCCTGACAACTCCTCCCTCCCCATCAATCTTCCCCTTGGGACCTACCCCCGTGACCACAAGAGATGCTCCACTTGCACCCACACCTCCTCCCTCAGGACCATTCAGGCCCCAAACAGTCCTTCCAAGGGAAGCAATATTTCATTTGTGAATCTGCAGGGTCATCTAATGCATTCGGTACTCCCGCTATGGCTCCTCTACGTCGGAGAGGCTGGGCACAGACTGGGAGATCACTTCGTTGAGCACCTCGGCTCTGTCCGCCACAATAGTGTGAGTAGCCACCTAGTTCAATTCTCCATCCTATTCCCTTGCCAACATGTCTGTCCATGGTCTCATGTACTGCCAGACTGAGACCACCTATAAATTGGAAGAACAACCTCTCATCTTCTGACAGGGCAACCTCCAACCAGATGGCATTAATATCCTACTTTTCTGGCTTTCATTAACATCTCCCTCACATTCCCCCCCCCCCCCACCCCGCTTCCCCCATTGCCTCTCTATACCCTGCCTCCTTTTGCACAGATATGATAAATTCTACCTAGTCCCTCATCACATCCAATTAACATCTTTTGTTGGTCTTGATTCATTCACCATTGTTTGAATTCTGAGACTGATATATCCTGCTTCGGTCTTTTCTGATTTTTACTTGAAGGGCTCCAGTCCGAAACGTCAGCAATACATCTTTGTATAGACCAGCTGAATTCCTCCCGCATTTCAGTGTTTTTACAAGCCTTAGACCAGCTAAATGAATACCAGTTACTAAGTGTTCCATTGTGGCTTTGACTCCATAATGCCTTTCCTTAATGGCATGTCATAAATGTGACTCTGCAGCCTTCACTTGCCTGAATGTGCAGCTCCAACAACACTCATAAAACAATATCATCCAGAACAAAGTAACTTGATGGTACTCCACCCATAGCATTCACGTCTGGTGTGTCACAACTACATTGTGTACTTGCCACAAAATACACACTTATGACTCATCTAGGCTATACCCAAGGCACCTGCCAAATCACTGCCTCGACCACCAAGTCTCTGAGCACATGGAAGCATCCTCAGCAGCAGATTTCTCTCCAAATCGCACAAAATTGTGCCATTTGTCATTTTCTGAAACTCCAAAACTGAGGGAACACGTTTTATTTATATATATATATATATATATATATATATATATATATATATATATATATATATATATATATATATATATTCAGCCCACAAGCCTGTGATGCCCAATTAACTTACATTTTTAAAGAGTGGGACGAAACTGGAGCAAACCCACAGACACAGGGAGAACGTACAAACTCTTTGCAGATAGCAATGGATTCAAACCTGGGTCGCTGGCATTGTTACAGTGTTGTACTAACTGCTACTCTAACCATGCCTCCCTTAAGATATATAGGCAACACCACAAATAAAACCATGTAATTGTCAATTGTTAATTCCATATTATTACTAAATTTAAATTTCACAACTGCCATGGTAGGATTTGAACTCTGATCTCTGGATTTAGGCCAGGCCTGTGGCAAAGGATAATCCATGTGGACTTTTCAGACTGAATGTCCTACATTCTAACTACTGCACATTTCTTCCAAGGTTTCTGCCACATCATTCAGGATATGCTTATTTAAACAAAACGTTTTCCAACCATAAAAATCCTCATGTTACTGGACACACACCACAAAAGCCGTTGGCTTGTACATTATCTGAACACCCAAGCACCTCAGGTGTTGGTTGCGTGAAGTACTGAGAAAAGATGTATCAAGGTTCCCAGGTTCCCAACCCAGCTTGGTTAAAGGAAGGATTATGAATGCTTTCCTTAGCTCAGCTGCTGAATTGCCAGACTATTTCAGGTCTCCCCTGGCACACTCCCATCCTACTCCTTTCCAAGTCAAAATCACTGACATTTGCTACCAATGGAATCAGTCCAGGTCAGTTAGCACTTGGAAACTATCACCACTTAAGTAATGTCCCAGATTAACAGCCTTATTTTCAATTCTCCACATGATCACACCTCATTCCTTGGAGTTCACTTAACTAGCGAACAATCATGGACACATCTCCTCACTTGTCAGGAAGACAAGATCTTGAGAAGATTGAAGCTGGCAAGGCTATCGGCCAGCATTATGTCAACCTTCTCTATAGAGTATGTCCTGGATAGCTGCATCATAGTGTGGAACAGTTGCTGCAGAGAAATGGATTGGAGGGAAATCTACAGGACCACAAGAGTATTTCCCCCACCCCCCCATAGACATGATCTACCAGGATCCTTGTCTGAAGAGGGCACACAAAATCACTGAGGACCCCTCCACCCTTCCCACAGCATCTTCCAGCTGCTCCCATCAGGGCAGAGATACAGGAGCATCTGAGCCAGCACCACCAGGCTGAGGAACAGCTTCTTCCCATAGGCAGTGAGAATGAACGACCAAAGGAACTACTCACGCTATCCATCCGAGATTCTCATATTCATAAAATAATCTATTATATGTGAATACATCCTTCATATGTATTGTTTGTCTGTATGCGAGTTATGGCGGGTTGTGTGCTGCACATTTTGCACCGAGGAACAGAGAATGTGGTTTCATTAGGTTGTACTTGTGCAATCAGATGACAAACTTGACATTTCCACTCTCACCAACCCTCTCTCCATTGCAATCGCCAGCTTCACGACCCTTCAAGCTCTCTGTGCTCTTCAAGTTCTGCTCCCCAACCTATCTATTGCCAGTTCCAGCACCAGTAGCCATGCCTTCAGCTGCCTGAGACCAAGCTCACTCAGAATTGGCTCCTGTGCACTCCTTTCTACCTTCTTGACTATTTATTGCCTGACCAAATATTTATTTTCATTAACCTGAATCTCTGCAGATGCTGTCCAACGTGGTGCACATTTCCTCAAACTTTTGACGATTACTGTAGATCACTAGCATATGCAGCAGTTTAAGTTTTCAAAATTATTTCTTTGAGTGCCTTGGCATTAAGAATTGTTAGATTGCACACCTTAGGATGTTTACTACATGTAACATGGTACATTAATTGATGATTTAGCTGTTGTAAGAGACAAAGGTTCTTTCAACTCACCTGTACTAATTTTGAGTAGTTAAGGAAAAACTGTTTGCAGTAGCAAAAAGATCAGTAAGTATTGGACACTCATTCCAACCAATTTTCCCCTGCAACCACTGCAACCGTGTCTGCCTGTCCCGCATCGGACTTGTCAGCCACAAACGAGCCTGCAGCTGACGTGGACATTTACCCCTCCATAAATCTTCATCCGCGAAGCCAAGCCAAAGAAAGAAGAAAGCATGGTAAAAAATTTTCAAAGCTTGAATTTGACACCATTGTCTGAAAGGACAGCAGAAGATTAGAACACAAGAAACAGGAATAGGAGTCAGCCATCTGGCCCATCGAGCCTACTCTGTCATTCAATAAGATCATGGCTGATCTGATCATTGACTCAACTCCACCTTTTCCCAATATCACTGGATTCCTTTTTTTATGTAAAAATCTATCTAACTGAACCTTAAATAGGTTTAATGAAATAGCCTCAACTGCTTTCCTGGGCAGAGAATTCCACAGATTCACCAGTCTGGGAAAAACAGTTTTTCCTCATTTCTGTCTTAAATCTACTCCCCTGAATCTTGAGACTGTGTCCCCTAGTTCTGGTCTCAGCTATCAGTGAAAACAATTTTCCTACCCTTTTCTAATCCCCTTCATAATTTTGAATGTTTCTATAAGATCTCTTCTCATCCTTCTGAATTCAAATATAATCCTAGGTGATTTAGTCTTTCCTTGTAGGTCAATACTTGTGTTGATGGATTATGGGAAAGGGGTGACAGGCACAGTGAGCTAAATGTCATCCATTTACATTGGAAGAAAAAGCAAATATTATCTGCAAGAGCACCAGAATTGAATAGCAAGTCCTTTCTCTCAAATGTTTAGAGTATGCTGATGCACTTAGTGACAGAATGGATTATTTCTTGGAGAAGTTCTCCCTATAGTTATGGCATTGTCAATTGATGCAAGAGCAACTAGGATCAGTCTATTAATCCCAGCATTTGCTCCCCATAATCCCCAAACTCAGCAACCTGTGCACCAACGAAATCAATGGAGGTCACACCAAATACCCTGGCAGGCATCTCAAGCTCGGAGTTTAACATGGAGTTCCACCAGGTTACTCGGTGCCAATCTGTATCTTGGGTATTCAAACACTGCTCCACTGAAGGAGGCAAGCCAACAATCTATCCGCATCAGAGGTTCATGAGCACACTTTTTCAATGGAAATTCAATTATCAGGTAAAAAGACCCCACAATGTCCCCCATAGTGCACCAACCTATACCATCTATGACAGTCAATACATCCTCCACTGGCCTCACTTACATTGTGCACAGAGAACCAGAGTGAAAGCAGAGGGACTCAAATAAGAGCAGTTAGGTACAGTGTTACAGTGCCACAACTGGGTTAGAATACAGCGCTGTAAGGAGTTTGTACGTTCTTCCCGTGTCTGCACGAGTTTCCTCTGATGTTCTGGCTCCTCCCACTATTCAAAACTTGATAGGTCAATTGGGTAGAGTTGGGCAGCACGGGCTCATAGGCCAAAAGGTGTATAATAAAAAGATGATCAGAAACATTGGCATTGGTTAGTTTCACTACCCCAGGATATGAACAATTACCATAAGTGGTATTCCTATGCTTAACCATTTCTTCCTGTAAACACCTCAACCCCTCCTCCTGTTCCATTGCTCTGTGTATCTGTCATACCATCTTGTCAACAACTTTTATTCTCAAAGCACCTCTGAAACCATCAACCACACAGAACCAGACAAAATTTGAAACTGAGGCAGCAAGTTGGGACAGATGACCAAAAAGTGGGAGAAAAAGGCATCAACATTTCAGCCAGAATCCTTTATCAAGACACTGACCAAAAGTATGGACAGAGAACTTTTAAATATCTTCAAGGAGGAATTTGGCATGACCAGGTCTTGGCAACTGAACTCATGGCTTCCAAAAGGTGTAGAGGAGAGGCACAAGAGAGTTTTAGTTTTTGAAGTCAATAAGCCAGCAGATTGTCCAAATAGGGAGGAGTGAGGCCTGAAATACTAACTCTCATTTCTACACTTGTTGACAAGTTTCCAACATTTCCTGTTTTGGTTTGGGTTATTAAACTAAAACTTCCCAGAGTATGCATAATGGACTTCTTTGCTCATGACCAGAGGCTTGTTCTTTCATTCATCATCAAGTGAGACACAGCAGGTGGTGGAATCTAGAACCACCCCCCCCCCCCACCCCCCAACACACAAACTCTCCTGGATGAACTCAGCAGACCAAGCAGCATCCATGGAAGAAAAAAGTTGACAATGTTCCAGGTCAGAACCCATCAATGAGCTGTCTTGAGGGGTTACAACCCAAAATGTCGACAATTCTCTGACTCCCACTGATGTTGCTCAACCTGCTGCGTTTCTCCAGCAGATTTTGTGTTACTCCCTCAATGTCAAATCTAGCTCAGTTTTAAATTATTGCTGTTAAAAGATGTGCTGCCTCAGTAACACAAAAATATGACTGGTTTTGTCTGACTAGGAATCCACATTGGATATCCCAGTTTACATCAAGTGACCAATATCCCTTGTGATTTGGTTGGAGGGCTGTCTCTAAATAGAGTAACTGGCAGACACTGTACATATTAGGAGTCCGGTTTGCTTCATACAGGCACCAGTTTAAAATTCCTAAAGAATGAAAACAGATCAGAATTGCTCATTGAGTAACATGTACAAAATTAGACAAGTGAAACAACAGGGAATAACACTGGCATTACAGCAATGTAGTTGAGTTTTGAAATCACAGCAAAATGATGGGTGTCACCAGCAAATTAAAAATACAAATGTTCACTCAGTGCCATTTACACTGAATGCAGGGCTGACCTTCCAATGCAGAAGTTGTGCATGCTCATTTCCAGAAGCCTGTTTACACCCTGACAAACTCCCACATTAGCAATCTAATAAACTCAAAACAATTTGAAGTATCTTGATAGAAAATGACATGTTTGTCAGGTTGTGAGGGAAGACTCCTACTACTTGTGAAAATAGTGCCAATAATCTTCCATATCCAAGGATGTTTTGGCATCCAAAGACAGCCCCTTGAGCTGTACAATCCTCCCTCACCATTACACTGGAATGTCAGTCCAAATCTGGAGTCTCCAAAGTGGTTGATATTGACCTCCAGGGGTCAACAGGACTAACCAAGAAGTCAATAACGCTGGTGTCGATTGTACTTTTGCAGTGGAAAGCAGGGGCAGATCCATGGAAAATACTGCCATGTCAGTGGTGGCCAACCTCTTTCAAAAGTGGGCCTTGGTGACCACCATGTTGTATTTGCCTTTGGCCTTTGAATAAGTTGAGAGCAAACAGCAGTACAGAGTGAACATAGAAAAAAAGATGTGTATGTTCTTTGCACTTTTGGTGGCACCCTACACCACCCCCTCCCCCAGTCCAGCATCACAACACCACCATCCCTCCCCCCCACCCTGGGTCCAGAGCCAGGATTCCATGCCTGTGGGTCGATGAGGGATCAAGTATTCCATGAAGGGATCGATGGGCTAAAATGTTTGGGGATCCCTGCATTTTAGTCCCCAGAGTGAGACTTGAAGACACAACTTTCCAGCGTCTAATGCAGGGCAGACAATATCCATCATATCCCAAACTTCAAACTCAGTAGGTCCATGAATTACTTTGACATGTACTGAACCACCTACATACAGAAATAACAGCTTTAAACTTGCTAATTCAAAGGAGCAATTATTCAATACAATGTGACATCAAGCCAAATAGCAAGCAATGGATCCAAGTATTTTCCCATTCACACCCGACTTAGTACTTCAATTAGATTGGAGAAATGAATGGTATTTCACCATCGAAGCAGTGCTCCACACCAGCTCTCAGTTTAAATAATAGTACAACTTTTTAAATCATCTTTGTTCTGACCTTTCGATATTTCCAAATTTAATCACTCCACCTTGCTGGCCAGAACTTCAGCAGCAGAGGTTCTAATCTCAGGAGTTCCTTCCTAAACCTCACCACCTCTCTATACTCTCTCCATCAAGTGAAAACCCAAAAGTGCTGTGGCGAATGAGAGAGACAAAAGAGTTAACATTTCTGTTGAAGACCATTGGTCAGAACTCAGAATTCCCTTGATGCAGAATGAAGTGCATCCCGTTATTATCCAGATGATTATCAAACAGGTTGGATAGGAAAATGCTATTTAATAAATAAATAAATAAATAGAATGGTGTGCTTGCTCCTGGAGGGTGAATGACCAGGTACGTCAAGCCTCCTCGCCTGCCAATCATGGCTCAGCCTACCCACAGGCAAGCACATACCTTGCTATTGGCATCTTGCCAACGGCTCCCTTAATCACCTTCCCCATTTTAAGCACAACTGAGTCAGCCCCACCAGCCAGCTGCTACATGAAGCCCAACACATGGAGCAGCTGGTTCACTTCTCCATGAGGATCAAACTGTAGCTCCACTCCAGGTGGCAAGTTGTGGGTGCTGCTGGAGAGATCATTACCATTGTAAGCTGTGTGCCATTAAAGGGTGAACAGCTGTGCCTACTGGTCTTCTAGGGGTGATGGGTACAGTTTTATACTATCATAGATTGTAGTGTATATTGATCATTTAGTTGTGTCTACTGTGGTGTGAAAGGTGTGCAAGAGAGACCCCTGTTGCGACTTCCCCCAAGCATTTAAAGATTCTTTATACTTAATCTGCATTCCGACTCGTTATTTCCTGGACCCGCTGAACTGGTTCCTCACATCACACCCATTCTTCTACAGGTGCACCCTGCCAAAAGCATCCCAAGTGTAAGCACCACAGCACTGCTCTGCCTAAAGTCACAAACTGTGCAAGTTGGTCAACAGTTCAGGACATCACACAAAACTCCCTTCTCTCGATCATCTGCTTTGGAAAGGCAGTCTGCAACATAGAAGGACCCATGCCACCCCAGACACCCTATCCTCCAATCAGAGAGAAGGTTGAGGAGTCAAATCACACACCAAGACGTTCAAAAACAGTTACTTCTCCATAGCCATCAGATTCCTCAATGAACCTCACAATTATGGTGCCCTTGCTATGTACTAACTGATCTTTCATTGTTACACTGTGCATCAAAATGTGTTCTTACACTTTTGCTTTGTACTGTGTATACATGTAAGAATGGGCTTGCTTGCAAAATAAATCCTTCTCACTCCACCAGGCAAACACAATAATAAACAAACTTTATACCATTCACACTGCAATTAACATGCATACATCAGCTGCAAGGAATCCAAACATTTCCCTCAAAGCTCTCCCAGAAGCATTTAGAGCAGCAAGTGACATTGGCTACATGTTCAGCACATCTGGATTCTCTGAAGCTTTCCAAATCCAGTCTGGGAGATCAGGCATACACATTTATAACTTTCATCATTCGTAAACCAAATCCTGCACCAAGTTCATGCTCCCAGTTTCAAAATAGAAATTTACAAGTTAATGCAGACACTTGTCGCCACTAAACCCACACTGGTGGGCCCCCTACAGAGTTTGGCTGATGCTTTCAATTACATCATGCTGGTATTTGTATGGTCTGCACTGGTGTCAAGTAACTGATAGTTATGTAACCCAGCTAAACAGAAAATTCAGTCTGTGGAATAGATCAATAAACACACCCAATTTTAGATGAGCAATCCTGTTATTTCATTGCACAAAAAAAAATTGGAAGTAATCTTGGGTATGGAAGAGAGACCCTGTAGCTGGATTAATAATGCAATGATTTCATTTTGCCTTTCCATGACTGAGAATACATTGCTCTGTTCACTGTTGCTTGCCGAAGGCAAATGTAGCTGGAGATGTCACGTGTGTGTACTCCTGATGTTTGAATGAAGAGTCAAAGGATCTGCAGCATTGGACCAGAACAGAGCTGCAGCTCTGTCTGTGGTTGTTACCAGTGGTGCATGTAGATTGGTAACTATGTGCTTGGGAGGACCTGTCCATGTACATGTATGTCTTGTAACTGTGGTATAAAAACTACCTTAACATTAAAATCTTTTCTTTTCATGTTGACCTTTTTCAAGATACGACTCCATACCATCCAACACCATATTACTTCGAACACCTGATACCTCAGCTTCCTAGTACCCTCGCCTTGGCCTTTTTAGCAACAATGTTTGCATCCAGATCCAGCTGGCTCCTCTTCCCTCTTCTAAGGCATAGTCATCCTCAAGCAATTTTTGTTGTGTAACAAAAGCAGTCACTACAGCCTGAGCCTTTAAACGTGTAGTTATTGTACTAGAAACTCTTGAGCTTGATCCAGAAGAACTTGGTTTGCTTCTCTGGCTTCCAACATTTGACACCGTCATGTGGTTGGATTTCTTCCTGCATGTCAGATGTTGCCTCATTATTTGACTCATTCCAATTTGAATTGCGCATCCTTTGCATCTTCATCCTCTCCACTTCCATTTTGTGACACCTTCAGCCATTTCCAAATTGCTATCTTCACATTCTGTTAATGACTCCTGCAAAGGTTTTATAAAGTCTTCACTCCCATCGACCAAAGCTGCTGCTGCTTCTATTGCCAGATTCAGTCCCGCAACGAGAGCCCTTTTGGCTCTACTTGTATCGAGATTCTATTGCTTCAGTTCTGCTTGAGATCCACATGTCTTCAATGCATCAAAGCCACATCAGCCATGGCCATTTTATGCATTACCATCCAACCATCTGACGAGCTCAAGCACCAAGCATGCACAACGTAAGTCAAATCAGCAGGTCTCCAATGGCACGTCCAAACTGTGTTCAAACTGCAACAAAATACACAGCAGTCCACAAACGTCAGCTTACCATTTCTGATGGCAGTGATGTGCTGTTGTCAAGAAGTTTCCAATGCAGCATCCGTCAATATTGCTGATACTCAGGAAATGTCTCTACCAATGTGTCTATAGGACCTCCTTCTCTAGTATTAGAAGCTATTGATCCCTCTCTGGCCGATACTCAGACGAATGGATGCAAATTACTGTGAGCAGTCTTCTCTCAGGTTTTCCAATGTGGCCACCATATTGAATTCAGTATCACTCCAAACCAAAGAAGGATCATTTTCTATCTTCTATTTTTCTATTTTCTGTTCCAACAATATTTTCTGTTGACTGAAATGTCAGGACTACTTATCCACAAAAGCTGCTTGGAGGCTAGGTGGGGTTCTTGTTTGTGACGAGTTTTGATTGATTCGCCAAAGTCCAAGGAGTTTAAATGGTTTATTATCAATACTAAATACTTGTAGCGATCCATAATAATCTGACATTCCAATAATTATAATAATGACTATTGTAACAATTTTCTTTAATATTCTACGAAATGTCTATAAATAACAGTAGTAACAGTCAACAAAAAAAATGCGAGCCTCACTCACCCTCCTTACACAACCCGCCAGCCCAGTCGACAGGCTAACAAACTGAATCTTTTGTGCCCAAACCCCCATGCATGCGCCAACTGTCCCCAGTATGTGAAACTAACTGCACATGCGCCAAGTGACAGGAAAAAATTGCTTGCGTCATGGCAAAGAATGGCAATTTTGATCCCAGAACGCTGCCTCGCAACAAACCAGAGGTAAGCAACCCCTTTTAGCCCCTACAGTCACTGTTGGAATGCAAGAAACATGGTAGCATGCACACCAAAATTCCACAGTGATATGTAAAACAGCCTGAAGTTACAACGTGGATCAAAGAATGAATATTGGCCGTGGAAAATAGGATGCCACTATCTTTCACATCCACTGAGAAAGCAGAGCCTCTTTTTGATATCCTACCCAATGATACCCATTAGGGGAGGACCTGCACGATTCAGCCAGGTTGTTGCACTCAGGATTCTGCAGTGGATATTAACAACTGACACCAACATGCAAATGTTGCTAACTGAACCAAAGTGCAGGCTAAAATTGCATTCATCATGTTGGACATCTGCACAAGTGACCAGTCAGTAATGCAATTACCTGGAAACCTATAGCAATATAAAAAGACTGCTGTGCACGATTATGCATTGTTGAAAATAAAAGTGTGCAAACAAAATGGACTATTTTTAAAAAGATATCTGGAGGCAGCAATGGATTGTTTGTGATGCATCTCCAATGTTAAAACAAAAATTTATGTCGAGCTCAAAAACAAAACTCTTGAGAGTTTCAATTATTATCTTGAAAACCAGCCCAGGACTGGCAAAGCAAATTGGAAGAATTCAAAATACAAAAAAAACTTTCATTTCTATAAATAGCTTTCTCATCTTTTTTTAGAATGCCTCAAAGCACTATATGCAACTAATGAAATATTTTTGAGATGTAGTCACAGTTGTTGTATAGAAAACAAGACAGGGAATTTCTACACAGCAAGCACCCACAGACAAGCAAATAATGCATCTCAGTAAAATGGGGAAAAACTGCAAGTACTGAAAATTTAAAATAATATTTGAAATTTTGAAGGGCTAGAGAATATTGATCTCAAGTAGAAATTCTCATGAAAAGTCTTCAAGATGTTACAGTAACTGTTTTCTTTCCTCAGATGCTATCCGACCTGCTACACATTTCTAACATTCTTTTTTATTTCTACCAACAACAAAGGTTCAACCCAACTTCCCTCCCTGTCCCACCCCTTTCCCATCCTCATTCTTTCTATTTGGACAGGTTCGTGGAGGGACACGAGGCCCATGAAGGCAAATGGGACTCGCCAAGGAAGGCAACTTGCACAAGTTGGGTTGAAGAGACTCTTTCCGTAAAGTAGATTTCCCCCCAAACTGATCAGCAGTGATAAACAAGCTTTCATCAATCTTTCCCACCCAGCACCATCATTATTTCCTCTCTACCTCTCAATGCCACTCAAAACATACCTGAATTCAACACCCAACATTACCAAAAACAGCTGATACCCCCTCTATCAGATTTTTGAATGGAAAATAAACCACAGACTACCTACCTTACTTTCTCTTTTGCACTTTTTTTTTTAATTGATTTATGGACTATAATGCAGCTTCAAAACAAATTTTGCAACACACATTCATGACAATAAATCTGAAATCAAAAAACTTCAAGGAATAAACATTAATATGTAAGCATATTACAAGTTCCCATTTTAGTAAAATGGAATTATAACTAAGGGATAGTTTAGACAGGAGGAATTGAATGGTTACAGTTAACATTAACCATCACAAGTCACAGCCAGTACTGTGGAAGAACTAAGGGAAGGCTGTTCCAGATTTGAATGCATTTGCAAAAACATTGTGATTTTGCAAGGGAGAACCATTCTGACGGCTGAAGAGAAAGCAGCTTCTTGAACCAGCTCATTTTTTATGGAATTCAGGGGAAAAGCATGCTCTGTGAATGACTGGACCTTTTGGAAAAGAAAGTGCTTCATTTTAAGTGTGCCAGGGTCTTGGAAGCTTTGTGGAGACCACCCAGTTAGAGTGGGGTGGCCTCCACAAAGCTCGTGTGGATGGACATTTGTTTAAAGAAAATGCAAGTCATAACTCCAGTCTTCCCATCAGTTCATCACTAATTCTGGGCATCAAATTTCAAAGGCCTATACACTACCCAGCATCTGTGGAGAGAGGAGAATGCAGTTCAAAGTTTATACTACATGTTGATGATCTTTTATCAGGGATAGTCAGACCAGCTATGTTTACAGCAAAAAGAGACAAGCCATTTGACCCAACAAGCCTGCTGCTGTATGCGATTTCAAAATATGCAATACATTTTCACACTCCCAGGCCTTCCAGCATAGATGCACTGATGTTAATGAGATTGGTGAAGTCACCAAAATAAAAAATTGGACCCCATTTTGCTCTGGAATAAAAATAGAAATTTACCAGAAACGTTCAACAAGTCCAACAGCATCTGTAGGAAGAGAAAAGGGATTAGCATTTCATCAGAATCAAGGAAGCAGCAAATCGGCAGCAGTTTACTGAAGAGGGAGCTGGTGGTATTAAGGAGAGGAGGTTCCAGGTCTGGTAGAGGACACTGTTATAGAGGATACAGGCAATCCTTTGAATGCAAAAGGCTTCAAATTGATTAGCAAAAATACCAATTGGATGTGCTATTAAATACTAAATAAAACTTGATTCTTTGGAAAAGATGGATACAAGTTCAGACCATTCTTACTGGACTGAGGCAATTTCTCCATCCTTTCAACAACATTCCAGCATCTCAAAAACAAGATTATAATTTGGACCAAAGTTGATGCTACACTTCAAGGATTTTTCTTCCAGAAAATGTTCCCTTTTTTTCAACTTAAAAACATTCCAACAAATTGGCAGAGTTCTGTTACTTTTATTCTCAGTTTCCAGTCCTACCCTCCTCATCAACATGTGATGACAAGAATGAGTTTATCATCATATACATTGTCCATGTACATATGCAATTAAATTCTTACTTGCTGGAGCTTAACAGGTACTTTGTGAAAACTACAAAAATATACATTAAAAGAGAATAAATACAAAAGAAAATAATTCAGTAATCTTGGTTCAAAAGAGAGGCATTACAATACTGCAGAGAGTCTTTTGTCATGTGTCGGAGCAATTTAAGATTAGTGTCTCGAGGGGAGCTCACGAACAGTAGAGAATGTGCTCATCAGCATTATCAAGATTGATTTCAAAGTGAAATTATTAATGGAAGTTTGAAGCCCTTACTCTCTGTAGTGTTTTTTTTAAATTTGAATGACATGCACACAATCAACTCCGGATTTAAAAACCTAGCTGGGAGAAGAACACCAATTAAAAAAGCACCTTACCGTAGCAACTTTGTTTACAACTCCAATAGGAATTATATATTCCCATTCAAAACTATTACGACTCAAACCCACAGCCACAGAAAACAACCTACCTAAAAGTAATGACATGCTAAGGACACCAGCAGATCTTACGATTGTCAGGAACTGCAGACTGCGGGAGATTCAAACAGCTGGCACATGAGCAGCCAAAGCACAGGCCATTTAAACACCTCGGCAGATTCATTCAGCCAGCACACAGACCATTTAAAGACCACAGGAGTTACCAGCAGCCAATCCATAGGCCACTTAAAAAGACCCAACCATGCAAAGACAGGTGAGCAGCTACAAGTCAAGCTAAGACACAAGGTTCCGAGGTCTTCAATCCCTACATCCTCTTCGGAAAATAAATTTGATGAACTCAGTCAGATTACAGAAGCAGAGGGACATCAGGGATTGCTGTGCTTCAGAGACATGACTGAACAATTGCATCCCAGGTACAGCATTGCAGCCCAAGAGCTTCAGCCTCCATCGCATCAGTGTCAGGAAAAAAAAACGGAAGGCAGTGTTTGTGACGTCAACTCATCTCGATGCACAAACATGGTTATGTCCCAGTCTGCTCCCTTGACCTAGATTATCTGGTGATCAAGTGCCACCTATTCTACTTACTGAAGGAGTTCACTGCCATCATTCTGTTCGCATTCCATCACAGGCTAACATTAGGCTAGCAGTGGAGGAGCTGAGCACTGATTAACAACCATGAGACAGCACACCCTGATGCCTTCCTGATCATTGCAAGGGACTTCAAATGGGCCAACCTGAAGAAGTTTCTAACGAACTACCACCAAGTCGTGCACGAATCCAGGGGAGCCAATGTACTTGATAACTGCTTCACCACCATGAAGAATGCCTACTGAACCATCCCACAACCACATTTCAACAAGTCAGATCACCTGGCTGTACTTCTACTCCTGATGTAGAAGAGACTAAAGGTCTACAACACCAGTGGTGAAGATGGTGGAAGTATGGTCACGGGAGGTAGAGGAGCATTTGCAGGATTGCTTTAGGCCTGAAACATATTCCAGAACACACCCTCAGGCCTGAATGAATATGGCACAGCTGTCACAGATTTCATCAAGATCTGCGTGGACAAGCATAAGCTCACGTACAGATACCAGGAATTCCCCAACCAGAAGCCGTGGACAAATCAGAGGATTCGCAACCTACTGAGGACGAGATAGAGGGCATTTAAGACCAACGATCCAGATCTCTATAGGAACCAAAGGTACAACCTGCACAAGGCCATCTGAGCAGCAAAGGCAATTCTGAGGGAAGCTAGAGAGTCAGATACTCACCAGCTATGACAAGGATTGTAGGTCATTATATCTTACAAAGCGAGGCCGAACATCATAAATGGCTGTAATGCTTCAATACCTGATGAGCTGAAATCCTTTTATGCTCGCTTTCAGAAGGAGAACTCAATAGTGCCTATGAGAATCCCTGAGACTGATAAACTCTGATATCGGTCTCTGAGGCCAACGTCAGAACATCATTCAAGAGAGTGCACCCTCGCAAGGTATCAGGCCATAATAGCATACCTGGCAGGGTACTCTCTATGCCAACCAACAGCTGGAGTGTTCAGACATTTTCAACCTCTTCCAAAGGGCATCAACCATCCCAATACTCAAGAGCAGAGGGAGCTGCCTTGATGACTATTGCCCAGTAACATTCACGTCTGCTGTGATGAAATTCTTTGAGATCTGGACCCACTGCAATTCACCTACCGTCACAATTGTTCCACAACAGATGCAATATCATTGACTCTCCACTCAGCTCTGGATCATCTAGACAACAGCAACACACATCTGGCTGATCATGATCAACTACAGCTCAGCCTTCAACACCATTCCCTCAGTGCTGGTCAACAAGCTCCTAAACTTGGGTCTCCATACGCCCCTTTAACTGAATCCTGGCATCCTCATTAGAAGACCACAGTCAGTATGAATCAGAAACGACATCTTCTCATTGGCGATCAACACAGGCACATTTCAAAGATACGTGCTTAGCAGATTTGTTATGTTGCAGACCAGCAGCAATAAAAATTCCCCAAGAAACTGTTTTCATTTTAACATATATTTAATAACTACCAATAACACCTTAATTAAATTAACCCCAACTATGTGCAAATATACTTATGAGTGTGGGATACCCAAACCATTACGGCTTAGGCACAATTCTGGAAAGTCAGTCCAAAGTTCAGTCTTAGAAATCTTGTGTTGGAATGTAGATTCTTAACTGATGCACAGAAGTAATCAGGATGAAGGTGGAAGAGACTGAGTGACCAGACTGCATAAAAACTCACAAATCCTTGCCGAGTTGTTTGCTGAAAAACTATCCTTTTGGACAAACTGTTGTCAGAACTCCCCTTTTCCTTGTGTAGGCGAAGTGAAAGGTGCGACTTCCTGGATGCTTCCAAAAACCTCGACACAGGTCAGTCGAAGTGTCTGTCCTTTTGGTCATGGTGTGGTTCAATAATTCCCCTGACATGGAGAATCAGCCAAATTGTCCATTTCACACTGAATCACCCCAGCCCAGTGTTCAAGAGATGGCAGCTGATCACAAAGTTTACTGTTTCTTTAAATGTTTCTCATGTCTCTCTCCCCACCTGTCCCTATATAAAGCAACAAATCTTCTCTCTTCCTCCAGAGGAAAAACTTTGGGCACAGTTAGTACCTGATTGTTGCCACTCAGTTCTCTCCACAATTGTGAATGGTCGCAGCCAGTACTAGCCCTTAAAGTGACAGTCACTAAATAAAACAAAAGCTCGTAATACATTGGTCTACTGACTCTACACCCATGGCTGTGCAGCTAGGCACAGTTCAAATGTTGTCTACAAATTTGCCAGTGACACAGTGGTCACCAGCAGAATCTCAAACAGCAAGGAGGAAGAATAGAGATATAGCAGTTAGCGTAACACTAAGGAATTGATGGTGGACTTCAGGAGGAAATCAAGAGAACATAAACCAGTCCTCAAAGAGGGGTCACCGACTGGTAGAGAGGGTCAAGAACTTCAAAGTCTTGGGTATCAACATCTCCGAGGATCTATCCTGGGGCCTCCATGTCAAAGATGCACGAAGAAGGCTTCCTAGTATCTATAGTTGATGAGGAGTTTGAGATTTGGTTTGGCAACAAAGACTAGAAAATTTCTACAAGTGTACCATGGAGGGTTGCATCATTGTCTGCTATGGAAGTGTCAATGCTCAGAAACAAAACTCCACAGTTAACTCAGCCAACATCATAGCCTGCACCAGTCTTCACTCCATTGAGAACATCTACGAGGTGATGTTTTAAGAAAGCAACCTCTATCCTCCAAGAGTCAGGCCTACCAGGAGCCCAAAGATGAAGACCCAGCAGTACAAGAACAGCTTCATCCCCTTTGCCATCCAATTTCCAATTGGTCAATAAAACATAGACATTACCTCACTTTCTCCTATTTTCTTGCACTATTGGTTTAGTTTTGGATGTAATTTAAAGCAATATTTACACTGGAATGCTGCCACAAAATAGCAAATTTTGTAACATTCATGACAATAAATCCTGATTCTTATTCTGAAGTCTACAACATTCAAGTCAATACTTTCAAGTTTTGTCATATACAATTTCCAACTTAATTGTACCATGAATCACCGATTGAACCAGTTCTGTATTATTCACTCAGTCACCAGGCTGTTAACTTTTTATTCAGAACACCCAAATTTGTTTTGTAGCACATACGCATTCTATTGTTCAGAGACAGTAAACAAAATCCCACAAACAAGAGGCCCTTGCATAGAGCAAAAAGAATCCAAAGGTAGAGATTCTCCACCCTCACATCAGAAAAACTTACCCTTCATGAATGCTCCCGACCGGCTCCAAGGCGTTGACTCCAATCCCTCTCGGAGGCAGTGTCAACGGCAGAGCAGAACACTCCGGCACACATCATGAATGTACTACCATTGCAAGAGGCTGGCGAGGAGCAGGCCAATGGCTGTTGCTAATGCAGTCAGCTCGCGACCCATCTAATTTCTCCCTCTCCCTCCATGACCCCTTCAAGGCAGGGGAAGCCAGCGGGGACTATGACAGCCCCTCCAGCACCTCATCAGGCTGCTTGTCAGCTCCAGCAGCTCAATACGCAGCAGAGAACTGGCCATCTACTCTACCCATAATTCCCCCACGCAGCTGGAACCATTCTGGGAAATCAGAACGGATCCAGCTACATGGGGATTATGGGTAACAAAGTCAACCATTGCTCGGCCATATGATGCCGTCATGGCACCAGTAGCCATGCCTCCTGAACGCTGCAGCAATACCCCAGCTGCCTCCAGGCTGAAAGAGGATATCAGAGCAGGCTTTTCTGGACCTGCACGAAAAGGTAAGAAATACCTTTTTATTTGGCTTTTAGCCAGCCTCCATACGGAGGCCAACTATGTAAAGGCCTCATGATTGACCTGCACATACAAGTATTTCCTGCTGCCAAGTGACATGTTCAATGCCAATGTAGAATGGTCATATCTGCAAGAAATAAAATTTTCCACAACCAACACATTGCAGCTAAGAAGCAGCCAATTGTTGTAGCACATCAAGAATATCCAAAAATGTGACCAGAACAGGAACACTGTGCTACATACCACTGTGAAACTCCCTCCTTATGACCTTAAACTTGTTCAGGTGGGGGAAAAAATGCAAGGGAAGAATCAAAATTAAGGCAGAGAACATTATGGAAGAACTTTTCTCCAAAGCCTTGGATGACCATTTCATACAAATCAAGAGTGTCATAGGGAGGAACAGTAAGTTACATCTCCACGAAAGCAGCATTCTATATTAACATCTCAATCAACATCGGGAAATTTTGCTTGATTAGCACCACACTGGTTTGTTAAAAATTGCTGTGCACAAATTACTTGCAGCCTTTAATTAAATCTCTTTCCTGAGCCAGTAAGTCAACAATGTGGTAACTTTCAGAAGAAATTGTTATTTGCATGCGAGATTTAGCAGCGGCTGTCTGCACTGGGAACAGACACTCAAACTCGAGACCACCTGACTGCATCTGTTGCAAAAACTGAAAATGCTAAAGGTGCAAGATTATAAACTACAGAATATAAATAAAGAACACATCATTGAGGTACTTCAGCATGGAGTTAATGCCCTTGCCCTTAGATGATCAGGATTTATTGTCAGGAACAAGTCATGAAATTCGATGCTTTGCAGCATATTATAACTATCTTACAACATTAGTATAAAAAAAAAATTAAAATAATAGTGCACAAAAAGTAAGGCAGTGCCTTGGGTTCATTGATTATTCAGGAAACTGATGGCAGCGGGGAAGAAGCTGTCCTTGTGCCGTCTTTAGGCTCCTGTACCTTCCCCCTCCCCCTAATGATAGCAGAGTGAAGAGGGCATGGCCTGGGAGGAATTAGGCTGCTCTTTCTAGATACCGGCTCATGTAGATGTCTTCAATGGAATGAAACCTGGTGCCCGTGATGTCACAAGCCAAGTTAACAACCCTCTGGAGTTTATTCTCGTCCTGAGAGTTGGTGCCTCCTTACTAGGCAGTGATGCAACCAGTGAGAATGCAAATGGTAAGGTTTACTAGAGTCTTCGGTAACATACTGAATCGCCTCAGACACCTCACAAAGTATAGCCGCTGGTGAGGCTTCTTTGAAATTGCATCAACATGGAAGCTCCAGGACATATCCTCAGATGCTAACACCCAGGAATTTGAAGTTCTTGACCTTCTCCATTACTGAGCCCAATGAGGACCAGGTCATGTTCCCCTGACTTCCTCCTGAAGTCCACAATCATTTCTTTGGTTTTGAGGATGTTGAGTGCAAAGTTGCCACCATTACACCATTGAACGAGCTGATCTTTCTCACTTCTGTACACTTCATCATTGCAGTTTGTGATTCTGCCTACAAGTGTTGTGCCGTTGGCAAACATTTTTTGTAGATGTCATTGGAATTGTGCCTGGCGGTAGTGTCATGGGTTATAATGAGTAGAGCAGTGGGCTAAGCACACATCTTTGGGGTGCATCTGTGTTGATAATCAGTGAGAAAGAGACACGGTTTCCAATTTGTATTGACTGTGGTCTTCCAATGAGTGGATAACAGAGGCCTAGACTTTGTAGCTTCTTGACCAGCACTGAGGAAATAATGGTACTGAAGGCAGAGCTGTAGTCAATGAATACATGTATGAATTGCTGTTTTTGAGATAATCCAGAGCTGAATGGAGATCCAGCAATAGTACATCTGCTATGGAGCGATTGTGACGATAGGTGATTTGCAGTGGGTTCAGATCTTTGCTTCGGTACTTGTTAATTCTGCCCATGACCATCCTCTCAAGTATTTTATCATAGAAGTTCGTCGTACTGGGCAGTAGTCGTTGATGCAGATCACACTATTCTTGGATACCAGGATAATTGATGCCCTTTTGAAGCAGATGGGAACCTTTGACTCAAGCAAAGAGAGGTTGAAAATCTCTGAACACTCCAGCTAGTTGGTTGGTGCAGATTTTCAGTACCCTGCCAAATATGCCATCAGGGCCTGATGCCTTGTGAAGGTTCACCCTCTTGAACGATGTTCTGACATTGCCCTCAAGAACACTTATCAAAGGGTCCTCAACCTTTTCAGGGATTCTATTTGGTTCTTCTCAAAGCAGACATAGATAGTGTTCAGCTCAACAGGTCATAGAAACATAGAAGATAGGAGCAGGAGTAGGTCATTCGACCCTTCGAGCCTGCTCCGCCATTCAACGAGATCATGGCTGATCTTAAAGTTCAGTACCCCGTCCCCGCCTTCTCTCCGTAACCTTTAATACCCTTATACTGAAGAAATAGATCTAATTCCCTCTTAAATAGATTTAATGAACCTGCCTCTACTGCCCTCTGTGGCAATTAATTCCACAGATTCACCACCCTCTGGGTCAAGAAATTCCTCCTCATCTCAGTCCTAAATGGTTTGCCTATTATCCTCAAACCATGGCCCCGGGTTCTGGATTTTCCCATCCTTGGAAACATCCCATCTCCATCCACTCTGTTCAGTCCTGCCAGAATTTTATACGTCTCTATGAGATCCCTTCTCAATCTTCTAAACTCCAGCGAGTACAATCCCAATTTGCGCAATCTTTCCTCATAAGTCATTCCTGCCATTCCAGGTATCAGCCTGGTGAATCGCCTCTGCACTCCCTCCATTGCAAGAACATCCTTCCTTAGATAAGGTGACCAAAACTGCACTACTCCAGGTGGGGTCTCACCAAGGCCCTGTACAGCTGCAGTAAGGTATCCTTGTTCCTAGACTCAAACCTTCTTGATATGAAGGCCAACATACCATTTGCCTTTTTAACCGCCTGCTGTACCTGCATGCTTGCCTTCAGAGACTGATGTACAAGTACCCCTGAGTCTCTCTGCACTTCTCCATCTCTTAATCTATTGCCATTCAAATAGTAATCTGCCCTCCGGTTTGTATTACCAAAGTGGATAACCTCACATTGATCCACATTGTAGTGCATTTGCCACGTATCTACCCAGTCCCTCAATTTATCCAAATCCAATTCCTGACCCCCTCTTCCGTGCACACAACCCCTCCTAGCTTAGTGTCATCTGCATGAAGCATCATAGCTATCTGTAGCATTCACCCTCACTTTGTAGAGTGTAATGGCCTGCACTCCCTGCCATAGCTCACATATATCCATCTGTCTCTAGATGAGGGTTTAATGATCAACATTACCCATCAACAGATTCAATTTCAAAATTTTGCTCTGTTCTCATTATCAATTTTTATATACAGCATACAAATGCAAGAATTGAATTATCGTCTGAGATACTTGGTCTTGCATGCTATCCAGTAATGTCCACCACACTTAACAAGGAGATAATGTTAAACAGAATAAAAGTTTGATTAAAACAGTGTAATAGCAACATTATTTTATTAATGAGAGGTCTGTTCAATAGTCTGCTAACAGCAGGGAAGAAATTCCCCCCAAATCTGGTACACATTTTAAACTGGGCACCTCCTACCCATCATGAAGGGGGAGTAGAGAGCATGGGATGGGTCTTTTAGTTGTGTTGGCTGTTTTCACGAGGATTTGGATAGTTAGACACAAGAGTAGACCATTGGGAAATCCATGCAAAAAGTTGCATCTAAACCCACTAGATGAGGCTGATGGAAAAAGGATGAAAGATTCAGTTACTATGGAAGGCAGGATATTAATTACACATGGGCTCAATGTGCTTCATTAAAAATGTGTTGCAACAGAACTTAAACAACCCACATTCCATCTTAATTACCAAGTTTTTTTTTGCTAAGCTCCAGCTCATTGCACAACTTTTACACAACAAAGTGTCAAATGACTCCCACACCCTCTGCTTTTCCCCCCCCCTCCAAACCCCCAAACCAACAAAAAATTAATCAAAACAGTTTGGAGATAGAACAGCAACCATTTTATTAAAGCATAGAAATAAAGACCCCTTCAACATGATCTTGGCTAAATGTTTTCCTCACCTTAACTCCTCCTCTGTACCTCAACTTTAAATATTCCTAACAAGTTAAATATTCCTAACAAGTTAGCAACCACAACTATCTGGAAGAGAGAATTTCAGAGATTCACCACTTTCTGAGAGGTTTCTAACAGATTAGATTTTTAAATGCCCTGCCTGCCCTTTATCTTTTTTTATTTTTCACACTATGAACTATATTGACCAAAATACACAAACATTTCCCTCTTGAATATACACAGTGTCATTTTCTCCCCTTTTCCCCCCTCCCTTCCCACCCCATATACCCTGCCCTTTATCTTGAAGCCATTTAAGATTCTCCTTCTCTTGAAAGCATCCATGTTGTCATGAAGCTTTTGAAAGTTTAAACAATATCACTCCTCATTCTCAATTGAAAAGAATACCAAACCAATTTATTGAGCCTCAGGAATTAGTCTGATGAGCAAACAATCACAATTCTAGCACCTGTAGGTTTTTTCTTTGTCTAATGAATCTCTTCTGAACTGTCTGCAATGCTATCTTCTCTTAAGAACTGTATAACCCACTCTCATTCTTCCTTTGTTGTTTCATGTCCATTACACTCTCATCGTCAATAGTCCATCCAGCACAACAGGTGATGGACTCTTCCCTTAAAGATAGAGGATTCAATTCCCATCACAGGCTCCATCTCAGAACCTGGCTTGGCTTTTCACTCCAGTACCACACCAGCACAGATGGTCCATGTTACAGATACACTTTTAAACATTACAATTCTTCCATCAATACAAAACTCAAAGGTTATTGCTGACAAAGATGTTAATTAACCCCCATGCTCAATTAAAGGATAAACAAAGCTCCTAGAGCAGTATGAAAATAAACATCTCATCTGCAGCAAATTGATATTGTAACTAAAACAGGATTCATAATAGCTTAACTTCATCACCGCAAGTCTATCAATAGACTGGCCAGCTATTATCTATGGAACAGACAGCATTGCGTTTGACCCATTCTGACAGTTCCAAGAAAACGTGTGACAACAACATTCTACAGAGTCACATGCTCAGGTTAGTGCTGAAGGATTGAACTCCCTGACAAAAGTAACTTCAGTCCCAAAAAGGCCCCACAGGCTTCAATTTATTTATCAGTTTTAAATAAAACATCAAGCTCGTTAATCATCATCGGACAGTGTATATACAACAATTAAACAGTTTCTCCAGGACACAGGAAATAAATTAGTGACTGTCCTAGTGTGGGGAGGTCCAAAACGGGAGAGCAGAAGTTTAAAGTGAGAAGAAAGATTTGAAAGGGACCCTTGAGTCAGCAAGTGGTATGTGTAGAATGACCTGCCAGAACTAGTGGTAGGAACAATTGCAATGTTTAAATAACATTTACATAGGAAAGATTTGAGTACCTCAGAGAAACAACTTGGTTGACATAGACACATTTCTGTTGTGTAGAATTCTACGATGAAGCTACAAACTCCATGGTCCAAGGACAGCAAGCAGCCAACAGTTCAGTCAGAGACCAGATTCATCATAAATTCCTCCCTCCACCACTGCAATGATCGAATTTCACAAAGTACACAGGCTGTTCTCACTGGCGATGCTCAGGACACCACAAAGCCCCTATGCTCTTTAATAGTCGCTCAAGTAATAGAGCAGAAAAGTCCCTTCACCCCATCACATCCACAGCAACTAGCTACACTAATCCCATTTACCAGCACTTCATCCTGAGAACCTTTCACACTTGCAAGTGATCCCAGGAATCAAACGCCAAATCGACCTTTAAAATGACAAATGTGAAAGCAAAATCAGCTCAACACCAGCATCCAATGTCATCATCTCACACTGGAGATTGACAGCCTCTACCCCTAGTACAATCCCCAGCATCTGCAGACACTGGCATTGCAATTAGGCAATTGTGAAAGGGGTAATTGTATTGTGGGATTGAAATACCCAAGTTTTTGCACGAGTGCAGAAAGATTAAAATGAAGGTATAAACTTTGTCATGGGAAAGTCGCAGTGGGAGAGAGAGGAATAATAAATAGCAATAGCGGACAATTTTTAAATAGTGTGGGAAAATTGGTCATGTTATAACGCACAATTTATAAAGACTGTGGGGAAAAAAATAATGGCAGACCCGACTTCTCAAAATGCTGTGTGCAGAGAAACCCCTCTATGAATGCTCCATGTATGCAGCCAGGCATACAGCCCTTCCTGCCGCATGGAATTCTGGGAGGGCAGGTCTGCCATAGCTCCCCCCCCACCCCCACCATATTTATAAAATTGTACGTGATAGTACTACCAACGTTCTCACACTATATAAATTGTTCGCTATAGTGCCACAAACTTTCCCACAGTTTAAAAATTGTCCGCTATTACTATTTATTGCTCACACTTTCCCCACAGTCCCTTATAAAGGTTTATACAAGTCAGCACAACAACAACAGGAGCTGAAGGGCTCATACTACACCAGAATGAACTTCACTTGGACAAATGGTACAGCAATGGAATTAGATGACTTGGTTATTTGCAGGTCCCAAAGAACAAGTGATTCGCAAAGACCTATCTTAAAAGCAACAAAGAGAATCACAGAAACTTACTTCAGATGAGATATCCATTCTTCCACTTGCATCCAGAGAAGGCAAAGGAGAAACAGGTCAATTCCATTTCCCACTTCTCATTCCAAAGCTCAAAGTCTCCATCCTGGTTTCCCTCATCAACATGTCAAAAAACCCTCCATCAGATAGCAAGTGTCAGAATTATAACAGTGATTTTTGTTTTTTAAAAATCAAATTCCCTCAAATTCTTCTACTTGCAAATTTGTCTCAAATTTTTGATCTCCCATTTACTAATCCATCACCTTGCTAATAGGGCACCAGAATTAAAATTTTCCTTCATCCTCCAAAGAAGCTCATCTACTCAAGCTCGTTCCACAAATATCACTCTCCAACCGCAGCAACATCTTAATCTTCTCTCGTACCACCACATCCTTCCTACAGTGGAGTGATCAGAACCACACAGTACTCTGGCTGCAGTCCAACTAATTTTTTTTTAAATATACAAACCCTCCTGTTCCTAAATTATTGGCTTGGCCAATAAACAGTGGTAGCTTGTAGAAAAGATGGTTTTGCTTCAAAAAAATTGTTTGCTTCAACACTGAAGCCAATGCTTCATGGAGAATTGTGCACAGGTCTAGTCGTCATGTGATCAAGCTAGAAAACGTTGACAGCAACATTGGTCTAGTTACAAGGAAAGACTGGATAGGGTGGGATTGTTTCCCTGGTGTGAATGGAGGGAGAGGGGAGTGGATCTTATAGAGGCTTATAAAATTATGGGAATAGACAGGATAGATCATTAGTCTTTTACCAGATGTGAAGAAATCCAAAATTCAAGGACTGGTACTGATCAAGTCTATGACCAATAATATTTAAAAGGCTTTTGGACAGGTACATAGATAGGAAAGGTTGAGAGGGAAGTGGGCCAAAGCAGACAAATGCAATGACGAAAACATCTTGGTTAACATTCCTGTTTCCATGCAGTGATTCAAGATGTGCCTTGCTGAAGCAATTATCCTTGGTGAAAAAGCCTGGACAACAAGCAACAGACTCTACGCGAGATCACCACAGGAATGCAACCTTGACCTATTACATCAAAAAGGACAGAACCCCTGACTACTCAAACCAGTGATATGGAATGAACAGCATGCAGGCAGCACCCTTCAAAGTTTACAAAACGTTCCAGGTTTAATTACATCACTGGATGATCTTTGAGTTCCAGCGGAATCAGGAACTAGACAAAGGTGATTAAAAGCTCAAGCAAAGGAGGATATTTAAGGTGGAACAGAGGCACCGAAAAAGGACAACTTTTAAAAGCAGACAAAGCTCCAAAGTTCATTGCTGCAGAGAGCCAAGTGGAATGCACAGAGGTATAAATTGTGGATTAGACCACAGTGCGCACACACCATGCACAACTGTTGTACAGCACAAAGAGGCCCTTTAGACCAACTCTCCCACACCAAAGTGCTGAGATTGCACTGCTGTAACTGTATTTTACTATTATTCCCTACTATACTTAAAGGTTGACTTTCCTGGATAGCAGGTAAAACAAAGATTTTTGACTGCATCCAAGTACTTGCGTCAAACAATTAATTGCCCCATATCTCAGAATCTTCCTTATTCAGGTACCTGGTCAAATATTTTTAATTATGATTATTAGGGAGTGTTCTGAAAAACAGGAAAAGGGAAATTGGGTAAACATAACAAAAAGAAACAAAATAAAATGTAGATGTGAAATAAAATGAAAGCAACATTTCAATTCAGAGATCCTGATGGTTTGGACGTTTCTGACAAAGGATCTTCGACCTGATGTATTAATTTTCTCTTCACAAATTTCTGCCAAGTCTTCCCTAGCATTTTCTGTTTTTATTTCAACTTTCCAATATCTGCAGCCTTTTTTTTTTAAATTCTATTGTTCAGGACTTGGCAACCAGAAAATACAAATGAGACAGAAAGGCCTACATTTGAGAAACAAAGAAATGGAAGTATCATGCAACCACTGAATGCAAGGTAAAGCCTTAAAGCAATCTGCACACAATGATGAGAATATTAAATCAGAGACATTACATTACAGTGAAGACTTTGGGCATTATAACAGGGAAAGCCACTCAAACATTCCCAATACTGCCCAAGGTCAGTTAATGGTGCAAGATTCAGTATGCAAAAACATCTGTATGATACAAGCTACACAATAATTCAGGAAAATATTAATTACATTAATTTTATTTTAGACATGTAGCACAGTTACAAGCTCTTCTGGCCGACAACCCTAGTACATTTTTTTTGAAGAGTCTGAGGAAACCCACACAGTCATGGGGAGAACACACAGACTCCTTACAGGCAGCACTGGTTTCAAATCCCAGTCATAGGGGCTGTAACAGTGTTACGCTAACTGCTATATTGTGTCACCCTCAAAGTTGAATCCAAACACGTGGCTCAAAGGACAGGTGGCAACTTGAGAAAGCGCCTTCTATTATCAAGGACCTGCACTACCCAGACCATGCCCTTTTCTCACTTCTACCATGAGAAAGGTACAGGAGCTTGAAGGCGAACACCCAACAATACATCCGCCATCTGAACAGACAATGAACCTAGAGATCCTTACTTTTTTTCTTTTTGCACTAATTATTTTTAAATAGTGCATTAACTGTAATCAATACCAATTTTGCTCCTGCTACCACAAAACAATAAACCAGATACTGTTCAATTCTGTCTGTTAATTATCCTCCTGAGAGATTGAGGAAAGGCCAGCTTTACTACACTCATTTCAGCAGAATAAAGTGTTAGGAAATTAGATAACGAGCTGGAGAAAGAAATGCATATTATTGAATCAGGACATTATTCACACAACAGTAGTCATGAAATTAATTAGGCTTGTGATGTGGGAGGACTCCTTTATGAAGTGAACTGGAGGGGTTGGTTCCATCCTTGAAAAGAGGAGACAAAGGGCCATACAGATCACTGAAACTAAAATCAAATTGTATTTTGAAAAGTGCAACCATTAAAACATCCAAATTACAGCAAATGAAACTTTTTAAACATTTGTAGTCTCAAGGAGGTACAATAAACAAACCACACCAGCAGCTATGAGTGAGCTAGACCAACTGATTTTAAAATCGAACTTGCACACGTGCTTATATCTCCCAGTTCCTGACGATGCTTGCGACTCCCGGTATGGAAATGACACCAGTCCAGAGGGCTGGAAGTGCATCTGACACATCTGGACTTTCTGCAAGTCCTCAGCTCCATAAACCAGTTCACTTGCCACACATTTAACAAACATCCTGGATGCAACAAATTGTTCACTCATAATACCAATTCCTAAATGTTATTGTAGGATGGATTGGTACTTGACCATGTTTGCTCATACCCCTTAGGAACTTTTCAAACTTTACGTTCCTTCCTTTAACACACATGGCATCTTCAAATGGACAATTAACAAAAACCTTCATAGGATTGTTAAACAAAAATAAATTGACAGAACCAGTGATATCCTGACAGTATTTGCAGATGCATCACAGGAAGTATCCTGCCAGTATGCATCATAGCTTGGAATGGGAACTACTCTGCCCAAAGCTGCAAGGAACTGCAGAATTCCCATCACATAAACCAATGTCTCCCACTCCCTTCTCTTTCCCCCCCCCATCCCCCCCCCCCCACAGTTCCACCCCGACTTTTGCTGTATCTGGAAAGCCGCCATCAGAGCTCATCCCAGTCATATCCCCACATCCCTCTTCTGTCAGGCAGAAGGTACAAGCTGAATAATACAAACTTCCAGATTCAAAGTCACTACTTTTCTTCCTGTTATCAGTCTCTTAAATGGACCTCTTATTGGTAAAAGATGGTTATTGCACAACCTGCATAGAACACAAGGCAAACCTTTTTACTGAATTGTGATATCCAATAATCAAACACTTGGGCTAGTGATAGGCTTTAAAAGGATGATCTTAAAGGAGAAAAAAAATCAAAAGTCCAAGACACTCATATGCATTATTTGAACCAGTGTTACGAGTAGGACTTCCAGCTTCTGTAGATTCCTACTTGGTTATTTCAAAGCACCAACAGCAACCATAAAGCAAATGAAATTTGCCACAATATTCATGTTTATATTTAAAACACACTATTATCTTCATGACCACACCACTTCTACCTTCCAAATGTAACCTCCCTGCCACACATCATCGAGATCAGAGACCAACTCACCCAACGACAACAGACAACTACCTCCAATAATCTGGCATACAGCTACATCAACCACAGAGAAAGAAGCCTTTTTAATCAGACACCTGTCTGCAATTCTTTAGTTACAAATCACTTTGACGAGGTTATCTACAATGGGACAAGGAAAACATTCAAACTATAGGCTGATTGCACATTTACCAAGTGAATCAGTTACATCATCAGAACCAACTCAACCAGCAGCAAAAAAAATTTTGGGACAAGAGATCCACAGCCAACAAAGTTAATTCGCTTTCAGATACAGAGTTGCAGAGTCATCCCCCCCCCCACCCAGGACTCCCTCCTTCAGAGTCATCCCCCCCCCCACCCAGGACTCCCTCCTTCAGAGTCATCCCCCCCCCCACCCAGGACTCCCTCCTTCAGAGTCATCCCCCCCCCCACCCAGGACTCCCTCCTTCAGAGTCATCCCCCCCCCACCCAGGACTCCCTCCTTCAGAGTCATCCCCCCCCCCACCCAGGACTCCCTTCAGAGTCATCCCCCCCCCCACCCAGGACTCCCTCCTTCAGAGTCATCCCCCCCCAGGACTCCCTCCTTCAGAGTGTCCCCCCCCCAGGACTCCCTCCTTCAGAGTCCCCCCCCCCCAGGACTCCCTCCTTCAGAGTCCCTCCCCCCCAGGACTCCCTCCTTCAGAGTCCCTCCCCCCCAGGACTCCCTCCTTCAGAGTCCCCCTCCCCCCCAGGACTCCCTCCTTCAGAGTCCCCCTCCCCCCCAGGACTCCCTCCTTCAGAGTTCCCCCCCCTCCCCAGGACTCACTCCTTCAGAGTTCCCCCCCCTCCCCAGGACTCACTCCTTCAGAGTCGCCCCCCCCGTCCCCCCCAGGACTCACTCCTTCAGAGTCCTCCCAGGACTATTTCCCCCCCCGCCAAATTAGCATTACTGAACAAAAGAAAGTTCATACAGATTCTGAAAATAATTAGAGTTATTTACTGTCTTCCAAGCTGCTCAAATTCCATAATATTGGTTTTCTTTAAAATTGAATGGACTCAACTTAACCAGCTGAGCTTTAATTTCTGCTGGAAAGATCCAATTATTGCAAAAAGGTCAAATAGTTTACTTTCCAACAATGAATTTTAAACTCTTTAAAACATCCTGGGGCAAAACATTGGTGTCTGTTGATAAGGCAGTGCAGAAAGAAAACTACAGCTATTAAGCTCATCTAGTTCACAAAAATGCAAAAAACAAGTCTAAACCCGCATCAGACCTTGCCACTCCCAGTCACGGTGCAATGAAACATTAATAAACCAACATCATCCAACAATCAAACTTTACAATCTATGAATCAGTGGCAGGTCATCACAGTCATGCTCTAAACTAGTGTCAATCTTGGGATACCCAAGTTCTTATTTGGGGCAAATCATAACTTCCCCTTCCAACAAATTCCCAGAATCATTTTGCATACAACCAAAGAACTGGATCAATTTTCTTGTTTATTCACAGAGGACACAGCAATGCTGGTAGGCATCGTAATCCACAAATGTCCCTGCGCCCTAATGGACTATGGAGACATAAAGGTTCCATTATTGTCATGTTGCCATTTTGTCCAGCACCCCTCACAGAAACCTACAGCACTTGGTATTCCTTGGCAGTTTCCCCTCCAAGTACTGACCGGTCCTGAGCCTGCTCAGCTTCTGAGATCAGATAATGTCAGAAATATTCAGGCTATTAGGTGCTGTCGGAATACAGAGACAACAACTGGAACTGGCTGATGACTGGCAGGAAAGTAAGTTTGAGCACCTCAACTTCATATCAGGTTGTGACAGTTTAAGGGGTTCACCACCTCAATCCCATGAAGCAACTCTGCATGTACAAGAAATGCTGGCCTTGCCACAAAAATAATCAGCATCGAGATGCCTGCTGCCCAGTTGAGTCACAGTAACAGAATTTGCTTTGAATACAGAAAGCATTTCAATCCCTTTTCAGGTGGATTTATACTCACACAAAGAATGAACAAGTCAACTAAGGAATAGAGGAAGTTCAACTAGGTACTAGTCCTAAAACTGTCCATACTTAAACAAAATAGCAGAAGCTGTGGGTATACTCCCTTCAGCAAGACCAAGGCTGAACTGAGATTGGTACTTTCCTGTCTTTTCTGCATAACCCGCCAATCCTCTACAGAACAAAAATCCAGAGGAACAGAAGATGGAATCTTGAGTGAAGCTCAAGGACTTAGTGGGTAGTCATGACAAAGAGTCCTGACCTGAAACACTGACTGATATTTCTCTCCAAGGATGCTGCCTGACCTGCTGAGTCCCTTTGTTCAAAGCAAAAGTCCACTTAACCCTTAAACATATTTAAATAATTTTGTTTTGTCAAGAGGCTAAAAGTCCAAAAATCATCCATCCCCTTGGGCAGCCATATTCCAAAGCTGGGGACCCCAATACCACATCAAGTAAACAACCTCAGCATCTAGTCTATCAAACTTCCTCAGCAATTTGTACAGGGGGCTAACCTTTTATCCTGGATTGTCGGGACCAGAAACCTGCCGTTGTTCAGAATCTTCCAGGTTTCGGAATAATTTTGAGCCCTTTAAGCCCACCCCAGTCACGCTGCCGTTTCTCTCTCTCTCTCCACCCTCATCATGCTGCCGTCAATCCTCCCATTTTCCCCCGTCCTCTATTGTACCAGTACCAGGAGAATGGCCACTCCTCTCAGTTCCCCTGCACTGGCGCTAGTATAGCTGTTTCAGCTGTGAGGGGGATTATGGATAGCAACAACAGCTATTAAGCTGCCATCAGGCCGACTGAAAGCACCATGACGCTGGATGGGCATCAGTACAGGCAGAACACGATGGGATACACAGGAGTTGAGCGAGGGTCATGTTGGGTCACGTTTGGCGCCAAACTCCATCTTTGATGAGCAGATGGCATCTACCGAAAAAAGTGTCAGTTTTTGGAGGTTGCCAGATTTCAGAATTTCGGAATACAGGTACCTAACCTTTTATCCAATAAAACTGCCAATGAGCATCCGCGCAACTTTTGATATTGCAAGTGTATACTGTGATATTTTAGATATCACACACTTCATGTGATGACAATTTCATAAGCAGATCAACTGACACAACTGGATATGGAAAGTATTCCATCAATCCTATACCCAAGGGCAAAGATCAAGTGGAACACTCTTGCATAAACCATTAAAAGATCTACTTCCACAGAGAGGAGTCAAATTGCAACGATTTGTGGAGAATTCTCTGAATCCCTACCATGTACAATCAGATGTTAGAGTAGGGATGGCCATTTCCTATTTCTGAATCCTTCTTTGCATCTCTGGCCCTCTGCAACACTGTTGTACAATCACTCTTTCAGATCACATTCTAGAAGAACAGCTACCTCAGAAAAAGTTCACCCAGTCCAGGCAATCGCAAAGCTGCTTTGGATTCTCTCTAATCCACACACAACACTGGAAAGGGTGCTATTTTAAAGTGTGCTGGCAAGGCAGCAATGCACCAGGCAAAGCCTACCACAATTCATTCAAGGTCAATGAATTAAACAAAAAACGTAACCTAACAGAATCAGAATATTGTATTGTGAAGAAAAGCATCAGGAAATTGGAAGATTGAGCACCCAAAACTGAACAGGTGAAACAAAGTGAAGTCACTATTGGATGGTACAAAATATATTAATGTATTGTACAGCTTACATACATTTCTTTAATTTATATATATACACACATATACACATGGTTCAAGTAGTTTTTTGCCCTAGCAGTAAGTGGCAATTCTACCTCACCTGCAGGAAAAAGAATCTCAGGGTTGTATGTGATGTCATGCATGTATTCTAACAGTATCTGAACTTTGAATCAAAGATCAATGCAGGATATCCATGTTAGTGATACTCAATTAGAGAAGTTTTGGCTAAGGAATCCAGGTTAACACTCCTGTTCCTTCATGTGTTCAGAAAATCTTTTACAATCAGAAGGCAGCCATGATTTTATTCAGTAGCACAGTAGGCAGGAGGCCATTTCCAATGTTTACAAATTAAAGGTTCTTGTTCTAGAGACGTGCAAGCTCCTACAAATAGCAACGTGATGGTAACCAGGTCACCAATTGAGTTTGACAGACAACTGCCAGCCAGAAAACCAGCTCTCTTCTCTCAAATAGCTGCATGGAATTTTTTGCATCCATCTGGGAGAACAGCAGGGATTCTGCTTAATATCTTACCTCAAAGGTAGTACAGCATTCCCCAAAAAGTCACTTGAACCCCCAACCTTCTAACCGAGCTAAAGTCGACTGATTTGACTCACTCACTCACTGATCAGCTGCAATTCAACATCTCAAATCATTCTAGAAAATACTTAAACACATGATAAAACTGGAAGAGTCTGGAAACATTCAGCAGATTCATCAATGTGTGGAAGGTTTTTCAGAAGAGCCCACAAATGAAGCATTAATATGCCTATTCTATACCTGTCATTTAAAGCGGACTGAAACTGTTTGGAACTAGTTTTTACCTGTCATTTATAATGGCTAATGTAAGGTATATTGATCTCACAGCAATCAAACAAAATGCCAATACCAAACATCAAATGCACCACAGAAACAAAGATGCTCATCTGTAAATTAACTTCATTTGCAACCAGAGGAAAATGAGATCAGTTTTATCCCAACAGTAACAGCACCTATGAATAAAGTGAGGTGGGGAACATGTCAAGTGTGTCATTGAGCTTTCTCACTCTCTACAAGAGGTTGGTAAAACCACATTTGGAGCATCATGCAGAGTTCTGTCCACATAGCTATTGGAAAGTTATCAATAAGCTGGAAAGTGTTCAGAAACAATTCAAAGGAATGTTACTGGAACTAGTGGGTTTGAATGAAGTGGAGACTTCTCTCCACAGAGTGTAGGAGCCTGAGGGGAACCTTAGAGGTTTATAAAATCTTGAGGAGCACATAGTCTTTTTCCTCCACATTAAAGGAGTCTAAAAGTAGTGAACATAGATCTAAGGTGAGAGAGGAAAGATTTAAAAGGTACCTTCACACACAGTCTGTGGGACAAGCAGTTAGAGACTGGTTGAGGCAGGGACAATTGTAAGGTTCAATAGACTTTTAGACAGGCACGTGGGTAGAGGTTTAGAGCCAAACGCAGGCAAATGGGATGAGCTTGGTTATACAGCAGTCAGCGTGGAGAAATCAGGCAAAAAGCCTGTTTCGATGCTGTAAAATTCTATGAATCCGTGATAAGGAACAGTAACAGGGAGCCCAAAACATCAGTTATGTATTTTTACCTTTGATATATAAAGGACACGGTTTGACCAGCTAAACTTCTCAAGTATTTCATGTTTTTACTTCAACCATGGTGTCTACAGATTTTTTTGTGATTTACTAGTAAAATGGAATGCTTAACAAAAAAAAGGCAGTTGACAGAATAGTTCAAAGACAATGCCACAATTTTACAATTCCAATTATCAATTACTCTTACAAATATATGGATGTTTCTTCATCCATGCATGTACATTAATTATTGTGCCCACCTCAAGTTTGCAGCTATAGAAATATAGGAAGTGCTCAATATCACCTAGCATTGTCCAATTTTTTTTGTATCTTAAGAGTGGACTGGCAAAAAAAAAACCAAATGTGAACTAAACTGCCACACTCAAAGGGAAACCATAACTTCCATGAGAAAACAGAAAGCAGATGTTTGGAAAAATATTAGATCACTGGGACCAATTACAAGCCTGTCATCTAATCAAAGTCTGCATCTGTTTTCCGTGGAGACCATACATCTGGGAATGATTATCAAACTGCAAATTAACCAATGAATATCTAGGAATTATCACAGGGAATTCTTTCTGAAGATTCATGATAAGCCCCCATATAAACACCCAACAACAAAAACATCAATCACACCACATGCACTGGTGGGCTTGCTTTCAAACTCAACACTTGCAGGTAGCTGGAAAGGCAGCCAGGGTGTGGGGTTCTGCCACACTCCATTCATGAGTGTGTGAGGTGGAGAGGGGTTACAAGAGATTTCAGCTCGCAAGCTCTTGATGCAAGGTAGGAGAAAGTCTGCAGACACCGTGATTGATCAAACAGTACGGTAGCAAAGATAAAGACACAAATGACATTTTTAAAGACCTTGATGAAGGGCTCAACCCCGAAACGTTGGCTCGGTATCGTTTTCTTTGCTCTTCTCCAGCGTCGTGCTTATACCTCGACGCACATACACAGCTGATATGCCAAAATTCCGCTCTCCAACACGGCCACAGCAACACCCCTTCACTGGAGCAGCCAAGGTGGGTCAAACAAGCCGACTCAACCCGCGGGGACCCCGGGCGCCGAATGAAAGGGTCCCCGGGAGCCCACGTGACTCGGAGCCCCCGGTTGGGGGGGCGCGCGCCGAATGAAAGGGTAGCCGGGAGCCCACGTGACTCGGAATCCCGAAGGGGGACCCCACGCGACTCGGGATCCCCGGGGGGGGGGCGCGCGCCGAATGAAAGGGTACCAGGGAGACCACGTGACTCGGGACCCCGGGGGGCGCGCGCCGAATGAAAGGGTCCCCGGGAGCCCACGTGACTCGGGACCCCGAAGGGGGGCGCGAGCCGAATGAAAGAGTCCCCGGGAGCCCACGTGACTCAGGATCCCGGGGGGGCGCGCGCCGAATGAAAGGGTCCCCGGGAGCCCACGTGACTCGGGACCCCGGGGGGGCGCGCGCCGAATGAAAGAGTCCCCGGGACCCCACGCGACTCGGGATCCGCGCGGGGGGGGGGCGCCGAATGAAAGGGTCCCCGGGACCCCACGTGACTCGGGACCCCGAAGGGGGGCGCGCGCCGAATGAAAGAGTCCCCGGGACCCCACGCGACTCGGGACCCCCGGGGGAGGGCGCGCCGCGCGGGAAGGATTCAGCCTCGGGGCCCTCCCCGAGGGGTGGAGGTGGGCAGGGGCGCGCCGCGTGAAAGGGTCCCGGGACCCCGCGCCGACTCACTCACGTTGGCAGCAACTTCGTGCTTCTTCAGCCGTGATTTCAAGCTCTTCATGGCCGATTCCAGGGTGTTGGGGGAGGGGGGGGAGCGTTATCCGTCCCCTCCCCAGCAGCGGAGGAGGACGCAAACTTCACGCGCCCGGGTGCCGGCCAACGGTTCCTTCCCCCTCCCCCCGCCCCCGAGACTTTTTAAACCTCGCACACTCCGCCAAAACGTCCCGACTCCCAGCACCGGCTCACCTGACGCACGCGCCGCCTCCGAGCGACGCCAGCCACTGGCCAATCGTGTCGAGCCCGCTGGCGGAGTGAAAGGCCATGTCCACCAATGGGAGGGTGGGAAAGTTGGGGAGGTGGGATTTCCTGGCCTTGATGGACGGCCGGGACAGCGCGGGCGCTCACCTGCAAGCTCACCTAAATTGGCCCACCTTTCATCATTTTATCCTTTCACCTCAGGTCTGGCCGTTCAATTTGATCTAAAAATTCTTCCAATGGTCACTAGCTATTCTGTTTTTCCAGCATTATTCCGTGTTTTTAATGTTAGATGCAGTTTTTTTTTAAATTTTAATCATCTTTAAATGCTTTTCTTACAGAATTTCATTTGCAAAACAACTAATCCGCAATTTTACGCAAGTTCCAACTGTAACTGCCCTATTTTGCAAATGTTATCCTTACAAGTCACACTTAAAAAGCCAAGAATAGAACAGGTATGTTAATGCCTTATTTGTGAGCTGATTTGCAAACCTTCCTGAATATTTAAATGAACTGATTTGTATGGTATTCCTTTATCCATTTTTCTTGTAAGATATTTGTTCCTCCGTTTGCGAGCTTCCTCCTCCATAACTGATATCAACAGTATTGATTGGTAGTTTTTAAGGATGAAACATTACTCCTTTTTTGTTACAGAGCAACGTTTGCAACATCTGTTGTTTATCCTAGGCTGTTTGATCTGACGCACACCATATTATTGCGCTCCATATCTGAGTGCTGCCATATTCACACTCTGCACAATAAGTGCATGTGTGAACATAAGTGAAAATTGCAGTCACCACCCAAATCTTCTGGCTTGATGTCAATTTTTGTCCAATTATGGCTCTGCATTGAGAAATTCCCCTTAATTAATGTTTTAATATAAGTGATTAATATTTTATTGAAAAGATATCCCTCAGAGGAAAAATGATTTTTACTTCAAATTCATTCCATTGTAAAAGTCAAAGTTATCTTTGTGGCTGGAAGTCTTCAACTTTTGAGTATAGTTTGGACAAGAGTGGTCAAGGGATTTGTTTCCCTGATGCAAAACTCTATTGCCTGAGACTCATTCAGTATTGACATTTGGTGGAATTGTGTATATCAGAACTGTGTGAATCATTGAGATTCTCATCTGAGAGAGCCAAAGACTGATTCCAGGCTGAGATGGGAGGATTTCTGAGCTCCTGATGAATGGATGTTAAAGGGAACAGGTAGGAATGTTAAGCTGTGGGCAACAATCAGATCAGCTGTGATTATGGATAGCAGAGATGCCTTGAGGAACCAAATGGGCAATTCTTTCAACTGTTTCATAATTAGGAATGCTACTGTCAGAGAGCAGCAGCATTCATTAGGGATCCACACCACCCAGCACACACTCTGTTCTTGCTGCTGCCATCAGGAAAGGGGCATAGGTGCCCCAAGACTCACACCACCAGGTTCAGGAACAGCTGCTACCCCTCCACCATCAGACTCCTCAATGACAAACTCGTAGGGACTCATTTAAGGACTCCTACTGTTGCATTTTTTGACATTTTTTCTCTCTGTATTGCACAGTCAGTTTGTTTAGATTTATTTGTTTTCATGGGTACAATGAGTAGTTTTTTTTGCACTACCATTAAGTAGTAATTCTGCCTCATCCACAGGAAAAAAATGTTTAAATCTATGTGATGTCATGTATGTACTCTAAAAATAAATCTAATATCTGAAATTAATTGGGGGAAATTAAGATAACACAAGAGGAATATTGGAACATTTAAAATCCATTTAGACAGGTACAAGAGGTTTAGAGCAGTGGTTCTCAACCTTTTTTTAATCCCACTCATTTACCACCTGAAATAATCCCTTACAGGATGCCATAGATGCTCTGTGGTTACTGAGGGATTACATAAAGTGGTATGTGAGTGGAATAAAAAAGGTTGAGAGTCTTTGGTTTTGAGGGATATGGGCTGATTGCAGGTTAAGTAGGAATCTAGTTTATTGTCATGAACATGTGTCACGGAATGTATTGTTTTGCAGAGGACTAGGTAACTTGATCGGTATGGACAGGTTGGATCAAAGGGCCTGTTTCCATGCTATAAAACTCAATGGCATGTACTATTTTGGTCAGCTTTTGGCAGATGTCTACCAATCTCTTACAATGTGGGCAAGTATTGCTGAAGGTGTTAAATATCAATTCAAGTCTTCCTTGCTTTTTTAACTGAAAGCACAGGCTCCTTGTGAGCAGCTTCACTATTTCCACCTTGACAGTCATGATGGGCTGAAGGGCCTGCTTTTATTTTTCAAGGAGTGGAGGACACACCCAACCTGACCTACCAGGTGTGACCTCATGCTCTGCATTTCACAACTCCCTGCCTTTGTTCTCATTCTCCAACCACTCCCATTCACTCACTGACCAGTGTTTACAGCTTACTATCATGGCCACCTGGATTTCATCCCATCTGAGATCTACCCTCCCACACCTTCCGCTTCCCAGTTCTAATGAGTCTTCGTCCTGAAATGTTATCTCTGTTTCATGGACTGACCTGCTGAGTATTTCTGCATTTTTCAATTTTTATTGGTGTGAATTCACCTTCCTGACCCTGCCAGTGAGTTGTGAATAAATGGAGATCGTGGCATAGGGAGGGAGCTCAATTATTCACAATATAAATGGAAACCCAACACCATTCGCTCATCATCACAAAAAGGAAAACTCCACAATGTGATGGATATGTATTGGTGATGAGTATTGCTGATGCAAAAAGGCACTCATTTCCTGCCAGACCCTGTCATTAATGAGAAATATTACTTCTGCAACTGCTCAGCATTAATGCATTTTGGGTTAAAAATTGAGCAGAGCATAGATAAATCAAGTTTTCATAAATAACAGCACAGTGATTAAATCCAAACTGCAATTTATTTTTCTGTAATCTTCATGTTTCAAGATTGTGACTTCAAGAGACTTTTCCAGATAAAAGATAAGCAGAGCATTTATCCATTTTCCAAACTTCCTCACCTGCTCATAAACTTCACTGCTTTCCATTAAACTTGCTGGCCTTTTCTTCCCCCTCCCCCATTTCCTGCCTTTCCAATTCTTTCACCTGCACAGCCCTGCCTTTCCACCCCTCTCCCCTCATGCTGCTGACCCCTCTGTCCCTTCTCCACCTGTCATCTCATGCTCTGCCCCCCTCCCCCTCCAAACATCGGTTACGTATCTCAGTCTTTGCTACAGAAAGGATACTGTTTGACGTGCTGAGTCTCTCCAGCATTTTGTGTTTTTACTTCAGCCAGAGAATTCTGTATTTTGCCCCATACTTCTGATTGAAAATCAGTAGGTAAGAAATAGGAGCAGGAGTCAGCCATCTGGCCTGTCAAGTCTGTTCCACCATTCAATGAGATCATGGCTGATCAGATGATAGGCTCATCTCCATCTCTACCCGCCTTATCCCCATAATTCCCCTCTATATAAAAAAATCTATCCAACTATTGCCAGATTAATCCCAGTTACAGAAAAAAAACTAATTCTCCTACCTTCTCGCAAATCCCTCCATTCTCTTTGCTTGAATAGATTTCTCCATCTTACAATAATTCACACAATCATCTCTGGGCCTAATACATCCTTGGCTTCACTCCAACACTGGTGACCCTGCCTTCAACAGCCTGCATCTGGAATTCCTTCCCCCAACCCTCCTCATCTCCCCAACCTACCATTTCATCCTTTAACGCCTCCCTCTTTGTCCAGACTTTGTTCACCTGGCATGTTACCTGCTCTGGTGATCCAGTGCTCAACATCTAGGTTTCACTTGGGTGCTCCAATTTTCTTCCCCATTCCAAAGAAGTACAGGTTGGCAGGTTAATTGGCTGTGGTAAACTGGCCCGGGGTGCAGCTGAGAGGGAGAACCAAGGGAATGGAATTCGAGCGGATTTAGTGTAAATGGATGGCTGATGTTCGGTGCAGCCTCTGTAGGTTGAAGGGCCTATTTCCAGGCTAATGAGGTAGTGTTGTTGGTTTGGTGACCCACAATTCACAGCTGTGGTGAAAGGCCTTAACCATCTAAGGTGGTAAATGGGAAATGGATCTAGCAGGTCATTTGAATGTGGTCCACATTAATGTTCCCGTGTTAAACACAATCTGCTGAGGAACTCGACAGGTTGAGCAGCATCAGTGGGAGAAAAAAGAATGGGCCGTGTTCCTCCAGCAAATTGTTCCAGCATATGGCACTTTTGTGTATCCTGAGGCTCTTGGGGGCTGTTGGAGCCACAAAGGATACCATCATGTTCCTGTGTCTGGAGAGGTTTTTACACAGAAATCCTGCGATATTGCCATAAGGAAGACCCAGCATAATTCTGATTCAGTGTGTCTTTTTACACAGCAAGCAGGCATTCCGGGAGCAAAAGTGGCAGAGGACGTGTAACACAACAGCGTTGGCGTATGTCTAGTTGAAATTAGGGCAATAATGGTGAATGGCACTGATAGTCATCATCGTCCCAGTGAGGCTTCCTAGCATCACCACAATCAATCGTTGGGTGCCGGTGGCAGGCTGTTGGGGGAGGGCGGGCGGTGGGCTTCAGACTGTTTAAACTGAAGACAACCCCTCAGACCAGCTTGCTCACAGCACAAGGTGTCTAGAGACACCTGGGGTCAGCTGAGCGTGGGGCAGTGGGATCAGTGTGGGGCTGGTCCTTCATCACAATACCACTCCCGAACACTAATCTCCTCTCCCTTAATATCTGAAGGTCTATCAGTGACTGTCTTGAATACATTCAGTCACTAAGGACTCACACCCTCCTTCTTTCGAGTTCCAGATTCAGTACCCTTTGATACATACTTTTGATCTTATTCAAGAATGATCAAGCCCTATTTTGAAAGACCATCAACCACCCCACATCTGTCCTGTCAAAACCATGAATTAAATCATCTCATTCTCCTCCCAGCAGTACATCAGTGCTTCACCCACCTAACAAAAAGGTGAGTCTAGTAGAGGATGGATCACTATTTCACCACCAGCTCATTTCATCTCCAGCTCATTTCAAACCTGCATTTATGGGAGCATGCATAAAGATCTGAGATGGGCTAAACCTCAAGTGCCTACCGGTCAGGTATTCCCCAGCGAACTACTCGCTGTCAACCAGATCAGTTCTGCCTTTTACCTTTGCTGTATAATTGCAGGCCGCAGGGAGAGCGGGCACAACAGGTATTATTATTGAAAAGATTTTTCCTGTTGTCCTACTTGCATGTTTTGTCCAAGTCTTAAATGCTTGCCCGTAAATACACTTTTAAAAAAAACACTACACATATACATACTTACTTGAGCTGGTCTTGGAATGCCATCTTGCCCTTTTACACAAACGGCGTTCCAGCACTGTTACTACCTCTGCTGCTGTTAATGCAGGGAGATTCATTAATGATGTCCAGGGAGGATGACGAGACTCATTCTCCCCATCGCTTTGGATCATTGCAGGCTGTTTGGTTCAAGTATTTGTCATCCGATTGTAGCAGTATAACCCAACAAGAGTTGCCTCCAGTCCAAAACACATGTACAACCGTAACACATTTACAGACAAACAATACATCCTATTAAAATAAATTTTATTGATAAATAGTGGAGTCAAGGAGAGTTATTTGAGCAGTTCTTCAGCATTCTCACTACCCGTGGGAAGAAGCTGTTTCTCAGCCTGGTGGTTCTGGCTCTGATCCTCCTTTATCTTCTTCCCAACAGAATTAGCAGAAAATGCTGCGTGCAGGGTGGTAGGGATCCTCCCTGATTCTGCGAGTCCAAATCGCGTCGATAGGGGGAGGGAGACCCCAGTGATCCTCTCTGCCCTGAGGCCTGACCTCCAAACCAATGCTCTCCAGTAACCAGTAACTGCAGTGCAGTCGGCCAGGATGCTCTCGATGGAGCTCCTTGTAGGTTGACAGGATTTTGGCCGGTAGTCTTGCCCGCTTCGGCCTTCTAAGCTTCTGTTGCGTCTTCCTGACAAGTGAGGCGATGTTGTGTGCCCAGGATAAGTCACTTCTTAAGAAGACTGAGAGGAACTTGGTGCTCTGTATTGTTAGTGCAATGTCAAGGAATGTTCCGCTGCACTCCTCTGTGGCCTTCATTGTTATCCAGTGCATTAACTGCTGCAGTTTGTTATGAGCTTCTGTGCATTACTTTAAATCAAAACAGAATTCTAAGTACCCTTCAATTGTGCAAAGCTCTTTAAACAAAACTCTTCTCCTCTGTATATCTTAATTCCCACGCAAAATTACACATCCTCCCCCGAGAATGTGACTCATTAATGAATATTCCAGACAGCTGAGGCTGTACAACCAATTCTGCTGGGATTCCAACAGTCACAGCAGCCCTATTTAAATAAGCCCTTGAATGATTGCTCTCTGTTTCCTAGTGTCAAAACAATTCTCGGCCCATTTTAGCTTTTTTTTTGGACCCTGCTGTGATGTGAAGAAGCTTGGGGTCTTTTTAAAACGACTATCCTTTATTCGATCAGCATTTCATCAATAATTCTCTGCTGCACGTGTCACTGCCTGATATCTGAACGTCAACTAGTTTAATAGCTTATTGCTGAGGTAGCTGTTTCTCTTTCATTAAACTTTTAAAAACTTTATTTTTAAAATTAAGAAATGAAACTTAAAAGCTGGGAGCAAATTGAAGTCATTGATGGCAAAGCCCGAAACGTTGGTGATGTTTGCTACATAAAGGCACTGTTTGACCTGCTGAGTTTCTCCAGTATTTGTGTGTTTTTTCACGACGGGAAAGCATTAATCCGCAGATAATAGGACACAAGTGCTGGAGAAACTTAGCAGGTCATGCAGCATCCATGGAAAGCAGTGGGTAGTCGATGTTTCCAGCCTGAGGCCTTCTTCATGAATGTCAAAAATCAGGCAGACACCCTATTAAATATGCTGTTGGGGGGGGGGGCTGAGGAGGAGCACAGGGTAGAGGTAATAGGTGGGAGGGAGATGAAGAGAAAGGAGCTGAGAGGTGAAGGGGAGAGGACAGAACACTGAGACAGGAGAAAGGAAGGGAAGGGACTGGGGAGAGGGGGGGGTGTGAGTTACCAAAAATTGGAGGACGATATTGATCCTGTCTCATTAGAGATATTGTGGTAACCAGATGATTTCTTGATCATCTTATCTGCATTTGTGCCTTCCTCTGTGTCAGTGCTCGGCAATCGCTCAGCAAAAGGTGGTGGAAGGCGCTCCTTCCACCCGATGGCCTACAGGTCACCCTTGGACAAGGTGTAGCACCTGTTTAACCTCTGAATCAGGGTCACGTGAAGCCATGGATGGTAGATGGTTTTTACAAGCATTTGATTGTGAAACTAAAAATGCTGGGCAGATGAAACTGCTAATCAATGGCCAGGATTACCTGTCCAGTATGGACACTGCAACTGAAGAAGGCTACGGGAAACCACTTCAGTATTTTTCCCTTGTATAATTATGAACTCAATATCGATTACGGTCTCAGCTCAAAGATGGAGTCTTCGCCGAAGGAGAACAGGGGAGGCAACAACTACAATTCGGAGGGTCAGAGATCATGATGGAAGGAGAGACATAATCGCCCTTGCCGAACAGCAAGCACCTGAATGACGATGCCTTTCCCTGAAGCATGTTGAGACTGGAACTCCTTTCTCAGGAGTTTCTCCTTATCCAGACCTCTGGCCATTAGTCCAACAACTTGACTCTGTTCTCCTGCAGCTGGCAGAAGTGAAATTGTTTTCTCCTTCACACACCCAGGGCTCTGAGAAACCACCTTAATACTTCTTGGTGAAGTCCAGCCAGAGATCAAGGAGTGGAAATGGGGTGAACACAATTAGCGTAGCATTAGCGCAAGACTGTTACAGCGCCAGTGACTTGGATTTGAATCCCACGCTGTCTCTAAGGAGTTTGTACGTTCTCTCCACGTCTGTGTGGATTTCTTCTGGGCGGTCCAGTTTTCTCTCACCTTTCAAAAACGTACTGGGGATTATTTGGCGGCATGAGCAAAAAGGGCCTGTTACTGTTCTGTATGTTTGTCTAAACAAATTTAAATGTAGAAACAAAAAACAGAAAAGCTGAAAACACTCAGAATCTGTGAGAAGAGAAACAGATAGCATTTCAAGTTAATGACCTTACATCATTTATTCTGTTTCTCACTCCACGGGTGCTGCTTGACTTAATGAGTATTTCCATAATATTTTTAAGTTTAACATTCAGCAGGCAACAATTAAATCTGTTATCGGTACTGTTAGAATATCAACTCATGGGTCTGAACTAAAGGAAGAGGTTGAGCAGGTTGGGACTTATTCCTTGGAATGCAGGAGGAAGAGGAGTGATCTCACAGAGATGTACAAAATCAGAGAGGAATAGATCAGGTGGCACAGTCTTTTGGCCAGAATAGGGGAATGGGTGATCAGGGGACATTGGGTGAGTGGGAGAAATTTAATAGGAAGCTGAGGGGTAACTTATTTTACACAGAGGATAGTGAGTGTATGGAATGGGTTGCTGGAGAAGGTAGTTGCAATGTTTAAAAATAAATGGATGTTAAAGTTCGAGTTTATTATTATCCGATTGTAACAGTACAACCTGGTGAAATGGTGTTTTCCAGTTCTTGGTGCAAAAGCATGCAACTGTACATATAGACAAATAATACTTGTACATATGTAGAAATAAGTAAATATTGTTAAATAGTCATCTCAGAAGGTTTGTATGAGCAGCATTCTCACTGCCCGTGGGAAGATGTTTCTCAGCCTAGTGGTTCTGACTGATACTCCTGTATCTCCCTCCTGACGGGAGGAGCTGGGAGATGCTGCATGCAGGGGGATAGGGGTCCTCAATGAATTTGTGAGCCCTCTTCAGACAAAGATCCCAGTAGATTATGTTGATGGGTGGGAGGGGGTGAGGGCGGGGAGAAGGAGACCCCAGTGATCTTCTCTGCCGCTCATGTGCAGATAGGTTGAGTTTAGAGGGACATGGGCCAAACGCAGGCAGGTGGGACTAGTGCGTGTGGCCCATTTTGGTCGCCGTGGGCAAGTTGGACTGAAGGGCCTTTTACTGTGCTATAAAACTCTATGACAATATAATGATTCTGCTCTATGTACAAAAAAGATAACTTTACCACATCCATTTTCTATCAGTTTTAAATTTTAAAAGCTCCCCCTTCAATGCTTCAATCAAATCTGGCACACCATTGTCTACACCATCAAGATCCCAAGCTCAGCAACTCTCCCCTTATACCTCTCCACCTCTTTTACCTCCTATGGACGCTGTGAGACACAGGCGGAGTTCTTCCAGCATTTCTGCTTTTTGACTCTCCTCCTTTAATCATTTTCACTAACCGTGTTATCGCCACCTGCTCTATCGTCTCAACTCAGCGTCGGGTATTGCTTGCAAACTTTCCTGTGAGGTATCTTGAGATGTTTTGCAATGCAGTGGATGATGATGAAAACTCTTCCAGCTCTGTGGTTCCTTCAGAACGTGACCTAAGTCAGGATACTGTGGGGACAGGCTCAGCCAATAATGAGTTGAATCACGAGGAAAGATGGCTGGAGTTTTTTTTGATCTGAACCTTGTATTCTTTTTAGATGATGAAATTAGTCAAATGATTTGAGAAAGTAGATGGCAGAGGGAAAGAAGTATTGGTCTTCAGGCTCCTGTAGCTCTTTCCTGATGGCAGTGAGAAAAAGGCATGGGCTGGGTGGTGATGGAGGATTGAGGCTGCTTTCTTGAGACATCGCCTCTTGTAAATGCCCTTGATGGAGTGAAGGCTGGCAGCCATGATGGTGTTGGCCGAGTTCATAAACTCTCTGCGATCTTTTCCTGTCCTGTGCATTGACAAATGGGCTTCTAACCAATCAGCCTAATGTAGCTTCTCCTGATCTGACAGAAAGGAACTGCACACTGGCAAGATCAGGAAATCTATGTGTGAAGCGATATGTAAGTGATGCATTCAAATTCAAAGCTTGAGGCTGTGCAGAAAAAATAAATGATCACCATTCCACCTTCCACAATGCAAGGCTGATGTCAATCTAACCTAGTTTATCTGTGCTTGTCGCAAGGAGCGAGATGACAAATAGAATTTCCACAATCAACTAGATTTGCAATTTATTTCCAATCAGCCACATCAGTTAATTAATGTGGATTCTAATAACCTGTATTGTCAAGATTCTGTGTTATTTACCACCAGAGAATTCTATTAACATGCTAAATTTCTTATGTAAATTGTATCTAATTCGTGTAAGTGATTATAATGTATTTGTCTTGCCTTCTGAATAAGCGCTCCGTGTTTAATGATGACAGGATATGTCGTGTGAACTGTTTATTTTATTTTTTATTTTTTTATTTTTTATTTTTCAAAACCATAAATCACATTAACCATGATACACACTGTAAACAGATAACAAATGTAAACAAATGGACTTTGCAATACAGAGAGAGCAAAAAGAATATCAATCAATGAAGGGCAAGAGTCCTTAAAAGAGCCCCAATTGAGTTAGTTGTTGAGGAGTCTGATGGCGGGAGGGGGAGCAGCTGTTCCTGAACCTGGTGGTGCGAGTCTTGTGGTACCTATGCCTTTCCTGATGGCAGTAGCGAGGAGAGTGTGTGTGCTGGGTGGTGAGGATCTTTGATGATTGATGCTGCTCTCTGACAGCAGTGTTCCCTGTAGATGTTCTCAATAGTGAGGAGGATTTTGCCTGTGATGTCCCGGGCTGAGTCCACTTCCTTTTGAAGGGCTTTACGCTCAGGGGTATTGGTGTTCCCGTACCAGACCGTGATGCAGCTGGTCAGCTCACTTTCCACCACACCTCTATGGAAATTTGCCAGGGTTTTTGATGTCATACCAGACCTCTGTAAACTCCTGACAGGCTTGGATTCAGTAGCAGGAAGAGGTTGGTGAGGATAATTTGATAGGAAAGTACCAGTAAAACAGAGAAACAGGTTCTCCTTCATTTTCTCTCTTTCCTGGCACCCATCCCTTCTGTTCTCTCTGTCCCTTCTCTCTTCCTCGTGAGGGTCGTGTATAAAGTGAATGCGCACAGCCTTTTTCTCAGGGTAGATCATTCTAGATAGTAGTTTTCAAACACCTCCCTAAACTCGCATTCCACTTTAAGTAATCCCTAATGCCATGTGATTAGTAAGGGATTGCTTAAAGTTGTATGTGGGTGGGAAGGTTGAGAATCACTGCTCTAGACCCAATTGTTACTGAAATATTTTGCTTGAGGAAAAATTCTCTTTGGCCCATTTCCTTTGGAGTTCTGAAATTGTGCACACGAGTCAATTAGGGATGATTAAAACAATGGTTTTCAAACCTTTTCTTTCCATTCACATACCACGTTAAGCAATCCCTCACTAATTATGGCATTAGGGATTGCTTAAGATGGAATGTGAGTTGTGGGTGGGGGGGGATCAATTCGAAAACCACTATTCTAGAACTAGTTTAGGACAGATTGAGGCATTTTCTTCAGAGGGTGTTGAGTGTGTGGAATGAGCTGTCAGAGGAAGTGGTAGAAGTGGGGACAATTGTAAAATTTGGAGAGGAAACATTTGGAGGGATCTGGGCCAAGCGCAGGCAATGGGTCGATCTCTGGTAGAAACTCAGTCGCCGTGGACAAGTTGGCTGAAGGGGCCGTTTCTGTGCTGCAACAAGATATAACAAATGCATATATGTGGCCAGTGGGCCGCTCCCTCCTTGCTGGAACGCAACTGGCCTTCCCTGCCATTCAACATCTCCGTGGCTGATCTGCCCAAGGCTTTGTCTCATCTTGTGCCATATGACATCTACTCTGCCACTGAGTTCACAGTCAATCTGATTGTAACCTCACTCTCCAGACTCCCAACTCACCACGATCACCTTTCACTTATGAAGGATCTCTTCCCCGACTTAAAAATATTTAAATATGCTCCGTTCATTGCGGTTGGTGTAGCGATTAGCAGCGATCGGGACTAGACCTGTGTTCGAATCCTGTGCTGTAAGGAGTTTGTATGTCCTCCCTGTGCCTGCTCTGGTTTCCTCCCACCCTTCAAAAACATACCAGGGTGTAGGTTAATGGGGTGTAAATTAGGCGGCACCGACTCATAGGACCAAAGTGGCCTGTTGCAGTGCTGTATGTCTAAATTTTTTTTAGACAAGTTATAAGGATTACAAACTGCTCAAAAGAAAATCTTATCTTCTCTCTCCCTGGTGGGTACCTTCCTATTTTTCAACAGGTGACCCTCCAGTTCTGCATTCCCCTGAAACAACCCACTCTGCATCCATCCTGTTTAGACCTGCCCTGATCCCTGGTTTAATCAAGGCCCCCCCCTTTGCCTTTCTAAACTTTAACTTTTCAGAATAAAAGCACTGAGCAATGTTAAATCTTTTGACGCCATCAGGTGAAATCATTCTTTTATTTTAGCATTAATATTTCATTCGATCCGCTGCGTAATTTCTTAGGTTGGTGCTTTCACTACAAAGGAGAGTGCAGGGCAGGCCTCAGTAGTTTCACTGGGATTTGCTGCCCTCTGTCTGTTTAACTTCAGTTCTGATGTATCTTTCCCACTGATACTGTGAAATTGATTTGTTTTTTGCATAAGGTGCCAGAGATGCATCAGAAAAATGTTTTACACATCACTACCTGCATTGGAGACTGTCAGTCACCTGGGGTTTTGCTGGAATTTATAGAACTGATTGTGAGATGGTACAGATTGTGAAAACTAGCACCTCAAGGTCAAGAACAATGTATTTCCAGTAGCCATCTGGTTCTTGAATTATTACATTAACTGTACTTATATACTATACCTTACCTACATTAACCATAAACTAGTATCACAAAAAGACCTGCCTGCACAATTGAAACAGCTTTTTTCCTTGCACTATGGTAACTGAGAATATTTATCTATCCCTCTTTTGTATTTCTTTTTAATTTAATGTACACGATAGTAAATACATTTTTAAAAACTATTTGACTGCTACAAGTAACAATGTCAATGTATCTGGTCATTATACAAAATACATGGCAACAATCATCATTAATGCAGTCACCCAGAAAGATTCAGGTAGATTACTTCATTTATTTCTTCTATGCTGATTCCTCTAGGATATGTTCACCTCACGAAACCACAACCTTTTCTGACCCCTGTAAATTAACTAACTGAAAATGACTAATTAATCCAGCTTGCTCCCCATCCAGGAGAGACAACCATGACCTAGCCCAAGGGACTGAAGATGACTCTGTTTCCAGGGCAACTTGGATTATGGAACGATTGACACCCTCACCAGTCTGACACACATCTCAAATTTCTCAGTATTTTATAAAAGTTTGCACGCTGTCCTCCTTGCCATTGATTTACTGAAGTATTTGCTAGATTTTTTTCTTTAAAACATTACACTTCCAAAATGTTGGGATAAACTTAAATGGGCCAAATAGTCTTCTTCCACATTGTAACTTTTCAGTGAGTCTGATGTAAACTCATGTTGATGGAAGTAACAATGGGTAAGAAATTGACTGCTCTATCATATCCAGCAACCAATGAGAATGCCTGGATATGAGAATGAGCATCAACATCAGGTCCACAGGCTGGAAAATAGTTTCTCCCCAGAGCCTGTGAGATTTATGATCAGCATCCTGTAACCAAGTTGAGCTGTGCACCATGGTCTGGTTGTAAATGTACAGTAAAAAGGATAATAAATGAACAATATACCATTGTATATTAGCCTTCCACCTTTACATCATATTCCGATTCCTAGAATGGAAGCTATCTAATGCTTACAGTCTGTGCCTTGATTTATTGTGGTACTGCAAGTCGCTCTTGATTCTGAAGATCAGTTTCTTCTTGTTAGTGTTTTTATCAACAATAACTGTGGCTACTGACCAAAAATCACAGCCAAGAGTGTTCTGCCACTTGAATAACATGACCTGCTGAGAGACCATGAACTTGATGAATGGCAATCTTGGGTCTACCTGAAACTTGTTGATCTTCCAGCATACTGAGATGTTGGTAAGAGAACTTTGCTGACTGGCACATTCCAGGCTGCAGGAGTATGTGCCAAGGGACGTAATGAGGCTTAAGGGCTTTGCAGGGAAAGACCATAGTTTGGTCCTTCCACTATGGGCATTGACGAGCTGAGACGGGGGGGGGTTGGAGGGAAGAGGAGAGAGAAGGTCCCTCAAACAGAGGCCTGAGGAGGGTGGGTGAGGGGGGTGGAAGTGGAAGAAACTACAAGGGGCCAAAGGTGGTAATGATGTTAGAGAATAAATGCAACAATGTACAGTGATGGAAATGTACAGATATGACACTGAGGGTGTGAAATATTCTGAACGGTTTACTTTTATGAAAAAAAAATTGAAAAAAGATCATTCTCAGATATTTTTATACCCACGTGAAGCTCTCAATTCCTCCATGTTAAGTTTCAAGCAGAGAAAGAGAAACTCATAACTGTATCTGGTCTGTTGGGGCATTGCCAGATCCTCCCTGTACAGCTCTGGAATCCACTTTATTAGCTTTATTTCATGTGCAAAATTGATTCTTGGTTCCAGATCTTCTCTGAAAGTATTAAACAAATGAGATTCCAAATGGCAATACACAATTGTGCTGGAGAAACTCAGCAGTCCCACAGCACCCATGAGAAGTAAAGGGTAATTAACAGTTCAGGCCTGGGTCCTTGGTCTGGTTATCAGGTTGTTAGTTTTTAATTTTCAACAAAGATGCATTCTTTTACTCAGCGATTATAAAATCACTGAAACAAAATTCTCAGTGTTCAATTGGGAAATACATAGCAGATGAAACATCTAAAACTTCGTTATAAGATCAAGATAATACTTCAACCATTTAGGAATGAGAACCTAGAAAATTTTCTACCTCTGAAGCTGTGGACCCAGATAGAAAAGAGATTGAATTAGAAGCACAAACCATGGAGACCAAGAAAAAAGGCCAGACAGGTTTGCAGATCATTCGCTTACTTTAATGTGATGCTCCCAGCCCTATTTTCTCTTGAATATTTGAGATATTTTACATTCCTTTCACCAACCCACAACCAATTGCAAAGAACAGTCATGAAACAACATGATTCAACATTTTACTGGAATATACAACACAAAGATGCAACTTTTGTTTTGTATTCACACACAAACAGGAGTCGATTCTCTTCAAGTTCTGATGCATGCTGAAAGAGAGCATCAGATTGGATCTTCTCTTCAGGATTGCCCAGACTTCAATGCACAAAAACAGACTTGGAAAAGTCCACAGAATTACTTGTAATAGCTCGTATAAAAACAAATTTGAATATAATACAACATTATCAAATACAATTAAAAAAAAAAACACTTTTTACATAACTCGGCATCTTTAAAAGCTGAACTCCAGGAAAGATCCTTTCATGGACGTTAAGTAAACGAGTCACAGCCCAGTTTCCTGCACAAAGTTAAATGTACCAGGTATGGCAATACATGTTCTCGTCGAATCTCCCAATTGTCCTTCCCGGTGATGTCATTCTGTCACTGGAGGCCGCAAAGGCTTTTCTCTGTACAATATGTGCAGGAATGGAGGGTTCTTGAGAAGTTCAATGGTTCGGCCACTCTGTCTCACATGCCCATTACTGTGCACAGACTTAAACAATTCTTTTGATTCTGTATAGTCCTCGGTGTCAGTTACTGAGGGGATCGATCAGTTGTATGCTCTTTACTACAGTAAGACTTTCAGCAAAACAAGCTCGGATTAACTGCAAATGTTTCAACACAAGGTGGTTCTTTACAAAGTCTGAGGAAACAAATCGCCCTTTCCCAATGAGTTTGTGGGTTGCACAGACTTGGACCAGCTCGACAGGGAAGAATTCCCAGTCTGGGCTAGCTGTTTTCAAGCCAAGTCACCACTGCGGACTGCCAGCCAGGGATCTCACTTGAATGCTGTTTAATGATCTCAGAGCTGGTTTTGTGTGTGACCGTGATATGGTTCGCGTGAAAAATGGCCATCGTAGTGCAAGGCTTGTGCTGTTCAAAAGGCATGGAGTGTGGTTGCACTCCAGTGAGATCGGCAGCTTAGGGGAGGAGGAAACAGGTTTCTCCCCTCCTGCCTTTCGAAGCTCATTTCCGTCATCTTCTCCCCCTCAGGGATGTGTTGGAAAGGAAACTGGAATCAGTTTCCATCGGTCTCCAACAATCAGTGCTTTATTTTTTTTTAAATAAAACAAAAATCACTACGATTTTCCACAATTAGGATGAAAGCACGATAACGGTTAAAACCCAGCTTCTTATTCAGTCAAGAGCTGAAAAATGACAAGCATTTTGTTATCATGGAACTCCAAGTTCAAAATAATTCATCAGCCAAAATCAAGGCCAGATACAACAGAAACAGGGTGTTTATACAGAGCACGATTAAGAACATTTTTAATGCTTCGATCCAAGGATATAACCAAATCATTAAAAATTTCAAGGATTTGGTTTACTCTACATTAACTTTCCCCTCCACCCACACTCACTTCTCAAAAGGGTGACCAAAGAATGAATAATCTACGGGGAAAAACCCACTAAAATGGTTTACAGATTACATTTAGAACCTCTGCTGCAGGTAGCAGTGGCAACAACTGTTGCATTGCTAATTGGTTTTAAAAAGAACCTGCACAAAAAAAAGTTAAATGCCCCCCAAAAAAATCAATTACCAAAGGATGAGAGTAGAGCTAGCAAAGTCAGACAGCCTTTCGATGGTATTCTGGGGGTGCCACTTCGTAGTCACTCGGACTGAAGAGACTTGAAGCGTTCTTCACCAAGTACCTGAAGGTGACATGGGGTTGAAATAATTGTGTTACAAACAGTAATTCGGTGACAGGATGGTTTGAGGCAACACACACCACCCACAATTTGCCTTCTCCACATTCTTTTCCTCAACCTCTCAGAGGAAACACCAAATTTTCAGTCTAGTCCAACTTCAGCCACTGAAGGAATAGGGGAGTGAGGCAAATTAGTTCCCAAATCAAGCTGGCAGTGTCAAATGCCATCCTTCTGAGCCATAATTTCAGCTAGAAGTTGATTAGACTGGGACTACACACACTGAAGTTTAAAAGGCAAAGGGACCTTAGGAGACCCAATAATTTGAAAGGAAATATTAAAATAGGGAGGTGGCTTCTACCAGCAGATGTGATTAGAAGTGGGGGATACAGGTTCAAGATTCAGGGGAGTATATTTAAGACAGAAATGAGGAGGAACTGCTTTGCCCAGAGATTAGTGAATCTGTGAAATTCTCTGCACAAGGTCACAGTAGAAACTCTCATCAAATACTTTTAAGACAGATAGATTTTTGCACCGTAGGGAAATTAAGAGCTTTGTTGAAAAGACAGGTAAGTGGAGGTGAGTCCACAGCCAGATCAGCCATGATGAATGATGGAGAAGGCTAGACGGCCCAGATGGCTGACTCCTGTTCCCATTTCTTATGTACATAACCATTCTATGAAAGTCTAATGAAGATTGCCCAAGCTCCCAGGATCTGGCTCAAACAGAGGGCCATGATGACCCAATCTCTTATGGACACTAGTGGACCTGCTGACTTCCTCCAGCATTTCAGTATTTTTGCTCGACTTCCTCCAGCATTTCAATATTTTTGCTATTCCTTTGGTTAACTGGTAACCCAAAGGCATATGTAACCTTTGGTTTTCAGGGGTAGAAATGCTGGAGGAACCTTTTGGGCCTGAGCCCTTCGTCAAGGCTCAGACCCAAAACAGCAGTTATATATCTTTACCTCTGATGGACCCTGCGAGCCCAGCAGAGTTTCTCCAGCATTTGTTTTGACTACAATCAGAGCATCTGCAGACTTCCATATTTCAACCAACAGATCGCATATTTCTACTTGCCTTTTTTTTAGGGTTAGGGTGACATTCAAACAGAGACGGCATGAGGCAGTTTTTGTTGCACTAACTTGCATCATGCCAACTGGCTATTCGAGGCCAGAGTGGACTCCAATTCAGCCTGCATTAATGTGCATCTACAACTTGGTGCTCCCAACACCCTCTCCCCACTCCAGAAAAGGCTGTGGAACTAGAGATGACAATAGAAAACCTCCATTTTTCACACGCTCATTGCCTATTTTGAGAATTCGCTGTTTTGGTTTCAACTTCCCAACAAATCTTGTTTTGCAGATGTATTCTGACTTGAGAATCAAGAGTGTGTACACTCCGTGATCAGGCAAAGGCACCTCAGCTCAGCTCAAGGGGTGAATGGCACCACATCCCCAGAGCATTCACCCATTGTCTCACACATCGTTAAGGGCATCCAGCATTGAGAAGTTCTACTTACTTCAGGAAATCATGCAAATAATTTAGCAGCAAAGCCAAGCTCTTCTCATCCAGAGGTGTGTAGGCAAGCATCGCCCCTATACGTACTGTGAGAGAGAAGCTGGACTTTAGAAGAAAGCAGTATTACAGTGTTCACACAATAGAAGGATGCTGAACAAACCAGTTGGCCCAGGCTGAACAAACCTCCTCCAATAAGGACCCCAGAACGTCTCCAATTCCTATTCTCAATTTTCTTTTCGCTAAATCCTTCTGTTGTTCTGGCAGATATTTCTACATTCTCAGCATTCTCTGCCTTAGTCCCTATTGGATTTGAAACTGACCAAATATTTACAGCCTCTTTAGATCTGGTCTCTTTTACAGATAGAAATGTCGTTGTCTCATCCATCCGATCAAATACTGACTTAATACAAAGAGAGATCAAGTCACCCTTCATTTTTCTAGAGTGAGCCCTATTTTAAGTTTCCTTCCTTGATGAACTCCCATCTTTAAACATCAAAACTCTGACAGTCGTGCCAGAAGATAGTTTCTCACTTACACATGCAACTTTTTTTTCCCCCTTACAAGATCAGGCCCAGACCCCATCTTGACTTTTTTAAAAAATTAAAACGATGGTATATGCCTTCAGGAACCAATAACTGTATAAAAAGAGTAAATCAGTCTTTAGACCATTTGTGTCAAGTGGCTCACTGCTCTGTGCTGTTCAAAGTGGGTAGTCTTTGTTTACCTCATGATTTCAAAATGACTGCTTGCAAGTAAACAATTCATTCAATTGCTTTTTTTTAAAAAAAAGAAACATACAATTTTCTTCAGGGTATTTAAACATTTTAGTGAGTTTGTCTATTAGTGCTTTCAGAATATTACACAGCATAGTTGTATTTATTTGGGTTGCACTGGGTAAAAAGGAAAGGCCATACACTTATTAATTGTTCGAAGTCAATAGCCCTATTGCATGCAGTTAACAAGGACTCAACATAGTTTAAAAAGGTTCAAATAGCTCCAGTCATTACTGAACTAGCATGACCAAAGCCAGAGAGTGGATGGCTATGTAAGTGAAGGAGGACATGTGTGTCGTGTACTGGAACTGTACAGTAGGGGTGCTCCATATGTTTTCATGTTTGCTCATATATTGGTGGGTGGGATGACGTGTCCATCCTTAAAAATTATCAAGATGGTGATGAACTTTGGCAGTACACCAACCCCACAATGCCTCCTAACAGGTGGATCGGGGAAGATAAACCAGCAAGAGACCTTTAATTATTCTTGTTCTTCTAGACAGTGATTGCATGTGTAAGATGCCTAAGCCAACTTTGTGAGTTGCAGATAGACAGCACCATCAGAATCAAGACAGCAATCTGAGACTGCACCATACAATTCCCCATGATCTCACACTTGTGCCATTCTGCTCATGGCTCAGCCAATTCACGACTTCTTTAAAAAATAGATTAAGCATTAAGGCACTCATTCTCCAGCCCCTTGCCCTTCTCCCATAAAGAGGGACAGGAGAGCGAGTTACCCAGATGCTAATTTATTTTTAAAAAAAGCCCTTCACCATTCAGCTTCAAGGAATTCTGATTGATTCCTATCAGCGTAAATTTGTGGAATATGGAGTATTCATTGGACCAATTTCTTTTTCTCTACAGAAATAAAAAGATTGCATATATATTACAGCCCAGATCCTTGATGTACTGTCAATCGAGAAAGTCATCGTCACAAGGCTTTGCAATGAAATGTAACTCAGGATGATCCTTAATCTTTCATTTGGGTCAAATGTACCAATGGTAGATAAATGACTTGTTTCACAAAGGGTCAACCCCAACACTTCTTTTGGTGCCACGGGGCATCTTTCATGGATGTACTCACTTACTGGTGCCAGGCATCAGCCTTCCGCTCACCTGCCCAATCACATACAATGCCACAAGAATAAAAGGATACCTTTTGTTCAAGAGCAGGAGATTCTCCCCGTGAATGCCACTAGGAATGGTTACAAAGCCAAGTTGGCTGTTATACTCACAATGACAACACTTCAAAAATACTGGAGGGAATGAGGTCTCTCATCAAATGGGCCATAATAATTAATGCAAGGTGTTTCTCAGAAACTCATTCCTTGGATTGTGATAGGCTATGCTTAGAATCCAAATAGTTGTTGCTTGTTTTCAAACGAGAAGTGCCAAACAGGGATGAAAGCAGTTGCAACTACCCCCAACACAGGCACCATCTACCACTGAATGGAAGAGAGAAGCAGTGCAGACTCTTTGTTGAGCATTGCCAATTCAGGAAGTTAAATGGACTTGCCAAACAGCCGAAGGAGATGTGGTGCTCCATAAATCTGAGCCATTGATGCATCTGGATGGTCAGCCAGGATCTCTGCATATTGTGGCCGCTCAAATTTGTACAGCAGCTGGGTTCCCAACATCACATTGAAGTATTCCTTTATTCCCGCAACTACTTCATTAACCGCATATTCTCTAAAAAAAAATTTAAAAACAGAACTGAGCAACTCCGTTAAAATCTGTTTATGTCAGAGAAAGCAACCAAACCCCATTAACACATGGAAATGACATTTTCCCTCATTTCTAGAATCAGGCATAATTTTTGAATCTTGGCCTTCCATTTCATGCAGAGGCTTGTTCTCAATGTTCCTGAACCTTGGCATTCATTATCCCACAGGGAACTGTGGAGGTGGCGTATTTAAATACATTCAAGATGGACATTAACAAATAGTCAAACTAAAAGGGAGCAAAGGGATACACAAACGTAGCATTGAGGCCAAGAGTGAATTAGCTACGATCTTACTGAAAGATGGGGCAAATTGGCTGAATCTTTTTCTGATGACAAAACCAACCCAATAGAGGACCTGATGATTAGCCAAAAATTCTGAAATAAGAATTTATCAGAACATTACAGGAAAATTAATCCAGCTGTGGCTTGTATCAAGGAAAAAAGTTGAAATTTGACACAATTTCAGAGTTCAGTAAAGGATGGATAAAGCATTGAAATAGCAAGATCAGATAAGGAAAGTAGGACCACAAGACTGAATCAGAACAAGAGGGATGGAATTTAAGAGAAGGGAGGTTGTGCTGCAACTGTACAAGGTACTGGTGAGGCCGCATCTGGAGTACCGTGTACAGTTCTGGTCTCCTTACTTGAAGGAAGTACTGGCTTTGGAGGCAGTGCAGAGGAGGTTAACCAGGTTGATTCCAAAGATGAGGGGACTAGCCTATGAGATAAGTGTTGTCTGGGTTTGTACTTGCTGGAATTTAGAAGAATGAGAGGGGATTTTATAAAAAACAAAATTAGGGACATAACCTCGAGCGTTGTAGATTTATAACGGAGATGAGGAGGAACTGCTTTTCCCAGAGGGAGGGGAATCTGTGCAATTCACTGCCCATTGAAGCAGTGGAGGCGACTTCAGTAAATTTATTCAAGACAAGGTTGGATAGATTTTTACATAGGAGGGAAATTAAAGGATGAGGAAAAGGCAGGTAGGTGGAGATGAGCCTATCATCAGGGCAGCCATTAAATAGCAGAGCAGGCTTGATGAGCTGGATGGCTGATTTCTGCTCCTATTTTTTTATGTTTTTATGAACTAGATTGAAAAATATAGAAATGGCAGAGAAAAAAAAATCAGCATTTTAAAAATCAGGCTTCAGAAATCCCATGTCCCCTTGAACAATCGCAAGTGATCTTTACAGAATTCTTAATTGTTTGATGGGGTAGTTGGGAGAGCTCTGGTATCTAGAATAGCTAGGCACTCACAAAGGACAGGAACTTTCTTCACCTAGAGGGAACTTTATATATTCCATACCCCAGAGCAGTGTAGCGATCATTGCTGTATACATTGTTTGCTGAGAGAAAAATTAATGTTAGGATCAATGGGCAGGTTGTTATTACTGCAAATCAACTAGGAAATATCAGCCACATTCATTTTAATGAATTATTCTTGCTTGCATTGTGTGACATTACAGAATCACTATTGTTGTCTGATATTTTAGCACTGATCAAAGCTCATTAACATGTTATAATTTTCTAAAAAGAAAAAGTGTATATCATGGCTAATGTGATTTATGGTGTGAAAAATAAAAAAATTTAAAAAAAAACATGTTATAATTTTCTCACTCCATTAATGCTTCCTGCCCTTCTAAGAATGATCAAGTTTTTTTAAATTTCACATCTAAAGGTAACCATCTGATATTTTCGGTTTTCAAGCAAAACCATTCATCTGAGCTGTTGAAATGTGAAACAGATTCACAAAATGGTTACTGATCATCAACTCAATAGGTTTGACACTTCACATTACCTTGTGGTATCACAAGACATTTTCAATCTTTAAGAATAATATCATTATCCAGCAAGTGAAACCAAGCAAAAGGGAACTCCAAAGAATAAAAATTCCCAAGAACGATCAAGTAATGCTTTTAAGGTTCTCAGCAAAAGATCCCAGTGAAATGTCCAGTGGTCAGTTCACTGCTTATGTATTATGTGTGTTGTGTCTGGTTGTGTGTCTGCATGTTTTGCACAGAGGACTGGAGAACACTGTTTCGTCAGGTTGTACTGGTACAATCAGATGACAATAAACTTGACTTGCATTTTAAGTTATACAAAACTGAACAAAATCACTCACTTGTTATTGTCAGTGTTCCCACGTGACTTTTTGTAGTTGGCATACTCTTCCAGAACAGTGTCTACATTCTTTTTAGCAGGCAAGTGAAACAGCTTGAGAGAGGAATGATTACTGGTTAGGAAGTGTAGCCATACTGCAAATACACACAAGGTGATCAATTTGAATCAACAACACTCATTCTCCATTACTACACACAATAAACCATCAACTTTACTTAACATGTCCAATTTACAATCCCAATCATATACAAAACTGTGGTTCACCGACCACGTTTTATTTATCCAGACACAGCTACAATTATTGTCAGTGCAAAAAAAACATCCAATTACCATTTTCAAAAAACAATATTCTTGAATAAAATTAAATAATATTGTCGGCCGTCCCCAGGTTCTGAGGAGCTGTCTGCAATCCAATATTTCTATGACAGAAACAAATTCCCTTAATGGTCGTTAACATGAACATTTTTTTTCCCCCATGTAGTTACAGAATATTCTCTATCCAGTGGCTAGTTTGATAGCCTTGGAGCATCAATGTATGTCACATTGGTTGATAAGGTACTTTACAAATACCAGTAAGAGATTTGCCTTGGCATTTCTTAAGCAGATTTCCACTGTGAACTGGCAGCTGGATTCTTAAAGACAATGCATCTATTTGATTTTTGTGTGTGGGGGTTTACATGTAATGGTTGTCTTTTGAATTAACTCTTGCTACTCTAATACACAACCCCAGAAGCTAATGTTCCTGCCTCGCAATATGCTTTAAGTATTTATGGGAGAATTTGCATAAAGTGGCCACATGTACCCTTGAGTTAGCACAACAGCATGTGTCCACTGGTCAGTGTTCAAAATGGCAGAAATTAAACCCATGAAACGGCAAGGCCACAAAGCCAAGAATAAAGGAAGCCGAGTTCAACAATGTCAATGCAAGGTGCCTAAGCAAGAACACTCCCAGCTCATCATGCTTCATAACCTGAGCAAAATCGATGACAAGCAAGTGGAAAAAGCACATTACAAGAATACAAGGAGCAGGATTAAACCATTCAGCCCCACGTATCAAGTATGCATGATAAAGTAACTCATCAATTTTTGGACACCATAACAATATGTCTCCACACTCTAGTATCCAAAATAAATCTCCTGGTGTTAGGTTTACTCATGAAATATACAGTAAAAGTCCAAAAATCCAGACTGCTCAGGGAATGTGTTGGTCCCGATTTTCTGAATTGTCAGGCAGTACTTTTAAAATTTAAATTTAAAGAGAATAAAGAGATGAACAGGTCAATTTTGATAATATTTCATTAATGACACATGTTTCATTAATAAACCCCATCCAAAAAAAACCCAAATAAATATTTAGTTGTCCATTTCCATGACTTGGGTGCATCTGTGGCAGTTACGCATACATGGACACACAGACAGAAACCTGCTAAATTTTAAAAGTTTGAGGTATTTCAAGTTCAGATTTTTGGGTGGAATTAATTTTTGAACTTTTACTGTACAAGGAGATAAGAAACAGACCCAGTGACTCCATGACTGCTTTTGCTTCTCTCAAGGTTCTTTCCACCATTCTTCATTTTGCTTAACGGATAAATTCTTATTTCTTTTCTCCTCTTCAACTGTTCATCTTTCTATTAAAAGCATCTTTAGTTCCTATCAACCACTCCCTTCTTCCTCAACCATTTTGGCAAATGTTAGTGCCTACCTGCTTTTGACGAGTGATCAGGTCCCAATCATCCACGAGCCATGGTTTCAACTCTTCTGGTATTTTAACCTTTACTTCAACCCTGTTCATGAATGTCTCCTCCTGCAGAAGTCAAGGTATGGCCACATCAATTATATGGATTCCTGTTGTCTACACTGCACTTTCAAAATTCACATCCAAAGCAGCATGCATTAAGTTGGATCTCTACAAATTATCATTGTTCATTACAATTATTGTATCAAATTTCCCAGTTATACCCTATAAAGCCTTTATTAATCAAGGAATCAAGCAGCAATTGGGAAATCCAAGATATGCTGCAACAATGAAGATTTGGTTAGACTCCATCGTGCATTAATTCAGTTATGTGAATTAGCAACTTAGGAAAGTTGTAGTAGAATGCATGAACCTTTACCAAAAATCATATAGGAAATGAAATTATGAGCCCTTTACTGCACAGATAATTTCATTTTCCTGCATAAACAGTGCCTAATATTCAGGGGTGATCAGGAAGCATATTTGAGTCTGAGTGTTTACTGTCATAGGCACAAGTACAATGTATATATGCACCAAGTTTAGATGTTTTTAAAAGGTGTTGGTGGAAATCTAAAACTCTCTTCTGAAGAGAGAATCGGGAATCTTCTGAAAATTTTCAAAATTTAGGGAACTGAAATTTAGACTCCCAGAGGTTTGGTAATTTATTGGCTGGTCCCAGAAGTGGCCATGAATTTACTGCCAGCCTGGGAGCTGGGAAATTTAAAAAACAATAAATATATCTGAAGTTTATCTTTCCAAAAAAAAAACATCTGGTGGACTGCTGACATCCTTTTCTGGTCAGACTGATACACGATTTCAGACCTACAGCAATGCTTCTGATGAAGTCCAGCAGGCGTCTCTGCTCCAGGGCTACGGGATTAACAATAAATACTCACTTGGCCAGTGATACCCACATACCATTAATAACATTTTGCTCACCCAAGCACCCTTCCAAAAGCTACCAGCAGCTCATGAGCACATCTGCAGAATATAAACACCACCCCCAAACAGACACCCCATCCAGGTTTGGTCGCCAGATGTGGAGGACACTGCATCCTTAAGCAGATTCTCTTAATTTAATATTATGAAGTCCACAACTAAAAAAAAACCTGATGATTCAGTTGTAATAGATTAATGAAAAATTAATAAGATGAGTTAGTGTTCCTAAGAGAAAAGCAACCATCAAACTCCAATTTTATTTTAATTTGGAGCTAGAGCAGTGAACAATTAACCTACTAACCTTTGGAGTAGCTGGGATGAAACTGCAGCACCCAGAGGAAACCCATGTGGACAAGAGGAGAACATATGAACTCCATTATTTCTTCCACTTTGGTTGACTGTTACACTTCAACAGGGCATTGCGCCTTAGGCACCAGCCACCCATTCCACAGTGATCATGAACCATCCTGGGCTAGATGCTCTGGCCAACAACGAGGCAAGGGAGAAATCATGCCCTGTCTTTCTCTTGCTATAATCCAAGATCCAAAGTTGTAAACTTGTTTCCAACTGCTTTGGGTAGTGGTCAGGAACTAGAACCATCTCATGAAACAAAACTGAAGCCAGAATGTTTCATTCTACACGGTTGATTTAATTAAAAAATTGATAGATACAGTAAGGCAACAGGCCCTTCCAGTCCACAATCCAGCACTACACAAAAATGCTAATGAACCTACTAACCCTGTGCGTCTTTGGAGCACCCGGAGGAAACCCACACAGATCTCAGGGGAAATGTACAAACTCCTTACAGACAACTGGAGATTAGAACCCAGGTTGCTGGTGCTGGAATAGCATTGAGCTTTACCTCTGCCAAACTGTGGCTCATGAGCCAGATTGCATAACATGTGTGGCTCACAGAAATGTGTTGTCTGAGACAGGAATCATACGAGCTCGTGCTCAAAGAGGTTGTTTTAGTGGGAATGACTTGCAATAGACAATGGTCCTTCCTCCGTGTATCTTCTGGTGTCCAGGAAGGAGTGCAGAGGCTTGGCTAGGGAGGCGTCGTGAAAATCTCAACAGCCTCGGGACGAAGGTTCAGTGTGCACAGGGTACCAAGACTCTGAAGCCAGTTGGCCCAATCTGCAGTCAGCCACCCAGAGAGAGGCAGAGAACCGGTGAAGTCAGAGGAGATACCAGCACTCCCAAAGCCGCCTCAGGACACTCCAAATCCCTGCACGGACGAGGGGAACCCAGGATGGTCACAGCCCAGCTGCAATGACAAGGGAATTGGCAATGGATAGATGAAGTCCTACAGAGGAGAAAAGTGAGCCTTGCACACCAGAATTGGGTTCTCCTTGCTTGGGCCGGGCCACACCATCGCAGGGCTCGCCAATGTGGTTGTGCATTAGGATAAAGCTGAGGGCCTTCTGCAGGGAGCGGCCAGAGGTCAGAAAGCCAGGGATGAGCCAGGAAAGTTCCCATGAGGCATGGCCTGCCCAGAGGTAGGGTGCCTATTCAAAGCAGGCACTCTGGCAGTGGAGGTGGGGGAAGAAAGATGACAGAGACAGAGTGGAGAGGCTGGATGGTGTCCCCAATGAGGTCGTCATCCAAGCACCAAGCCAAGATAGAGCTGGACCTGGCAGCAGCAGTGAAGGTCCTGTCAGTGGCAATGGGCAAATCCTGGCTCCACCACCTGGAGAGTCAGCACCAGACAGCGCAGAGGTTAGACCGCTCCGCATCTCAACAGCTGCTCCCCCATCCCACTGGTGACTGGGAAGAGGGGAATGAAGGGTGGGGCAGGAGCAGCAAAGCTGTGGGTCCCCTGGCCTCGCTCTGCTGCAGGAGGCAGCTTTGCATGTGGTCGCTTCCTGGACCGTGTGCTCAGCTGTGGATGCTGCAATGGTGCAGGCATCTGCAGACACCAGTGGTAGCAACATTACCGAAGAGAGAATACATCAGAAACAAGAGTCATCAACCATCCGGCACGTTGAGCCTGCTCTCACATTCAGTGAGATCACAGCTGATCTGGCCATGGACCCAGCTCCATCTTTCCCCCAAAACCCTTAATTATCCAACGATACAGTTGCAGTTTAAAAACAACATACGTGGATAAATATTATATACATGTATTTCTTCATATTTATACATGTTGCAACAAATTATGCAAGAGTAAAAATATGTATGTAATATTGTATCATGTCTTGCAGCTCTCAAACGTGAAATTTATCATATGTGGTTCTTACGTTAAGCAAGTTTGACCACCCCTGTTCTATGCTAACCGTGTGGCATCTTGGTTTATTAGGAAGCTGATAACACAGCTCTCCTAGGGAGGGAACAAAGGCTAATTAACTACAGAAGTAACCAACATTAAAATGTAACATCTTGAATGTATGTGTGCAAGTATCCAGTTTTCATATGTATAAACTTCTGCTATTTAATGCATGTACAGCAATATCTCAACACGCCCGATCGAGTAACGTTCAATCGCAGATATGTCTGAGGTTACCATAAGGGCTTAATAAAAAAATGTTAATTTACACCGGGACCAATGTTGGCGGGCATTAGGGGACTTTAAGTCACGCATTCAACATGTGAGCTCAAGAGCCAAAGCGATTGTGCTGCCAGCCGTACAATAGTACACACTCAATTTGAAATCTATATGAATGTACTTTTAATTGTTATTGTGTTATTAAATTAATGTGTACCCTATTCACTTTGAAAAAAGCACACTCTCTTGCATAATTATCTGAAAAAAATTGTGTGCCACGGTAGGTTACGTTGCACAGTATATTTCACCTATAATGATTGACTTATGCCCAAATCGATTTGGATCCCCACTTCCAGAACATAAACCGGACGCAAGTCAATGGATGGCTGTATCCCGTAACGGTTAGGCATCAGCATATCTAAGTAATAGTGCAGTAGCAAGTTCAGGATTTTGAGATCAAATACTAGTTAGAGATTAAGTTTCTACCAGTTTACATCCTGGTGCTGCTATTGGATATTAAGCACACATTCAAACAAACTACATACACTTTCCATTGTGGGGTCCACTCTTGCCCTTTTCTTCCTGGGAGGTTGTGGAGTTTCACTGGTGCCACTTCCATCACCAGCTGTGGGGGCTAAAAAAGCCAAAAACAAAGACGTTACTGCTGCAATTATCAAGAGAACCAGGATACCCTCAGGAGATTACTGCTATATAACCACACCATTTCCAGGCAGGACTGTCAAAGATTTCAGCCAAAATATCATTTGTACAATTCCCCGGTGAACAACTGGAGTACTAAAGCTGCATCGAAAAATGGTTAAATTCATCAAGAAGTGGTGCTCATCAGAATGTGCAATTTCCAAAGAGGGTATCTTCAGTCAATCCTGAATGCCCCTATCAATTTGACCAGTTTCAAGATCATTTGAAGACAGGAATTCTGTAAATCCTCCAAAATCAAAATCTTCTTTGAAAGCTGCTCATCTACAGTGGCCATTCAGTTTCTGTCTGTTGGCTCAAGTCATCTTGCTTCGTCCCTCAGCACCCCATTTATCACAATCAACAAGGTCCTGGGCCTTACACACAGGTCTAACCCCCTTTCACTATCTGGTAGCCCTCGAGATCCCAACAGTCAAGGGAAAAATGCCCCTCCCGGTTCTTCTTCTGCACCAGTTCATAATCTGAGCTGTATAAACTGATCCATTTTCCAAAGAGAATGGGTTTTTTTTCCCCTATCAACTATCATATCTTGAAAGCTGAAATTACAGGTCACTGGCTCTTCTGAAAGCTTACAGAGAAATTAATCATTTCAATCTTTTCCCTGTACACCATTAATAACAATCCCCACCCCCCCAAAAAAAAAATCAGTAAAGCAGCTGTGCTTGCAATAATCAAATCAAACTAGTTTTAACATTAGAATCTGTGGCAGGTTTACATTTGACTACTATATCCCAGCAATATACAATTTTTTTTTTTTTTCACACTATAAACCACATTGATCAAGATACATACATTTTCCTTTTCAAATATATAGTGTCATTTTCTCCCCCCACCCCTCCCTCTTCCCATCCCACCCTCCCTACCTCCCCTCCCATTCATTTAAAGTTCAGAATCTAAGATACATTAAACCCGTCAAACAATGTCGTCACTCAATAAAAATAAACAAGAAATTCCACTGAGTCAATTCTTTTCATTCCCTTCTCCTTCTGTCATTTTAGGTGGTAGATGTCCCCGGTAGGGTTTCTCTATTGTGTTTCATGTATGGCTCCCATATTTGTTCAAATATTGTAATATTATTTCTTAAATTATATGTTATTTTTTCTAATGGAATACATTTAGCATTATAGCATTTCAAGAATATCAAATGTCTTAACATCTGAGAAAATGCACGACTGTATATTTCTGTTAAAATGTAGATAATGAAATATTTTGTACACCCATTTCCACAACCATAGCAGTGTTATAGCTATATTAATCAATTATTTCAGTTTTATTAGTGTCATACTATAATGTGGATTGTCAAGGGTCATGTGGCCTCTCTGACTGGGACCTGTTGGGAATGTGGATTGAGGATAATGTGACCTCTGTGCCTTGAATCTGTTGGGGGTGTGGATTGAGGATAATGTGACCTCTGTGCCTAGAACCTGATGGGAGTGTGGATTGAGGATAATGTGACCTCTGTGCCTAGAACCTGGTGGGAGTGTGGATTGAGGATAATGTAACTGTGTCTAGAACCTGGTGGGAATGTGGATTGAGGATAATGTGACCTCTGTGTCTAAAACCTGGTGGGAGTGTGGATTGAGGATAATGTGACCTCTGTGCCTTGAACCTGGTGGGAATGTGGATTGAGGCTAATGTGACCTCTGTGTCTAGAACCTGGTTGGAATGTGGATTGAGGATAATGTGGCCTCTGTGCCTAGAACCTGGTGGGAATGTGGATTGAGGATAATGTGACCTCTGTGCCTAGAACCTGGTGGGAATGTGGATTGCGGAGAGTCAAATTGATAACTGTTTCCAAAGGGATGCTGGTCAACATATCATTCCCAACAAAACACTGAGTAGTGGATCCTGTACCAGTCCAGTGTCAAGAACCCCAATCTCACCTTCGGTTTACAACCAGTCCCTTTATTTTTCTAAATATGTCTTGTGATTTACCTCATGACTTTGCATACAATTTATGCACAAGAAACAATGCGGCAATTATAATTTATTTAAGACCTCAAACATTGCCATGGGTAAAAAAAAACGATCCTATTCAAAATAGTTCCACATGGTCAATAACATCCACACAGAAGCTGGTCAGGATCTTTTGAACATCTTGCAGGTAAATATGACAACAAATCTCTTTTTTTTTTAAAAAAAAAGCTCTTTACAGATTAGAAATTTCTTAAATGCCACATTACTAGATTTTCCAATTATATATCCACCAGTTGATAATATTTTTCAATTGAATCCCTCTCAGAAAGGGTTAATTGGAATTATATATGATAGATTATAGAATTATAACCAGTACTTCATAGATTAAAAAGGCTTGGGAACTAAAATTTACAAGACCATCATCTTGAGGATCTATGGGACAACATTTTTAAACTGATAAATACCTCTTCTATGTGCCCGACATTCATTAGTCCAATTCAAAGTGGTGTATCATGTTCACATGTCCAAAGATAAATTGGCTATTGTTTTTTCTCCTAATATTAACCCTGTTTGTGACAGATGCAAATTTGAAATTGCTAAATTGACATACATGTTTTGGTCTTGTTCTTCTTTAGAAAACTATTAGAAATACATTTTTAATATCTTTTCAACTCTACTCCAGGTGGATCTATGACCCAATCCAATAACTGCTCTTTTCAGGGATATTGACCCAGACATAAGGAGTTTTTCTATACCCACACAACAGGTTGTGGCCTTCTTTACATTTTTTTTTATACCTTATTTAAGATTCTCTCCATACATGCAGTGATCAGAATTAATATAGTAATACACATTCGAAAAGAAACAAATCAAAAGTTACATACATGATTGTGTTCACCCCTACCTTCAAATAGTTAATATAAAAGAAATTATAGCTATATAAACATAGAAGAAAAAGAAAATGTTCAAGACTGCACAGAGAGATGTCGTCTAACACACATATATAGAAGCTCTTCAAAACAATTCAGAGAATCTCACAGATCTAGAGGCATAAAGTGGACATTATTACAAATTTAAACCTAATAATTGGGTGTATGGGCACCAAATATGCAAAAGGAGCATATTTATTTCTCATACTATATGCAATTTTTTCCAAAGGAATACAACTTTGAATTTCTCCATACCATCTTGGCACCTTCTCTACATTGCTGGGCAGAAGTCGTATTCTATTCAAATGGAAAGACTCTCGACCTCCAACAGTGTTTCACTGGTTTTCTCATGTCTTGTTTAAGTTTAGAAAATAATTAGATATCGTATTTGATTCATCGGTGAAATTTAAAGATACACAGTGACCTTTTATGTCTTATTTTCATATGATGTAAATGTTTCTAATGTGATTAGAGGTACTCTCTTCCAGATGAGATACAATTTTACCTTTTTTTTTGATTTACAGTAGGAACTAAAAACTACAAAATATATGTAACCCTCAGGATAAGCTGCTCCGCTGTTTTTTGTTCTTTTTTTAATCATTAAAGTTAGGTGGGTTGTTTTTTTTTCACACAATACTTTTTTTTTATTTTCACCCATGCAGAGGGGGAATAGAGAGTCTATACTGTTTGAAGTTTTACATTAATATGTACCCATGTGATACTGTATTTTCAGTTTTGTTCCCTTTTCTTTATGGTATTGTATTTCCTCTAAAAAACAATTTTTAAAAATTGAAAGAAAAAGAACCTGGTCAGGAGCTTTAGTTAGTTTATTGCTCCAGTGCCTGGACCCAGGGGTAAGAACTAACTCTAGATTCTGTATGTAAGCATCAGGCCTTTGTCTGTTGTATTAACGATCTACGCAATAACAAAGACTTAATTCAGAGTTTTAAGCAAACTTACCTTTCTGTTTATTCTTCTTGGTTTTTCTGAAATAGAGAACGTTTTATGATTTTTGTACACCGTATTAATGCAATTCTTTATTCTCATCAACAACAAAAAAAAAACTTTCAAATGGTAAACCAGCAAATAGATTTTACTGCAGTGGCGCAAGAAGGGCCGTTTGTATGTGGCATGTCTTCAAGAAATTAGTACAAGATGGATAAACAATTTAAATTTCCTGCAACAGGCACACTTAAACCTTATTAAATAATTCTTCTGAAAACAGAATCTGTTAATTTGCTTTCTGATGGATTTACACTGCTGCAATTAACATTTCTCCTGGCCATTGTTTAAATATCATGCCCTTTACAGAGCCATTGGCAATGAACAGACTGCTGGAGAAAACATTCAGTCGGAAAGCATTCCAAATAATGCAGCTCTCACTGGCTAGCCAGGGAGTAAAGAAGCCAGGGAAAATGTTTCTCAAGTAAATTCCAGAATTCCTCCACCTTCTCTCGATCCCATCCCCAAAACTCTGCAGTTCAGTAAAACATTAGGAGAAAATCATTAAACGGGCCCACCCAACCCTGAATTTGGCTAGAAATACAATCACTGAACCCCTAGTTAAGTTTTGACAAAAATGAAACAAAAAAATGCAAGCCATGCATGTTAAAAATGAAGTAGGGGTCCAGGCCCTTCAGGCCAACCCACCCATGCCGAGCGAGTTATCAATCTTCATTAGTTCTATACTCTTCAAAGCCATTCCTATCTACATAACTGGCAACATGTCTTTTGAATATAGTAACTGTACCTGCTTATATAATTTCCTCCAGTACCTCATTCCAGATACAGACCACCCTCTGCATGAAATGTTGCCTCTCAGATACCTCTCATTGAGTTTGGGAGAATGTATGCTGCACATAGTTGTCCCCACTATCGAGATAATTCATTGCTGATTCTTTTTACTATGTCTAGCAGATTTTAAAAAGGAACATGAATGAAAACAGCAGAAAAACAGGTCACTCGGCATCTATGGAAAGGGAAGCTGAGGTAATGTTTCTGACTGAAGACCTTTTGTCGGAAATGGGAAGAAAAGAATTTAGTTTCAGTTATAGAGATGGTGGGGGAAGAGATGAGTTGAAAGAAGTGACTGATAAGAGACCACATATGGCAGTTAGAAGAACGTTTAGGCTTAAGCCAGCATCAAACATTGCTCATATCAGGACTGTGGGGGATGCCCAGTAGCCCAGGTTATCGTAAATGAGAAAGAAACTGAGTTAAATATTAGCACCAGCATAAATATCCAGTTCTGAAACAGACAGGAAGAAATGGCAGTCAATCAATGTTGGACAGTTCAATATCGAGTCCCAAAGTGTGAACATGCCCTGAAACAAGACAAGATGCTGTTCGTCAAGCATATGTTGGGCCAGAGGTCAAAGTGAGAGAGGGATGGAGAATTAAACTGACCATTAACTAGAAGCCCAGGGTCACTCCTGCCCTAACTGACTGTATGTCAGTGCTCCATTTTAAGAGCAGCACCTAATCAGATTATAGTGCAGTGGTCGCTACTACAAGAACAAACTTTCAAACAGCCTTCAAATGTAAACTACAAGGAGTATTCAGTTTTGAAATGACAAAGATAGCTGCATGACAAAACATTATGGAATGAATAATTACTGTCCATGAAGGGAGCCAGCTACCAGCTCAGATTCTTTGGAAGTGGATGCGACCATAAGACGTTATGGCATGTATTGGTCTAACACGTTGACAATGGAGCTCTGTTAACTGAACAATATCAAAGGCCCCAGAATGAGATCACGGATGATTCCTGACCTAATGCTTTGCCAATTAACACATGGTCATGGTTTTATTTGTTTTGACAGTCAACATTTGGGATGTTTATGTATCCAGACAACCACTACTCAATCCTGTGGCAATAGGCATAATGTTTTGGATATCTGGTTTTGTCCTCAAATGCTTTTAAACCATCAATACCAACAAGGTCTTTGAATAATTGGTCTCCCATGTTTTCCCATTGTAAATTTACAATTCCACATAACCATTTGTCCATACCCAAAATACTGAAGTAAATTATGTAATTAAAATTGCAGTTACTCATTTGCTGCTATTTTTGTAGCAAAGAGATTAAAAATTATTGTACTTGGAGTTTGGGGAGATTTTCCCCACCAGCTTCTCCAACTTTGTCTCTGCTTGTGCACTGTTGGTAGAATCATCTTGGAGCTGACCAAAATTGAAAAGAATGATCTGCAGAATGTGGAAGCAGGATTGGGAGCTGTGCATGCTCAGTCCACAAGAGAGAGCGAGAGTGGAGTTGAGGAAAATAGGTTTGATGCAGAATCAAGTCCATAATGGTAAAGAGAAAGCCACAAATCAGGAAGAAAGACATTTTAGAGGTTCCCATGGATACTTATCATCAGAGCTTATGCTTCAGAGACAGTGTTTTAGTTTCAGATTTTCAACATCTGCAGTTTCATGGATTTGCAAATAATTGTGTATTTTTATATTACCCCTCCATAAATCTTCGTCCACGAAGCCAAGTCAAAGAGATACCAATAGAAATGGTCTTGTGTCATAGGTTATTTAAGATAATTTTGCTTCAAATCAACTATGAGGAAGTAACAGTCAGAATTTTTAAAAAATCCTTCATTACATTATCATTCTAGATTTAAATTAGATGCTAACCCAGGATGTCAATCACAGAATTTTTAAGAAAAGGGTACTCAATCCAAAATGTCATTGTTCTTGCTCTGTATGAATTTTCTCTCCTCAATCTCAAAATATCAGTATTTCTTTCTCAGTCTCTCTCTCCCTCATTTATCTAAATTTAAATACAAATCCATACCAATGGCCTTAAATTCAATGTGATGGTGAATTCTGCATTCTAATTATCACTATGAAAAAGTTCTCCTGAATTACTTGTAAAATTCATGAATGTTTTATATTTGCAGACCCAGGTCACTTACATTTCAACATTCTTTTGTTGCATGGAGGAAGCCTTCTTGGCTGGTGCAGCGCCCCTCATCTTGCCCTCTGCCCATTGCTCTCTAAAGTAAACAGAAAGGTTCAAAACATTCAAAACGCTTCTCATTGGAAATTCACCAATTTATATATTAACTCTTTCTCATCCATGTCATTATCTTCCATGTTCTGACAAAACAAAATCACTATGTCCACATACAAATTGGAGATGCACCACTGAAATCTCTTCACAATACAGTGAAACCCCCTATAGGGATTGGTAGATGCTGAATAAGTGAATTTTCCGGTCACTTAAGATTGTGTTACGGGATTGCTGATTTTAAACTTCCATATTTTTTTTTACCTATTTATTTTCCACAATTTTTTTTTTGTCCATTGCTTGCACTCCAGATAATGGGAATTTTACTGGATAATAATTTCACTTTCAACACATGAAAGTTCCTAAGGTCAATACATCAACGAGTAGAAAAGCTCTTCCCAGATGCTTGGCCAATATATAATCCTCAACTATCATATTGTGTTAATGCAAGCAAACAACAGTGGCTGTATTTTTAAAAAGTGCCACTGTCTATAAAGAACTGGGATACTCCAATTTGTGAGAGCCACTGTACAAATAAAAAATCTCTACATTACATAAAAGTCTGATTGAATTCTGTCCTTAGTAATTCTTTCAGGATGGAAAATAAAATACAGACATCTGTGAACTATTCAAGTCATACTACACAGAAACAGGACATTCGGCCCACAGGCTCTGTGGTGACCAAGCACGCACCTACCGTAGTTTCATTTTATTCTTCTGATATTCCAATCAACTCTCCCCAGTTTCTATCATTCACTTGCACACGAGAGGCATTTAGCAATGGCCAATCTGTATGTTTAACGGTGGTCAAAAAAACTAAACAAGAGGAAATTTGTGCTAACAGAGAGGAAGTGCAGACACAGCGCCAGAATCAAACCCAAATTGCTGGAACTGAAATAGCAATCAATCCTGCAGCATCACTGGACTATTCACCCCATTTAATTATCATTTCTTTACTTACGCTTTTTGAACAGACTTCGATTCAAGCATAGAATGCAACAGAGCATTTTAGTCAGCTCTTCTAATATTTCCAAGTGGTTCAGTGTCCAATTTTATTTAATGCTGCTGCTGTTTCCTGAAGTTATAAAGGCTGTTTAAAAATTGCCGTTTGTCCAAGCAGCCCGAGAGAGTGTGCTGGGTTCATCCTAAAATGGATGTTCACAAGTGCCTGGCAGACAGTTTCATTTCCCCTTTCGTCAGTTCTGCTCACATACTCACTGATTAGCCTTTTGTAGTTCTTTCTGCTTTTGCAGGTTTGTGTCCACATACTTCAGCACTCTGCTTTCTGGAACCCATTCATCCCAACTAAAAATAGAGAGAGAAATAAGACAAGAGGAAATCAAAGGACGAGAACATTTCCTCAAGCTGACTATGTAAGATTACAGATGCCTACTATTTTAAAAAGGGTATGAGACAGACAAAAGAAAATAACTAATTATACTTCTCAATGGGACTGAAGGGAATTAAGGGCAAAATCCCTACTGACAGCGTGTTGGAAATAACACAGAATTTTAAATGATCAGCAACTTTATAGATGCTCACAGAATGATTTATAGCAAATCACACTTAAAGAAAGCCAGTCTTACCTCTAATTAGTCTGGCAAAATAATAGAATGTGTACTTTGTTCCCTTAAAAGGGAACTGCAACTTAACAGAATTAATTAATTGCAGAAAACAGCCTGACGGAGGAATTAGTGGGTTAAGCGGCATCAGTGGGAGAAAAATGGTTGACATTTCAAGTCAGAACCTGCTACTCTAGTTCCATTTTCCAGTATCTAATCTATTATGCATCCCCAAAATAATTAACTTGAGTCACCACAGAAGGCATTTGGGATATCCCCACCAATTTAAAGTACCCGCCCTTTGGTGTCCCATCAGTGACCCCACACAAATCCACTCCTTCCCACACATCAAATGAACAGGTCACAGTCTTCAGCAAGAGGGCATCAACTTATGACCTGATGAACATAAGGATGGACTTAATACATCAACTGTTCTCTCTCAGACACTGTCGAGTGAAGTGCATTCAGTTGTTTTAATGGGAGCTGAGTGTATTGCAATATGGAATTCATTACAAGATGGAATAAAGCGGACTAAATAAGTTTTTAAACAAGTATGCAAATACTTTTAAAATGAGCACAAGATGAAACACAAGGAAGAGAACAGTCCTTCATTAAACACAACTAAAGGACAAAGTTCAAAAGGTTACTGCCAGCACAGTAAAAATCCAATTAGTTGATATTAAATCTCAATATGTAGCTGCTGCCTAGAATCCGGCCAGCTTCCTGTGAGCCTAGCTGCAAGTGTAAAACCAAAAAAGTGTTAAATCGTGATATGACAAAACTTCGTTGGCCACAAAAACCAAACACTTCCAGCCCAGGATTTTCGAGCTGGAAAATGGTGTGAAAACTTTGCATGTCCATTACATTAGCTGACATTACAGCCCTGGAATCAAGTTATTTGTGGATTCACTAAAGGAGCTGCAGATACCAGTATAGGACGCTTATGTTGATTTTAAAATTAATTGACTGCAGTCGTGTCTTTTGGATTTTTCTTTTCAGCCAGCCCTGGCCAGTCAAACGTCAGGTTAGATTAAGGTTTAGTGTCAGTTTGCCTCAGTTGAAAATATACCTTGCTAAGTCAGGAGTTAAAGGACATATCATTCAGGTATTACTTGTTTGGAAAACTGCATGACAGCATTCAAGGTTGCTCCCGGACCTGGTCAACATTTTTTCCTCAACGCCAGCCAGGAAGCCATTTGGCATTTTTCTCGTGTCCAAATATTGCAAGCAAAACGACAATACAGATTCAAAAAATAATTTAATGGCTAAAGTGCTCTCAGACATTCCAAAGAACAAAATCTGCTACACAAGTTTACATCTTCCTTTTCTACACATCTCCACCCCCTCCAAATCTTCCAATCAGTCACGCACGTTCTGTTTTGGCCTATTCATAAAGAGAATAACAGAAAAATGACAAAAGGAGTCTTTTGTTCAAATGAAACAGGGTTTGCGAGTTCATTCCTCGCTGAGGCCTCATCTCTGAGGGGCACTGGACAAAGTGGCGACCCTTGGTTTTCCTTACAGTAGGCAAAAGTTAAAGTATTTCATGAATGTTACATTCTAAATGTAGTATCATGTGATAACAATGGAAACTTTACCTTTATCTGGAATAACCACCTAAAAGTTGATCCAATAACATTTAAGAGTTCCAAATATACAAATGGAAAGAATATGTTAGGACAATGTGGGTAAAGGTCAGAGTTCTTCAAAATCTCATTGCTGGTACAATAGACCAAATGGTATTTGGATACAGTTGGCTCATTCTCTCACTGTTTAAACTCCACTTTTTTTGCTACACAGACGTTGCATTCTAGGAAATTAATGCCATTTTCCCGGAACACATGCTGTGTAAAAAAACTTGGAATGGGAATGGTGCCATTCATGTTCTGATATTTTACCTCCTCGACCCCCGGTAAATTTCCCTGTATGCCTGCAGTCTAAAGTTAACTGTAGGCATTCTGTGAACGGGTTATTTCAGACGTTTGTGATTCACGTTACACTCATTGCAGTGGCGATGTACATCCACGTACATCAGACGTCAAGGATGACATTGCTGCAGCGGCCTTGCAAGTCCCACCTCCTTAATTACCGCACTTCCGTTATTCTGTCTAAATGCGCAAATACGATAGTTGGGAGTTCTGTTTGATCCTGTGTTTAAATTAATTCACACAAAGCAACTTCATTGCCCCTCAATGTGTGTCCATTCTTTTTGCTGTAACACAAGGTCAAAGGCCTGACTAGAGACATTTCTGTGGAGGTGGGTTGGGTTGTCAACGCGAGGAAGGTGACTTCGATACTTGTGTGGAGGAGAGTCAAGTTGTTGGTGGTAAAGTTTCAATAAAGTTGTGTTGCATTGAAATGGCAATGCCCAGGATGAAGAGCCAGGCGACTCTCCCAAAGTGCCTCCCTATCTCTGCCTAATAAGTCTTTATCTTTATTAGTATTGAGTATATTATTAAGGCTTTATCTGTGAATTTAGCAGTTGGGATGCCATCTATGACGGCAACACAGTTAGCATTAGCACAACGACGTTACAGCACCGGCGACTGGGGTTCGTATTTAAATTTTGTAAGTTACAGGAATTACCCGAATAAAGTGAACTTGACATAATTAAAGACTACAAAACTGATTTTTTTTTTCCAAATTACTTAACATTTTACACTGTCTTTTGTCTTTTAAATTATGTATTCTTAATGCAGGTGTATTAGGCATTGGAAGAGCAAATCTTAGACAACTGGAAAATTTGTATATCTATCATCTGAAATGCCTATAGGTGCCAGATAATGGGGACTCTATTGTATTCACTTTCTTGGTATTTTTATCATTCCGAACACCAAACAAAAATGATATCCACAAAAAGCGGTACAATTTTTCATCTCAAGTAAAAATTTCGATCTCAAATTTCTATCCCTTTGTCCAATGAACTGTCTCCCAACTCCACCTCTCGCCCTCCCCATTTGTCCATCGGCCTTCAACCATCCCCAGTTCACCAATCCTCCTCTGGGTCATCTAACTCCTTCCCCCCCCCCCCACCCACCCCCGTCCATATTATACCAGCTATGCACTCTACGCTTGGACTGGATGAAGAATTCTGACCTGGAATGTCAACTACTCTTTTTGTCCCCACTGATGCTGCTCGACCTGCTGAGTTCCTCCAGCAGATTCTTTATGGCTGCAAAAATGATATGGTCCTGAAAAATGCTTCCTTAAACATAATTACACAGTTGAACAAGTACGGCAAGATACATTTTGGGTTGCTTGATCAATCCATCCCTATAGCAGTGAGGAACATGAGTGAAAAATAAACTAAGGAACGCAACACAGATTTTGTAAATAGAACAATTCCCATCAAGAGTACGTATTATTATTCATTTATTCATGGCTAGTAACGACAAAGCAATATTACAATGAAACACTAAATTCTAGTAAGTAGAATTTCTCTCATAAGCCGCAGGCAGTAGCCAAGAAGAACCTTCTAAAACTAGACTTGGTTTTAAATTTCATCTCTTCACTGTTGAGCTTTTCAGTCCACAGAACAAGGATTCCAAAAGTCTGCGGTTATATTTTAACCTTTCCAACATCCATTATGGAGGTATATAATTGGAGTTCTCCAGTGAAATCTCAGCCAACATATGTTATTATTGTTCAGTAGTTTGCAAAGTGTGCCTTACATCAAAAATGTCACCTGAAAGTTTTTTTTTTGACAATTAAGGGATATTTGGGAATCACCTTCTTATTGAATGAGCTGTTGACTCATGCATTCAGTGCAAGGTAGAAGTCCAAGATAAATGCAACAGATAGGACATCACCACTGACTGTTAATGCAAATTAGAATGATTATCCATGGCATAGACACTGGAAACAATTGTTGCTACAAGTGATAGGGATAGTGTCTAAAACTCCTTCCAAGTTAACACAATGATAATCTGTTTTGTAAATATGAACAGCCAGTGAAAATATCCATCTAAAAAGGTCAAAAAGGTAATGGTTCCATTATTGCCACATAATTCTACACTTAGAATGTAACAAACATGAAATTCTTTTAACTTTTGTCTACCAGAGTCTCCACTTTGTTCAATGCCCCTTAATGAAACCTACAGCACCTGGTGTTCCTGGGCGGTCTCCCCTCCAAATACTGTCTAGGCCGGGGCCTGCTTAACTTCCAAGAACAGGCAATCTCAGGCATATTTAGGCTTCTGCTAGTACTGAACCCTGGCAAATACAGAGCACGCCGCCCGATTACAAAACTACAACACGTTCCAGCATGAAGGAGTCAAAGAAAAGCCAAACAGTATTGATGATAACATGTTGCCAATTAGATTTTCTAAATCGGAATCCACAATCCTCTTCCTCTGCATCACCCAAGGAAAACCTTCCACACGCGTTCTAAAATTCAGAAGCGTCTTCTCCTTCAATTCATACATAGACCCTTCTCTTAAAGTGTTGAAGAGCTCCATTACCATTGTGACATATACAACTCAAAAAGATACAATTTAACATTTACCCAAGGTAGCACAGTGAGGACAAATTCAAATCACATGTCAAACATTCTTGGACAACAAATATCCATTCGAACTGGAGGAAATCTCATTATACTCCACTGCAATTTAAATACAGTTACGGAAATACCATTTAGTTGATACATTACTTCAAAAATAAACACTAGCTGCGCGTGTTCAAAACCTTCTTCATAGCTCACACTAATATTAACTGTCCTTCACACAATCATATTTCTGTAATACAATATTTGTACTTACTTCTTATTCCAGCCACTATAATGTATGAAATATTTCACTTGTTTGTCCTTTATAGCAACTTTTACACACTACAATATAAAAAAAAAGTAAAAATTAGTACAGTTAACAAAATTCCGGCAAGTCAGACAGATCATTAAGAGGTATGATTTTTAGATAAAAGAAGCAATATTTTGATTGATATTGGCCAAAGCACATTCCATATCAGCAGTTAATCCATTTACCAGATAGGATAGCCGCTCAAAATACTATTACAAAGGTAAAAGTGCAGAGTAGTATTGAACAGAAGAAAATAACTGCATAATCCCCAATGGAATTCACCGTCAGGACCTCTTAGCCTAAAGTCTGACATCTGGACAGAACTATCAAACCTTTCAAAATTACTGGAGAAACTCAACGAATCACACAAGCACTCCTTATATAGCAAAGATACATAACGTTTCGTGCCTGAGTCCTTCATCAAGGCATGAGCAAAAAGCAGACAGCAACTACAATCATAGCACCTGCAGACTTTTTTGTTTAACTTAGTTAAGAAAGTGTCCCTTTCCTGAAACCAAAGTCAACAACTAATGGTTTTAAAATTAAAAATCAAGATTAGAATCAAAAGAATTGGCAAAAATAATCAATAAAAACAATCATTCGCAAAAATGGAATGGTTGTTTTATTGTTAAATCATAAACCGTGCATCTTGGCGCCTCACAGTTTGGCGGGCAGCAACCTCCCTTGAAGAAGACCGCAGCGCCCACCTCACTGACAAAAGACAAAGGAGGAAAAACCCAACACCCAACCCCAACCCACCCATTTTCCCTTGCAACCGCTGCAACCGTGTCTGCCTGTCCCGCATCGGACTTGTCAGCCACAAACGAGCCTGCAGTTGACGTGGACATTACCCCTCCATAAATCTTCGTCCGCGAAGCCAAGCCAAAGAAGATGTTTGAAGTGTAATCATAGAATATGGAGCAAATGGAACTCACCCAAAATGCCAACTTGGGTGGTCTGGAAAAGTTGGGCTGAAGGGGGTGTTGCATGTTGCAAGGGCCTGGACCTACCAGTCCATTACATTTTATTAAAAGCACAACTTTCCAAAGTAAAAGACAAATTGAATCTTAGTTGTTTGAAAATTGACATCCCTAATGTGTTCTATTAAAATGACAGGGAAATCATGTATCTACAGTTATAGGTAGCTCCTGGTATAGAGAATGGCTTGCTTTGATTTCAGTTTTGAGGCAATTGAAGAGTCTTGCAGGCAAACCCTTCCACAGATGGGGCAGCAAGTACCTGTCTTGGTAGGCAGTGCACACCTTCCATCCTTTACACAGGACTTCGGACTCATAGATTTTCATTACCATCCCAAATATTCTTTCACCGCTTCCATTAATCTTGGGCCAGGGATTCCCAGGAGTACATGAAAAAGATTACACTTTTACCATGCCAGTTTTCAGAACATCATGGAATCTTTTCTTGGCAGCTCAGAAGAGTCAGCAGGAGACAAGGGGCACAGTGATCAGAAAGAGCTTTGCCATTTTCGAGCAACAATCTTCTCAAAGTGTGGAAGAAACCAGTATGTCTCAGATTCCATGGCCTGTTTACAGTGGCTACAGCTAAACTCTCGGAGCAGCAGTAAACCTTTGCCAGATAGTTAAGCAAAAAAAAAACGTTTAAAGGGTGGCTTACACACATCATCTGACCACATCTTTAATAGCGGCAGAGACCTTGGGTTTGAAGGTGCTGTGGCAAGTACTACAATGTATTTTGTGGATGATACACACCGCAGTCACAGTACCTCAGTTGAGGAAGGTGAGAATTTGCTGCTCATCGATCGCCCTTACTAAAAGAATTGAATTTCACTATAAAGGGATTAAAAAGAGGAGTTACTGTGCTTACTCCCTGTACATTGATTTCTAAAAGGAGGCCACATAACTTAAAAATTGACATTTTGCATATATTTATTCTGTGGATATTTTTAAAAAATTTTTTTAAATCAAAAAAGAGTTCAGTTCTTTCCAATCATTTTTTTTAAAAATCCAGACAAAATCTAGACAGGGGAGATACAAACTTGAAACTTAAGGGTGAAAGGGGAGGGATATGGATTGGGTGCAGGTCAATGGGATGAGGCAAATAGGTCGCCACAGACTAGAAGGGCTAAAAGGCCTGTTTTCTGTGCTGTAATGTTTATAGTTGTAAAAATGACTTCTGTAGGGCAAAGGCCCAGGAGCCAATTGAGTACAGCTTCTTCTACATGACAACAGCAATTTGTGAAAGAACGGCACTTGAAGCAATGAACAATTGCTTTCAACAATAAAACTACACTTGAAAAATTCCAAGTTGATTGCTAACCTGAGTGAAATTTCCACCAAGACGACGGATGTACAAGTGGCTCTTTGGCCTTGCCTTGGGTACAACAGGCAATATGGTTTCACAACCAGTTTAGTGAAGGTCAGAAAGACAGGAGCTTCAACAGAGTGGAAAGAGTGGCCATGAAATTGAAAACAGTAAAAGGAACAGGAATTTCTGGTGTCTTAAGAGTAAGAATATAACTGCTATCCAAGTACAAGGAACTTCTACTTGCCAAACTCAGCCTTGCCCTATTTGATCGAAAAAAATTTTAATTTCCTAGCCGTGCCTTAAATAATATCGGGGACCAATCTCCTTTCAAATCTTTCCGTAATCTAGGTATACGTAAAGCAGAGGTTCTTGATTAGTAAGCATGTCAAAGGTTATGGGTAGAAGGCAGAAGAATGGGATTAAGTGGAAAAATACATCACCCATGATTTGAATGGCAATGCTGACTCAATGGGCTTCTACATCTTTGATCTTAATTGCTCCTACCATGACCTCTGGGATCCATAACCATCAGAAATATCTGTACTCCTTCAATTCTGACCTCTTGATCACTCCAAGGCCAAGGTGCCCCACCCCTGGATCCATTCAAGCTTTTGTTCAGTGATGAATTTGGAAGGCAGCTTCAATACTGATCTTTGTGTGTCCTGGCAGTGGCAGGTTTGGTGGGGGGGGGGGGGGATTACAAAATTTGACATTGCTACAATGCACGGGGTAATTCCCGCTATTGCCTGAATATAGCCAAGAGAAGGAATATCAAGGACAGTGCACATGCATGCAGATGACATTGAAACAGTCAACAATTGGTAAACTAGTCATGTTATCCAGTTTCCTTTCCTTTTCACTCATGCAAAAGTTAATTCTTACAGAAGTTCCTGACAATGTATTCCATTGTATCTTCCCTTCATTACCTAACCCAACAGCTCATTGACAATCCCTCCATACAGATATTCCCCCCTATGAATTATTTTGTAAGCCAAAGTGAAGAAGCAATTACCATTAACTTATATGGAGAAAACATTTTAAGCGTTCCCAGACCCACTGCCCCGTGCTCTCTCGACAGCTCGCTATCAGTCCCCACACTGATCCCACTGCCCCGCGCTCTCGACAGCTTTCTATCAGTCCCCACACTGATCCCACTGCCCCTCACTCTTCTCGACAGCTCGCTATCAGTCTCCACACTGATCCCACTGCCCCTGACAGCTGCTGAACGCTATTTTCACTTGGA